>NC_068293.1:13862401-14601151 GCF_025860055.1 Xyrauchen texanus | reverse complement strand
AACGGGGTGGTGGTTCCCACTTCAAAAAGGGGGATCAGAGAGTGTGTGCCAACTACAGGGGTATCACACTTCTCAGCCTCCCTGGTAAAGTTTACTCCAAGGTGCTGGAGAGGAGGGTTCGGCCGATTGTCGAACCTCGGATTGAAGAGGAACAATGTGGTTTTCGTCCTGGCCGTGGAACAACGGACCAGATCTTTACTCTCGCAAGGATCCTGGAGGGGGCCTGGGAGTATGCCCATCCGGTCTACATGTGTTTTGTGGATCTGGAGAAGGCGTATGACCGGGTCCCCGGAGAGACTGTGGGAGGTGCTGCTGGAGTACGGGGTGGGGGTCCCTTCTTAGGGCTGATCCAATCCCTGTACGTCCAAAGCGAGAGCTGTGTCCGGGTCCTCGGCACGAAGTCGAGTTCATTCCATGTGGGGTTGGTCTCCGCCAAGGCTGCGCTTTGTCACCAATCCTGTTTGTGATATTCATGGACAGGATATCGAGGCGTAGTCGGGGTGGGGAAGGTGTGCGGTTCGGTGGGCTGGGGATCTCATCGCTGCTTTTTGCAGATGATGTTGTCTTCATGTCAACATCGGTCCATGACCTTCAGCTCTCACTGGATCAGCTGGCAGTCGAGTGTGAAGCAGCTGGGATGAGGATTAGCACCTCTAAATCTGAGGCCATGGTTCTCAGCAGGAAACCGATGGAGTGCGTACTCCAGGTAGGGAATGAGGTTTTGCCCCAAGTGAAGGAGTTCAAGTACCTCGGGTCTTGTTCACGAGTGAGGGGACAATGGAGCGGGAGGTTGGCCGGAGAATCGGGCAGCGGGGCGGTATTGCACTCGCTCTATCGCACCGTTGTCACGCGAAAGAGAGCTGAGCCGAAAGGCAAAGCTCTCGATCTACCGGTCAATTTTTGTTCCTACCCTCACCTGTGGTCATGAAGGTTGGGTCATGACCGAAAGAACTAGGTCAGCGAGTACAAGCGGCCGAAATGGGCTTCCTCAGAAGGGTGGCGGGCTTCTCCCTTAGAGATAGGGTGAGGAGCTCAGTCATCGGTGAGGAGCTCGGAGTAGAGCCGCTGCTCCTTTGCGTTGAAAGGAGTCAGTTGAGGTGGTTTGGGCATCTGGTAAGGATGCCCCCTGGCCGCCTCCCGAGGGAGGTGTTTCAGGCACGTCCAGCTGGGAGGAGGCCTCGGGGAAGACCCAGGACTAGGTGGAGAGATTACATCTCCACACTGGCCTGGGAACGCCTCGGGGTCCCCCAGTCAGAGTTGGTTAATGTGGCTCGGGATAGGGAAGTTTGGGGCCCCCTGCTGGACCCGACTTCGGATAAGCGGTTGAAGATGGATGGATGGAGGGATGGATTTATATAGTTAAAGACAATCCTTGGGGGCCAGGGTTGCTCAAGTCAGGCATCCTAAGCAACCAATTGGCCCGGTTGCTAGGGTGGGTAGAGTCACGTTGGGTTAACCTCCTTGTGATCGCTATAATGTGGTTCTCGCTCTCGGTGGGGCATGTGGTGAGTTGAGTGTGGATGCCGGGAGAATAGCGTGAAGCCGTCACGCGCACTAGGTCTCTGCGGTAATGCACTCAATAAGCCACATGATAAAATGTGTGGATTGACGTCTCAGACACGGAAGCAACAGATTCGTCCTCCACCATCCGGATTGAGGCGAGTCACTATGCCTCCACAAGGTCTTAGAGCGCATTGGGAATTGGGCATTCCAAATTGGGGAGAAAAAAAAAATTCAATGATTTGAAATGATTACAAATATTTTGAGACAAAATACTTTTAATATGAAACTGACTTATATTTTTTAATTTTCAGGTTTCTTCAAGGTTATTAAATTATTTTGTTCCTCAATGTAAGTGAAAGGAGAATATTTGGGGAAGCCTACTAAAAGTACTTAATACTTTAAGAGGTTATGAAATGCAAAAAGTGACTGAATAAATACAATTGGTGCATCATAACGTATACGGAAGTAGTTCCTTAAGGGATAGTTCACCCCAAAATGAAAAATCTGTCATCATTTACTCAGCCTCATACCATGTCAAGACTTTATTTATTCTGCTGTGCACAAACAAACATTTTTAAAGAATATTTCAGCTCAGTAGGTCCAAACAAAGCAAGTGAATTGTGAGTAGAGCTGTGAAGCTCCAAAAGCACATTAAGGCAGCATAAAAGTAATCTATGTGACTCCAGTGGTTAAATCTATATCTTCTAAAGAAATATGATAGGTTTGTGAAAAAAAAAAAACAAATACATTTTTAAGTCATTTTACTAAATTTCCACTTTCACTCCATTTTATTTTTATTTTTTGCCATTCTTCATGCATATCACCACCTGCTGGCCGGGGCAGATCAAAGGTGGAGATTTATAGTACAAAATGACTCAAATATTGATCTGTTTCTCACCCACACCTATCATATTGCTTCTGAAGACATGGATTAAACCACTGGAGTGTGGATTACTTTTGTGCTGCTTTTATGTGTTTTTTGGACCTTCAGTGTGTTGGTCACCATTCAATTGCATTGTGAGGACCAACAGAGCTGAAATATTCTTCTAAAAATATTTGTTCTACAGTAGAAAGCCACACAACAGAGATGGCATGAGGTTGATTAAATGATGAGAGGATTTTCATTTTTGGGTGAACTATCCCTTTAAAGGGGGCTGTTTGCCCCATTGTTCCCTCACTGTCTTCGACATTTCTCTCTTCATCTTTTCTCCCTGCAGTGAACAGTTTTCCTCTTTGTCTTGACACAACCCCCTGCTAGGTCTGAAGGAGGCCCCACTCTGTCTTTTAATGGTATTATGCTGGAGAAAAACTTCAGGTCAGCAGATCTTAAGAGCTGGATAAATGATGACTTAAAGCTGGGGGGGCGGGGGGGCATAAATACAACCAAAACATCTGCTTTGGACAGACATCAAGAGGACCCCAGAGCAGAGCTGCTTGGCACAGAGCAATCCAAGAAATGTTGTCAGAAGGGATGGGAATCATAAGGAATTTTCTATCCTGTTTTTTGTTCCGACACCTCATAGCAATTGGTTCCTCCATTGCCATATGAACAACCAATCAGTAATTACACTGATTTAAGACTCACAAGCCTTACGCACACTTAACACAGCAACATTTCTTAGTTCTTTTTGACCTGGACATGACCAAATTAATGAACATGTGTTTCAGTGAGTAAGCCAAGACCCACTTTAAGCAATTCAAGCATATGAGATAGAGACAGATTTTAGTATTTTTTTGACCGATTCATGAACAAGAACCAGCTCATAAGACTAAATTAGTCACAGAATTGACTACATGGGTTGTGTATAATTTTATTGTTGCATGCAACCGTGCATATTATCGATGTAGCAAACAATGTAAAGAGTATTTCAGAGTGATATTCCATCTGCATTGGAGGAGGAATGCAGATGTTTAAGAACTGCATGTCATTAAAATAAATAAATATACATTTTTACTGGAATTTCTCTTAGTTCTGAATAAGAACCGGTTCTTGATTCCCAACTATCTGTTCTAAAGAGCTAGAAACACTGCTGATTTACACACAGTACAAAAAGAGACATCAGTTTCAGACTTGGAGAGCTGCAAAACAGGCCTAAAATGCTGAAATCAACACACGCAAACGAGCGGCACATGTGAAACACACTCAGGGGCCATCAGGGGAATCTTGATGTAATCCACCAATTTGATTCGGAGAGGCTCATCTGGTTGATAATCGGCATGCTTCTGTCAATCACACGCTCCCAAATCAAAAATCAATTCCATTCAAGCACCCTTTATCATGCCTGTTTAACACACATTATTACCGTATTACCCCAGACCAACCACAAGAGCTTCAGTGGATAAGTACACCTGAGAAGCCAGCAGAAAAATAGACATTAACATTTACTAAACATAGAAACCCTGGGGACACATGAAAGGTGTCTGTACTTTGAGGTGCATGAGGTTGCAATATATTATATAGTTAGAGTTTGCCTTCAACCCATTCAGCTATGACTATATTCACAATAGGAAATTGACTAAGAACCATCCTTCTGCCAGAAGATACAATACTTGTAATAGTGACATTTAAACCAGGGTCAACATCAAATCAAATCTGCCCCATTTACCTATTGTTTCGCATCATAGTTGTTAATATATATTTACACTATTAACAAGGGTCCATACATCTTGAATTTTACTATGTAAACCTATTCCAACAATATACTTCTGCATTCATTTATTAAGATTTTATTCATTTGAATTACACTTCCAGGAATCATAATTTAAAATTTTTTTGATATTTCCAGGCAATCGATGACTGTGCGAACTCTGAATATTGCACATTTTAGCCCATCTGGAAAGCTTGACCAATCAGCATCCACAACTCAAACCATCCATTATATAAACCAGCATTAAATCTATTAGTGTCACATAGAATCAGTTTAATTCAATCATGTCTAAGAATCAGTCTCTTTCAAATCAGATGAAAGAAAGTCTAACCTTTTTCCCCTGACCTGCTGATTAAACATGACCTGCTTCACACATGCCCGAAAGTGAGGAAGACAAGTAATTGGGAAGAAGGCCATGTGACTCTGGAGGCTAAAATGGGCACGGGTGTGTTTGGACATGAAGTTTTCCAACAAATTTCCCCTCGAGTAATTTAGCGCCGGGTTTCCACGCTTTAATTGGTGGACATTTTCAGAAATGAAATTTGACAACAAAAGATAGCCTAATGACAAACCGGCTGCCCAGCTCCTTAACTAGAAGAGACGGAACTCTTATATGCCATCTGCAATTGAAGAAATAATTAGAAATATTTTGGCTGGTGTAACAATATTTAGACAGGCCATCAATGTTCACCAAACCCTCCTGCGTCCTTTCGTTTGCAGTTGTGCAGGTGAAGATCAATTTGTGCCTGGACTGTTTCATTAAAACACCAGTCACACCGACTCAGACTCTGTAGACAGAGTGCATATTGAAATCTGTGCAAGTAAGATGGTAATGAAGTCTTGTATCCTCAACCCTCCATTCTAAAATTGCGCACGTCAAAAAGGTCTAAAAAAGAATGAAAATAAAACATTTCCCCTTTCAGTTCAATCAAGCTGAGATGGAATAATGAGGTGAATATAATTTAAACCAATCTGAGATTTATGCTTTTTAGAAATAAGCTTTCACATATTCCTGTTTCCAAAATCAGAACAGGGCTGTATGCAACGGCATGACTTGTTGCTAAGCTACAAGATGCATCTAGAAGAAATCATTAAGTGAATGCTTTGTGTGAGCGCGCACGTGCAGTTGAGTGCATGTGTGCATTTTTCCTCATACATGCTTCAATAGGAGAGAGATGTGGAATTGCTTTTCTTCAATGACTGACAGGTAGGAAGTTCTTGAACATATTTGATAGAGGAGGAAATGCAGAATGAAAAAGGGGACATTAGAATGAGGGAAGCGCTTTGAGAGGAAAAGAAAAGCTCAGGGGTGGAACGCATGAGAAGCACTTGTCTGGTGCTTCAGATTAGGCCAGATGAATCACATGGACCAAGAAAAACTAGAAGAAACTTCCCCTATACACTTTTTCCCCTCTGTTTTTCGGTCTTTCAAGGCCTATTCACATGAAGTCTCAATTTGCTTCACAAGAAACGCATGAAAAGATTTCAAAACAAAACAATGCACCTCTATGAGCTTGATATATAGTTTGAATTATCATGTGTCTGTGTTCCTGTTTTTCTTTTTAATTATTGTGTTTATTTGTACTGCATTTAGTGTGAACAATCCTTGTTTGGAGGCTAGGTTGATTGTTAATTGTTTAGATGATAAACAATTCGATCAGGTATCCAAACCTTTTCAGAAAAAAAAGTCTGCATTGAGCGCCATAAACAATTCTGCGAACAATTGTTTGTGACTATTTCATACTGTAATGTTGTTTAGTTGCACCGCACCTGGTGCAAACAAGCCGTGTTTGAAGACTAGTTTAGTTGGGTGCAAGCAGGCCTTATTTGGCCTATAAAGGCCTGGCACACTTCATACAGATTTGAAGAATAAATAGGTGTGACGTCATTTAAAACAAATCTGGCCAAAAATATGTGTTTTTGAGTTTGTTTCAGTGGTTCCTAATAGCTCGCCAATGTGAACTTCTACAAAAATGTGTATTGGCTACTAAACATTTTATTACTATCATCAGTAGGAGTGATCTGGAGCTACATCTGTGGCATCTACAGCCGGAAGCCATTCACACATCTGCCCAAAGATATGCATCATCATTCTTTTGTCTGTATTCTGCCCATTACATCTACACCAGGCGGTGTGTGAAAAAAGCTCGGAGGATCATCAGAGACTCCAGCCACCATAGTCATGGGCTGCTCTCACTGCTACCATCAGACAGGCGGTATCGCAGCATCAGGACCCGCACCAGCCAACTTCATGACAGCTTCTTCCCCCAAGCAATCAGACTTTTGAACTCTTGATCTCTCACGATCAATAAACATCAGCACTGCACTTTCTTAATCTCACACTGGACTGTCATAAATTATATTTACTCTTAACAACACACCGGCAACTGACTATCAACTGACAGCCTGAATGTCAATACAGCACAATACAACCTACCGTATATTTTATATATTCTATTTTTATTGTATACTGTACATCGTATATGATTATTTGTATATTGCGTTGAGTAATTATGTGTATATTAGTTTTGTAAATAGTGTTGTGTAAATGTTTCGTCACTGTCATGACTGCTATGTTGCTCGGAAATGCACCCGAGACTTTCACCCACTGTTGCACTTGTGTATATGGTTGAGTGACAACAAAGTGATTTGATTGAACACTTTTTATACACAAACATCTATGCAGTAGTATCGGTGTCATCATAAATTACATTAACAAAGTGTAATCGGTACATATTATAGCCGCACAAACATTTAGCATTATTTAGCATTAGCGCTATGAATGCACAAGGTAAACATTACAAATTACGCAATATCTACTGCACATACAGTAAAACACATCATTATTGTGCAGTTAAACAGCTTCTTTTACTAATCTCGTGTGAATTCTACTCATAGAATGAGGTATGAAGTCATTAATAACACATTTTAATGTTATATTAGTTGATGTGTGGCTTCTTTTTGGCTTTTGGGAACGGAGAAGCACTTCGCCATGAGTGTGCTGGGGCCTTCAGTATATTCTTTGTTTAGATCCTGAACAATTTACTCAGATATCTGAACCTTTTCGAGAACAAATATTTGATTGAATGAACAACAGAACTGGACGTGATTAGCGATGCTGCAAACAATAATTTGCATTTAATGGTTAAGATTGCTGAATAAATTAGTCAGGTATCCAAACATTTTGTGAGAACGAAAAATGTTTGATTTAATTAGCTATTGGAATTGGATGTGATATGCTATACTATAATTATAATAATTTAAGCTATAATTGTTAGTGAATATTTAATACTTTCATGTTGTTTAGGTGCACCAGACATACAGTAGAGTGAACAAGCCTTATTTGGACATTAAATCTATCTTTAAATGTTAAGATGCAGCCAGGTATCCAAACAAAAATTCAGTGTCAGATGTCAATAGCAATGCTGAAAACAACAGGCCAATTTCACAAGAATCGGAAACTACATTGCCGCAGGGTAAAGCTACTTATGCTATAGGATTGCGGCTATTTGGCTGTAGTTTATATTTGCCTCTTGCGTCTTACCTCCTCTCTGCATGGTCTGTTTTACACACAAATTATTTATCATCTTTTCCCAAATTATTCGGCTTTTCAGGCAGCATGTCTTTTGAGTTTATGTGCTCAAAAGCAGCGCTGTGATGGTTTCTTCGCCAGCAGGAATATTCTTTTAAAACTGTCCCTCCTCTCATCACCATATCACTGGAAATACATTTACAAAAGCTATATATACACACAATCATAGCACAGATGCAAGAATACAAATAACATTCAATATGTCTAACTGACCCTTGTATGAAACTCCAAACAAATACATTAAAAATATAAACAATCATATTTTGTTAGTCATCTTGTCCCATTTCAAATGTATTTACCCATTTTCATAATTTATATACAATGTACATTAACCTCGCCATCCCAGTAAAAGATCAACAGATAGAAATAAGGAACAGTGCAATAAACAATGTATTTAATACTGATTATAACAACGGGTAAATAATGTGGCATTAGCACTACATTGAATATTACAGAGCAAGTTTACAGACTTTAAGATGATGATGAGCAGCCATAAGAACCATTACAGTTTAACAAAGTAAGAACATAAGCTACATTTATCACAAATTATAAAAAAATGAATCGAGTGGTGGCAGCAAAGCAGTGCATAAAATCAAGCCGATACAGGTCAGGAGCTTCAGTTAATGATCACATCAACCAAAAAATTTGATCTCAGTGATTGACCGTGGCATGATTGTTGGTGCCAGATAGTCTGGTTTGTTTTTTTCAGTAACTGCTGATCTCCTGGGATTTTCACACACAACAGTCTCTTGAATTTACTCAGAATGGTGCCAAAAACAAAACACATCCAGTGAGCGGCAGTTCTGTGGACAGAAATGCCTTGTTGATGAGAGAGGACAACAGAGAATGGCCAGACTGGTTCAAACTGTCAAAGTCTACAGTAACTCTGATAACCTCCCTGTACAATTGTGGTGATAAGAATATCGCAGGTTGGTGCTGTTTTGTGAGACGAGGGGGACCTACACAATATTACACAGGTGTTTTTTGTGGCTGATCGGTGTATATGAGTTGGTTAGGCTTCATTATGTGAAAAGCACAGCATTTAATGAATATTATCCCGAATGTCTACTCGAACATTATCTTTATCACACTCAGTTTTATGATGGTCAGAAGCATGTGAATTAGATGAAATATCAGGGACAGAAATTACAGAAGTGTTCCCGTTTATGAAAGTGTCCATGGTGCGAGTGATCAGCTGTACAGGGAAGCAATCAGTCGATGATTTTCTCCACACACAATGTGCTGTTATCACTTGCGATAATGTAGAGACAGAATGAAATGAAAGAGAATTCAGAAGTTATTTATTACCGGTGTAGTCTAGAGCTAGTATCAGCTCGAATTTCACTGAATATTGGATTCAGTCATGTTATGCCTTCCTCAAAGTTGTCAGAATCCTCTTTTACCACAATCAAACTCCTAATTAGAGCTCTGTAGTGTCGGCAACAAAGCAAAAAGACTGATCAAATATTTACATGCTATTTCATTTGTGTGAAGACTTTGATTTCAGCAGATCTTGCTCACGCTTCAATGGCCGTTGTTGATACCAGAAGTAAGTTTACCTTGAGAGGGGCACCCCCATAAGCAACAACCCCAGAAGTGTGAAACTGGCCTATGGTTTGTGAATTTTATTTTAATTGGTTTAAATGGTGTCACCAAGACTTATTTGGAAGGCCTTTTTTTATTTGTAATTATTCGGATACTGAACAATCATTGCACACTGTGCATATTTTGTGGCAAAATTTTGTTTGCGAATATTTTATACTTTTGTGTTGTTTAGCAACTTGCCTTGAACTGGCCTGTCTTGAATTGTGTTATACGGTCACCTATATATTTTTTCTTCTGCACATCGTAGACACATTGAAAGCACACCAAACCCTCATTGCAGGAAAGATGGTGAATGTGAGAGACAGAGAAGCAGCATCAGACCAGGGACGGGTTTACAGATGCGGGGAGACACTTAAGGGAGCGGGCTGGCACCCTTTAATAGCAGCTGAGCGCCTGCAGTGCTCATTCAGCTCAGCAGAATGGCTGATTAATTAATGTGCAGAAAAGCACTCCAGCACTCACACAACCAGCACTAAAAGCATTTCTTTCTCCATCTAGTGATTTCTATAATTATTTTGATGGCGAGGCTGTGCTCCAGGCCTCAAGAAAGCGTAGTAGTAGTAGGAGGTGAAGGGGAAGAGTGGAGATGAGGAGGGAAAAGTGGAACACATTCTGGTTTTTATGTGCACCAAATCTTTCAGCGAGGTATGTGGGCACAATGGCGGCTGATGGGGGACTTGAGTGGACATTGGTAACCTGTGGAGTGGCCCTTTATGGGTGTGTGCTGTGTTTTGGACTGACCCTGGTAGGGTGGCATTGAGGATTGGAGGACTGTTTGCTTAGTGCAGCGTAGGAGCTATTGTTCATGAGCACATCCAGAACATGGTATTCATACGGCGAGGTAAAGTGCTGAGTGGAGAGCAAGCAACCTTGTAGATCTCTTCCTCCTGTTATCAAAATGATTCCCCAATTTTTTCATTTTTTATTTTCTCTCTCAAAGTGTTTTTTTCTCAAAGAAACCAAAGGTTGCCTCTCTACCCAGCTCGCCAGTAGTCTCCATAGTGCAGAGTCGCCCCTGTGCGAATAACTGAGCCACCTGTCCCCCTCATCCCTCTCTCTGGAGGGAACAATGATTATTTTTTAATTGGAGCAGAGCAGAGCTCTGGAGAGTATGGTTGTTATAGTAACTTTCCATGTTGAGTAAAGTGGGGCTCTTCAGTGCTTCAATGAGCAGCCCGGAGCTCGCTGTGGCCTTCTCATCTCAAAGCCAATGCCAAATAGCAACCCCCGCCCCCCAACCCCACACTACCGCTCTCTCTCATGAGGAGCACCTCAAGAGCCCCCTGCTCTTTTCTCTCACTACATTCCCAACGTCCTTCACCCACCTGCATGCCTCCCCATCTCTCACTTTCAAATGAAAGGAAGAATGGAGAGGAGGAAATTAAAGTTCTTGAAGGTTTCAGGGCTTGGGCATTTATATGTTAAGACTGTCAGGGTTTATGCAGGCTCAGAGTGACCTGAGTAATAATAGAAGAATCAGTTGTGCTGTTCCGAAATCTAGTGAGCATTTGAAAGCATTATGGACATGCTCCCTACGCAAAGGCTGTGTGAAAAGTTAGGCAACTTAATTATGCTGCCTCCTAAGCAATGTTATTTTCGTTAAGGAAAAATAAATGTAATCAAACACTTGTGATATCTAAAATAAAAACCAAAGCAAAGATTATTGTAAAAACTGCAACTAAATTAAAATACGTAGTGACTCAAAAGCCAAATACATTTAACTGAAAAAATAAATCAATAAAATACAATTTACACGAATGTCAAAAATGTCAGAGATAAAACAAATGAAAACTACACTAAATAGGAATAAAACCTCAATAAAAAAATTCACAACTAAATAATCCTGCCAATAAAATATATAATTTGAGCCAAATTAAGGCAGCATCGCTTGTATCCTCTCTGGTGAATTCAATCCCAGAATGGATTTCGAAAAGAAGAGGCAAGAAATATTTCATTCAATGCTGAAAAGAAACGATAAAAAATAACTCAATAATTGCAATTAGATCATTTTTGCCAAACTGCAGTGAGTATTAGTGTATGACATTCCTACTGACACACATACAAGTATAAGTATAATTAACACAAGTGCCTTTTTGTCATGTTTGCCCTTATTACTTCCTAAAACATACATATAATATAGACAAAGACATATCATAACTTACAGTACTGCAAACTATCCACATTCAAACAAGCCCAAACACAGCATAATATGATAAGTAGATCTTGAAATATTCCTCACATGGAAAGACGATGCACAAGAGGATGCTCAACACACAATTTGTGTGTGTGTGTTTGTGTCTGTGCACACATGTCCAGGGATCTGTGTGTGCAAACATCAACACATCAACATATGTGATCATCTAAAGGATTGGGATGCTCCTGAACACTTCATTTTGCTGTGCTTTGTGGTCTAATACATTCATTTCCAATGGCCGGTCATTTCTGACCAAGAACACAACACATTTAACAAAGTGAAATAAAACCAAAAACATGTAAATAAAATGATCCAATGTTTTTTGTGTTTTCAGAAACCAGATATGAACAAAGTCATATTGGATAAGGGTTAAATCACTTGTTCAAAAGTGTAATTGTGTCAGAAAGATTTGCAAGAAGCAGGCAGTGCTGTGCTCTGGTCTTGCCTTCAGAGAGACAAAATCAATTAACAGGTGAAGTTTGCACTTTAGGCAACAGCACTGGAGCAGCTGAGAGGGCAATATATATATATATATATATATATATAAAATATAGAGAAACCTTTTATACATCACACACGCAGTCTTTCGCACCAACACAACTCTAGCAGTACTTTTATTTTTAGTTCTTGAAGGCAACACATCATGGAAAACAGATTTTTCAAGCACTTTTGAAATATATCAAGTAAAAGTACATCTGAAAGAGATCAATGTACTATGCAGACATACTTATACATTCACGGCACAAAGCTTACCAGTTCACCCAGACCATTTATGGAAACTAAGCAGCAGAAACGGGTCATTTACAAATCACGGTATTGATGTTACAACCACCCATATTTACATATAGTATCATCGTGATATCATCAACTTGGCCCGACCTGATGAACAACAGCTTGACTTAAGCTGATTACATTTTCAAATCCAAAGAGGTTAGTCAAATATAACACAGGTCATTTATATACAGAAGTCTTAAAGATACACTGGTAAAAACAGCTTGTATAAATGAATTGTTCACCAACAAATACAAATGTTGTTCATCACTAGCTCCCTCCATGTCGTTCCAACATTACATTATTTACTTTTTCAAAACTTGACACAACACAAGATATGTGACACAAGAACCAATTGTGTCAAACCTGGCGGGACACATCTAAAGGTGCCATTTTTTAATTGAGCAGGAGCATAAATGAGAATTCTGAGCTCTGACGGTGGAAAAGATTATCAGTAAACAATGGGTTATAGTTTGGTCTGTTCCTCTCACAAAACTATCATATAGGTTTAGGTGACTTGGAATATAGTGTACAAGTCACACAAACTACTTACAGTATATGGTAATTATATGGTGATTTATTTCCTTTTTGAGATTGGCAGAGTCCACATCCTTTTTTATTATACAGAAAAGAGGAGCTTGGGTTTGAAACATGATTTAAATTGGTGGACCTATTTGTGCAAGCTATTTCCTTAATTATAAGGGTCAAGAGAGAGAGAGAGAGAGAGAGAGAGAGAGAGAGAGAGAGAGAGAGAGAGAGAGAGAGAGAGATATTAAAAATAATTACAGGGGCATTACAGTCAGCAGCAACCTCGGGAAACTATTCTGTTGTATTATAAATAACAGATTAGTGAACTTCATTCAAGAACACAAGACACTAAATAAATGTCAGATTGGATTCATGCCTAAACAGAGAACAACTAATCACATCTACACACTCCACTCACTTAAACAGAAATATGTTCAGCAAACAAAACAAGGCAAAATATTTGGCTGCTTCATTGACTTTAAAAAGGCCTTTTATTCTGATTGGCATAACGGACCCTTCCTGAAACTCATCCAGAGTGGAATAGGAGGAAAGATATATGATGTCATAAAAGACATGTACACAGACAATAATTGCTATGTGAGGATTAATGACAAAAGAACCAATTATTTCAATCAGACCAAGGGAGTTCGTCAAGGCTGCAGCCTCAGCCCAACTCTATTTAATATTTATATCAATGAATTGGCAACAACCCTTCAAAAGTCATCTTTCCCTGGACTGATCTTAGATGGCAGAGAAATCAAATGCCTCCTTTACGCTGACAACCTCCTGCTGCTGTCCCCTAATGAAGAGGGACTATGTGAAAGCCTCTCCATTTTAGAAACATATAGCAGAGATTGGGCCTTACCATTGAACATGGAGAAGTCCAAAGTCATGATTTTTCAGAAGAAAAAAAAAGAAGAAAAAAACAGCATCATCAAACCTATACTCCTATATGGCTGTGAAATCTGGGGCCCCAAATATAAATTCTATTATAAATCTTGGGACAAAAGCCCAGTTTAAATTTTCCACCTAGAATTCTGCAAAAACATCCTGGGAATTCACAGAAGTGCTCCGAATCTGGGTTGTAGAGCAGAACTGGGCCGGTTCCCTCTCCTCACTGAAATCCAGAAGAGAGCAGCTAAATTCCGGTTCCATTTGTCAGACACACCTCCAGATAACTACCATCACTGTGCCTTTACACACAGGACAGGACACCCAGAGAGTGACCCTATGCACTATTTAGTAGAAAAATATCAACTAAATTCATCCATCCAGTTCAGATTGGCCAAATTGAAACAGACAGAAAGAATAACGCAGGAAGAATACATTCAGGATTGGCAGCACAAAGTCACCCATAAATTAAACTACTTCCACAGAATCAAGACTGATTATAAATTGGCACCATATTTGATCCATATTAAAGATTATGGACAAATTAAGCTACTGTCAAAGTATCATCTGAGTGAGCACAGTCTGTCTGTAGAGACGGGTCGGACAGACTGTGTTCACACTGCATTGAAGGAGTTGTGGAGGATGAACTTCACATCCTCACTCACTGCAGTCAATATGAGACCATTATATACATATAAATATGAGGCATTTGTGTGAGCAGCTATCTAGGGAAGACTTTCTGCTGTATCCTGAATACCTTCCTTACCAAGCACAATGTCTTGAGTAAGAGTCAGATTGGATTCCTACCAAACCACAGCACCACCGACCACATTCACACGCGATAGTCAACCAACACGTTCATTAAAAATCCAAGTCAAAATGTATGCATGCTTTTTCTTATTTAAAAAAGCATTTGATTCCATTTGGCATGATGGTCTAATATTATAAAATTCTACAATCTGGCATTGGGGGTAAAATGTACAACACTATCAAATGTACAACACTATCTGTTCTTTAATTACCAGTTCAAATTGGCAATTAAAGAACAGAATTCTTCACTCAAGGGCGAGGAGTGAGACAGGGCTGCAGTCTGAGTCCAACTCTGTTCAACTTTTACATTAAAGAGTTAGCAGTGCTTCTGGAACAATCTGCAACACCCGGTCTTACTCTAAAAAAATTCTGAAGTTAAATTTCTTCTCTATGCAGATGATCTGGTGCTTCTGTCAGCTACTGCACAAGGGCTACAGCACCTGGAGCTGCTAGAGAACTACTGTCAGAACTGGGCCCTGACAGTCAATTTGAAAAAAAAAAAATAAAATAAAATTAGGATCTTCCAGAAAAAAGTCAGATTGCAGGACACCAGATACACATTCACTCTGGGAAACACGGCAATAGAACACACCCTACACTACGACTACCTCGGCCTAAAAAATCTGTGCTTCAGGGGGTTTTGGTCTGGCATGAATGAGAGTCTGTGCTCACTATGATACTGGTGAGGTCGAGACAAAGACACACTTTCTCTTTCACTGTGAGAAATTTGAGGTGAGAGAGAAATACCTCCACAAATTCTCAAACCTCATGCCACAGTTTTCCAGTTCAGCAGAAACAGATCAGATGCTAGTGTTACTGGGGGAGGACCATCATGCATCAGTTGCAGCTAAATTCATTTTTGAGATGCACACCCTCAGAAACCAATTACTGCTTTAATGTACTTCAGTCACAGTACTTTTATTTTCTTATGTTCATAATGTCCTGTTAAATGCTTATATTATTTATATTGTATAGTGTATATTGTTATTATAGTTTTATTTTATTAATTACCTGGCACCTTATTTTAATTCTATCTTTATTGTTATTTGTTACTATTTTATTATTATTTTTTGTCTTGTCATAATTTTTTATATTGTATGTAAACAATCATGCCAATAAAGTACTTTAAATTAAAAATGTAAGTGTAGCGAGAGAGAGAGAGAGAGAGAGAGAGAGAGAGAGAGAGAGAGAGAGAGAGAGAGAGAGATGAAAGAGAGTCATGAAAAACTACATTACTGTTTTTTTGGTCAAGAATTCTTGAAGTGGAAATTGCTACAAACCATCTGCTACTTTTAAACATTTTATTTATAAAGAGATGACAAAGCAGCATTTCGGGCAAGGTGTAGAGAATCCTGTTGAACTTCAACGCTGACCACACACACCTGCAATCCACTACACATACCTAAAATCCACTACACATATCGAGAGAGTGTGGTGGGCAGCAGACTATGTTAAACTGCTTCTCCGACTAAATAAGCAAGCCAATTTAATGACTCTCTGAGGATGCTTTTAAATCAGACAGCAGCCATACGGCACAGCAACGTTTAACAAACTCTTCAAACGACATCAGAATGTGCTCGTGCTGACACAGGAGTCACTAATGCTATTCTCATTTAAAGCCTCACAATTTACCCTTCAGCATCCTATCAGCATGCACTCTCCCCAAAATAATCCTTTTACACAGGGCAGAAAGGAATAGGCATCATTATTTAAACTCTCAGCCTGACAGGCGAAAAACGAAAGGTGGGAAAATGAAACCGGTTGTGTTTATCAAATATGTAGATGTAGGAGTTGAAGACACCTGGCCACAGAGTCAAACCATGTGTCAAACAATGACGAATATGATAAATATATAGGTAACACTTTATTTTGATTGTCTCAAGTAGATATTTAACTGACTATAAGTGATTATTTAACTGACTATAAGTGACTTATCATCTGGCTTGCTATAGCTAGTAAACAGTGTTTCAACTAACATTCAGTAGACTATCAATAGCCTGTATAACAGCAGGAAAATAACAGCTTATTTACTGACTTGCTATAGCTAGTAAACAGTGTTTCAACAAACATTAGGTAGACTTTCAGTAGCCTGTATATAGATCTTTATTAATGACTATTTAAGGAACTGATGTTCTCAACAATAATGTAAGTACAGTAGGTAATTAATAGTGATCTATATATAGTGTTATCTGGGGTTGCTTTAATTGGTCATGTCAAGGCTCAGCAATGTTTTGCAGCAATACAATGAAGTCAGCTGACTAACTGAATGACCAGGTTATCCCATCAATTATTTTTTTCTTCCCTGACAGCACGGGCATATTCCAGGACAACATGGCCAAGATTCATCGGGCTCAGATTGTGAAAGAGTGGTTCAGGGAGAATGAGGAAAGATTTTCACAGAAGAATTGGCTGCGACAGAGTCCAGACTTTAACCCCATTGAAAGTTTTTGGATGTGATGGAGAAGACTTTAGGGAGTGGTTCAACTCTCCCGTCATCAATACAAAGTTTTGGTCCAAAATTAATGCATTTCTGGATGGAAATAAATGTTGTCACGTTGCATACGTTTTTCGAAACAATGCCACAACGAATACATGCCATAATCTAAGTTAAAGGCTGTCCAACTAAATATTAGAGTATGCTATAATATTAGAGACTTGCCAGGCAGTGTGTGTGTGTGCATGCGTGTATGTACTGTATGTATGTATGTATATATGTATGTATGTATATATATATATATATATATGTGATGGACAAATATATAGAGTAGTGGTGGTGTAGTGGGCTAAAGCACATAACTGTTAATCAGAAGGTTGCTGGTTCAATCCCCACAGCCACCACCATTTGTGTCCTTGAGCAAAGACCTAAACTCCAGGTTGCTCTGGGGGGATTGTTCCTGTAATAAGTGCACTGTAAGTTGCTTTGGATAGAAAAGCATCTGCCAAATGCATAAATGTAAATATATATATATACACTCACCTAAAGGATTATTAGGAACACCATACTAATACTGTGTTTGACCCCCTTTCGCCTTCAGAACTGCCTTAATTCTACGTGGCATTGATTCAACAAGGTGCTGAAAGCATTCTTTAGAAATGTTGGCCCATATTCATAGGATAGCATCTTGCAGTTGATGGAGATTTGTGGGATGCACATCCAGGGCACGAAGCTCCCGTTCCACCACATCCCAAAGATGCTCTATTGGGTTGAGATCTGGTGACTGTGGGGACCATTTTAGTACAGTGAACTCATTGTTCAAGAAACCAATTTGAAATGATTCGAGCTTTGTGACATGGTGCATTATCCTGCTGGAAGTAGCCATCAGAGGATGGGTACATGGTGGCCATAAAGGGATGGACATGGTCAGAAACAATGCTCATGTAGGCCGTGGCATTTAAACGATGCCCAATTGGCACTAAGGGGCCTAAAGTGTGCCAAGAAAACATCCACAACACCATTACACCACCACCACCAGCCTGCACAGTGGTAACAAGGCATGATGGATCCATGTTCTCATTCTGTTTACGCCAAATTCTGACTCTACCATCTGAATGTCTCAACAGAAATCGAGACTCATCAGACCAGGCAACATTTTTCCAGTCTTCAACTGTCCATTTTGGTGAGCTCTTGCAAATTTCCTATTTGTAGTGGAGATGAGTGGTACCCGGTGGGGTCTTCTGCTTTTGTAGCCCATCCGCCTCAAGGTTGTGCGTGTTGTGGCTTCACAAATGCTTTGCTGCATACCTCGGTTGTAACGAGTGTTTATTTCAGGCAAAGTTGCTCTTCTATCAGCTTGAATCAGTCGGCCCATTCTCCTCTGACCTCTAGCATCAACAAGGCATTCTCGCCCACAGGACTGCCGCATACTGGATGTTTTTCCCTTTTCACACCATTCTTTGTAAACCCTAGAAATGGTTGTGCATGAAAATCCCAGTAACTGAGCAGATTGTGAAATACTCAGACCGGCCCGTCTAGCACCGACAACCATGCCACGCTCAAAATTGCTTAAATCACCTTTCTTTCCCATTCTGACATTCAGTTTGGAGTTCAGGAGATTGTCTTGACCAGGACCACACCCATAAATGCATTGAAGCAACTGCCATGTGATTGGTTGATTAGATAATTGCATTAATGAGAAATTGAACAGGTGTTCCTAATAATCCTTGGTGAGTGTATATATATATATATATATATATCTATAAAATTCTTATTACTTTCGACAGATAAGTGTTTTTTCTTTTTATTCTTCACATGATTTGAAATTGAAGACACAATAAATGCGCTGACGTGGAACGTTTCCATACATTCACATTTTTCTTTGCATGCACTTCAATCACTTGATCTATTTAATCAAAATAACAAATTATGAATTTCATTGAAATTAAAATATGTAGAAGCGTTGAATCACTTTATTCAGTAAAACCGATATATAGGTCTACCTCTAGTACATTTCTAATGCACAATCAAAAGAGGTGAGTCGAAGCATGGATGCATCAGTTGATCTGCCCAGCAGGAAGTGAGAAAATCAATTTTAGAGCAGTGGAGAGAGCATGCAGGGCTCCTCTGGGTTTACAGATGTCTCTGTGTCTTAAGGTTATGAGAATTACACCGGAAACAACAGGCACTCAGCAGGGGTATGGCGGTATATACTGTATGGTGCAATGGTAGAAATGTGTCAACTGGTCGATTTTGCTATAACATTAATAAAGCGGTAGATATTTTTGAGCGACTATCAATGAGCAGGTCTGATAAATGTTATTTACATCTGAAATTGACGAAGACACATGTGAAATTATAGAGCATGAGGTGTCCCGAACAAGTGAAGACAAGGAAGAACTGCTAAAAAGGGTGTTGTTAGGCACAGTTTATGGTCACAGGTGTGTGCGTATTCTGTAGATGCTTTTTTACAATGGCTTTGAATGTGACTTATGAGTCTTTTTTTTTTTTATCAAGTGATGCCAGACTCATCAGTCATGCTTTTAATTTGCAATTCCTAGTTCTTTGTAAAAATAGCTACATTTTCATTTATATTGGTACTTTTAATCATATTACCTACCCTTACACTCAACTGTTGTCACACTGAACACAACTGCTAATGCATATCATGTCTGTGCTCTTCAGACACTGGGTAAACAGATGAGGATTGAGAAAAGTATAAATTAAGCTCTACAGTTTACACTAATCCTTCATCAATCGATAACATCACAAGTCCACTGACCAAATGCAATCCAGGTGTAGTGTGGTCTTAAAGGCTTAGGCAAATGCGTAATGCTGGAAACGCCTTCACATGTGTAAACCTGAAGGCGACATGTGTGTGATGCCTCTTACCTTTCTGCTGCGGGTGGTGGAGGACTTCGTTGTTTGTTGACTTTGGCATACAGGTCATCCAGAGGGTCCTCTGTGGATGGCTCTCTGCTGTGTGACTCTGGAGGAGGGGGTCTTTGTAGGGAGGGGCTGCGGTTCCCATAGGCGGGGAGGGGAGGTGACCCATGCTCCCTGAAGTTGTTGATACGGGCGTAGTTTGGGTCCAGGTCATCGTCCTCCACGTCAGGTGGGGAGAAACGATCTCGAACCTGCCGGTCCCGCAGCTCTTGGTGCTTAGCCTCGATTCTGCCACACATTAAAAGACCATGTTGGAAAACATTGGTACACTATAAATGTTTTTCTTTATTCTTCACTGGCTGATATGACCATCATCTGACACCCTGGATGCAGCATAATGCCAAAGCAAAAGATCTCAACACATTCGTGCGAACTGTCTACTTGTGTGATTTTTCGACATGGAAGGCGGCATTTTGTTTCCAAGAGTTCTGGTACCCTAGTATCAGCCACATTATGCAGACTCACTGACAAGCGCCATTTCCTATCAGACATTTGGAAGCAGAAGCATTTTGCATCAGCTCCATTGGAGACTGGGATCAAGTGTTGAAACCTGGAAGTAATTGTGTTTGCATAATCATGGACGCTGGATTTAAAAGTTGCATTTTTCACTCTAACAATAAATGTTTACTCCACTTATGGTTAGTTTTAGGTTTGTGGTTTGATGTGTACAGTTTATAAATTATGCGTTACTCTTCACTGTATTACAGCCTGTATCACTGAAAACAACCTGCTTCTCAACTTGATTTTGGCGCCCCTCTGTGGACATTACACCCGGAAAATGGAGCTTGCATGTGCCCATAGGCCTAAACAGTTTCCGTTTTGTACACTGGGGGTAGTGTTTTAAATTTTGGTGAACACAGTTCTTTTAGAATTTGAGCTAAATAAAATCAACCTACTGTCTATGATTTTACTTGGAGTTCAGATTGGATTTTGCTCGTTCATACTTGCGTAAAGTAAGTTTCGTCCTAACCACCTAAATGCTGTGTGACCCCCTGACAGATGAAATATGTAGTTTACATGCCACTAGTGGAACAAAACAGAATTACATAAATAATCATTGTTTTCAAACAGGTTTCCTGCACATTCCCCCATTTACCATTGGCTAGACCAATTGACAGTCCCTCCATAAACTCAAGCTATTGGTTGAGCTAATGTTGCTATGTCAGGCTGTTTGTGATATTCTAACAAACATAGTAATGTTTTAATATTTCTACAGAGCCACAATGTTTACACTTTCTCGGAAAAATGATAAGAATGGCTCACTTAAAGTTGTATCTTCATATTAAAATGGAATTAGGGAAAGTATTGCAATCCATACAAGTAACGCATCCACACCTGAAAACACAACTGAAAGCACTTACATTTTATTTGTATTTACACTTTCGATGACTACTCCAAAAATACAATAAACTGGAAAGGTCAAGACAGACATTTCGGACATATCCAGCTGACTTTTTCTCTCTCTCTTTCCTTTTCTGTTCCTCTCAGAAGCTACAACAGACTCAGTCAATAAAGTCTCTCTCTGAACAAATGCCACCGTTGAGCATATGGAAGAGAACAGCATGGTTCCAGCTCATACTTCACACACTTCTAAGTCCAAATAAGCCTCAGCAAACAACACACAAAATAATTACTGCAAAAAAATCCCTGCATCTCAGCTGTAAATATCCATTCACCCTGTCTGCTGGCGCAATACACATAACACATAGAGAGAGGAAGTGGTATCGCCTGTGTGTCATCTCAATAATGGACCACAAAAGGCTGTCAGTCCTACATAGAGAACGGAATTGAAAGAAAAAGAAAGAGAGATAAATAAAGTCCTGTGTTTCATATAATGAGGCATGTGACAAATATATATCTTTAATGAGCAATACTTTTTTCCCCCTGTGGTGGATAACTTTCCTTCCATATAGTACAGTACACTTATAAAATCGACTTCAGCCAATTGCTAAATGCTCCCAAACACAAGAGCCTGCCAGATTAATATATTAAAATCTTGTGACACAAAAAAGCTATTCTCACAAATGACCAAACTAACAACAAGCATTTGTACTCCATTATTCAGCTTCACCACTAATGACTGCTCTATTTAAATCAGTGCAACATGTAAAGGAAAATGTGCGGTTAGCCAGTAATTATCACAAAACACACAAACAGGGTGACCAGGACCTTGGTATTGTGACCCACCCCCAATATTATTGGTCCAAACAAATTCTATCTAAATAAAACAGCAATGCATAATGAGTGCATAACATATCTTAGTGAGGTAAATTGAGTTTTAAGTTTGATATTCATTGAATAGTAAACTATTTTATACCCGTAATATACCATTTAACCGAATTGTGCTAATGATATCTTTGTAAGATTGTTGCCTCCACAGAGCGCAGGTAGGAGAAGAAACTATGACGAACACGACGGTGGTAACCGAGGTAGCTGACATGAAATACTGTACAGTTATTATTCCATGGAATAATATTTATACTTCAGAAAAATCATTTGTTATACTGTAGGACCATTTAAAAAACTAGAAGTTAAAAATGGCAACTATCTTAAAAGAAATGGTGGCCATTTACAAGCCCTGTACACGTTCCTTCTGCAGCATAAATTCTAACCTAAAATGTTGATGTGACATTTATTTTACTCAATCATTTTACTGCATTTGTCATTCTAAAAAACAACATGGTAACATGGCATAGAATTTGTGGCCAAACCCCAAATGTTATGGAGTATTGTCATTATATTTGGGTTTCTCATAGTCTTTATTTTTTTAAAAATTTTGGTCTGTGAATCTTTAGCTGCTACAAAAAATAGCAATATGTTTAAGGTATCAATCATACAGTCGCCTCAAACTTTTTAAAACTACAGTATCTCTTTCTAGTATTGTTTATAATTTTTTCCCACAGCACAGCAACCTCTAAAAAATAAATGCATAAATACATGTGTGATTGAAAACACCTTTATTTAATTATTTAAGGTTTATACTTAAAAAAGTACTTAAATATTGAAATTTTTCGCATCAAATGCAATTGTGTCACTTTAGAAGACTAATTTAACAGCTGGTGTCGTATGGATGACGTTTATGCTGACTGTCTGTGATTTTTGGAGCTTCAAAAATCTTATCACCATCCACTTGCATTTTAAGGACCTACTGAGCTAAGCTATTTTTAAAATTTTCTTCAAACGTGTTCTGGTGAAGAAAGTAAGTCATACACACCTGGGATATCATGAGGGTGGGTAAATAATGAGAGAATTGTCACTTTTGGGTGAACTGTCCCTTTAAACATAGCCGGCTGAAGTGCACAGGTACCGAATTGAGTCAGTAATCTGTACTGCCGTAACTTTTAACAGATGGCTATTAAAATATTAAATTGAGCAGAGATTTTGCGGTACCCCTAGCAGTCCTGCCGGAACCCAGTTTGGGAACCACTGGTCTAGGACCACCGCTCTGTGCATAGTGTTATTCATGTGGTACACAGTGTTGCTGCCTTTGTAGATGGTTCCATATCAGGTACACGTACACAGAGTACTTCTGAGGTACAATTTCATTTAGGGTGCAGAACCAAACTTATTTGTAATAATGTTTTAATACATGAATCCCACCTTTCTCTCTCTTCCTTCATCCTCTCCAACTCGTCCTCACTCAGAATTTCTGACATCTGCTTCTGTGCATTAACTTTAGTCTCCGTCTTGCTCTTATCTTCTTTTTTCTTCCCAAATCTGATAGAGAGAGAGAGAGAGAGAGGGGGGCATCACTGAGTGATCACTGTTTGCAAATGATGTTTATCTAGGAAAACAGGCAGCAGTTTATATATGTGTGTGTCTGTGTGTACTCTGGGGAGTTCCTAAATCGCTGTAGGGCCAGAGCATGTCAGTAGAGATGTTCCGTTAACATGCATCATTTCTGCACCAGTGACTGAGTCCTGCTCCTGTCTCCATTTTCTGCACTCTTATAAGGTCATTTCTCATGTGTGCTTGTGTCTCAAACTCACTGCTGCCCAGCCAAGCACTACAGCACACAGCTTCAGCACACTGTATCAATGTCACAGCAAGCAGAGGCCGTGGTCTCTAGACATGCACTAACACACAACAGGATACGTTTACAACTACATACACACACTGTAAAATGAAATTACACATGAGCAGTACACATATACACACACTCTCCGCAGGGACATGATCTGATCTAGATTAGTACACATAACTTGAACCTGCAGGTACATGTAAAGTATGTTAGTGCAAATCACAGCACTGCAGGTAGCACTCTTACAAGACATGGTGTTATTTACATAACATATTCACAGGTCCTGCAACTGAGAAAAATATAAAGAATACATAAAAAAAAAAAAATAAAAAAAAAGATGGAAAGATTTGTGTCCTCAGATATTGGTGGTATTTTTCTAAAAAAGACATTATATTAATGAATGAATAAAGCAAATGAAGGAACAAATGAACAAATGAAGGAGAGAAGGAATAAACAAACCATAAAAACAAAACAAATGAATTAACAATTTAATTAACTAATGGATGAACAAATGTAAGCTGGAAACAATGAACAAATGAAATAACTAAAGGAGGAGTGAAACCGAAGAATGAAGGAATATGAATGAATGAAAGAATGAATAAGCAAATGAAAGAGCAAATGAATGATTGAATGAATAAACAAAAATGACTAAAAGATCCAATCACTGAATGAATGAAAGAAGGAATGAACAAACAACTGAATGACAAAACTTAATGGACAACTGAATGAACAAACAAATGCAGGAAATAATGAATAAATGAAGGAACTAATAAATGAATGAATGGAACTGATGAATGAATGGACATGAATGAAAAAAAAAAGAAAGCAGGAATGAACAAACAAATGAATGAACAAAAAAATAAAATAACAAACAACTGAATAATCTATTGAATGAACAAACACATGCAGGAACCAATGACAAAATGAATGAAGGAGGAAAGAAGGAACGAATAAACAAATTTATGAACAACTGAATTAACGAATAAACGAACAAATGCATAAATGTGCGCAGGAGCCAATCAACACAACACAAAACCAATGAACTAACAACTAAATGAACAATTAAATGAATGAATGAATAAATTATTTGATTATGATACCAATGTTCACTTACATGAACTAAAATAAGTAAAGCAACTTTTATTTGTCATTGATGCAGTCATATCTATCTAATTAGCTACTAATCTAATGCAATGCACTCCAAAACTAGAAATGTACCAGTAACAGCCATCCAGGCCTTATCTAAATCCACAGATCTGCCCAGATCATTCTCCTCTTTCATTTAGTCTCCACCCTATTACTCAGCGCTTGAGCAGAACTGATGATTCACTGCCCGCCAGCACTCCAATCATTCTTCTTGTTTCTAAACAAAGTCATACGTACAAACGCTATGATGCCAAGTCACTGTTTGACACTGCCACAAGTAGAACACGGTTCCCCAAACAAACAGAGAACTTTGGCGCACTAGATTCTGATGGTAAATTGTTTTGGTAAAATTCAGCTGTAAGATGACAGACATCTCTTTGTGATCCTAGACAGACGAGGCACCTGCCAAAACCTACGCACACATAGTTCTTGAGTATTAAGTCCTGACTAATGCAGAGCCTGCTATCATAGTCCAGTAGCATACTTTCCATTGTCTACTCCGACATATCAAAACAACACACACATCCACTTCTTCTTACAGCACTCCTCTTTCCCACAGACATAAACACAAAAGAAATTCTGAAATTAAATGGAAAAGGCAACACTGACTAAATGATTCATGTATGACAAACACCCATATTTAGTCACTGCTATGGAGTTTACAGTTTATACCAGAACTCACAATAAGGAATGATGTCTGTTAGTTTTGACTTGCCTTGTCACAAATATGATATACATATTCCAAATATGTGTGTCAGAGATAATATACTGTATAAAGCAATATCACATGAGCAAAATACTGGTTTTGTAAAAATATGAATGACAAAACAAGAGGTTAATATTGAATAACTTTTAGACACAATATAGCCAGTTATTTTGTCTAATTTACTTATTAAAATAGTTCCAAACTAAGCCAAAGCATGATCAACCATGACGTGGTGTCGTCAAGCGTGCCGGTGCTATTTTACAAAATGCCCTTTATGGCAAAAAGTTTGTAATCATTTATGCATTTGGCAGACGCTTTTATCCAAAGTGACTTACAGAGCCCTTATTACAGGGACAATCCCCCCAGAGCAACCTGGAGTTCAGTGTCTTGCTCAAGGACACAATGGTGATGGCTGTGGGGCTCGAACCAGAGTCCTTCTGATTACCAGTTATGTGCTTAGACCACTACACCACCACCACAAATGCTGTCAGGTTAAGCTCAGCTGACAGCTTTTGTGGCATAATTTTGTAGCTTCTTGTATTTTGCAAGATGTATTTTTTTTTTAACATCTCCATTGCAATTTTACATCTCCATTGCCATGACAACGTAACGCTGTAAACCCCAATTTTTTGTGGTAATCAATTTTTCTGTCGATTGAGCTGAACTTGTATTGAATCCAGAATATCCCTTTAATGCTACAGCATGAAGCATGCCTATTCTGTTCCAGCAAGACAATGCTCCATTGCAAAAAGCCAGGTCCATAAATAATTAAAAAAAAAGATTTTGGTGTTGATGAACTTGACTGGTCTGCACAAAGCCCAGACCTGAACCAACTGAAGACCTTTGGGATGAGTTGGACTCCAGCTGCGAACCAGATCCATCGCCCAACATCAGTGCCTGACCTCACTGATGCTCTTGTGTCTGAATGGGACAAAATCTCTGCAGCTATATACAAACATAAAGTGCAAAGCATTTCTGAAAAATTGGAAAATGTTATAGCAGCAAAGAGAGAGGTTAATCCCTATGGTTTTGAAATGTTCAGGTGTCCAGACTTCTTTTTCTTTTTTTTGTGTATGTGATAGAAATATATTTCTAGTAAAGTAAGTTTACTTAACAAATAAATAAATACGCTATACAAATACAGCTTTCAGGAACAGATGTTTTATGGAAAACAACTGTAATGCAAATAGCGCAAAATATTACTATTAAAAAGTTAAATATTGCAGAGTCAATCACCCAATTAAAAAACAAAACAAAAAGAAAACTCTGAGGCCATGGTTCTCAGCAGGAAACCGATGGAGTGCGTACTCCATGTAGGGAAGGAGGTATTGTCCCAAGTGAAGGAGTTCAAGTACCTCGGGGTCTTGTTCACGAGTGAGGGTCAATGGAGCGGGAGGTTGGCCGGAGAATCGGGGCAGCAGGGGCGGTATTGCACTCGCTCTATTGCACCGTTATCACGAAAAGAGAGCTGAGCCGGAAGACAAAGCTCTCAATCTACCGGTCAATGTTAGTTCCTACCCTCACCTATGGTCATGAAGGCTGGGTCATGACCGAATTAACTAGATCATGAGTACAATCGGCCGAAATGGACTTCCTCAGAAGGGTGGCGGGCTTCTGCCTTAGAGATAGGGTGAGGAGCTCAGTCATCCGTGAGGAGCTCGGAGTAGAGCCGCAGCTCCTTTGCGTCAAAAGGAGTCAGTTGAGGTGGTTTGGGCATCTGGTAAGGATGCCCCCTGGCCGCCTCCCTAGGGAGGTGTTTCAGGCACATCCAGCTGGGAGGAGGCCTCGGGGAAGACCCAGGAATAGGTGGAGAGATTACATCTCCACACTGGCCTGGGAACGCCTCGGGGTCGCCCAGTCAGAGCTGGTTAATGTGGCTCGGGATAGGGAAGTTTGGGGCCCCCTGCTGGAGCGGCTGCCCCCGCGACCCGACTTCGGATAAGCGGTTGAAGATGGATGGATTGAACAAAAAATAAAACAAAAAGCTTAATCTATATCAGCTAGCTATATAATATTACCTTAGTGAAACTTTCAAATCAGCACAATTCACAACAATGTTTACATTTGCAGGGAATAGAAACACTGTACAAGATCATCAGATGTAGGCTGTAAAGATAATGAGGAACAGGTAAGATGGAGAAAATTACAGTTCTGTCAACTGTTCCAAAACACACGCAAACTGGTCCTGTACCATCAGGCTATCCTTATTGTTGAGCCAGTTTACTGCAGGCTGTAGAGAATAATGTACAGTATACTGCAGGCTGTTTATAGGAAAGAGAAAGACAACAACAGAAACAAAACAGTAAGAAACCAACGAGCCAAAAAGGAATATGCCTGTATACCAGTAAAGAAGCCATGTAAGAACAGGTGTGCATTATGTTAAATGTGAAGATGAGAGAGGATAAGCTATCCAACTGATTCTCCCATACACCCACTCTTCCTGTATGTCCTCTGGTGATGTATTTGTGTGTGGATGCAGCACTCTCATAACTTAATTACAGTATTTATCTTATTAGACTGCAGCTATTTAATATTAGTGCTTTGGCATGCGGTTCCCGCACATCCATTCTGCTGCCTCATTAAGATCAGGCCCTATGAGACCTGAACACTAAAACTCACACTCAAATTAACACGTAACGTACAGCTAATGCATTTTGACACAACATATATGAATTATTAATGCCAATAGGAAGTCTTCGCTGCAATGCCTGTGAACAACTGCTGGATGACTACGTGGGATTTTATTAAACAACTAGCTAAAGCTTATTTTAGTATCATAAAAGATGATTTGTTTCATATAATCACAGGTTGCTGACATCTAGAGCATGCAGCAGGGATGCTTGCATATGCTGATATGTACGGTTATTTAATTATATACCTGGGAAGACAATCCAGTCTTGCAAAGCCAAACTCTTGACCATCGGCATAATGTCTGGTCCACAATGCAGCTACTTAGGTGTTTGGAAGTCATTATAACAAAGTGTTTTTGATCTGAATAAAATATAAAGGATAAATCCATAAGACTTTAGTGTTTAAGCATTAAAAGAACAATGCAGATCTATAGTTCTCTGTCTGTCACTCACTCAGCATTGTGTCTATGTAGTGACACTATAACCTTTGCTTTATTCAAAACAGACCAATGAAAACTGGCGAGTGGAATTTGCTTGCCGCTCTCCGCACCGGACATACAGGTATAAAAGGAGATGCCATGCACCACTCATCCAGACTTGTTCTTCGGAGCCAAGAGCATGTGTGTGTTCATCCCATCATCTTGATGTCTGCTGGAATAATGGCGCATATCAGCCCTCGCACGGTCGAGTGTTGTGCTTCCCCTGGGCGCTTCGGTGACTGAGTCCAGAAGTGTAAAAGAGTATATTCAAAGAGTATATTTCCTCAAAAAGAGCTCACACAAATGATCAGCGTCAATTTAATGATGTCCTTTCGCCTTTGTGCTACTGGGTGTGGCAGTTATCTCTCCCCACCGGATAGCTACGAAATCTGTCTCGAGTGCTTGGGTCGCCAGCATGACGAGGCAGCTTTTGTGGAAGGGTCATGTTCTCATTGGAGGCATTGCTATGCTGGAGGGTCATGTCAGGATGAGCCTGCAGGAAGGGTACCACATGAGAGAGGAGGATGTTTTCCCTGTAAAGCACAGCGTTGAGATTGCCTTCAATGACAACAAGCTCAGTGTGATGAGCATATTTCTTTTGGTCTTTTTCAGACTCAGTAGAAAAGTCTTTATAAAAGTTTTTATAATTGTGACCTTAATTACCTACCGTCTGTAAACTGTTAGTGTCGTAACGACCGTTCCACTGGTGCATGTTCATTAATTGATTATGGTTCATTGAATAAGCATAGATAACATTGTTTAAACCCCTTACAATAAAGATCTGTAAAGTTATTTGGATTTAATAAGATACAGTGGCCTGAAAAAGGGACGTTTCTTTTTTGCAGAATTTATAAGTGGATTCGTGTGAGACAGGCGTGTCATTCAACATAATCTCTGACTTAAAGCTAAAGAGCAGAGCGGCCGCTGTCGAAGGAGGAGCCCAGCTGAGCTCAAACTAGCACATGGTTAAATAAAGGCAATAATTAGGCTGTCATAGGAGACTCTGCCACTGGCTTCATCTGTTCAGAGACACTTCAAATACAGCCTGCCAGTTAACCAAGAACAGTACTTTGGGGTGGGGGTGGGGATCATGGTACGAGAGAAAGTTAAACTCCATGCTGAAACTACAGCTTAAAACCAGTCTACTCTGGTTAGCTGATCTCCTAGCCTGGTCAGGTTGGAGGGCTTTTGAGCACTTTTCACTTTTTGAGCACTTGCTGGGTATGGTGGGAAATCAGCTGGTCAACCCGTGAGACCAGCTATACCAGCTTTGGCTTGTTTTACGATGTAGTACTAAACAGCTGTCCCACTTTTTAATTATTTATTAGGCCTGGAAATAACAGTTTTAAAATTACCCTATATTTCCAGGGTTTTCATGACTTTATTTTGCAGTCATGGTGGCGAATACAACTTGCTATATTCTAATTTGTACAATTTGCAAAGTTTCTGTTCCTAAAAATAAATAAACATGATCACATTTGAAGCAATGAGGAAAAGCATATTTCTTTAAGCATGACTCTAAATATTGTCCTTACAATCTGTGACAATTCAAGAACTGCTAAATTGATTTAACACTGATGGTTTATCAAAACTAAGTGTAAAATTTCCTAACAGAGGAGTCAAGAGCTGCTGATTGTTTCGCAGTGTTAAATTCATCACGCTGCAGTAAACTCTACAGGGGGTGGAAGCCTGCGGAGAAGCCAAACTGTGTTGATCATCACCACGAAATACATCACAGCTCTCTCCCTCTATGTCCAAACACTCCTTACCACAATGTCTAATTAAACTATACCTCGTCTTATAGTAAAAGTGTAGTGTCTTTCTCTCACAGTTGCCCATTAATTCAGTCTTTGCTAGGACTTTCTCTCTCAGTGCTGCAGGCAAATCCATATCCTCTCAGGATAACTTTCCCTGCAAGCTGAAGGAAAAGATATGAGGGGAAAGTCTCGAGTTCACAGTTTAATCTTTTCTTCTGAAGAGATGGGATGAGTGAAAAAGGTTCTTTAACAGATTCTCTCACTGCGACCGTCTTTAACACAGATGCATACATGCTGCCACACACATTTCCTGTCACTACACAGAAACAGCTAGGTTTATTTAAAGAAAATCCAGGGAGATGAATGGAGAGGACTTCAAACGAAGCATATACAGCTGTACACAAAACTGAAAAACTCACACTCAAACACCCAAACTGCACACACACTTAAAAACAATGAGCTCACATGCGCACACACACGCACGCACGCGCGCACGCACGCACGCACGCACGCACGCACGCACGCACACACACACACACACACACACACACACACACACACACATGTTGAATTTCCATGTTTTATGGGGACTTTACATAGACACAATGGTTTTTATACTGAACAAACTCTATGTTCTATCCCCTAATCCTAACCCTACCCCTAAACCTAAACCTAACCCTCACAGAAAACTTTCTGCATTTTCAAAAAACATCATTTAAAATGTCCCCACAAGGTCAAACATTTCGGGTTTTACTATCCTTATGGGGACATTTGGTCCCCATTAAGTGATAAATACATGCTCACAAACACACAAACACAAACACGCTCCCTTACACACACACACACACACACACACACATGCTCACACACACAGCTTCAATATGCTGATAAAAGAGGACACACAGGGCCCGTCTGTTGGTGATCTGAATATGATGGTATGTGGGGAGAGAGGCAGTTCCCATCAACCCAAAACGAAAAGACAAAAGCACAAAATGCTTGAGGATAAACTCTACATTCTACATTCCCAGAAACTGATTAAACCAACTACTACACTAAAAAGAATAATCACTGATGGAAAAGCTTCAGCATAATCTATGCAACATGGAAGAGTCAACATGTGAGATTTTTATGGTGAGGCAGTCAATTGTTTACCCTCATTTAATTCCAAACATGTATGATTTTCTTTCTTCTGTGGAACACAAATAGGAGATATTTTTGAAGAATGTTCACGCCGCACTTATCCATACAATGAAAGTGAAAAGTGACCAAGGGGGGTCACAATCTCCCAAATATCATAAAATCACCATAACAGTAGTCCATACTACTCAAGCAATGTATTTCAGGTCTTCTGAAGCCATTCGATCTCTGTATAAAGCCCCGTTCACACATGCAGCAACATTATCGCTGTACTGTGAAGTCACTAGTGGGCGTTTCTACTGTTGTAGCTCTAACGTTATTGGTGGAACGCACATCTGGCCATGTCTTTTGAAAATCTGATCACAGTTGAGGCATTTTGCCAGTAAAATTAAGATATCACTCTAATTTGACAAGGACTCAGTTTTCTTGTCCCTAGAATGCATATTCTGCAGGGGAGAGTTTTACATAACCTGCAGCAGTGCTCGGTGCATTATATAATTAGTAAGATGAATGAACTATCAATGTATGAATCAAACTCACTCAGACTGTTAACAGTTTATTTTCCATGCAACATTATTTATGTATGCATGTGGTTACAGATGAATCAAGAAGAACAGTGAAACCGCTTCATTATCTCAAAGGAGACAGGTGACTTGAGCTCCACGGACACCCTCTTCATTCCTATTGGTTGTCACACCCGAAATTCACTCCTCATTTGCATAAAGTTAAACCTTTCTCAACATTGTCATGCCACTCACCATAACCACATCTAGTTGCCAGAGGTCGCTGTCACTCATGTCGATGGAAGTCGCCAACTCTCATCGGAAATTTATGAGAACTACTCGCTTTGTTGCTGCATGTGTGTACGGGGCTAGAGAGGAATAGAATGAAATGTACTTATTTATAAAATTATTCTCTGTAAATCTTTTTCTTTTCTTTTTTTTTTTTTAACTTTGGAGCACTTACATGTGACATAAATGTTATAATGTCAATGGCACCAAACTCCATTGGTTCTTGTGTGTCTTGAAACCAAATGCAACATGGCATGGAATACTGTAAGGGTCCTTTAAAGGTGCTATCTTTTTTTTTTTTTTTTTTAAGTGTGTTTTTTAAACAAATGTGTCCTTTTGTGTTCTCTGTGTAAAAAAACAACAAACAGTACAGGTTTGCAATAACACAAGGGCATGAGACACAAGAGTAAATTATGTCAAATTGTCATTTTTGGTTGAACTATAGTATCACTTTAAGACATAAACTGTTTTCATTTCTTGAAAGTGATGGCGAATGGGAGCTGTTTTTCCAGGACACCTGCAGACCAGAGCAAAGCCGTCTCTACTTTAATTATCTCTCCGTACTGCCTTTCCAAATTCATTATGCTCTATTCCACTGAGACACACACCAACCCACACATACACTAACAAATACAACTACATACACAAGGAACACAGGAAACAAACACACAAGCAAAAAACAAAAACGCAAATCAAAAGAAACTGCAAAATTGACGAGTCTCTGCAGAAAAGTCGCATTTTTAAGGACAAAAGCAAAATCAAATTTCTATTAATCTCTCTACTTCTTTTGTTTTCCCATCCATTTCTTTGGCAGTGGTGTCATATTACAGCAGGAACCAAACCCAAATACGATTAGATCTGGCTGATGTGATGTCACCGCTCTGACCTTTCTGACTGTCTGCTGTTCCCAACAGGGCACCTCTAAAATAATGAGACTTTGTTACCATAGCAGCTTAATAAATGCCAGTTGTAGAAACTGAATGAGCCAATAAGGACAGAGCAATGCTAAGTACATCTAGCTGGCCTGAAAAATATCCATTTTAGCCAAAGAATATTCCTGACATGTCAAGCTGTTAATGCTCGAAAAGTGCAAATGGGTGTTAGGCTATTAAGAAACTGGCCTTCAACAAAAAGACAAAAAAAAAAAAAACACTTCATACTTAACTATACAATGGATAAAACACAAGGAGTCTCTGAATAAGGGCCAAGCATTCTGATTGGCAGCAAGGCATGTTTCTGAAGGAGACTGGGCTGTTCAAACGTCCAATTAGCAGCTGATTCTGATGAATTCATTAGCATGTTCTCAGGTAATTAGAGGAAGCAGCTGAGTGAATACTAAATATTCAACAGGAGAGCAGACACAGTGCCACACAGCTATCCATGTTCATCTGTAGACTCTCATTTGCATAAACACACACACAAACTTAAGTGCCCATCTGCACTAAAGAGAGACTATTTCATACACAGATATACAACAACAAAAACAACAACAAAAATCACACCTCCAAAATAGCCTTTCCATTTCTGGATGTAACTAAGAGACAAATATTCTTGATGAGTACTACATTTCTCACTGATGAATACACTCTTAAAATACACCTTGTAATGTTTTGATGAGTGCAGCTTTCTAGTCCCATTTTTATATTGCTAACAACATTTTAGTTTACACCACAGCCTGACAAAACTTCACTTTAGCTTGTTTCATGGACTAAAGCAATAAAGACATTTTCAAAATAAATAAATAGCAGCCACTTCCTTTGCAACCTTTTGATTGTTGAGAAAGAAATTAAAACAAGGCGGTTATTGCAATGAAAGACACACATATGAACTATGGTTTGCTAATTGCTTATTGCTTGTTTGTGCAGAATGTCTCATCACTAGTTTTACCCATTTTTGCTGAATAGAAAGACGGTAGATTTTAAATGTATTTACGTGTAAAAGTTTATTTTTGTCAACTTAATAAGGAAGTACATTAGCATGTAGATGGCCTCAAAGCAAATAGACATGGATTAAAAGCCACAAAGCTTCAACGTTTATGTCATGGAGCCTTTGATTAGAATGGAGAGACAAATAGAAATGGGGGAGGGAAGACACAAATTATTATATATTTTTTTAATATATATATATACGCGACCCTGTACACAGGATAAGCGGTTGACGATGGATGGATGGATGGATGGATGGATGGATGGATATATATATATATATATTTTATTATCAGCCTGATAACTCTGCTAAAAATCCCAGCTTAATCCAGCCTAGGTAGGATTGCTAGGCTTATCTGGTTTAAATTGGTTAAGATTGTGTTCAAACCTGGCCAAGCTGGTTTTTAGCTAGTATGGCTGGTCAGCCATCTGGTCTCCCAACCTAACTAGCTGACAAGTAACCAAAACCCCTCAAATATCATCCAACTAAGCCAGACTACACAGTGAAAAACAAAATGTTGGCCTGCAAACAACCTAAATCTGACTTAAGATGATTTCTTTCATCAGGGAATTGTATTGTATTTAGGGCCTTTATTAGTCCCAGAGGTGACTGGCGAGGAAAATAATGCTTAATGAAAACCTCCACAGTCTGTCTAGCCCTACAGTTAGACGTTGAGGAAGCCAAACCTTTCTGGCAGACAGGTGTAGTAGAGATTATGTTTAGTAGGGGTGTTACAATCCATCGATCTGGATCGATGCATCAATCCAATAACCAATGATCCAATGCTATCGATACAACGGGTAAATATCGATAAAGACATGGAGTCGTGAGTTTGTATCCAGGTTGTGCTGAGTGACTCCAGCCAGGTCTCCTAAGCAACCAAATTGGCCCGGTTGCTAGGGAGGGTAAAGTCATATGGGGTAACCTTCTTGTAGTCGCAATTTGATGTACTCGCTCTCAATGGGGCATGTGGTAATTTGTGCCTGGATTGCAAAGAATAGCATGAGCCTCCAAATGCTGTGAGTCTCCGCGGTGTCATGCACAATGAGCCACATGATAAGATGCATGGATTTACTGTCTCAGAAGCGGAGGCAACTGAGACTTGTCCTCTGCCACCCGGATTGAGGTGCGTAACCGTGCAACCATGAGGACCTCGTAAAGGGATATATATAAAAAAGAAGAAAGAAGAAAAGGGATATATATAAAAAAAAAAAAAGTAAAAATACTCGCATATCAGCCATGTCCATACGCATTTCAGTCAGGCGATGAAGCAACCTTTTTACATGAATTTCACTTTATGAGCGCTAAATACACTTTTCATGTGGGACAAGGATGTGCACAGGATCTGTGAAGCCAAATTGCACTCTGCTATCCATGCGTTTGCATCAACAGGGCTTCCAGTGAAACGCGAGATCCAAACCAGTGACAGGATCTGTGTGATCACATCAACCGGGAACTCCTTAAAATGTGAGCTCTCGTGACAAATGCAGAGGGGCTTACGTGCTCGATTAATTCAGGCTTCCATCGATATAGTTGCCCTTGCGACTTTTTAATTTCACATGAGAATTTGCTATTTTAAAGTACCATGGAGCAGTTCAACCATTATCTGAAACATCTTAACAATGCCGACATTCTGAACAGCACTAATGAGGGAAAGAGAAATGACCTGATCAGCTCCAGGTATGAGATTTTACATATCTACACACTAACATTCCCAGTTAACTGTAACAGAATGTTTCATTACAGCTGTGGAAGCTGTAGCCAAGAAAACCACAGATAGCACGGATAGTTGGAAACCAGTCATGGGTATGTAAGTACTTTGAATTGGATTAAACTGAAAAATAAGCTGTATTCAAATGATTGATGATCACTTGTGTGTGACATTTTGTTTTTTTATATTATTATTTGCATATTTTTTTCAACATTTGAAGTACCTTATTTTGTTGTGGATGTCCCAATGTGGATACTATATTTGCACTTTTCAGAGCACGATAAAATATTCAAATTATATTTTGGTTGCATTTGCAAATAAAATAATTGATTGTGTAAAATAGGCACATAATATTGGAATATCGACCGCAGGGCCCTGAATCAAATAAAATCTAAATTGTATCGCAGCAGACTTTGATGTATCTGCAAATATCGGATTGAAGGTCAAGAGAATCTATATAAGATTGTATCATGGTGAAACGTCTGATTTACACCCCTAATATTTAGACCTAAACAGCTTCTCTCTTTCTGTAGCTCACATATAAAAGGTCCAGAAAAAAAAACAAAACAAAAAAAACTGCTGGTGTCCATGCTCTCCAGGCCAGGAGGATAACAGTGCTTAAAGATAAGGGGAGTAGGACAGGCTCTCGGGTTAATGGCACTGCTGGTACACGGTACAAGAGCATGCTAGCATTGGTTGAAATGGCAGAAGGACGAGAAGTTGGAACAAAAACTGTCAGCCCATCTGTTCCAACACACTGGGAGAGAAACAGGGAAACAGTGTAAATTTTCTGTTATCACTACAGCCACCATGCCAGGATTTTCATCAGAAATCAAAGATACTGTGAGACATGAGACTAAACGATTGACAGTGAAACAAATACAGCTTGAAAGAGTGAAAGAGCTGGGTGAATAGAGAATGAGAACTCTGAGGAGTAAGTACAGAATGAAATGAGGAGAAAATACAAGTATGATTTAAAAGAAAAACAAAGATTAGCGCACATGTATTAGATATGGGCCACATACATACTGCACCTGATTTGGTTGTCACTCCTCTTCTAAGTGCTTTATACCATTCTGTACAGGTAATTTAGTTATTCACTGGAGTGATAAGAACATTGTACAACTGAATTCACTACCCTGATCCAATTATTTTTGTGTACCCCCTGGAACCTGCTTATATATACCTCTGGTTGGGAATCACTGATTTAGACGATTCACTCATACATTTATTTGTCAGTTCCAAAACCTTGTAGTAAGTATCTGGCCATGCTGAGCCCTGGTACACATGCAACAAGGGTTCGAGTTTGGCAAAATGATTGTATCTCGTTCCTCTTCTTTTTCCCCAAACTTCTGTTCAATAAAATGCAAAAGTCCTCAAACATAACAAAAAAGGCTTCAATGAGGAAGAAGAAAAAAAAAACAACAACAAATGGACAAGAACGAGAAGAAGAAAAAAAATAATAATGAAAGACCGGGGAATGAAAGCATTCAGATAATGAGTGCATAAAAGAGAAAAAAGAGATCAGGATTAGATCAGGGCCAGGTGGACAGCACTCGCTCAAAGGAAAGAACTGCTTTAGGAAGTTCCACACATGTGCTCATCAATAGAGAAAAAAGGGAAAAAATCTGTTCTTCTAAGAGCCTGCTGCACATAGCAGTGGGGTATCTGCACGTCTGAGTTGTACTGGGGGCCCAGAGGGGAGGTTAAAGATGCCAGGGGCCACTCTGACAGATGTGTGTGCGTCACAGAGACCACAAAAGACTTCATTCTGCTGTCTTCATACTTCAACAATCATCTACATCAATGGCTCTATATTTAAATCACAATTAATTATTCTATAAGAGAAGCTGTCATTAAAGCCGGTGTTCTGACAATGCTGTAACAATCAGTGCAATTACACAATAACATAGACAGAAAAAAAGGAATGAATTCGGATTTCTGTTAAGGTTTTATTAGGCTTTTGAAATATCACGGCCATGGCAGAATGGCAGTTTCAGTATTTTCTAGTAATTATACACTGCAATTGTAGATTCAATGCCTGTTTTTGACAGGGAACACAATAAAGTGGCAACTTGCCAGAAAGACCCCCAGGGTACAGATAAGATTGGTGGGGGGACCCAACAACAAAGTGACTTGAGAGTCTGCGACTTGACCTGAATTACTTATACACACACACACACACACACCACTGATTGATTCCTGTTGTTTTATGATTGTAAGTACAGCATGGTGTCTTAATCAGTCACCATTCCAAACTCATCTGAATATTATTAACAATAATATCAGAACTTTGTGCAACAATACACAAACCACATATTGCTTCAAATCCAAGTCTCCTGCATGAGCATCATAGTTCTTCATTAGGCCTCATTAAACAAAAGCAGAATGAATTTCTATGTAAACACTCCTTATGTTAATCGTTGCATGCAATTCAATGTGACAATTTACATAGTAGCAGTTTCACGAATGATTTACACAAAGTTGTTCAGCTCGTTGTGATAAATGAGGCCTAATGGGTCTGGAGCATACAATATGTGTTAACCATCACCCAGCAAAAATAAATAAATAAATATATATTTAAATAAGTAGAGTAAAAATATTAGAGTAAAATTAAATATAATATTAGGAGACCAGTCTAACCATGCTGGGAGATAAGCTAAGACCAGCAAACCATCTTAGGCTGATTCTAGCTGTTTTCCCCCCAGCAACGTAGGCCATGGCTATGATTTTAACATGCATTTTTAAGAGCAAAGCATTCTTTCCATAAGTCTAGTTCAGAGGTATGGGGTGCTTTATTGTCCCGTATCCTTCCAGAGGATGAAACAGAATTATTGATGTTAATTTCCTTTTTTTGATCTGAAACGGGACAGGTAAGTGCACCCTCATTCAGACAGATCAAAGATAGAACCATCAAATCTTTAACAAGATGGACCTGACAGCAAAGGTCTGGGGAGCGACCCCTCAAAGCCAGACCTGATTTAGGCCTCTCTAAACTCTCTACTACACCAGGAGGAAGAGGGAGGAATCATTCTTCCTGAAAATTGATCCCAGAGAACATTGCTCTTGACAAATTTAGAAACACATGCAAATCCATATGCTGCCCACTCATTTTCTTTCTTTCACTCTATCCTCCCTGTCTTTCTCCTTTTTGTCCATCTTTCTTTGCAAAATAAGTGCTTAACCTTTTTGTGGGAGAGATCTTGGGTGAGATTTGCTTTGAGCATCTGGGTGAGTAATGGCAGAGGAAGCCAATCAATACCTCTTTGCCTGATGATGGCCATTCAGGGTGTAATTGCGCAGGGTGCTTTTTCCTCCAATGGAACATAACTGCCCCTTTCATCTATGCACTTTTAGTAGACTCTACCAATTTGGGCTTTGTCTAAACTCTATGGCTTTGAGACCTGCTCTGTCTTCTGCCAGGTGCTTGGACACAATAGATTATGTAAAATGAGTGACGGACATATTAAACTAAAGACAGGCTTATAACCTTTTAGCTTAAACAAGTGCTTATAGCCATACAGTGTGCAGACCTGCGATCAAAGGCAAATGAAGGGTTGAATTAAGCCAAACTCGGAGACTACACAACACACTGCACATGCTTAATGAATCAGTCTTACGTTTTCAGTCGTGTTGGTGCTCACACTAAATAACTGATCGCAGACAACTTTTCAAATATTTAACAGCTAGTTGTCAAAAGTGTAGGATGAATTACAACAAAAAATAAGCATCCTTACTCCCTACTCACTCTGAAGGGTAGAGCCTATGAAGTGGGTATGCTGAAGGGTCTATGGCATAACGTTATGAATGCACCCTTCGTTAACACCATTGTGGAAGGGCCCTTTACATGAAGGGATTTAGTTTCACACTTTTGTTTGGAATGGACCTTCGAGTAGTGTCTCCTTCCCATAGTGCCCTTCAAGGGCGCAAAAATGGTGTTTGGAATTTGTCAGTAGTGTGTTCTGTCATGGGAGTCAAGGACCATTGGCCGTTTTTTTCAATTAGGTGTAAACGTGGCCATGTGGTGACATCCCTGATACATCTGCACCAGCTGTCTCTGGCACGACTGCCTGTCCTTTTGACACCAAACTTCCCACTGCAAAAGCACCAGCCATATTGCATGAATACATTATCAGCTTTCACTATGTCAATGAGCTAAAACTTCATCACACCTCGTCAACCAAGAATCCCACTAATTATGTACTGAGACTCTAAGGTGTCTGTCCTGAATGCTGTGGAGGACAACTGCACATTAAAATGGATGCCAGAGTCTGGCAATGTTAACACACATTAACAAGGCACTGCCACTCTGCTCTGGCCAGCAGACTTGAGCTATAGAGTTGATTGAAGTCAATCTGCTCATGGAAAGGAGGAGAGACAGAAGGAGACCAGAAGGGAGGTGAAGGAAACACTTGTCTGAATCCATACAGGGGGTGGCAGGAAGCAGAAGGAAGCAGGCCTGGATGAACAATGGAACAGACTGCAGAGCAGAACGTCTCCCCACTGCTCAGATCTCTGGCTTCTGCTCTTGGTCACTGCAAATTCTCTTTTGCCAAACTGAACTTCAGAGGAACTTTCCTCTATCTTCTTCTCCCAGATTTCCTAATTGAGACAAAGTGTCTTCAGTGAAAGGAACGTGGCATTTTTTCCAATATTTTCAATCACCCTGACTCTTTTAAGAGCCCATTAGTTGGCTTGGCAAGAGCCCATTTCCCATTTTGATGGGAAGTTGGGGTGGGACATTTTGTTGCCAGTAAGCTTTAGTTTCACAATCATGATCATGATTTGCAAATTGCTTCTGCTAGTCAAAACAAATGAGTGCATGTATAATGAGTCATTTACATTTTTTATCCTTTTTTCCAGGAAAAGAAAGACTGTACATTTTAAATGCATTAATTTGATAAAAGTTAATTTTATAAACTTTTAGGAGAAACTAGCATATACATGGCTTCAAAGCTAACAGGCATGGATTAAAAGCCAAACAATTCCTTAAAATTACGTTGAAGTTCACTTCCAAGACAGAAATCTTTGAGATGTGAAAAGTTCTTCACCATTTCATATCTGACTGTGATGACTATACCAGCAATTCTGAGATCTGTCACACAAGGGAAAGCTTAAAAGATTGAGTAGTGATTATGATGCCAAAACCTAGGGGCTATTACTTGCCACTATTAAAGGCATAGTTCACCTAAAAATGACAATGATCTAATTATTTACTCACCCTCGTGATATCCCAGGTGTGTATGACTTTCTTCAGCAGAACACATTTGAAGAAAAATATCTCAACTTAGTAGGCCCTTAAAAGTTTAACTCACACACACCTATGATATCATGAGGATTAGTAAATTATGAAAGAGTTTTCATTTTTGGGTGAGCTAACACTTTAAAATAGCAATATCTGTCATAAAAACAGAATCTTGGGTCGGTATAATGTTAACGGTTTTATCAGCTTATAAATATTAATTTGAGTGCTTCCCTTTCAATTTATCCCCACCAACCACCCCCTTAAAATGAATTAATACATTATTTTTGGAAACTGCCCAATTTGAGGACTGGATCTTTAATTCATTTAGCTGTGCCTGTCCTCTGACAAAATGAGACATAAACAGCCAGAGATAATGGTGAAAAGCACAGAGCCCTTTTCACTTTTTTCCAAAGAAAAAGCTAAGGAAGCTCTGAAAGTTGGTTAAAAGATTTGGTACTGAGAAAGACACTACCAGACAACACACAAACCAACAACCCCTTTAGTGATAGTATGAAATGCTATATGGTCAGCCTAATGTGGTTTGCTGGTCTTAGCTGGTTTAAGGTGGTGTAGCTGGTCACCCATCCTGGCCAAGCTAGTGTTTAGCTGAGTGTTTACCCCTCTAAAAACATCAAAACAGACCATATTAACCAACCTGGACAAACTGGATACCAGCGAAACTACTAAACACCATTTTAAGCTGTTTTTTTCCCCTTTCTATATTGTTTGCTTTAAAAATGGTCCAGGGCCCCCTCAATAGATTCTGAGTTTGAGTATATGGTCAATGCCTGTGCCCGAATTCAGAGTGTTGGTGGAGGTAAAACCGTTGGTGTAATCATACACGTGGTTCAACACTAATCTGTGGTGTTCATTAGCACAGTGTACATCATTAGCATTATCCACAGAGCACCATAATGGCACAAATTACACCATCAATCCTTTGCTATAATGACCCCACTCCACAGCTATTAATACAAGCAAAGAAAAGTGGGTTTGCTATATCTGAGATTAATGAAATAACTGCAACCTTTTCTATATTGCTTTAATGTCTCGTAAATCATTAAAAAATTATCACTGAAATCAAGAAAACTAATTATCAAATTAGATTAGGCTAATATATTCTAATTGTCTCACAAGGCCTTGTTGCTCTCCAACTTTTTGATTTAGGAACTCTATTATGCAGAACCATATGTGGTACCTGACCTCCAAAATTCTAACGGTTCTGTGATTATCTCTTTTTGAATAGTTACACTGTGTCATGGCTAAACCAAATACATTTCCAATTGAGACCAATTAATCATTAGTCCATGTGTAACTACTGACCTCTGCATATGCAAACCATCTGCACTCATAAAGTTCCTGTCTGACTGTCCCTTGAATGTGAAAAATTAAGGGTTCGTTTCATAGAAACAAATTAATGCCTGTCCTGAATTAAATTACACAGGATGTTTATGTGATTAACCACTTTTAATAATGAAAGAAAGGTTTAATTTGGAGCTCAGATTAAACTCTCATACGTACACATATCTTGGCCACATAAGAACATTGTAAGATCTTAAGGTGTATTAAGGGAAATCTAACATAACAGATAATTTTCTGTTGACAACATGGACTATGAGGAGTCCTTTCACATGAAAGGTGCAAATTAGCTTGTGATTAATGTGCGCTGGAGCTCTGAGTGATGACATGAATCAGTGTTTTAAGAAAATATAGATGAATAGATTTTCAGAAGGACATTTTGGCTCATGATGTCTGTCTTTTTTTTTTTTTTTATCATGTACTAACAAGAAAACTACTTTCAGTCAAATTAGGTTTGACATTTACTATAAATATACATTAGGACTCAGCATGGGCGTTTGCAGCTTTAGAAGAAAAGTCAGTGCAGTGAAAACAGTATAGAATCTGAGATCCAAGAATTTTCATACACATAGGCTGTCCTCCAGTAAATTAGTCTAATTTAAAGAAATAAATCTGGACCTCCTCCCTAAGACTAACAGAGGCATTCTGGCCTGACTGAGTCTTTGTGTGTGGCACCATGAATGAGTCAGAGAGAATGGGTGTGTGTGTGTGTCTGCAGTACAGACTATAAGACGTGTGTGCGTGAGCACTGCTGGTAGATATAGACAACATTAAAGCTCAAGTGTGTCATTACTGTACCATTTGCGTCATCAAATGGAATTGCAAAAATAAACATTGTTTTCAGCTTTTACAGCTTTTTCAAACACTCACCCTCTCTGCTGTGATCAAACAAATGTACAGTCCCACCCCAACTCACACCACTGGTTGAGCTATGTTGCCGAGTTGGGCTGGAAGGGCTGGTCAAAACAAAGAAAGCACTATTTATAGCGCCAAAGAGACACAGTGCTTAAAGTTTCAGGAAATCAACCTACAAATGGCTTATTTATAGTTGTCACTCTGTATTAAACTGAGATGCAATAGCTACACACTTCAGCTTGAACACAGTTACTTAACCTGAAGTCAACAGGTCTGAATTGAATACTGATGGATCCACAAGGATAGCGATTGTAAATATATAAATAATATACCGTATGAGAAATCATAAACAGCTTACACGTTAGCATACACCACATTATTACAGTTATGACAACTTTCTACGATAACAAGAAAGAGAGGGAGAGTGAGAAATGGAGAAAGGGAGAATTACCACATGCCCGTCATTAATTCGTTTTAGATTACCATTTTCCTCCCTCTTTCTGACCCATAAACAGGCTTTGTTTGGTACTGTAACTTAGGCCAGAAATATACTTTAAACAAGTACACATACATAGATTTGAGCGCTTCGCCAACGCTCAGTCCAGTTTTCTTGCGTTATTGTGGTGGTATCAAACCTCAGTGCAAGGGGCGATAGAGTTGCCTTTAAAAGTCTGTGCTTTTAAAATGGACATATGGTTATTCAGAAAAGTTGTTATAAATATATTGACTGATTTACTTGCTCAGCAATATTCTCTTTAAACTGTTGCTTCACCATGACGGTACTTAGCATAAAAGAGAAAACTCAGCGTAGAATTGGACAGTTCTCACTAATGTCTGCTATACCGCCCCTTGCAACATTGATAATGCAATGCATTCTTGTGTTTTGTTATGAATTGCGGACTGACACGTTTTGGACATCAACGCACAAAATTGAGCTTGCATAGTTAGAAACATCTGGGTTCACTTACTTGCATAGTGTTTGTTTTGGCCTTAAGACTCCTATGTGTAAATTAATTTTGTTATTATTGGCTACCCCTAGCATAGCTGATAATGTGTTTAAATGTTAACATATTACAAATATTATTTCAAGAGCAAATAAAATCCTTTTTTTCATCATATGTCTGTCTCCTTTACAAAAATTAAGTAAATCCGGTAAACACAGACAAATTGGGTCAGTAGGACAATCTACTGTCACCAACCTCAACAAAACACACACTCAAATTCCATATATCTGGGAGCCCGCACGGCATGTTTTTTTTATGTAATTTGCCAGAAAGAAAAGAAGAGGGCTGTTGAAGCTCCTATTTAGTTGTTCCTATTCATTTTCATTCAAAGCTAGCATATTCTCTTGCTGATTGTTACCTTTCACAGTCTGGTCTAAGCAAGCCACATCTCCACACTTTAATGTAATCAAAGGCATGAACAGGGTCATAATGAAAAAGAGGATAAGACAGAATAAGAGCCTTAGCACAGAGGTGCTACTGACGAAAAAAAAAGAGAAGCAATCCATTCAGTGGTGGGTCGCACAGACCCAATCACATATTCATGCCATTTTCCATTCATCCAATCATCTTAATCAGGACACTGCATCTTGGGAATCAAAGGGGAGATGATTGAACTTCCATTTATGCTGCCTTTTAGTGATTCATATGTAGATGTAGAGGGAAGAACAAAGGAGGCCAGTTAGCTACTGTATACCTCCACTCGAACTGTACGCATGAACCGCCCTTGATACTGTTACTATGGAGAACTCAAGACCAAGACCATAGCCTTTCATAGAAAGAAACCTATCTTCAGATCATGGTACTAGTAAAGGTGAGGTGGGCGCCAGTGTGGGTTTCGGATTTGGGTTAAGGAGGCAGGTTCTTGATCTAAATGCTAGAAGTCCTAGATCTGATAAAGAAAGAATGGCAATGTTCCTCAACAAAGCAAAAAAAAAAAAAAAAAACATTAAGTAATGGAAACCCTACTGACAATAGCAATACAATACCATTCTCTTAACTTAAAGAGGTTTGTTGCAACTGGGTCCAGATATAAAAGCACCATTGTGTCTCCTTTAAACCAAGCATACACTACAAAACTGAAGAACACACTTTCATGTTTTAAGAATGTTACTGGTCAGTGGCAAAAAGCCCCAGATTGTAGTCAACTTAAGGTTGTGCAATACAATCAAACAGTACACAATGTATCAGTACTTTAGATCTCTGTATATTCATATCACATCCAACATTTCATTAAAGTAATAGTTTAGTAAATATTTACAAAATTTTCACTTTAAATTGGCCCTTCCATCCAGGGCTCTGATGCTGTTTGAAATGGCTTGACGTTCATTCATCTGTTGTAAATAAGTGACGCTTATTCTCACGTGAACTTGTCGACGCGCTTACATCATGGGACAGCTATGTGATGCGTCAACTGATAAAAGTGAATAACATTTTAATGATTGATTTATTTTTTACACAAACCTACTGATTTGCTTCAGAAGACATTCGTTGATCGAGTGGAGTTATTTTTATGCTGCCTAAATGTGGCTTTTGTACCATCAAAGTGCAGGCACCCATTTACTCACATTATAAGGACCTTAAGAGTTCTATTTTCTTCTAAAAGTATATTCTTTATTAGTGTTCTGCTGAAGAAAGACAGTCATACACATCTGGGATGGTATCAGGGTAAGATAATTTAAATTTTTGGGTGACCAATTTCTTTAATGAAGAAGCAGGTCATATAAATAAGAGAAAAGTGACTGCCGTTTCTGAGCGCAGTTAGAGATGCTTCTGTGAAGTGTGAGAGTGATTGAAACTAAACCTGCATAAGTCAATCTTTCTCTTTTAGATATGCTGGGACTCTCTGACATGTTTGCTGCAGGTTAGATCACAATAAAATTATGATATTGTGCCATACTACAAATAAACAATTCAATAAACTGAACCATGACATGTATCACAATACGTATGGTATTGAGGTGGTTGCCATTTTAATCATCCTAACTGTAACTAGTCACAGACGTTACAATACATTTCTGAAAGGAGAGCACACTGTCTCATCAAAAATGTTCGGTTCTTTTAATCCATTCCCCATGTTGTTTGTTAAGATGTTGTCAAGAAAGAATGATATAAGCATGAGTTTTTGAGAATTAATTTCAGGATCGTAGTTGGGAATGAGAATGATTGTGTATTTGATGTACTTAGTCTGCAATTATTTGTGTACAGTGGCACCATCATAACAGAAACAAAAAACCATGAGTGTGCACATTTTTAAATGCGTGCACTTGGCTTTTGAACATTTGCCCAGCTGTGTAATGCACAATGATGCCAGTTCCAATCTAAAGCCATCTAAATGTTTTTTAGATCAGTGTCAGACTTTGTTGTTGACTTGATCAAACATATAAACACAGCAGGAAAGATATTACAAAATGTGTTAATTGAGAAAGAGAGAGGGGGGGTGGGGTAGGGATTGTCGCTCTGTAAGCAAGTCTGTGAGGGAGGGAGTTGCAAGATCAGTGACTCCAACACTTGCTTTAGTGGCATTAATCCTCTGGGGTCGACGGACGCGCCAGCACGTCCTGCTGGATTTTTTTGTCATTACAGCGGAAACAACATAAAATATTCATGTTGTGCCATTTTGGGACCTACAGATTGTAAGACATCATTAAAGACTATAAAGGGTCTACTTTTATTTTTGTACACTCACAATAACAACAAAACCTTGTGCTTTTGTAAAATAAAGAAAATAAAAAGGGTGAGCTAATTATCCCTAATGTGATCACACCAACTGGCAGAGGGCGCTATTCATACGCTAATGTTCATATGAGATCAATGCAAATGGTACACGCCCCCAACTGTGCTGTAAAAACAAAGTTCACTCACTTTTCTGCGCATTTGGAAGATCGCATGACACACAAGTGAGAAAAATCCTGGATAGTGACGAAGAGTTAAAATTTTCCTACGAAGAAGAGCGGGTCTCCGATGAACGTTGTATTTTGAAGAGTGACTTGATCCAGACGAGGATACAATTTCGGACTAGTTTTAATTAGTTGACATGCTATTTTATATAAACGTACATATTTTACTAGTGGGACTGTTGCCAGCCAGGATTCGGAGTATTGGCATTTGAAATGGGGCAGTGGTGGCTCAGTGGTTGAGGCTCAGGGTTACTGACCAGAAGGTTGGGGGTTCAAGCCCCAGCACCACCAAGATGCCACTGTTGGGCCCTTGAGCAAGGCCCTTAACTCCAGGTTGCTCCGGGGGGATTGTCCCTGTAATTAGTGCACTGTAAGTCACTTTGGATAAAAGCCTCTGCCAAATGCATAAATATAAATATAAATACATAAATATGTCCTAATAGGCAAGTTTTAGTTACATTTAAATGCTGTTTCGGCTAAAGCAGGTTTATTAACTGTATGCTGTATGATATAAATGTATAGTCAGATTACTTAAAAACTTTTAACTTAAAACTTGATTTTGATCATTAAGTCTCCTCATATTCATCCTCTTTCTGTCACATTCCTCATTGATAGGCCCAGGGGAGGGGTCTTTGTCTCCTCAGGTGTGAATTACAATCAATATTCATGATAGTTCACTCCTCGCATATGACCTTTCTAACACTAAAAGTGTCATACAAAAGTTAAATTACTATATTGTTTTGTATGAATGAGTGATCAGGATGGTTTTCACATCCTTTTGTAGCAAAAACTCTAGGCTACAAGATCCAGTTCTCAAAAGTCTTGTGGACAAATGTTGAGTATGTGTTATATGGCCTAATTTCAATGACTTAAATTATTTATTTTTTTCAAAAACCATGCATAAATGTTATTTTCTCATAAATACAACATATACTCACATGTTGCACACATATTATTCTAGCCTAGTTTGTGCTGAATACAGTGTTATCAGACTTTAGCCATTAATGTGTTTTTAAGCAACTGAAAAAAGCACAAATGTCACGGCATGTCAAAACTTCTCCAGGGCCCAAAACAACATCAGACCCCAGAGTGTTAAGAGGCACATTAGCACACTTAATGAAGGTCATGCTCCAGTGCGCTTTCTAACACACAAGTGCACATGAATATACACCAACTTGTACATATAAACAAACACAATCAAGTACACATGTACAAACCTGCATATACTCATGCATTGCAAAAACTCCAGTGTGGCTGAATATAAATATGACAAGAAAACAAGTTAAGGATGCTGCCAGCATGCATCTGTCCATCACATAATCCTGAACGTAAAGTGAAAGACTTTAGGTGAGTTTGAAAGACACGACTAAAATAATTCAACCAGGCTTCAGTCAGCAACTTAAAAATAAATAAAAAAATTGGACAATTTTAATCTAATTGCTGAAAGATGCAAAACCTTAATTGGCATCGACATGCAGTTTGAGATTTCATTCAATATTATTCAGATTTCATCTTCAGAGTGCATGCCAGTGTTTCCTGTACCACCATTCAGCATCTTTCAGTTGAGTTGTCCTTAGAGCACTCAAAAATGAGCACGTCAACCCTGTGATGACTGATTCTCAATTGCACTGTTTATTTTTTGCAACGACTAAGATGGTTCTATTTAATTAATTAGTTAAACAGATTCACAAGTCACAAGAAAGCGTTTAAATTCAATTGCAATGCAGAATTCCCACTGTCATGGAAAACATTACATTGAAATATCATGAGAATTAATAAAACCTAAAACATTATGGAAAAGTCATTAAAATGTCTAGTCACCACAGGCCAACCATTTTTTTTTTTTGACGAACTAAATTGCTCTTTGTGGGTGAACTCTCAAAATTCAACAATCAGGAAGGACTGGAAACAATAATGGAAATGAATTGGTCAAAAAGGTTGGGAACTTAAGGCCTTTTTCAATAATCTTTACAAAGAAATGAGCCACTATCATAGCAACTGCAGTGGAATTTTCTGAAAATCAAAATGACCACGAGATGTGAGGAAAATGAGAAGACAGAGGCAGAAAAACGAGAGAGAAAAGAGGACAGCTGGTGAGAGAACAGAGAAAGTGGGCCTGCTTCAGTTAATGATGGCGGCAAAGTATTGAACACTTGTTCTCATTGCACTCTCCTCTATATAAACATGCGCTGGGGAAGCAGCACTATCATAACACATAAACATATGGCAATTTTCTCTCTCACATGCACATATACTGTTCGCACTCACCACACCCCTCCATTCCTTCAACATCTGTCACATCTCACGGTTTCCAGTTCACACAACAGCATTTACATAGAGCTCTGCCTTCAAAACTATTTACTATTTACATGGCTGACCAAAAACACATACTGCTAATATCTTGCCTTATAAGGTAAAGCTTCAAGCTGCATTCCTCCCTCTCCTTTAATAGCAGACAGTCATGTGTTTGGTCATCATTTTAAATGTGAGCCAAGAAGACTTTGAGGAACTGCAATTTTGCTGAACTGCCCAAGATTAAGGTTAATTATGTAATATTTAATTTCAGATAAAAAAGTAGCAGCGTTGATGAGATAAAAGATCTATCAGAAAGAAATCTGGAAGTGTTTAACATTGTGTAGTTTCACTGAGAGATGTTTAATGTGTTTCAAGACAAATGGCTCAGATCTGACTTCTTGACACAAGAATGTAAATTACCCCAACATGCATATTAAGAGTAGAGTTAAAAATAAAACGAATGATAAAAAAAATAGTTCTCACTCAAATTCTTGAGAAGCCACATTACAAAACGTAAAATACTGATAAATGCACACCTGTGAGTGCACATTTTATTTTAGTGTGGAAAGTTACTTGGCAACTGAATATAGTGTACAGTTAGGCTATTACACCATTGCTTTAATGTCTTTCTATTCTCCATGTATTTGGGAGTGTGTTGATTCACAATTGTGAGAAAATGTAGGTTTCACAGGATTATATGTGTGAGCAAGTAGGATGTCTGTTGTTAAGGGTGTGTGTGTGTGTGTGTGTGTGTGTGTGTGTGTGTGTGTGTGTGTCATACAGCAGCAGAATGAGGGTATTTGGCAGTCCACACAGCTTCCATCTGTCTGCAATACTTTACGCTCCATACAGTTACTCCATCTTTCTGTGACAAACGTGCGCACGCATGCACGCACACACACACCACAGCTCTCCTGTGGAGCTAAATCATCTGTCACAAACCAACAAACACTATAGCAGTTCTTGGTTTAAAAACACTCAAATCACACAGCTAATACACTACACTTTTTAAAACTGTGGTCACCATGTAGCACACCATGGTCCGGGTCCGGACTCCGGATTTGTTCCATTCGGACTGCGAGACATCATGACAATGGTTGCCCCATCTCACTTTTTCTACACTTTAGGTTAGCAGCACGACAAATCAACAGAGCTGTGTACACCGCAAGTGTTCTGTGGGTTAGATAGCACTGATCTTTCAGAGCTATATCCTTTAATGTTTTTCTCTAGCACTGAAATCACTTCATTTATGCCCTTTCGTATTGCCACATTGCCTCTCCCCTGGCCCACGACATGAGGCACCACATAGTAGAGCTGCAGATGTGGTTACTGTAATGACAGAAGGCAATAGTGGAGAAATACAGTGAGTAGTGATATAGATGGATACTGGAATCTTACTGGAAACACACTGCAGAAAATGAAAATGAAGCAGAAACAAACTTCATGTGTCTGATATAACTTATAAAGTTCAGCTAAGTAAGGCAGGACAGGACAATGTATTGTGGTTTCAGAGCACCTGTAGACTAGAACTAGAAACCGTCTAAAATGAGCTTTTTCAATCAACATGTTTTGAATCTATGATAATAAACATACATTTCTGTTTAAATTTTGAGAAAACTATTCAGATAAAACCATCTCTGGTATGGATGACAAGAATGACAACCAAAATATAGAAATTATGAGTTCTCTGCTTATAATGAAAAGCACTATTTATATTTAACTATAGCTAACTGTATTTTGAAACTGCACTACTTGGAAGTAGGCTACATTGTTTGTTTGTTTTTGGCAGATATACATTTGAATGAACATATAAAAATTGTTCATTAAGATTTTAACCTTACCTACATTTTCTCTCTAGGGTTACCCCTGATAGCCCACTACATTGGTTGTCTTTAGGCCATAATGTCCTCATTCTTGCCCAGTTCTTAAGAGACTTTCTGACTGTTGATTTATGATTTATAACTTTTTCACATTTTACAAAGTACCATTGCTGCCAACCTGTAAATGTATAATAACTATTCCAAAAAATTTGTATTTCTTATACATTGTCATTAGTCAGAATGGCTACGAAATTATGTTTACTTATTGTCTGGGCCTTTGGTGGGATGAAAATGTCGAGATCGGACCTCTTGGAAACTTAATTGAATACCCCTGCTCTAAAAGCATGTCATACATGTGCTCACAGTATAGCTATAACATTCCACCATAACCTGTAATAGTGATAGCAATACATGTCCAACATAAAACTAATGCAGTGACCTCTAGAAGAAAAAAAGTCCCAAATGAACACTCTGGTCAAACACGTTATAAAAAGTGAATATTGCATGTGACACAAACATGCATAGGAAACACGAATACAAGAGACTTTTGCAATGAATCTTATCCAGGGTTAATGCTTAAGTTATAAATCCTAAAATAATAATAAAAAATAAATAAAAAAAAACATTCGTTTTAATTGTCATAATAGTAAGATTAGCAAGTCATTAACCTGTGATTTTGAAAGGAAGCAATGGATGGAAACAGCAGGCATTAAGGACTGGGAGACAATGTGACATGGAAAGTCCTCTTTTGTCATCTATTTATCACTGAGCAGCAGGGCAGTATCCTGGCTTAATGTCCAAGATTCACAGGACTGCTCTACCCCACAAACACAGCGACAGATCAACATGGCCACTATCAGCAGAATGGACACTAGCCTGTGACTCCCACAGGGCAATATGTAGTGGCCAATAACGGTGAAACTGAGCCAAAGAAAAGGACAAAATGCCAACCACACTGAACAGCTAAAGATTTAGCAGACACATGCAATACTGAGATGAGCAACAGAGACTTGAAACACTACAGAGGAATCTGATCCAGAGGAGGAAAACAAAAAACAAAACAAACAAACAAAAAAAAACACATCAACAACAACTAGGTGCCAAACCTAGAGGGTAGTCTAAAGGGTTTCTATATCAATGACAACATTAAGTAATTTCGGTCCAACATCAGAAATCCCCAGTATCAGAGAACCTAAATGGTCACTTTAGTGACAATGATACATTATGATCTCCACCTAACTGGCACTCAAGTAAATGGCACTCAACAATAAGACAGCTCACAATCAATTGTACAGTACAAACCTCTGCCAGAAAAATTATTGTCACTGTCAATTTTTTTTCACCATTACTGTACATTATTGCTGAGTTGTATGCTGTTATTCGTTTACTGTGGAGCATCAAATAATTTATGATAAATCTTTATGATCTAAATTCCATTCTGTTCCTTACACAAAGCTTATAGGCTTCAGAAGACCTGGAATATAGCAGGCATGTCATATGGACATATTTGTTTTGGCAATTTTAGAGCTTGACAGCCCTGTTCACTATAAACTCATTGTATGTCATAAGGTTGAAACAATTATGGAGAAAAATAATACAACTTGTAAATAAACAAGAATCTGTCAATAAAACATAAGTCCTGCACTACTTATATTGGGTATTATGCCTGTGGATGTGCACTTACACAGGCGACAAGCACTATGGTGCCGCTAAGCCATGATTTCAGGATGTAGAATTATTCTAAGACAATGGAAGTCAACAACATCCTCCTCATTGCAACAATGGCTGGAATTATGAACAATCAATATTCATAAACTAAGGGCATCATGATCCGTTTGTAAAAACATGGGGTCATTGTCTAGAGTTTATTAAGAATGCATAACAATACTAAGAAGCAATGCACTTGTATGAATGCTGCAATCCATTCTGTGCTGATCACTCTTTATATTGTAAGGTCCAAGGTAAATATACATATGCACACAAATCTATTTTATAGATTTACATTTTTTCCCCACTTCCCCCCCATTTTGTGTTACACGCACACACGCACGCACGCACGCACGCACACACACACACACACACACACACACACACACACACACACACACACACACACACACACACACACACACACACACACACACACAAACACTCACCGCTAGAATTTGGAAAGACACACTATCTGATTTACAGTCAGTGGGGCAAGAGGTCATGATCCTCTTGGGATGTCTAAGCTAGCCTGTACTTCACCTGCTCTTAACCCTTGAGGTCAGACATCACAAACACGCATAATGCTAACTGGAAAAAAAGCAATCAATAATCTATTGAGCCACATGATGTGTGAGACGTAAGATCCCTGGGCAGGTATCATTATGATGGCCAGCAGAAGAGGAATATGAGAAGGAAAGAAAAATGCAAAGGTAGTGGGTAGTGTAAGTATGGCAAGAACCCTACAAGAACCCTTCAGGAGAGCTGAATGCACAACAACGAGACAGCTGTTTATATTTAATTAAACTAAATCACACATACAGGACAGGTGGGCATACTGAACAAACGTTCACTTGGTTTAGAGTTTTGTCTTGGGAGAGGGCTCCTTCATTCATAAGAATCAACTGATTAAGGAGTTTTATTCTGAGGCAATAGTGTCTTGCTCACTAGGTGCTTTCCACTTCATCTACCAAAACAAACATTCATTTTTATTTTTTGCAGTAACAAGGCTTTGAGACAAAATAAGGGACTCTATGAAAACAAACCAAAATCCATTCGGGTGGGATTACTCAGAAATAAAATCAAGGTCAAACAAAGATTCAGCAGTTTTATTGGCTAATAAATCAGCCAAACTGCCAAATATATCACCCAGTAAAAAATTAAGCAAAACTGGTCACACTCCCAAAGACCATCGAAAGTTTGACAGAAATGGGAAAAACTGATTTAGACTATTTAAATTTTCTAAAATCCCTTTTTCATTTTGTTTAATGCTTGGATATTTGCCTGCACGGGTGACAGAGCAATCTCATGGCAAAGAAATGTTAGCTTTGAGCAAAGGCCGTGTCAGATTCCGTGGGCCTCACTGACAAGCAATGTCACTGCTTGCCTCTCGAAACCATATCTCTAATCCCTGCCACCTACCAAAAATAAATGAAACTACTACATTTTGTGCATAACCTTTACGTTCCTCACCCCATCAGCCACTGACAAGCCAACATGTAAAAGATTTGAAAAAGAATTGAATGCAAAACTACACATTTCCAAAAACGACTAGTCAGTGGGTTGCCTGAACAACTAGTTAGTCTTAAGGAAGCCTTGAATAATTATGTTGGTTTCACCTGACCATAATTGTACATTTACATTTTATGCATTTGGCAGATGCTATTATCCAAAGTGACTTACCATGGATTCAATGTCAGTTGTGTGTTCAATGGGAATCAAATCCATAATTTTGGCATCAATAACACCATGCCCTTCCAGCTACAGGAACCCCAACTCATTTCTTAGGGGGTGTTTACCTAAAACAGGTCCCTGTGTTCAACAAGAATGCTATACAGAGTGCCATGGAATAAAACAGAACACAGGGTTCTCAAGATGTATTGTTTAACCTCCTGAGACCCCCATGTGACTGCTGTGTGCATTTTCCCTTTTTGATTTGTAACATTATTTATTTGCTAATAAACAAGCAATAAATAAATAAATAATAATTCTATAGAGCAAATAGTTTTATAAAAATGAATGTCCACATATGTGGACAGCTGGTCTAATTTGTGAAATTTTAAGTAATATCAAGCTATAGAAAGTCAGATTTTTTTCATAAAATAGTTTATTATGTGTCCAAGAGTGTTGGATATTTGCGTTTTGAAACGTAATAGATATTACGGCTGGTTTTCTATAAAGCTCAATTAATAATTTGTATTAAAACTATAATGGCCAGTATAATCAAATCACTGACAACCATGTTAAAATAAATGTTTGCATTATAAAATTTGGAAACTCTGACAAACAGTGGTCCAAACATCATCTGCAGCCTGAAACTGAACTTTTGGCCTTATTTTAGGAGTGAACACACTTAGCTGCATAGAAAGATACAGGATGCTCCCTTGCTTACTATTTAGTGAATGACTTGACTTCCAGTATGCTGTCTGTCTCCACTGGTCTCAGAACAGTTAGAAATGCACTTTATTTCCTACCAAACTAAAAATAAAGCCTCAAAGTAACATTTTACATGAATACATGTATTCTCAATGTGAAAATGCTCAGTAAATATAGAAATGCATTTACTAATGTTAATGAATAGAACCATATTGTACAATGATAACAAAATAAAATAATATCACAATTTCTATTAAAATGAAGAGAATTGACCCACAGATGTGTTAATGTTGAAAAATATTCAAAATAACTCAAATAATTCAAAGTAGTTTTTTCAACATTTGACACAACACGGTCTTAATTTCAACAAATGTGGACATCATGTTTATCAGCATGCTTACTTGAGAAATATGAACACATTTTTTTAAAGCCATATATCAAATGAAACTAGAGATGCTACTTTTTACAACCAAACAGGTTTTAATCCAAAAACTTTCTTACCAGAAGCAGTTTTGTTGCCGCTGCGTCAGTAGCAGCGCTTCACATATATCAACGTCATGCTGTTGTGTCATGTGACATGGTGCGGCAGAAGTTTAACTCTTAAATGACAGTGTTGAGTCTTGCTAACTGTATTCAGACAGGTTTTATTTCATTAAAATTATTTGTTGCATATAGGGAATCCAAAATACAATGTTCACATGGACACGAGGTCTCACAAGGTTAAGGTGGACCACTTTAAAGGGGTCATGACATGTCTTTTTGTTATGTCTTATTTTTTAATATGTTCCTTGAGGTTCACTTATAATACAAGTAAAGATTTTTGCAAAAAAAAAAAAGAGAAGAAGATTCACCCTCATTCTGACCCTCTGTCAGAAACGCTCTGTTTTGGTGTTGCTTCTCCTTTAAGACTTGACAGTAAATACCCACTGTTCTGATTGGCTTTCTGCTCTTGACTGACCTTCTCTCTTCTTGCCAACTCACTGCTACAGGGCAGATAACTGGAGGTGATAAGGTAAAGTAGGTGTTGATGAGTTGTTTGTGGAGGCGGACAAATGCAAATGTTATCACAATGTGGAGGAAATATAGAACGAGTCATTTTGAGTCTTGTTTGGATGAACTCTTACATGTCAAAACATCAAGGAAAAGTTTATGACACATTTAAACTAAAATCTTAGACACAATGATTGGGCTGCAAGCAAAAAAAAATAAAAAATGAAGCGCAACGCAATAGCCAAATAAGACCTATGGATTTAGCGCCGGTGCTTTAAAGGAATATTCTGTGTTCTGTGTATAAATTAAGCTCAATCAACAACATTTGTAGCCTAATGCTGATTACCACCAAAAGATTATTTTAACACATCCATGTTTTTTATTATATTTAATTTTTTAAACGTGGTTACAATGAGTTACAAAGACAATAAACGTTAATATAGACCCTGTTTCAAAATTATAGCCACAAAACAAACTCTTTTAGTGTGACAAAATCAGGGATTTACTGGATTTTTTGCATTTACCAGATTACAGCGTTTGCCTGCATAACATCTTCATGACAGCAATGTTGTAATATTGAATATTGCATTACAAAGATAAGGTTAGCAAGTGATTTTTATCATACTAAAACTAAAATAACCTTAACATATTGAACTATAGACAGGCCCATTCACTTCCACTCTAAGTGAGCTTAACTTGTATTGAATTCAGAACATTGCTTAAATGGGATGCATTTATAGACACAACTTTACTGAGAGGGACTTACCGTGCAAACTGTTAAACAGCTATGGGGCGGTCACACTACATTTGCGCTCTATTCACTCCCATTCAAATGCATCCGAATGCAGCAGAACGGAAATGCAAGCTCATGCCATGAAATTTCGTACTATGTTGCATACCAAAGTTCATGCTTGGTGAAATCTAGATGAGAGACAAGAGGACGCGTGTCCAATAGGAGACTGAAATGTCACAAGCTGACCTCTTGGCTCAATTCAAAGGAAACAAATTTTAAAAGCTGCAAGATTTATTGTTGCAGGATATTGAGTAGACAATATATTTTGTATATAATATTATTTGTTATTTGTGATGTATAATTTACTTACACCAGATGCCCTCCCAGGTGACATAATTTCCTGGTTTGTTGCCTTGTCCACATTTTGTTTTTAAATTGCATGCTCAAAGCCTTGAGTGACCACGCCTTAAATCAAAGCACACTCTTAGCTCCCAAATCAACTGGTTGGTTGTTGGACGTCTAGCTTATTAGTCAACAATCATGACACATCTCAAAGCTGATATCATGTTCTCCAGCTCTTTCTCTCTGATGTGTTTTTCAGATTTCCCAGCAGTCATCCAAATTAAAACAATTATAGAGCTAATTGCCCGTTAGGTGGAGCCTGCCGGGGCGTCCATGCTCTGATTTGTAGAATCAGTCATGCGGGTCGTCCTCCACTGTGATGGACTTAGCCAGTCACTGTTGGTGGTGCCGGAGCCAGCGCCGCCGGCTGGCTGATCGACGGGCAGATGGGAGGGGTTGGCACAGGTGCCCACTGTGATGCAAATTAGCCCTGGCACTGGCTTGGTGTGAAGAGATTGAACACTGTGAGACAGCGAGCCATATGGAGTTGGGGCTGACTGCTCCGTTTACCAGTGGTCAAAGTCAGTTACACACACTCAATCAGGCCGTAACACACACAAGAGTAAGCCAGCAAAGGACCCCACAGCATCTCGGCCAACATTCCGTCACATGTGACGGACTGTGACAGGCCAGCAACCTGACACTGCAGCTTAGCATATCATCTATCCTGACATTTTATTGTGTGTAAAAATCAGCTAATCAAACTAGCCTCAGGATTAAGACTCAGAAACAGAAGCTGAGAAGCATGGCTCCAGACTTTTTTTGTGAAGCTTGTGAAGCTTGTGAAGCCCTGACCACTCATAGATAAGCCCATGCTGTGTACATGTATATTTACATATGCAATATACACAATATAGCTAAATCTCCATCGATTGACACTAAGAAAGGGAAGAAAAAAAAAATCTGGGGACTTGCCTTAGCAACCCGAATCCTTTCTTCTTGGTCTTCTTATCCAGCTCATCACTGGCCTCCTCAGCTTTCTTCTTCTCTTTCTCCTTTCCTTTGCTTTTCAACTTGTCTTTCTTCTTTCCTTTGGCCTTCTTCTTTTTGTCTTTCTTGTTCTCCTCATTGTCACCTGCACCCTGTCTGGAGGAGCCGCTGGCCGGAGTGTCTCGTCCAGAGCTCTGGTCCGACCCGTCATCTGTTTCAACAAACCAACAGAGGAGTCAATTAGAATTGAACCAAAAAAAAAATAATGAAATATGAATATAGAATAGCTTACACCAGGGGCTCTCAACTGGTGGGTCTTGACCCATGGAGGGCAAAACAATGCTAAATGCAACTGACCATTAATGGTGCATAGTTCAGATAGCAAAATACATATTTTATAGGTTATAGGTTTATCAACTTTACAAGAGAGACAGCAATTCAAACATCTTTTATTGACATCAAAGTCTGTGTGTCCAATAAAACTCTACACTATTTTAATGCAAATGTATGTCAACTGGTAGAAGCTAGCTGGCCAATTATATACCATAGATGATAACAAGGACAAGATGTTTGACATGCCTTCACAATCGAAAACCATGAACAAAACTATGACGTGTAAAAGAAAATACCACCCAGAATACTTTAAAAACAGCTTCTCTTGCAATGAGAATAAACTGATTATGTGGTGAATTATTGGCTGCCGAAAGCATGGAAATTCAAAATAAATTTAGGCCTGATTTACACCTTTCAATAACATGCATTTCAAATCTGGATAATATCTGGATATTCTTTTGCTGGATTGCATTTTCACCTTGCAGTCAAATGCATTTCCACTGTGATCAAATACAGATCCCATCAAAGTTACCCAGGCAAAACACCAATTAAATATTACACCAAAGGGTGTAGTAACTGAAAATTCAGTCTTTTAGCTAATGTTAAAAACATTGATGGACAATTTAAATACTTTCTATCACTTTAACAGTCTGGGTTTTTCCTTTATTGAAATTTTTTGGCAGCAACCAAAGCTAAATTTCAGGTTGCCAAATATGTTTTTAATGAAATCTCTTTTTGAAAGTGCTAAATATGCTTCTAATCTGAAACGCATGGATGAATCCTGGTTTCACTTGAGTGACACGAGAGCCAAATTAGAAAACAGTAGAGAGAGATGAGTGAGTGGGGATTTGAGGAGAGAGATGAGATATTCCAAGTGTATTCCAATGGAACAATTCATTGGATATTGCACATTGTTCGGGTGACAAGTTTGCAAGACCCCAGTGTCTGTTCATAAACCAAAAAAGGCAAGAACCTGAAAACTTCTGATGACTGTACCGCAACCTCATCAAATAATGAATTACTTACGTATTATCCAAAACATGCATTTGCATTTAAACCTTTGAATAGGTCAGAAACCATCCCTGACCAACTTTGAATGAGGCTTCAGTGATCCAATCACAATCCCATCAAAATGTGTCTTGAGTGCATTTAATGTGGTCAAATGCGATCCTATAACAATCCGATCACAGAAAACGCATGCTAATACAAAGTGTAAATGGGGCCTTAGAAAACAATCAACCAATTCTGGTTTGAGTTCAAGAAAATTTTTCTTAACTTTTGTATAAACAATTTTGGTATCATTTTGGGTTACTGGCCTACATCTCAATATTTTCTCACAAAAATATAAAGGGTCTGTTCAGATCTGTTCTATTTTTCAGCTAATCGTCCCTGAAGCATCAAAAAGTTGCTTACATTATCATAATCAGGAGGGGAAAAAAGGAGGATGATAAACCGGAGAAAGAAACTGAGAAAGAGGAAGATATAAAAAGTAAATGAAGAAAAAAAAGAAAAAAGAAAAAAACTGGCTTGGGTAACTCAGAAACCTGCTGACATAACCATCTGTTACTGGCTATCCACTGTGGGGCACTCTGTGTGTGTGTGTGTGTGTGGGGCGATCAATCGTGGCTGCATTATGTGTCTTCACTCTGAGGCTTGTCAGATGGTGGCGGTGGTGATGGGAGCAGATGTACGTTTACCAGGCCGCCTCGGAGAGTGACTTAAAAGAGAGATGAGGAGACATGTGAAAAAATCATCAGTCTTTCATAAGCCTCACAGCAGCCATCTTTGCACTTGTTGCTCAGAGGAAGATCCTAATAGCCCTGTACTTTATGATTTAATGATAGGGGGCTAGTTGTTTCTTACAAATCAAAATAGGACTTGGGGAAAAGACAGAAAGTTAAAGAGTGAAGTATTTGCACTCCTTTATTTTTAACCCACATTTGTTAAAGCCACATTGTGGCTCATTTAGGGGTTAAAGCCTAGAGGTTAGAGATCTGGGCTGATAACTGAGACGCTAAAGGTTCAAACTTCATAATTAGTAGTCAACCGATATGGGTTTTTCAATGGCCAATATCTAAAGAGCAGGATGGCTGGTGGTCAGTTAATACTGATTTACACATAATTGCCATGTCACCAAAATTGTACATAATAATAATGAAATCAAATGTTGAAATTAGTTCAATAAATTAAGTGAACTAGATATTCCCAATCAAAACAATATATTCTGCTTCGTATTTTTTGTTATGTCTGTGAAATAATCTGCACTAATTACTTTTGGATAGACTTTTGATCACAAAGCCTATACACATTTTCCACTCTTTTCTCTAGTATTATTATTTACAACCATATGCAACGACATATCATGAAAGACTCATATTGAGTGGTGATAAAGAAATATACCATTCAGTTTAGCTTTGAATATAGTGCTTGTACAATTTTGCATAACAGGGATAAACAACACACAAAAAAAATCCCACTAAACTCTCTTCCTAAGAGTTGCTATGTTAACAAACTTCACATACATCAGAGCTGACTATCAGGTTTAAGGATGAGGTGTTCCTCTGAGACTCAGTCCAAGGCCACAACAGCAGCCTCTCTTTCCCTGCAGCCTGATTTCTACACAAACAAATGCAGATATGCCATTTAAACTAGCATTGAAGCGAGAAGCACAGTAATGACTGTACAGTGCCCTATTATTCCGAGACACATAGGAAGCTCAAAAGACCGGCTCCCAGCTCTCTGAAAACTCTTTTGTTGGGACCAACGCAATGGCTCTTTGTAAATATCAATCCCCTGAACACAATGCCAAACGCCGTGAAAACTTTTTGTCAGCCTGAGAGAGAATGACTGAACAAAAAAAGGGTGATATTTCCCATCATGCTCTCAATATGAAAACACTTCAAGAGAGCAGGGCTTGAGGATTCAGAGAGCCATACCTGTGCTCTGAAAGCCTTAAATAATAAAGCAATAATGACACTGCTGTGAGCTAAATGCTAAAAACAGAAACCATTTTTAAAGAGAAATAAATCCCTTCCCTAAATGCCTCAGTAATTATCATCCTCACTGATGTATGGTCTTTGATATTTATATGGTTTCTTCTCTATAAATGAAGGCCTCAGTTGAAGAGACTTAATATGTAGACTGCATCCTCTTGATTTCTTCCTCATGGGGTTGTTTGGTATAGTGTTTAAGGGTCAGGACTGGCAAAGTAGAAGGTTGCAGGTTCAATCCCTGCAAGACGTGAGTTAAAACATTTGCTGCCACTGAGTTTGAAGTATGTGTAGGTTAAGGAGTAAGGGTTAGGTTAAGGAGTTTGGGTTGGGATTAGTAGTTAGACTTAGGTTTGGGGCAAGGGTTGGGTTAGGGGTAACAATAAAATTGTAACTTCAAATTTTATTAAATGCAAGTACTTTAAATGTAATTACAATACAACAACATGTACAAAATAAGAACATTGCATCAAATGGTTAAGTACATAGTAGTTAAGGCCACCTAATATAAAGTGGGTCTCAAACAAACCCTTATTTTATTCTTGGGGGCCAGACTTTTGCCTTGAAGTCTGGTTCCCTTTGCAGATTATTTGGGCCAAGGAGAATCCATTTGATGACATGTAAAGGTCAATTCAACCTGCCCCAACAAATGGCAACAAACTCCACCAAACACTGTTGAAGGGTTTTGTTGGATCAGTGTTAACTGAGTTGGTGTTTGTTGGGGCAGTGTGACAATGACATTTATGCTTCTCAACATTCTAAATCCAACAGGTATTTGTTGGGGCAGTGTGACAATTACATTTATGCTTCTCAACATTCTAAGTCTCACAGCCAACATTGGAATGTTGGTGTTTGTTGGTGCAGTGTGACAATGATAGTTATGTGGTCCCAACATTCTAAACCCAACAGCCAACTTCACAATGTGGGTGCTGTTGAACCAGTGTGACAATGACATTTATGCTTCCCAACATTCTAAATCCAACCGGTGTTCATTGGAATTTGTTGGTGTTTGTTGGGGCAGTGTGACAATGACAGTTATGCATCTCAACATTATAAATCCAACTGGTGTTCATTGGAATTTGTTGGTGTTTGTTGGGCAGTGTTGCAATGATAGTTGTGTACCAACATTCTAAATCCAACCAGTGTTTGTTGGGGCAGTGTGGCCCAGTGTGACAGTTATTCCTCTCAAAATTATAAATCCAACTGGTGTTTGTTGGAGTTTGTTGGTGTTCTTTGGGCGGTGTGACAATGACAGTTATGTGTCCCAAAATTCTAAACCCAACAGCCAACTTTAAATTGTTGGTGTTTTTTGGGGCAGTGTGACAATGACAGTTATGCTTCTCAACATTCTAAATCCAGCTGTTGTTTGTTGAAGGTATTTGGTGTTTGTTGATGCAGAGAGACAATGGCAGTTATGCTTCTAAACATTCTAAATTCAACAATTATTTGTTGGAGGTAGCTGGTGTTTGTTGGGGGAGTGTGAGAATTACAGTTATGCTTCTCAACATTCTAAAACCAACCATTGTTTGTTGGACGTGGTTGGTGTTTGTTGGGGCAGTGTGACGAGGACAGTTATGCTTCTCAACATTCTAAATCCAACCATTGTATGTAGTTGGTATTTGTCTGGGCAGTGTGACAAAGACATTTATGCTTATTAACATTCTACATTCAACAGCCAACATTAAAATGTTGGTGTTTGTTGAGCCAGAGTGAATTCTCAATTTTAATCTAAGCACTTTAAACTAGATATGTATCCCAAAATGGATTGGGTTATATCACCAAAGCTGCAAAGCATGGAACTATTCATTACAACCAGAAAGAATGTGTGACATGGGCAAAAATAAGTAGAGAGATAAACATGCACATAATTACACACACACAAACTTGTTTTTATATCACTGTGGGGACTCTCCATACACTTCCATATATTTTATACAGTTCTAACGATACTGTCTGTCTCTCTAAACCTACCCCTTACAGGAACCTTCTTTAGTATGTTTACTAAGCCATTTCCCTCATGGGGACCTCTGGCTGGGCCCCAAATTGCTTATGATCTCAGGTTTTGCTTTGCCTGTGGGGACATTTGGTCCCCACAATGTAGCATAAACATGTACACACACACACACACACACACACACACACACACACACACACACACACACACACACACACACACACACACACACACACACACACTAAAGAAAGTGATGTTGAACACTGGTAGACAATCACTCTATGACAAGGACAATAATGAGAAGTGAGAGGAACACTGTGTGTCTAATTATTGTCCTCAGTAATTAGTAATGAGCTGCCACTGTTTTCTTGACCAGGAGTCTGTGTGTGCATGTAAGAGTGTCTGTGTGGTACACAAACTTGTTTGTATATCACTGAGGGGACTATCCATACACTTCCATTCATTTTATGGATTTTATACTGTGCTAACGATAATTTCTATCCTCTAAACCTAAGCCTCACAGGAACCTTTGTTTAGTATGTTTACTAAGCCATTTCCCTCGTGGGGACCTCTGGCTGGGCCCCACATTGTAGATGATCTTAGGTTTTACTATCCCTGTGGTGACATTTGGTCCCCACAATGTAGCATAAACTTGTACACACACACACACACACACACACACACACACACACACACACACACACACACACACACACACACACACACACACACACACACACTATCTGGTTAGAAAGTGATGTTCAAACCATGTTCCCTGAACACTGGCAGACTATCACTCCATGACAGGGACAATAACGAGAAGTGAGAGGAACACTGTGTGTCCAATTACTGTCCTCAGTAATTAGTAATGAGCTGCCAATGTTTTCTTGACCAGGAGTCTGTGTGTGCATGTAAGAGTGTCTGTGTGCTAAACAGCAGATGTAATCAAACGTTGATGAGCAAATGAGAAAATAACCTGATAATTTGTTAATGAGTTTGCTTTGAAGCTACAAACTCATACTATAGGTAATCCCGAGTTGCACTATTGAACCAGATATTAGTTTAAAACTTCAGTAAATGCCTTGTAACAAAATAATAAGGGATGGTCATGATGGTTGATTAGTCGTCCAACAACTGAGGTCAATCAGCGAGCTATAATAGTTAATCTATATTTTTAGACAGAATTTTCATATTATTTCTAAGACTGAACAACACATTTTAAAGGTGGCTTTTCAAGTCAAAAATAGTTAAAATATTAAAAACATGTCTCAAGACCACTGTATGCAGTTCCATTCCATTGTGCTCCAGTTAGATTTTTTTGTTCTTTTTTTTTTAACACAACAACACTTCTTATGTAATGTACCCCTTGGAAACACATCCAGTTGGGGTCAGGTGTACCAGAAACCAAAAGTCTACGGGTAAGGAAGGTAGACACAGATGGAGTGTTATTGTGGTACATGATACTCCATTGGGACGTGAGTATGTATGTGTGAGACATGTTCTTAAGTCTTCAGCTGTGTCACATCTATTCACACTGACCATAATGAATGTCCTGTCTCCTCTCTCACACTCGCTCTCTCTTTCGCCACATGTCTGTGGTCTGTCGTTTCATGGAAGGGCCAATAAGGCTGGTGAGGGGGAAGCGGAAACACATGACAGGGACAAAGACAAACACTTTACTCTCAATTACTCTCTTTCAACAGCCACACGGCATGACACACACTTACAATATTCACACACATATTCTCAAACATTCACAGCCTCACTAGAAACACTGCTGTATTATTGATAAATTGCACCACCTGGGTCTAACCAAGTATTTCTCTAGATTTTAGGAATTGCATGGGGATCAGAGTGAAACACGGAGTAAAGAACATTTCTTAAATACTCTTATGAAATCATAATTGGAGTTTCACAGCTTTTAGTCCATGTCTATTAGTGCTGAGAATATCTATATGCTAGTACACTCCTAAAACGTGACTAAATGAACCTTTAGCAGATATATGAAACATAAAATATTTACTACATTTCTCTTCTGGGAAAATAGACAAAAAACATTGATGACTTGTCTTGCACTACAGAAATTTGTGTCCAATAAAATGCTCTCTAGGATATGGAGGACCCTCTCCCTATTACTAACTGCAACAATCTTGCAAGTAGCAAATAATGGTTCACTGATGTGATGTAACAAAAGCATATTGGCTATTTATAAAAAAAAAAAAATAAATATAAATAAAAGAGAAGAGCCCTTTGATATGTCCCATCCCAAATGTATTGTTTCAATAGTAAATACATTGACACAGGAAGGAAAATTGCACTTATCAAGTGATTTCATGGGGGTATGTAAAGGTGAAGGGTATATAGAGTATATATATATACATTATTTTTTTTCAATTGTTAAGACAATTGTAAGTCAGTTTGTTTAAGTGGCCTCACATGTCAGTAGTTGGCTTATCCAATGGCAAAGGCTTCTGGGAGAATAATAAAATCTTTTTTAGCATTTTTATGTTTTCGCAAATCCATTTGATGCTTAAAATGGTGCTGAAATTACACACTTCACTTTTAAATCCTGTGACTATATCCTGTAGGTGTTGCATAGTGGGAGCTCACCGTCATCATCTTCCGGTGGCCCGTCATATGATTTGTCAATGGCTGCACGGAAGCTCTCGTTGCAACCACGCCCCCTAACCATGTGTGGACGGGGCCTGTGGAAGGGCAGCAGATCGTTTTTCTTGGCCTCTGTCATGGCAGTCTGCAGACTCTCCAGAGAGCTGGACTTCTTCAGGCCTAACGTGGGTCCCAGCTCCACCACACTGCTCCCTGAGGAAATAGAAGGATAGGCAAAAGGAAAAACTTAAGCATTATCTCATTACATAATAATTACAAGTCAAAGTTCGATGGCTTTAATACAGTGTTTTCAAAGCAGCACTGTATTGACATCCCTCAATCATAATGGTAAGGGTTTGTTATAAACTTCTAACCCAAGTATCCTGCAAGTATACCAGCCAGAACTGCTTTGCTAAACTGCTTAGTTTGACTCCATTTAAACTTTGTTTTGTAGACACTTTCAGCTTTAGGCGATTTATTTAGGCGAGTATGCCATTCAAAATCTTTAAGAAACATAATAGCCAAACAAAAAGCACATAAAAATTCATCATGATAATCACAATTTTGCTTTTAATTTTATATTGCAAAATCAACACAAATATATCAAGAATATTCGATAAATCACCCAACCATTTAAAATCTACCTGTCAGCAATGACATCATCGTAACATTTGGACACTAAATTGAGACTTGGTTTTCTTTCTTGTATTTGTTTGCATGCAAGTACAAGTCATCATTGGTCTTTTCTTTCTTACATCTGCAAAGATGCACAGACGATGTATGTTATATATTGATTCTTGTGCAGAGATGACAGAAAACCAGACGTGTTCTAAGTGTCATGACAATGGCAATGCAACTATAAAAACAAAACAAAATGAAGGTACCCTAAACTGTAACACTATTCTTTTCATGCCCAGTCAGCACTGATATTTCTTTCAGGATACAAAAATCTAGTTAAATATGTTATGATTTGATTTGAAAGTTCAGAGAAGCGTGAACAAGATATATATATTGGATCACTGTAAACTGTCTTTAAGAAAGACTAGCTCATTTGTTTCTTTGCTAATCAAAGATGGAGAGTCAACTGAGACAACTAGACAATTTCTCAAAGGCATTCTGAGAAGACAAAGTGAAACGTTAATAATGGTTGAAGTGCAAAAGCAACAATCTTTCTAAGACTGGACATGCAAGTGTGTATATATGTCGTGTTTTGTGTATGCATTTGTGAGTGCAAGAGTGCATTCGTGTTAAGTGTGTGTGTGTGGGTGCGTTTTTGTGTGATCACAAGCATTTTCTCTCTCGTCTAATGAAAAATTATATTTGAAACATGCTCCTCCACCGAATGAAGGATGAGAGCTTGTTTCTCCATCAATCAGATCCACCCATCACTCTTCTTTCTATCTATGGATACCTCTTTCCTTCCTTTCCTTATCCTTCCCCGTCAGCCCCACCCTTTCTTCGTGCATCTCCTACACCCAGAATCATTAGCTAAAGCACTGCAGCTTCCCGAATGATTCATGAATCAGGAAATCATCGTATCGACAGGTGGTGCGCCTCACTGGAATTCCAATAAACCTGGCCTGCTGCCTGCACCGACCCCCTATTTTTGTTTGGCTAATGGTTGCTTAAATGAATGTGGAAGTGGGATCAGTCTTTTAATCTGTGCGGCCTCCAAACATGTCAGAGAAGGCCAGATGAGATGAGTTCAGCCCAGCCCAGACCAGCTTCATAGTTCCTGCTCTCATGATTATGACATGGGGGAAATGTATGCACATATCATTTGTGATGAAGCAGAGAGAGAGAGAGAGAGAGAGAGAGAGAGAGAGAGAGAGACTGAGAGATAGGGAGGATGGAGAGAGATGAGGACACAGCTGGATGTGAGAGACTTCATGTATGATCACAGTAGTTGGCACCATGACGTTGATGAGAAAGAAAAGTTGTTCAAAGTGTGATAAAAGATTGAATCAGTATTTTTCAAAAACATAACACTTTTTCAAGTTTTTTTTGACTATTTTGTTTAAAATTGTTCACACAAATTATAATTTTCTCATTATTTACTCACCATTATGTAGTCTCAAACTCTATGACTTTCTTCTGCAGAAAACAAATGAAGATACTTGTATAGATGCATGATGTGTTTATGCCCATACAATGCAAGTCGATGTGGTCCAAAATTTCCAAGCTCCAAAAACAGCATAAAGGTAATCCATCCTCCATATATGAGTTATTTAATTCATGCCTTCTGAAGTGATACGATTGTTTTTGGGTAAAAATGGACCAAAACTTAATACTTTTTTTCATTATAAATCTTGTATTGCATTGCATAATATGGCTATAAACAGATAATAAATCTATGAAAATATCTTTCATTTTATTCAGAAAAAATACAAGTTAGAGACGACATATTGGTGAGAGTTAATGATGTGAGAATTATCATTTTTGGGAGAACTATTGCTTTAATAGAACTTTATAAAATGGATGGTTCCGGTCCTGAATCCTGACTGGTCAACACAGTGCTCCAACTGTGCTTCAATACATTGAATATGGCAAGAATCGCATGCTCATTAAGCTACTGTGTGTATCTTTGCGCAGCACAATAGAAGCCAATTATTAAATTTAGTTTACATGTCAGTGACTGTATTTTTCCAGCAGAAGGATGCCACTTAATGCATTTGCTTATTAAATCATGTCATTAACAGTTTAATCATGTAGTAAATGCTTTATAAAATCAATGAAGCACTAGAAGAGTGAAATATTTGGAATATAGCTACTGTGTGTCATACCAAACAACAGCCTTTAGCTGTGACTATAGCATCAATACGGTACGGAAAAATCCCTCTGAAGCAAGTCAGGTCATTTGACTATTTTCTATGGATACACATGCAGCTCCTCTCTACTTGAATGGGAAAATATCATAAAAATATATATATTTCTCAGTAACTGTGAATTCAAGCCATAGCCACAGCTCAACATGTCAGAGAAAGTGCACTGACTACCAGGTTTGTTCTGACAACTTTTGAAACTTTAACTTAAAAGTCTTCAAGAACTTAAAACAACTTAAAGATAAAAGTTTCCCCAACCAAGGGCAAATCCTGAAATTTTACTAGGGATGACAAAAGCAGATCACACTTAAATTGGACTCTGAAGCACAGTGGTAGTGAATCATAAAGAAATGTTCATTAAACAACAGAATAGAGCAGTGAGTGGGTGAGGTTTGCCGCAGCTGAGCACACAGAGCTGGATTTGTGTGAGAGGAGGTTTATAAATAGTGGGCCGCTGATGTACCAGCCAGTGTGACTGAAATGTTCTCTGTAAGAGCACAGTTCGTGTCACAAACGTAATTAACTCTGTCCCATGGCCGGCTGATAGAATTAAGCAGCTTTTGAGAGCACTGCTCTCATGAGGTCTCCAAAACACTTTGCCTCAGAGAGTCAAAATGCATGACTAGGGAAACTAGCTTACTTTAATCAGACCTAGATACATTTACAAAAAAATGGGAGAGCCATTGAATTTGTTCAGATGATTAAAGAAGCTAATCACAATAGTGGGCATGGTGTTTGATTGTATCTGCTTACAATAAATGCAAAAACAGAGACGATTCACATCCTAATTCACATAGAATCCCTACAATGTTGTCTATGGTACCCCAATGGTATACTACTAGGGCATTTTTGAAGATTTATGCATTCAGTGAAGAAATATTGTGGCGAATATTTCGGAGGAGTTTGTCCGAAACCAAAGTTAAGTAGTAGTGACATTTAAGGCAATTACTTTAACTTAGAGTATGCCTATGTGAGGGTTTGTTGCATCAAGACAGGCAATGACATATTAGTATGTTGCATTTACCAGCTAAGGAGACAGTTTTAAGTGTGTGCAAACTCGGATGCAGATATAGAATCAATTAAAATACAAATCTACACAAAACTGTATTAAATTAGTGCTATATTCAATATGGCAGTGCTGTGCTGGTTGATAATTGCTTGGGCTGTGTCCCATATCTCATACTACCATTATGCCATCCCAGATGTGTAAGACGTTCTTCAGCAGAACATAATATTTTTATAGAAGAATGTCTCAGCTCTGTAGGTCCATACAATGCAAGTGAATGGTGAGCAGACCTTTGTTGCTCCAAAATATACACACATAAACCACATAAACACAGAAGTAATCCATAAGACTCCAGTAGTTAAATTAGTATCCTCAGAGGCAATATAATGGATGTGACAGTGAAACAGGTTCAAATGTAAGTCCTTTTTATACTCAAAATCTCAACTTCACTTTTACATCTGAAAGGCAGATGTGGTGCCTGATAAGTTTCACTTTCACATCAGTAAGTAAAAGTTAAAGTGTAGATTTAAAGAAAGAATGACTAAAATACTTATCTGTTTCTCACCCACACCTATTATATTGCTTCTGGAGATATGGATTAAACCAATGGTGTGAAATGATTACTTTTATGTTACCTTTATGTGATTTTTGGAGCTACAAAGGTCTGATCACCATACACTTGCATTGTATGGACCTACGGAGTGGAGATATTTTTCTAAAAATCTTCATTTCTGTTCTGCTGAAGAAAGAAAGTCATACACATCTGGCATGGCATGAGGGTGAGTAAATGATGAGATAATTTAAATTTTTAGGTGAACTATCCCTTTAATTATTTGTAAATAACCTGCTATTTTGTATTAATCCGTCACATTTACTGACAGGTAAACATTACTTAAAAACTCATGGGGGTTCTTCAAATAAATAATTTAGGTAATAGTGGTTCAGCTTACGAAAAATATTGGGAAACCCAGATCTATGATACAGCCTTGTCATGGGTCAAGAAGGAGAGGTCCTGGGACTTGTGAGTTTAGACAAAGGCCCTGCTCGAGATAGAGAAGCCTCTAAACAAACTAACACTGGATGGAGGAAGATTAGGAGTCTGATACTACAAAGAATAATCTCTTGTAGTGGAACTCAAAGGAAAATCAATAGAGAGAGAATAATTTCAAAGTTCAGCTCTCTTAGTGTCACTTGTGTTTACCTGTCAAACTCAGAAACACTTCCACTCTGCTCATAAGTGGCTTCAGGAAGCAGCTTTCTGTGGGTTACACTCTAACATACCTCTCATACCTGCTTCTGTCAATCAAACTTAACAGTGAATTCAGACAGGAAGAGAGGATAGACACACATCTGACAGTTACAGTTCAGACACTGGCCTGCTTCCCAAGAACACACTCAGTCATCCCACACAGACTGTAAACCTGCTCTCCACCCCCCAAGCTGGCATCAATCACTACAGTGCAGGTCTTAAAATCCTTTAATCCTGGAATGTTATGCTATTTTCACAGCGGGAGATGTATGGCTTTAATAATTGCCAACGGCAGAGTTTTAAAAGACATCTCATAATTACAGATCACCTCTATTGGGTTAGTGTGTGTAGGGGGCGTAGCAGGGGTCGCTGACTCTCAGAGAGAGAGATGGTTGTGGGCGGGGGTCTGTCACTTTTTGAGTGCAGGGTGATGGATGGTCACTTGCATTGGTAACCAGCACACACCATTAAACCCCACCCTTATACCAGCTCAGGAAAGAGAAACCCACCCAGCCAGAAATCTTTCATCTTACTCTGATATAATAAAGATTGTATCGATCAATCAGAAACTTATTAAGACTTAAATTGGTGTAGGCAGGTATGTTTTTAATGTGTGTGTGTGTGTGTGTGTGTGTGTGGGTGTATAAACATGTTGGGACTTGTTCCAAATGCTTAACATATTGTTGACCATATCAGTCACAATTTAGAGTCCAGAGATGAGAACACTCAATATCACAAGTAGAGGTCGACCGATAGTGGATTTTGCTGATACAAATAACTAAAGTGGAGAAAAAGAATGATAACCAATTATTCTGCAGATAGGAAATTAGTAATGTCCTATGCATAAACAAATTGTTCTTTTGAACTGGTTCTTCTCAGTGAACAGGCTGAACAGGAAACATTTGTATCTCGAGTTATAAACTAATGCACTCATCATTCGGATGAGCTGAAATGAGCCGAGAACTGGGATTGATTTGAATCTTGTAGAACGAGTGATGTTTGCTTTTGCATTCACTCCTTTGTCATAAACTGCTGTGCCCACTTCACGATTCGGTCACAAAAGTTGTCGAGTCAACAGTTCACTGATACATTTGAATCCATTCTTGAGTCAACAGTACACAGACAACATGTCCATTGAAACAATCCGTTCGTCATCACTGATTTCCATACACTCACATTTTGCTTTCATGCACTTCAATTAAGAACACTTAATTATCTAATAAAATTAATAATAACAAACATATTTAAGCAAGGGTAAAAACATGGATGAATATTATCAATGATGAAATATTTAGATCCAGCAAATCCTCATGAGGTGCCAGTTATTGTTTTTAGTTCACTCATAGGTTCAGAGGCCTATGCACATGCAAGGTTCAAAATTCACTTTTGCCACACCTGCTAATGGCAGGTGAAAATATATCGGGCACAGAAATTTCTTGCTGGCCATGAAAGTTTTTTGTTGTTGTTCTTAATTAAAAATATACACACCAGCTTGTCATGCTGACAACGTGATTATATAGCAGTGTTTGTCTTTGCGTGCTTATTAGTGACACATAGTACAGGTCATTCTGTCATTTGCAGAGTCAGTCTTGGTCTTTAAAAACACAAAGATCCATTGTCATTTTGTTGAGTTTTTGTTTTACTACAGTTAGAAAGGTTTTTAAAGGCATACAAGCAGCAGATGTTTAACTGTTTGTATTGCTTTAATTTGAAATTCTCATGTCGCTTGAATCACAGAGGATTAGACTAATGTTCTTACTTAATGATGCAGTTCCTAATAAGGTTTCTGGCAACTGTTTTATTTACTCGCCAAAGACAATTTTTACTCACATTTGGTGATTGCAGAGGGTTAATTTTGGACGCTTGGCACAATACTCTGCAAACGGCCTCAGCCTCATTCATCTGCAACACAAATGACGACGCCCAAGTGCACACACTGCATGAAGCTTTTATTCTTGCCAATGTAATTCCACTAAATGTCCTAGTCGATTTCAGTTTGTTCTCTTGGCATAACAGCTAAAACCTCAGACTGATATCCAGCATTTTTCCTATGTCTGGATCTGCTAGGAAAAAAAAAGTGAGGAAACACATTCACAAGCTACCCGCTCTGGTCTTGTCAGCAATTTTCACTCTGTTGAGATGAATGATAGACTAAAACAAGCTTTTTAGTGCTAAATGATTCACTGAATACCTCTCAAACACATCTCTAAGCATCTAGAGCTACAGGACCACAGTTATGAATATTTGCGTAAATACTGATGAGCTGGCCATTCATGTTTAAAGATGAAGTGTGCAATTTACTAGTGGCAGCAAACGAAATTACCAAAAAAGTTACTTTTAAGTTTTAAACGGTTTTCCTGAACACTCCATCTATATGCCATGGATCGACAAATGGATTGGACAAAATCTGTACAGTAAGTGTAGTATGAATAATACAAATTTTTGGTCCATATTCTAGGAAGAGAAAGACTATTAATTTTAAAAGTGCATGCTTGCTAAAACTGAATTCTGCCAGCATTTAGGTGTACACTAGCATATAGATGATCTCAAAGCTATAAGACTGCAAGAAATAAAATGAGAAAATATTTAAAATTAATGTTAAAAAAATTAATAAAAAATAAATAAATAAAATAACAGCTAAAATTAGACACAGAACCTGTAATGAAATTTGTTCTCAAAGCTACAGACAAACAGATACAAAAATATATAATAATTATAAATAAAATATGCAGTAACAAAACTTTCACTATCATCAGTTTTATTAAATCCTCCTTTATCCTCCTTTGTTCAAATTACTCAACAAATGCATGTAACCACGTGAACCATGTGAGTTGTTTCAAGGGAAAAAAAGAGTCAGCTTTAATGAACCCATTTGTGTCGGGACAACATGAATATTTTTTGAGGCTTTAACTGAAACCGCAGGTATTTCTATTTCTCATCTTGCTTTCCATGGAACTGGATGGAGGGAGTAAATGTTGAAATTATGTGTTTTTATCTGTTTTTGTATATCCTGTTGAAAAATAGCATCTGATCATTCCTCTTTGGAAAACAATTTTTCAATTGTGGGAAGTAAGGCTTTCTGCAATAATCTCCTGTACTCCAAAGCATTCATTGACTTTTCACAGTGAAGCAGCTGACCAATACCAGCAGCTGAAAAGGCTCCCCACACCATGACACCTCTTCCTCCATAGTTCACTGTGGTAGAGAGGAATACACTATTGTATTTCTCACCAGATCTTTGAAGACACCTCTCTGGAGCATCACCAAGCAACTCAAATCATGATTAATCACTCCACATATCTCTGTTGACCACTCTGAATGAAACATTCCTTATTCTCAAATTTCCTGACCAATGATTTATTGTGGAGTCCATTAAAAGTTTAATGTTTTCCATTTGGGGCTTGGCCCAATTGTAAATTTTTTTTGCCTAGGACTGTAGGTTGAAGAGGACAATTACTTAACACTTGTGCATTGCTTTGTAAAACAACAACAACAACAACAACAACAAAATGTGTGCCACACAGTAGAGTGGTAAGCATGACCTTTGTTGTGATTCAAGCCAATGCCATACATTACCATGTCCATGCAAACTGTTGCTAGCCAATCGTTAACTGAAAGAATACATTGGAACTTAAGAAAATTCAATAATTATTATCAAGTTAGACAAACATAGAATACATAATACTAATAAATCCAAATGGTTAGCATTTACTTAAGCGCTTTGGTCCAATTTACTTGAATTTCTTTAGTTCATACAATTTAACCGTGGCTTATCGGAACTACTCAACACTGTTGCGTGGAACCAATCGACACCACTTTTTTAAGTAAATCCAACAATTTGTTTTGGCGAATGAGTGTGCAACAAAAATGTACTTGTTTGATGTATTGTACTGAATTAACATTCCCATGTTGAAGGCAAGAGGCCTGAAGCGCCGGCATGTGTTATTTGCGAATGACAGTCATTTCTGCATATGTAGCTCATTAGCAGAAAGAGTACAATCAATCTGAAAGCGAGAGTGCAGGGTCACATCACACATAGATTGTAATCTGCATTCTGTGCAACTCAGAAGTCTGCTTTACATGCTTACTTGGACCTTATTGCAAACTGCTGTTTGACACTGGCAGCATTTTATTCATCTAAAGATGATCGGCAGACAAGGGCAACTGTCCAATAAGAATGCATCAACAACAAATGGACACAAATCAATAGTCCAATCGGCTCCAACCATCCATCCTAATACCTGGCAGTGTTTTTGATGATTGGTTCACAATTGGAAAGCACTTGAAGATGCATTGGAATGCAAATTGTCAATGATATTCAGCTAAAAATAATCCAGATACTATCCGGATACGAGACACATGTTAAAACCAGGTGTAAAAGGGGACAGAGATTGGATCAGATCCCAAAATCAATGCCTTTGCTTTGGAGATGTGGGAATAATTTTTTCTCTAGTTTCTGACCGGTGCAGTGAACTTCCACGTCTTTGTGAGGGTCTGGGTGAGTGGGGAGTTTGAGTGGTTTAGCCCTAAGCATTTCAGGCAGAGATGGATGAGGAATCAAAATCACACGTGCAAATATTCTGTTTAGTCTCACCTCGAGTAGGTATTGGATATTCCTCTGATACACACCGCTGTGTAATATAAAATGCCTGGTCTTAGTCTGAGAGAAGAACTACACAGGTAGAGAAGCTGAATTCTGTTTTACATTTTAATGAACCAGGGCCCAGTTGCAAGAAACCCCTTATTTTATATTTATATGGTCAATAAGGGGTTTCTTGAAAGCAACAGCGGAGAGGAGGTGAATGACAAACTAAATACATTTTATTCCTTACATAAACCTAATGCATAACTTCAGAAGACATGGGATTCAGCAGACATGTAGTTAATACTCTTTGAGAAAAGAGCAGTGTGAAGTTTATTTAAAAAAATGTGCCTTTTGTGTTCCATGGAAAAAAGTCATATGGGTTTGAAAATGACAAGAGAGTGAGATTTCTGGATAAACTACCCCTTTAAGACAAACCAGTCCTGGCCTGCATTTGAGTACAAGTCCCACTCACAAGATTTACTTTATACTGATTAACAACTGTTTCCTTGATTTGGAAAATAATAAACTTGTCTTTCACCACAACTGCTTTAGATGGCATACATCTCCAAATAACTGTGTGAGAAACACTATGCCTTGGCTTCATCTGCCTGGCATATTAAAACAATAAGAAAGAGAATACGATATCTGACATGATTTTTTCCATACAAAGTGTTCACTGGTTTTGGCAATGGAGGGGGTTTTCCATGACTTGAGAGGTAAAGTTTGTGTGGGGAGTGTTTGTCCTGGAATTTGAGGAGTAGAGGGAACTGCGGTCTGTGTATTTGGGCCAAAGGAGAAGGAGAATAGGTCTCCCATGGTGCTTTGCTCTTACACCATGTTCTCCCTGTACTGCTGGAAAAAGACCTCATCTGCCTGAGATACACATGCATAGAGTCTGTTAATAGAAAGCCAGGTTTGGATACACAGCTCAAGTGCAAAGACTTTAAAAAGAAAGACATTTCATGCATCTTCTGTGCACTCTTTCATCTGCACTTCACTGCAATTAAGGAGGAAAGAGAAGGAGGAACGAAGTGGCCACTCAGAGGAAGTGGATTCGACTACCCTCATACACACAGACAGATAGAGATGGAGAGAGCAACAGTGTTTGATGACATGAGCGAGAAATATAGTGGTAGTGTCTAGGGAAATGTCCAAATGCCCACCAGTCGTACACTAGAGAGTATAGCCAACAATATGTCGACACCCAAGCACCACACCCATATGGCATTGCTGAACATTTCATTTCAAAATCATGGGCATTAATAAGCAGATGGTTCTCCATGAAAGCTTCCTTTCTTCTGGGAAGGCTTTCCACTAGATGCTGGAACATGGCTGCAGGTTACTTCCTCCTATTTAGTCGTAAAAGATCAGTGAAGTCAGGCACTGATAATTGAAAGTTGGGCCTGGTTTGTAGTCGGCAATCCAGTTCATCTGAAAGGTGTTCATTAGGGTTTAGGTGGGGGCTTTTGGCATATTCACATCATGTCGTAATTCCAATGAACAGTGTTCACATATTTGTAGAGCTCATAATTATAAGTTGCAACTTGCCATGGGCATCATGTAAAAAGTACCAATGTGGCAGGGGTCTTAACAGTTCAAGGTAGCTAACACATATTTCTGTTTGATATGACATGTTATTATGCCATGTTGCTAAGCCAATGCTGCAATACTTTAAAAAGCATAACATTACACAGCACCCACAGTTATTGGGTAAAACAGTCAAAATTAAGAATGAATTATGGCCTTTAAAAGAGCTGGTTATTTGCATGCACTGTCTGCGTTGGTTTATCACCCATTTCACTGAAGGAATTATGCAGATCAGTCTACTATCATCTCCACTGTTTTGAGCGTGTTCAGCTCGAGGGGTCCTTTGCAGTGCAGTCATTCGTGTACAGGGAGAAGAACAGTGGAGAAAGATCACATCCTCGATGAGCACCAGTGATAATAGAGAGGGTCCAGAATGTGAGTTTCCCCAGTCTCACTAGCTGCTGCCTATCTGCCAGAAAGCTGGTGATCCACTGACAAATTGGGGTGGGATTGGACAGATAGGTCATATTGGTTGAGAAAAGATCAGGCATGATGTTATTAAAGGCTGAACTGAAGTCAAAAAATAAGATCCTTACATACGTCACAGGTCTGTTGAGGTGTAGCAGGATATAATGCAGTCCCATGTTGACAGCATCAACCAGAATGATGGTGGAATGTTTGAAGGAGCATGTTCACACCTTCACACCTCTCCAGTGATCTATTGAAGATCTGTGAGAAGATGGGGGCCAGTTGGTCAGTGCAGACATTCAGACAGGCAGGTGAAACACTGTCTGGGCCTGAAGCTTTCCTAGTCTTCTGTTTCCTGAAGACCCAGCACACATCCTCATCACAGACCACTAGTGCAGGTTGAGTAGCAGGTAGGGGAGGAGGGGGGTAGCAGGAGGCGTAAGTGGGTGTGTGAAGTGAAGATCATAATGGGGGAGAGGTGTGAGACTGGGCTTTTCCAACCTGCATTACAACATATTTAGGTCATCAGCCAGTCGTTGATTCTCTACAGAGCGAGGGGGTGGTGTCTTGTACTTGGTGATGTCCTTCAGGACTCTCCACACAAATGCAGGATTGTTGGCTCAATTTCTTTTTCAGCTTTTCAGAGTAGCTTCTTTTAGCATGTCTGATCTCCTTAGTGTGTTTTTGGACTAATTATACAAAATTGTATCCACAGTTCTGTAGGCATCCTCTTTGGCATGATGAAGCAGTCTGAGTTTTGCTGTAAACCATGGATTATCATTATTGAATGATAATAATGTCCTAGTTGGGGTACACGTATCCTCACATAAACTGATATCGTTCTGTCCCACATGCAGATTTAGTCTAGTTCATCTTCAACCGACCTACAAGCAGAAAATATAATCATCTAAGCCTGTAGTAAGGAGTGTAAAGAGATGGACCAATGAAGCAGAGCTGGAAATACAAGCCTGCTTTGAATGTACTGATTGTAGTGTTTCTGATGTTGCAGCCACAGACATGGACGAGCTCACAGATACTGTGACAGACTATATCAGTTTCTGTGAAGACAAATGCTTACAGTTGATGCAGAGCACTTCTAAATTAGGACAGCACATCTTCTTCAACATGGTTACATCTGTACACCAACTTTCATTGATGTAAAAGCATGTAAACAACTTGTTTGCGTGAGTAGATCAGTTGTTGGCAAGGGATCGGACATTCGCCAGATGAATACTCGGCAGAGGAGTCCTAAAGCCTTGTTGAAGGAGCATCACAAGCACTTGGAGCACTTGTAGAGCACCACTGCACCTCCAACTAAGCTGTCTAACAAAATGTCTGATTAATCAAACACTGGCCAAAAATTATCAGTGATGACCTGCTGAAAATTTGGCAGAGCATACCTGACAAAAAAATGACAAACAAACTAAAGTAACAAAAATGGTAGAGAGCTCCACACCGAAGCATACCATGTTCAAGTTTGGTTATTGCTGGGTGTGGCGAATTAGGGCTGCAGTAATGTATAACATTGGCTACCATCCTACATGCTATTATGGAATTTTGGCACTGAATAACCACAGGGAATCAAACTTGTGAAGAGAAAATGTTCTCCTTATTGCGTTGGACTGTGTCACGCATCTGGTGACTAGATGCAGATTATAGCCTTGAGCTGCTTGGCCAGAGAGAGTTATGGGAGCTCTCGAAGCTGGAGGTGTAACACAATTTTGATGGGAATTGGATTCTGAGGCTAGAAATCATGTGTGGGTGAAACCACGGCTGCCAAGAGAGGCTGAGAAAAAGAAACGGGGAGGAATATAGGGAGTGAAGGAGAGAGAGAGAGAGAGAAACTTGAGAGAAAGGAGGCAGGAGAACAGGAGCCCAGCACTTAGAATGTTTTAGGGAGATTAAAAGCCCAGTGCAAGGGCTCTTAAGACCATCCTGCTAATTAAATATGTCAAAGCTAATAAAGACACATTGGGGCCTTTTCCCAGAGCCAAGCTTTACCAAATCCACCTAGTCAGCAAAGCCTTCACATCCTGTCAATACACATTAGCTTGGGCACCAGTAAAACATCCACAAAATGGATTGGTTTATCAAATGTATTACAAACCCACCTTTTTTCTCACTACAGAAAAATTGTGCACACTACAGAAAAATAATTGAATATTACACAATAAAGTGAATATTACAAAATGTTTGCAAACTGAGTATTACATGCCACCTTGTATGTTTCGACACAGTTTCTGTAAAATTAACACTAGAGGCGCAACAACAACTGTGAGTTTTATATTTGCAAATGCACTTTTCATGTCACATTTGCTTTTATAATGCAATAGGTTAAGTTTAGGTGTTGATTTAGGGTAAACATTTCTGTTTAGGGTAAAACAATTTTTCATCTCCTTTTAGGACACTTTTTTTTAGGTTAGGTAAGTGCGTTTTACTCATTAAAACCTCTATCTAACATTCACCTTCAAAATCTTGTGTGATTTAGACAACATTTCACTCGCTTTTGGCACCCCCAGATGGTCATTTCACTGGGAAACTACTGCAAACCGTGTAATGAGGCAACATAATTGGGGGGCCTAGGTAGCTCAGCAAGTTTTGACGCTGACTACAACCTCTGGAGTCACAAGTTCAATTCCAGGGTGTGCTGAGTGACTCCAGCCAGGTCTCCTAATCAACCAATTGATTAGCACGAGCCTCTACATGCAAAGTCTCTGTGGTGCCATGCACAACGAGCCACATGATAAAATGCACGGATTGACGGTCTCAGAAACAGTGAGCATTTTAACGTTTGCAGATTGGTCGCATTGACTTTCATTGTTAGTGCCTCACTGGAACCAAGATATGTGCTTTTTTTAAAGAAAAGGAGTGACAAGACAAAATTTTGGAGGTAACCAACATTACGCAACAAATGCTGTCGATTGAGCTTAACTTGTATTGAACTCAGAACATTCCTTTAAAGCCAATTACTGTGTTCCTTTTAAATTAGAACATTACAATTTCAACCTCCTACTTGGAAAAGTGTTATAAAACACCACTTGATGTCAGATGTCCAAGTTGGAAATTCAGAAATCTACAACCCTGTAGAACCTGATTTGACTGGAGACTTGATATAATGCAGTGGCACCTGCAGCCATACCCACAGTGAGTACCATTAGCGCTCTGACTGACCTTGACCTGAGAAACATTTTCTCTACACATATTGGGCAATAATGATGACAAGTGTCCTGCTTTTCTGTTGTCTGTTTAAAAGAACTAGTGATGCCTAATTCGCGAATTAATAATTCATTTGAGATAGTTCTTTTCAATAAATTGGCCAAATGCACTTACAAAACAGCCTGAATAGATTTGTGATTCAGTATCAGTATGTTCAGACCGCTCTCTCTCATGGAATCATACAGAGCCGTTTCTCACTCATTAAAACAGCATCGGAATGTTTAAGAACACAGAGAACAAACGGTGCTGAATAAAAGTGCATATTTACCAACAATCAACTGAAACAAAAGGCTATCTTTTTGAGAGGTAACTGAGAAACTTCAGCAAGTGCTGTACTATTTGAATAAGGGGCTGTTCACACACTGAATCTGTTTTTGTTTTTCAATTGTTTACCATGTAAACATTCACTAGGTCAATGTCTTTTGACAACTCCATCACGTTACACTGTGTTTTCAACATCTCTCACAGGAGCACTGCATTTTTAGGTGGCATGTCAAGTTAACTTCAGCTGTTTAAAATGTGCCTCGAGACACCTGCATTCTTTTTGTTGCGTTGCCTATTGCTTTTTAGCATGATAACTTGTTTATTCTGACCGGCCTTTTAAACGCATTAGCCAACAGTTCCGTTAATGCTACACATACCAAAGAAAATGTAAAAATAATAAATAAATACAAATAAAAATAAAAACGCTTCTCTCAACGTTACTAGAATTGAACTCTTGTTAAAATTATTTCTTTTTTAAATGCCCCTAGACATAAGGGTAGGCCTATACTGCATACCCTCAGTTTAAATGCTGCAGGCGCCCATGATTTCATGTGAATGTACACAATTTTAAAATTATTTCTCAAATTTGCAAAACATTATTTTAAGTATCTTAAAGTGTTGTTTATCATGACGTTTTGTAAGAGTGTCTTTAAGCTAATACATGCATCAGTAATGTAAATTTCCAACATTGCACAACAATGTAAACTGTTTGACAAACATTTGCAGTGAAAGGTGTAAAACATGGTAAATTATCTTTTGTTTTCATTATGTCATCTTCCAAGCTTGTGGCAAAGGAATGCTTCATGGCGGGAAGACGGGATATATCACGTAGGACTGACCCATGTCTGACTTTAAATGGATCACAGCCTATGACTCCTTAACAGTTAGAGTTAACACATTCAGTTCCTTTGATGAAAAGGTACAAAATGTTTAGGTTTTGGACTTAGTAATATGCATGTAGAAATTATGTGTATAAATAGAAAGACACCAGAAAGAAATATAACTGCCTCTAGACCAGCCAAAACTTGTGAAATAAAAACAAGCACAGGTGTCCCATTAAAGAGAGAAAAACATACTTGGTGACCCTGTTTTTTCACCCACAGTATCAAATGTTCATAGTTTTAAAAAGTGAGTCATAGTAATAATGGCCATTTTAGTAATAGTAATGATAAGTTTTGGTGTTGATGAAGGGGCACTTGAACTGATTGGCTATGGGGGGTATATAATACATAAATAAATAAAGTTAAGAAACACTATAGTATACGAAAGACCTGAATAATTATGAATTCTGAATAGACTGAGCAAGACTGATTAGAAAGGGAAACCTCATCATTTCAGTCTTTTTACTATAACAGGACTCCAGATGCAATGGCTATACTATAGAGGACAAGTGGAGAAAAGGAGTAAGGGATGAAGGGAGAGACTGAGATATCATAAGGTAGAAAAACATCTGCTGGAAACATGTTTCATCACCTCATATGCCACACACTGAAGGTTAAGTATGAACAATTATAGTGAAAAGGACGTAATATTGATATATTTCCCACCCAAACTGATCATATAGATTTAGAAGACAATAATTTTAAAAACTGGAGTCATATGGATAACTTTTACTTCTTTAAAGTGCTGATCACCATCCACTTGCATTGAATGGACCTACAGAGCTGAGATATTCTTCTAACAATCTTTGTGTTCTGCAGAAGAAAGAAAGTCATACAATTATGGGATGGCATGAGGGTGAGTAAATGATAAATGAATTTTCATTTTTGGGTGAACTATCCCTTTAACCACATCATTCACTGGTTAAGTTTCACGATTTCAAAGATACCCAATGGACAACGACTGCAATGGATTTGCTTTCAAGGAGAGACCGTGTTTATGATGTTTTACCAGGGTCTTCATATAGCTTCAGGCAGTTGACATAGTGCAGGGACAGAATCAAGATGTAATGTTTAAAACCCTTTGGTCTCCCTGCATTGCACATTTCATTCTCACCTCTCAAGGCCCACATGCCCAAGCATGCTCACTACAGTGGTCTACACTCGGCCCTCAGGGGCCTATCCATCAAGTACAACCACAACGGAACAAGTCTATCAGCAGAGCACTGAAGTCAGACCGGACACAGCTGTGGGCTTGAGCATGTGTGTCCCCGCTCTGATCCAAAGCAAGCAAAGCAAAGAGTGTATTCATTACCTGACTTCTGTCCTGAAGGAAGCCTATATGTTGCTTTGATCTACCATGGAGAGATGGAGATGGAAAGGGACAAAGCACAGTTTTAAAGGTAACATTGTAATGATTGCTAATTGCTAGTTCTAATTAGGCTGGAATTTATAAATGATTTATGACATTTGGTTGTTAACAGTTCTTAAACATCTGCATTTTTCCACTAATTAGAATGGAACAGTTTAAAAAAGCTCTGAGAAGAAAAAAAAAAAAGAAAAAATAAATAGAACCCGTTTAGACAAGTATTTAGCAGTGAACACATGTGATCCGATCACCAAAAACACATCTTAATACCAGGTGGAAATGGGGGTCTTAAATCAGCTGCAATTACCCACTGGTTGTTTATGACAACATGTCATTAAAGTTACAAATTTAAAACACAGTATTGATGTAATAAACTATTGTATACTCACATATGCACCTTCACACTCACCAATCACATTTTTATTTAAAAGCGTAAAAGGGTACAAGTCTAGTAAATTATTTAAATTTGTAATATTATTTTACTCATAGTTTGACATAGCAGCATCTTATAATTCTTTAATATTTGGGTGGCACAAAAAAAAAAGTCAGATGGAGGGTTAAAAAACGTATTACATGTTATTTTTTATTCAGTGTATAGTTATGGACAAAAACATTAGAGTGCTTGCTAATTGTCTGCTAATGCTAAGGTCCACCTGAGGATAAAGTGTGTGCATGTGTGTGTGTGCGCATGTGTGTGCGCGTGTGTGTGTTTGTGTGTGTGCATGTGGGCAGTACATGTTCTTTGTGCACACCTGGATGGACCAAAGATTGCTTAGATCAAGAGAAAAAAGCTAAGCCCAAAAAACACACTGGTAAACAAAGTAAAACCACGCAACCACAGGGCATGCTATTCATCTTTCAAGAATCACTACAGGGGAGGGAGAGAGGGAGAAGGAGAGAGAGAGAGAGAGAGAGAGAGAGAGTGTTATGGCACTTTTCCACTGCACATTATTGTTCGGCTCACCTCAACTCTACTGCCGTGACATCATCTTAAACATGACACAAACTGACCAAAACGATAACACAACCGCTAGCTGTTAGCTACTAGCTCATTGTGCTGCATAAAGTCCAGGGCACTCTCCCTCCCATTGCTCGCCGATTTAGATAGCATCCATTTGGTTGACCTTGATGGTTCTGTAGTCACTTTTATGTTTTTTTACTTTTCCCTATACTGTTGGTATGTCCGGTGGTAGCCGTGTGCGGCCAACAGCTGAGACACTTCCTGGGAGACTTTTTCGTTTTGCTCATCGCTAACGAATGGACCGTCCGCACCTCGTTTATTGAACACGGTGTGGTTTTGCACACAGCCATTTCTTTTTTCACAATTTGAAAGTTGTATGAACAAATGATACTGTTATAGCTGTTGCTAACTTTAAAACTAGCGGGTTGATGTCGCATGTAGAAAATCCAGTGATGCTGTTAGTGACGATTCTCCCTGACCAATCAGTGATCTGCAGGATTTTGACGTCACATTTAGTATTGGCTCGGCCCACTTGGAACCTCGACCGAGGTGGTACTAAAAAAATTATCAGGTACCAGGTACTATCCACAGTGGAAAACCCCAAAAAAGAGAGCAGAGTCGAGTCGAGTTGAGTTGAGGCGAGTTGTACCGTGCAGTGGAAAAGCCCCATTAGACTGTCCAGTTGCTAATAACTCTTGCTCTCATGTTCTTACCACAATCCCTATTTAAAGCCAAGGCAGAATTATTTGCAGTCAAACTAATGTTGGGGCACACACATCTACATCCAGCCAGCTATAGTGTTAACACATACTCCCCGCATTCACAACCAGCATTATATTGAATATAAATCATAACTGAAACCGAAAAAGAATCCAGCCAACTCACAAAAAGGGAGAGAAAAGACATGTTGGCTTTCAAGAGCTTTTATGGTTTACATTAGTCGACTAGTTTCTGTTCCAGGCCTGCTACCTCAGAAGTAAATTGTGTACAAGTCCAAATAAAAATACAGGGGGAGGAAACTGGCAGAGTTTTACATTATTTATTAAGAGCTGGGGCTATTGGGGTTTGGGCCCTGTGACAAATATGATATGATGTTAAATTGAGGAAAGCTATAGCAGTAGAGGCATGGGTAATCCACAGAAAAAAGGATTTGAAGGGAGAGAGCCAAATGCTGGTGAGCAAGTAACGGCCTAGCACCCAGAAATAGGTTTTCATTACATTGCAATCTCTTTTAAATAATCCCATTCATTTTTCATGAGGTCAATTTTTCCAACAGACGAGAGCTATAAGACCAAACGCAGCTCTCAGTGGGCTGTGATCCGTCATGTCATGATGGATTGCACAAGCTTAAAAAAGCCAGCTTAACAAACACTGGTCTCACTTTATATTAGGTGTCTTTAACTACTTTGTACTTATATACAAAAAATAAACAAAATAAATCAAAATATGCACTAAATGCAATGTACTTATTGTGTACTTTTTAGTATTTTTCTGCATAACTGCAGATATTTGCATATGCTGATTCTGAGTTACGAGTATGGAACAAGTAGGGTTAGGTGTAGGGAAAACAGTGAAATGTAAAGATGTACTGCAATTGCATGCAGGTACATTGCAAGTACAATATAATAACAACAAAAAAAGTATTTTTACTTTATATTAAAAAAAATAAGTACATAATAGTTGCAGACATATCTCTAAAATACTTCTGTAAACAGCAGTCACAATAGGCACTGGTCACTCTAAATGCCGTTAAGAATTTGAACTGATTGGGTTCTCTGTGAAATATACTACAAAAACAATAATAATATTTATTATTATTATTATTATTATGTTCTAAATTAAAATTATGATTGACTTTTTTGCATGCATGAATTCACATTAAAGATAATTTATACGATACAATAATTCAAATATATATTAAATAAAGGTCTAAAAAAATTATTTGTACTCGAGTGGTGCCTGCTTTGTAAAACTCGCAGCCACAATGCTAGGGTGTTCAGGGTGGTTGCCTGGGCCTTGATATGGTTGCTAAGGGGTTCACAGTTGCTATGTTGTTGCTAGAGTTTTCTGGGTAACTTCTGGCCCTGAATATGCTGTTCCCTAGATATGGCTCAGGTCCCTATTTCAATGCAAGTCAATGAGATTTTTAAACCTTTTGTCTACCAGGAACAAATTGTAAACCTAAAAGCTTAGAAAAGAAACCGCACACTTCATCCATCCATCCAAACATCCATCCATCTTTGCCTTTATATCCTTTTAGAAGGTTAGAAGTGTTGGTCCCCATTGAATTGCATTGTATGGATATAAACATATCTCCAAAATATCTGTGTTCTGCAGAAGAAAGAATGTCAAACTAATTTGAGATGGTTTAAAGATGAGTAAATAGTGAGAGAACTGTCATTTTTGGGTGAACTATTCCTTCAATACTTTACTTGAATACGTTTGTTGAAATCTTTAACCCTAAAAGCATAAGTAACATTTTCTGTGCTAAAATACTTTCTAATATCCCGGCTTAATATAAGCCCAATGTAGTTTAATTTTGTTGGAAACTGTAAGCACTGTCTTTCTGTGGCATTTTTTTAATTGCTCAGTTTGTTTTGAGGGACCCACTTAGACCCTCCCAACAACGTTACTCAACCAATGGTGTTGGGTGTGGGACTCTCTTTGTTTGACCAATGGAAGATCAAAAACACTGAAAACATTGTTTATTATATAGCAATTCCATTTAGTGGTGCTAGTGGAACAGAAATTACATACTCCAGCTTTAAGTATGAGCCACAATAATAGTGATGGCAAATCTACTAAAGTCTAGATATAGTAGGACAGAAAAATAAACAGTGCAATTTGTTTTCTGTCATACATTTTTACAGAGCTCTCACATAATAAAAGACTAAAAACCAAGCAAATTGTGTCCATCTCTCACTCATGTATGCCCTACTGAACACACTCAACAAACCAATTGTGCACTGTACAATGCCCATTCCTTACAGACAACTTGTTTCCTGTTTTTCCTGTTCGGCCCATTCCTAAAATGGAATATGGACAATGCAGTTTTTCAGCATTACAAATCTAATTCTGATTCCAGGGAGAGGGCTAAAACAATACAAAATGGGTAAATTAATACTGCTTCTCAGTAAAGACGCACACTCATGGAGCGAATGTATTCCAACCCTGCTGGTGAGAACAAAAGCCCAGGAGAATAACACACTTTGGCCTTGGATCTACACACTGAGATGAAAGACGACCATTTAGGACAATTTCTGATCAAAAGAAGCCAGGCATAAAGCACTCTGAGTGCAAGTATTCATCTTCAAGTGCAATAGTATTAGCGCGTGGGGATGAAGATTTTTTTCTGGAGAGGCTAGTTTAGAGAAATGCAATTACGCTAGTACCCATTTTACACAGTTCACTCACTGCGGCAGTAATTCAGACTGTGTTAGGTTTCATCGCTTTTGTCTATTGAATGATTAAATGTATTTGCATTTGGGCAGTAAGTCTGGGTACATGCACTGATTTCCTGAATAGATTCTGATTCACAAGCTCTAAATTCAACACGGTATTGATTTATTTAAAGTTAAAATGTGAGGAAGGCCAGTCTTTATTTTCAAATTCATATTTTTCTAATTATTTTTACTATAAAAATATAATTTTTAGTCAACACTGGCTTGTTCAAATGAAGATTATGATAAATTGAGAAAATCAATGTTTTTAGCCAGTCCTATGGATCAATTATTCAGTGCAAATGTTGGCAGTTAGTTAATTATGCCCATGAAACCAAATTTAATTAAGTGCTTTATCAAAAACACATACACTCCAATAATCACGAAAACAGATTTCTCGATTCATGAAGCTCTTATATTCATAACTGACTGTTCAGGATGGGTTTTTAGATAGATGAGGGTGACCTCTGAGTGATCTACTCCTGCAGTGGCTCAGAAGTGTGGCGGTTCTAGGTGATAGTCGAGATGAGGTCATTAAACTCAGGAATATGGAGATATCAAACAAAAGTTCTGCATTCCTTGTTTATCTATTATCTCATATAGAAACAAAACACATTTGTTATTTTGAGTGAGACAGTGTTTTGTGTGTATCTATTAGAGAAAAGTAGAAACACACACACTCTTGCACTAAGTAATGAAAACCAATCAATTGTTGGCGTAGTCGGCTACCACCACTGAAACATTACTTTGGAAGTTCCAAATATGGAAAACTAATGAAGTGTAATTGAAATACTGCTGCTTCCAGCATTTTAAGAGAGTGAAATATTATTCACTCTGTGTATTACGGGGGGGAGGGGGAGGTGTGCTGCACTGTTCAATTCTCATGGTGAGCATTCAATTTTGAGAGTCGTGCACATCACACCTGTATGGAAAAGACTCGCTAAAGCCACCATCTAATTTCTGTTTTCGTGATCTCTCCATTTCTCAGAGGCAGTCATCCAGCAGGCCCTCTTCCTCTTTCAAAACATATCTGTCTTCTCATTTGCACCTCCAGCACTTCTAGAATCTCCTCTCTAATTCTCATTATTTCTTTTCTGGGGGAGGGGTAAACCCCATTCAACTCCGTGAGCTGGATTGGCTGAAAAATTATATATTTGATGTCCAGAACAAAATATGCCATACAGCAGGAAAAGCATGCTAATCAAATCATCATAAATATATGTTTTTGGCTATTGATGATAAAATGTTCTCAGTTTTCTAATGACACCTAGATTGAGCTTCTAGTCCACTCAGAGGCCAATATATTACATTTACATTTATGCATTTGGCAGATGCTTTTACCCAAAGCGACTTACAGTGCACTTATTACAGGCACAGTCCCCCCGGAGCAACCTGGAGTTAAGTGCCTTGCTCAAGGGCCCAACAGTGGCATCTTGTTGGTGCTGGGGCTTGAACCCCCGACCTTCTGGTCAGTAAAAACTGAGAATTTGAATGAATGTCTATGGATGAGCAAATCAGTGAGCAATTTATGTGTTATTTATGTGGGGTGATACATGACAGGTTTCCTAACATCGACCGAACTGCTGGGACATGGCTCCAATAAAAATATATCATTTTCACTTTGCATGCAACAAAGAGGCAAATTCAAAAGACAACATAAACCAGAATGGTTTATCTGAAACCCCATCAACACTCACAGCAAAATCATTGCTGTACTTTCAGGGTTCTTTATTAATAAACTTACTGGCCTTCCAACCACACTGGGAAACAAAAAGGACACTAAAGCTCTCTTATCACTGCATTCACAGTAATCAAACAATGGCATTATGCAGCTGTAAACCTAAATCTACCCTACAGGTTTATATCCTCATAGCTACTCACGCCTCCGAGGGTAACCAGAGAAAAAGCCAATGGCATAATTCACATCTTTCGTTTTTCTTTTAATGTGCCCACACCCAGGTGAGTAAGAGCGTACACCAAAAAAATTCAATTAAAAAACTATTCAAACATTCTATTATTCATGAACTAAAGGGAGCTCTCTTTATTGGTTATGTATTATTAATATCCTAGCACTCATATAAAAGATGATCCAATTTCATATTCAGCACTTGGAACCAAATTACAGTGTGTTTTTATTCAGGGTTGAATTGGACCGCAGGGCTCGCTCAGGCAGGCCATTGTGCCGCCCACCATAGCTACAGTCGCCATGGTCACTGGAGAGCAGCCCCCCTCTGCCCTCTATCATTATGAGCTCTCCAATACTGTCACAAGTGTTCTTTTTTTTAAATGCCATTGTGTTACACAGATTTGGTCTGCAACAAGACTGATGGATCAGAGATAGAGGTCCACTGATTAGATTTTCAAGGCAACGCTGGAATGCGTAACACGGATTAATTGTGTTCCGATGAGGAGAAGTATTGATTTGTCCCCAAGCATGCACTTACACCAGTCACACCACATTTCATATAGAACAGATTACTAGCAAGTGGATGGTTTCCCATTCTCTTTATTATATGTTCTAAATATATACTGCATGTGTACATATGGTATCCACTCTCAGGTACACACTACCAATGAAATTAGATGTGTCAAAAATATTGAACAAATGCGTAAAACAAAAAAGGGAGAAAACGGTAAAAATGCACCAAAAACATAAAAATAAATACAAAATAAAAATCTAATTACTGGATTCTTTTTTTTATATTTATTTATTATTATTTTATTGGTTTTATCGGTTTCCTTTTTGTTAACCAGGAAAGATTATGGCACTGCATATTTTTCATATACTTTTCTGAAGAAGAGTAAGCCTCTAAGCTGCGTGGGCATTACAAGAAATGGACCCTTTTCACACTTCCATAAAGCTGAAGTTGTCATAGTTGGGAAAACGGAATATAGCCAGTGCTGAGTTGTTTGTGTTTTCACAGTCTTTAATCGTTTTGCCAGCATTTGCCGAGACGTTGACTGCATCATCCAAATGGATTCCTCAACGGTTAAATCAAAACTCAAGAAAGGTTACAGGTTGTTTTTCTAGGGTAATCTGCATGAATACAAAGATAAGTCGATAAAAATGAATTATTGTTGTGAGGTTGTGCTCTTAATCAGTAGGCACAGACTTATTTTTTAAAGGAACAATCAACAAATCTGTCACCAGGAATGCAAAAATGCAACAACAAAAAAAGAGCATACAATTAACACATCTGTGATGGGGGGTTGACAAAGGTTGTGAAGGAGTGGATTGACCCATGTCCTGCTCCATCCGACTTCTAACCCTGTCAAACACACACTCTCATGTTGGTTGTGATGTGTAATCATTCCATTGAAACCGTGACGGTTCAGCTCAGATTTCAAAGCATTTCACAATTTCACCTGTGAGCAATTGCTTAAGTCCTCATCTTGAAAATGACGTCCATATAATAATTAAGTTCTCCGTGTTTAATTGCCTGAACCCACCAAGCTCGTACAAAGTTCAGCATCTTTTGGAAATTCTTGGAAAGACAAATCCAGATGTTTTCTTTTTAGAGTTTATGCAAATAGAAACACAAATGCAGATGTGTGAAAAGGGTCCATGGTTATTTAGCTAGTTTGCTAATTGATGGTTAATAGCTAATTGATTGGTTCCTTGACCTGAAATTATTTAAATGACCCTAGTGCAGTGCTCTTGACCTGACGCGACTGCAATCGAGGTGGCTGACACTTAATTAGCATTTGACAGAACCACCTGCACCTTGACTGGACTTGCTAAATAAATAAAAGCTGGTTAGTTGTGAAAACACATTCTGGTGTTACAGAAGTCACCATTGTTTTTATATTTAAGTCACTGTCACTTTGGTTAAACACATTAATAATGGGTGATAATACAATTTAAGAGTCAAACCAGTTGTACATGCAGTTGTCAATCCCAACCACTGACTGTCTGAACATTGTCTGTAAGTGAAGTGAGCCTGTAGGGGTGGTTGTCTTACCCAGATCCATGCTCTTAGAGGACTTGGCAAGATTCTGCTCTGCAGGACCCCGCTGACCTCCATCAACAACAGAAGTGTCCGCTGAATGAAGAACTGAATTCACACTGGTCACATACAAACAAAGGGCATATTTTATATTCTCTATTACCTTTATTCCAAAGTACTGAATCCCAGAACATGAAGTTTCAAAATCCAACTTCTAAAATAAGGAATAAGGGACATTTTTTTCTATTTTGATGGTTCAAGGCAAATCCACATTACCTTTGCTGAAGCTTCATGCTGTCCTGTCTGTGCAGATTAGCGGAAAACCCTTCATCATCCCCCTCTTCCATGTGACTGTATCCCCCATTTGAAACTGTAAGAGAAAAGGCAAACCACACAGAGAGAAAAGCAATCATTAGAGCTCAGTGGAAATATTATGCCGGCTCATTTAAGAGGGGTCTGCTGGGGTCAGGCCTGCAGTGGAGAGAAGTGACAGTCTGGCTAGAGCCCTGAGACATATACAGAGAGACTGAGACCATTATCACCTCCAACACACTGCAATCTCAATTCACCTTTAATGATCTTTCTCTCCTATGATAATAGGACTGGGACCACAGGTTGACTTGCTTTTTTACCTAAGCTTGGTTAAGCTTGTGACAGGGTGTGAACAGTACATCTGACAGAATGAGCGAGATGGCGGCTTAGAGATTATTTCGCTAAACTAATGTCTATTATTACTACTTTTCGCATATTTAAAGCTTAAGCATGTAATTTCGGCACCTCTAGTGACACGAAATGGAGTTGCAAAAATAATTATTATTCTCAAACAGAATTAAGAGACAATTAACAGGAGAGCCGGTTTCAATGCACAACTGCAGAGATTTCTGTTGCAAACCCTCCTCCTCCCCAGCACCACTTATCTAGATCTGCTTCACAAGTATTGTATCTAGGTCTAATTGTGCATCAGAAGCATGTCCAAAATGTCTGATGCAGCATGACTTATGCATGTCTAAATGTGCAGCAGCAGCAACATTGTATGTCTAAATGCTTTCCAATTGCACCAAGTCTTCATATTTGCTCCGCAACAGCGTAAGAAGATCTAGTCCACCAAGAATAAAATTACCAACTTGTCATATTCATTTTAACACCTTAAATTTATTCATGACTGCATTTATATATATATATATATATATATATATATATATATATATATATATATATATATATATATATATATATTTATCCTTAATTATTCTTGTTTAATGGTACTTCCCAATTTATTTTATATATATATATATATATATATATATATATATATATATATATATATATATATATATATATCATTTAATTTTTAGGTGAACTATTCCTTTAATTGACTGGTTGATTTACAGGGTGGACATATGTTTGAGTTTATGTGTGTGTTTGCTTGATATATTCAGTGTGTGAGGGGGTAAAAAGATACATGTACACATCATAAAAATAGCACAACAAAACTAGAAAAGACATGAAGCTGTTAGCAGGATGAGTACTGGCCTCATGTCTCATTTACCTAAACAGACTACACCACTGCAGGTTTCTGCCAAGCAACACAAAAGTTTTAAAACACCTGCTTAAGAGGAAGACACAACAATGAGTGGTTTCTGATTGTGTGTTTGTGTGTGTCTGCCACTCAGAGACTCAGAATTCTCCTCATTCTTTAGCTGATTATGTTTTAAGTATCTGAGGCCCGTTATGACAAATGCCTGATTAACATCTGTTAGGCCAAACAGTGCAGAACCACAACCAAGGCAAGAGGTCTTTATCTGGGAGCCGACAACGTAAAAATTTAAACAAATGCCTCAGATTCCCAGACACTTGCTGAGTGCTTTGCATGAACAATGTAATAAGCAGTCACTCATCAGTTGTTAACGAGATGGGCCCAACACTTGTACTGTAATAACTTCCTGAATCACTTCCTCAAGTTGAATGTGAAAATACAAAAATGTAAGATGTTTTATTTTTTAAGAAATACTTGAAAAGAAAATGAAGAAAAATAAAAATGCTGTCAATTTCTCACCATCATGTTGTTTCAAACCTTAATTACTTTATTTTATGGAACACAAAAGGAGATGTTAAGACAGATTGGTAGCCTCAGTCACAATTCTGTTTCACTGTATGAAATAAAGATGCTTTCTATGAAAGACAAGTGGAAATAGACCATATAACAATATTTGAGATGAAAACAGAAGTTGTTGAGTTCAACTCACCAGACTCAATCAGGGTTGTTGCGATTTTTAAAATTTTTAAGTTTAAAAGCTATGGTCAATGTGAATGAACTGTAGATGTGCGTAAAACAGCTACATGAATATTTATACTATTACATTTGTTTGTTCCATATAAGAAAGAAAGCCACACAGGTTTGGAATTTTAATTTTTTTGTGAACTATTTCTTTAACATCTTGCTGTGGGGTGCTGGGATAAGGAGACCACGTTCTTCTATGTCTTCTTGATAAAGTGTCTGTGTTTTGGCAAAGTGGAGCTGGAAATCAGGCCTGACAATCACATAGATCAGTGCACCCCACCCAGCACAACTTCTCATCATTACTCATCAGACAATGCTGGAATGACTCCTTATTAGTATTATATATCTCAACTGTTTGTGTGCTCCACAACTGCCGTAATACATCAAGTCTGTAGACACACACATGCATGCACATGTACACACATGCACCCACACCCACACACTTTAAAGATGAACTGATGTTGGAATAAATGATAAAATGAACATAGACACAAATAAACATTCTCAGCCACATGCATGCACTCACGATTATTTATCTGCTAAAGTGTGGCGTATTTAAAATGAAATAAGTTGTTCCGTCTGAAGATGATGGATCAATGGCTCATCCAGCTAAAAGAGGGTTATTAATCCTACACAGCAGGTGCTACCAGTTCTCTTACCAGCAACGGCACAATATCCTGCTTTTGTTAAACATTACCTAAAATAAAGCCCATGTTTCTATTAAAGAGGGTTGGGTATGAATCTCTTCCCACACACACTGGACATATACAGTATTCTATAACTGTGTACAGTATTCATATCGCAAATGTGCAGAATGATGCAAATTTTGCAAGGCATTGCTACTGTATGTTTGCACAAAGTTTTCTCTAAAATGAAATGACTGGATTAAACAAAATGCTTTCTTGAACATGTACCATGGTAATATTGTGGACTTCTTTAAAGTAACTGGTATTCCTTGGAGTACCATGTAAATACAATGCTATATGGATATGGTAATCATTCAGTACCTTGGTAATACCATCGAATACCCTATACCACACCCTAAAACACTACACCAGGGTAGTGCCACTGTGCTTTTTTGTACAACAGTTTTGTTCAGATGGTAAAAAGGCCAGAAATGAAATAAGTAAATTATACTCTGCATTTAAACTCCACACACTCAAAGATCATCCACTGATGAAGGCGTTTGAGGCCAGAGAACAACTCTTCCCACAGCATAGATGGACAGAGTTCAGGCTAGTTCAGAAACAGTAATATTCATAGCAACCCACACTTCCACCCTCTCCTCAGCTTCCGGCTCACTGTTATCCAGAGTTATAATTAGAGCTAATTCTCCCGAGGAGCACTACTTCAAACGCGAACACAATACACATACATATGTACGAAATCATTAGCATTCATTTACAGCTCAAACAACTACCAGTAAATTACTTCCTTCAGCATAAATGGCTGCGGCATGTTAAAAAATTCAGCACATTATGCATTTTAAATTGTTTGTTATGCTCCGTGATGAGTGGACCACATTACTTTTGTGCATGTGGAAACATGGCCTAGATAAAACACATTTTAACTTAATGACTTCAAGGTCAGGGCGAGGAAAAACAAGGCAAACACAATCACAACAACAGCGGGGGTCTTGCCATCTTTTTTTCTTCTTTTTCTTCCCCTTGCTTTCTATTTTTATTAATTTGCTTATGAAACAACTAAGGGTGGGCGGAATGACCAACATCTTCTATATTTATACAAGTAATTTAATATTGTGGTAACTTTACTGTATGTAATTACTACATAGCTACATTATATAGATATGGGATAGCAAGGATCATACATTTTTGCATAAACTTGTGAAGTCTATGCCAGCACAAGTGTCTGTGCAAGTACATGCTGTCATTAAAGCTAATGGGGACTGATAATATAATTTACAATAAAAAATGTATATAATGAAAAGAAAAATCCAACAAATAAGAACAATATTAGAAGCATTGTTTTTTTCAAGTGAACTCCATTAAAACACAGTTGCATATGAATATTTTCTTTGTTTTGTTTTAACTTTTTTTATTTTATTTGTTGGACAAACTAAAGATTGTTGGACAAACTAAAGAAAAATAAGAATAACAAATTAATGATAATGGCAACAGTACAAAAAACAGTTAATTCACATTATACAGCATAAATAAACACTTAAATAAAACAGTAATACATTATTATTATTATTATTATTTTCTCCCCTTTTTCTTCCCAAGTTGGAATGCCCAATTCCCAATGAGCTCGTCGTCGATTAGTGACTTGCCTCAATCCGGGTGGACGAGGACGAATCTCAGTAACCTCCGTGTCTGAGACCGTCAATCCATAAATCTTATCATGTGGCTATTTGAGCACGTTACTGTGGAGGCTTCACGCTATTCTCCGCGGCATCAACGCACAACTCACCACACTAATTTGGCTGCTGGAGTCAACAGTAGTACATTTTTAACGGATGAACGTTCAAAGCCATTTGAATATAAGATTAATATATATATATATATATATATATATATATATATATATATATATATATATATATATATATATATATATATATATATCACATGACAAATTGAATACTTCTCAAGTAATCTCAGTAACCGTTTTGTTATTGGACACTTTCATTATTGGATTAAATGAATCATGGCTGATTGTGAACAGTGAATTTCTGCAATGGCATCTCTAACTGAAAACTATTGATATTGAATGATTCTGCATCCACACCACTAGGTGTCACTGTAAATCCAATATGACACAAACAAAAAGTTAGTGAGTGCACATTAAAGTTGTTATATTGCTTGGCAATCATTTACAACCTTGTGTCTACCAGTCAAACGCCAGCAGATAGATTAATCTACTAAATCTAAATCTAGAGTACTAAATCACTTCTGTTATAATCAACACAAAGTTGAAGAGAATAGTAGAGTTTTCTGCACTGTGTCGGATGTTTTATATCTTGTCGTGGATATTCTGCAGTTTAAGATTTTTATATCATTTGACATATAATTTTTGAACGGTTATGTTTAGAATATGAGAGCATTGTCATATCAAGAAAATAAACAACAGGGGGAGAAGAATGAGGTGGCAGGCAGGGAAGATATGAAGCTGATGTGGCTGATATTGTACTATTTGTATTATTTTTTAGCACTGTGCACTCTGGGAATCTCAATGAGCACGGTGTGTGTGTGTGATACACGCTCCTCAAAAAAAGCTGCAGACACAAAGTAGGCAGCTCCATGTTAAGCCCCTCTCTCGATCTCTCTGTCTCTCTCTACTTGTGTTGAATTCCTGGAGGAGAAGTGTTACTCTTTCATGTTCACTTAAAGGGATGGTCAACACAACAGGCTATGCACACAGGCATTTCACATGAAAAGAATTGCAAATGTGCCCCAATTCTCAGACAAGTTAAAACTTCCAGCTTCTAATACAGCCACGATAAAAAAGTATTTCCAGGCATGAGAGACGGAGACAAAGAAAGTACTTGTACATACTGTATTGATAGTGACAGACATTCATGTACAAACATATTTCCAGTACCACTTATGCACAGAAAAACCCAGACAATTGCTGTGTTCTAAACCTAGTGAGCTGCCTATGTAAACAGCATCTAAAGGCATCATAGGCATGCTCCTGATACAAAGACAGTTCCATAATGTACTCTTGATGAAAAAATTTAAATAAAATAAAAAACTTAGCTTTAACAAGCCTTAGGTGGTCAAAAGTGTTAGACTGGTCTGTTTTGATGGTTTTAGAGGGGTTTTGGACACTTGTCAGCTGGTCATACTGGGAAACCAGCAGGCGAACCAGTTAAACCAACTAAATCGAGTGGTGGTGTAGTGCCAAATGCATAAAATGTAAATGTAAAATGTAAAACAACAGCTTGGACAGGCTGGAAGACCAGTTAGACCAACTTAACACAAGCTTATTGGTAAACAGGCTTTTTGTTATTATGATGAAATGCACTGACATACATGCCACAAAATTATTTATTTATTTATTTATTTACCTTAACAAATACATTTTAAAACTATGCCATGCGTACAATAAAAGTATGCAAGGGTGCTTTAGTAGGATTAATTTGTTCACAAAACTAATTATATTTTTGGCTTCTTCCATACTAATTAGGATTAATATCAATTAAGCTTGTAAAAAAATAGGCTTAATATACCTGTTTTTTAAATACAAGAAGGCAAACAAAGCAATATATATTGATTCAAAATATATATTCATTTAATACTTAAAATACGTCTTTTATAAAAATACACATTTTACCCACTTGTTGTATGTCCTATTAAATTTATGCTCATTAGAAAATTGCATAGATAGCCTAGCAACATGCTAACATCAAACTATTGGAATCGTGTCACCTAGGGTTGCCAACATTCTGCCAGAAAAACATAAAGTTATAAAACTGGACTTTTTTTTCAGCGGGGCTCCTGTGTGATACGCTGCACAACAGTTAAAGTGGTCCACCTAGAGCTTGTTTACATTGGAAAACAACTGAATAACAGCACGGATGGATGCAAAAACACGTTTGGTATGAACAGTCCCTAACAGCCAAAAATGAACTGGGATTAACCAAAATTTATATAGAATTTTACTTTTAACAAACACTTCTTTTTGCCAAAAGTACTAAGCTGCAATCAATGGAGAAAGACAATATTTTTTGGGGGTCAATAAATTTTTATTATACAAATTGGCAGTGGCGGGTAATTCCGTCACTCTTACTTTGGCGGGGTGATTTTTTCAGGCTTTTTCCTGTACTGAAAATTCTATGAATGTCAAGTGACTCGGAGCTGCTGGTGAAGCAAATGTAATGGTATTCATGTGTGGTGATGGGGGCGTGGGCGTGTGTCTGTTTGCAGGAGAGAGGGACTGGTGTGGCTCGTCAAGCTGGTTGACATGATCTCTAACAGCTGTTTCTTTTACAGTGATAGCAGGGAGAGGCCTCAAAAGCAGCCGAAATATGCCAGAGAGCGGAGAGAGAGAGAGAAGGGCATGAGTGTGCAGCGACTGGCAAGTCTTATTTTGAATGTTCTTAAGTTTTTAGTAGTGTGAAGCTGAGATTTCAAGTAGTTCATGCCTGAGTTTTGTGAAGCTGAATATTTCAAGAAGTTTATGCTGACTGAGAGTTTTAATACACTGAACTGTTTGAAATAAGAAACGCACTGTGAAGAACAAACACAGAGAGTATGGAAGGCAGAAAAATAAAAGCCTACCTGAAGCTTGTCACTGCTCCCATACCCGAACCTGAACGAGTGCTACATTGCCGGAGCCAGGGATTCGAGGAGAAATGTCGTCATGGAGTCCTCACCACTGGGAGATGTGATCAAGACTCTTATCAGCATCCATCAGAACCAGCATCAAGTCCTCGTCAAGCTGGAGCAGGAACAGCTTGAAATCCTGCTCTATTCCCAAGCGGAGGACCGACAGAGTTACAGAGCCTGATAAGACAAAAGGGGCAGCTGCTGCGGCCCGAGCCCATCCAGGCTGTCCAACCGGTCACCCATGTCAAAATAGGGCCGGCCGACGATCCCGAAACATATTTAGACCTCTTCGAGAAGACTGCCAAGGTGTGGGAATGGCCGTCATTTACGCTGACTTGAAGAGAGGCATTCTTAGCTGACAGCACTTCCGTGCCCTGAAGCTGGGAAAAACATGGCCGCCCATTCACCTTCGCACAGCAGCTCCAGGACACCTGCCTGAAATGGTTGCTGGTGGGGGAACCCTGCTCCTCTTCCCATCCCGTTCCTAGCCCCAGGAGGCTGGGCGGTCCTATGCCGAGGTTTCCTCCCCGCTTAGGGGCGTCTTCTCACCCCTCTTTGTCTCCTGCTAACTCTGCCTTTCTCCGCTATCCCTCCCAGGTTGCGAGTCTGTTCCCACGGGTGTAGGAGGCAGGCCAGTCTGTGGGATCCAGGGCATTTACAGAACCGTTGCCCCGTAATGGAGGTGGGTACGCTGGTCCAGATTCCCGACGCACCACAGGCCGCCCCTGATTGAGCTGGGGAGTATTGACTACCGGTGAGTACCCAGGGGGATACATATCAAGCTTTGGTGGATTCTGGCTGTTCTCAAACCTCCATCCAACAACTTTTGGTACAAGAAGGGGGCATTGAGCACAAATAGTTGGGTGAAGGTGCGGTCTGTGCATGGCGATTTCCACATGTATCTGGTGGTTACCATTGACATACTATTCAGGGGAAAGGAGGAGATGGCGAGAAGTGACACGCAGATAGGCTTTTATTTTTCTGCCTTACATTGAAGACATTTCTGTCAGCATTCTTCAGAGTGCAGAACTTATTTCAAACAGTTCAGCATAAACTAATTGAAATCTTCAGCTTCACAATACTAAAAACATTAGAACACTCAAAATAAGACACGCCAGTCGCTGCACACTCGTGTCCCTCTCTCTTCGGCTGCTTTTGAGGCCTCTCCCCGCTATCACTGTAACAAGAAACATCTGTTGGAGATCGTGTCAACCAGCTTGACAAGCCACTCTCCTGCAAACAAACACACGACCACGCCCCATCACCATAATCATGCCTCTCATAATTTACACGTGCATCTGTGCGAGGCGAATGAAGAGTGCATTCGCGCAAACCGCCGCACGCACATCATGCTGGGTGTCCACTGGGGTGTGGTGAGCAAAGTGAAGTGAGCGTTTTCAATTCAATCCAATGGGAGTCGAGTGTCATGCTCACAAGGTGGATTCTCATCAGAATGAATTGAAAACAGTGGACACACACCAGTACGTACGGTCAAAGTGCTCCAGAGCGAAACTTTCGTTATTCAATCGGGCTTCACTCGATGTTAGTGTGGCCGGCAAAGACCAAAAAACATATATGACCTGTTTGAATTCTACAGAGAACATACTAATGGAGGAAATCAAACTCCTCAAGCTGCTAGACATCATCTTCATTCTAAACAGCACTGACGAGGAAAAGAGGAAACAAATAGCACACATGACCAGTTTTTAAAATACACAAATCATCCTTAATAAAATGGTTTGGTATTTGGTAGTATGATTCTTTTTTTTTTTTTTCACTAACAGGTCATTTGTATGGATTATATTTAATATATTAGTGAATCTATTAGACTACTTTTATAACACCTGTACAAGTAGAGGTTAAAGGTTTATGTTTGGGCTACTAGTGGGCTACTACTTTTTCTTTTGTATTTATTTTTTTTCGTTTCTATTCTTTTCTTTTTTTTTAATATTATGGTTAATTTTTATGAAAAGACATATCTACGTTAATGTAATTAATGTAAATAATTACATCCACAGTAATGAGGAGCAATCCATGGTCTTAACTGTGATAATGGCCTTATAACAAATGCCAATTCATGGCTGACTGCTAAACTAATATAATTCTTGTTCAAATAATACTGATACAAATGCATGCAGTTATAGTCTCCAGTTACCTTTATCACTTTTTTACGAGGCGGGGGATTTTGCCAATGAAAATGTTAAGTGGCTAGTGACCTTGGAAATTACAAGCCACAGTGGCTGGTGAGACAAAATTAAATTTCAAACCCGGAATTTAATGGATTTTTATGGGAGAGAAAACACTTCACATGAAAATAGTGAATTTTTCGTGAAAGTAAAAGTGTCGTTTTGGATTACATAATGTACATCACAAGGGAAATGTAAGAAAAGCATAATAAGCATTTTAACTAAACCTGCACTGTACTTTTTTTTACTAAAAGTAATGTTTCCCTTTTTTTTCTCACCATCATTTAGTTTCTCTTTCAGAACGAGCACTGATATTTGCAATGCAATGTAATGTCCTGTCATGAATACAGTAGGTGTGTTTACTGGTGTTTTGGAAAAATAATGATAAGAAACATTTATCATGCACTCATATGCTTTATGTTTTTAACAAAACCCTGCTTCTGACAGAAAACACGACAAAAAACATGCACTGATTTTCTTTGAACTTTTCCCCAGCTGCTTCTGTCAAGTGTGGCGTCCGTGTAACATATCTCACAGAACTCACACAAAAGGTGTATTTCAGGTCTTTGTCCTCTTGGTTTTTTGAAACATTCTTAGCAGTTTGGATGTGAGACACTAAATACGGGACAAATGGTGTCCCATATGTATTTCTTACGGATCACAACATTGTTTCCTGAAATACGGCACAATTCCGTACTATACGGGATGTTTGCCAACCCCAGTGTCGCAAGTGAGAATTAATATGTATGTGTCGTTCTGAGTTTCTGTCTACGTAGTGTTCCAAATCAGTTACTTATGAGGTTCCGTTTCAGTAAGGATGCTTACTTTGAAGACAGCTGCCTATGTAGTGTAAGCAGTAGACAGCAAGGCAGCTCACTAGGTCTTGGAACAGAGCCATTGTCTAGTCCAACATAGTCTAACCATATCTTCCAATCATTCAGACATGTCCGTTTATTTTGTCTCTGGCTTTCCACCTTCACCTTCCAATTTCACAAGTTAAAATTAAGAAGCAAACTTCCACTGTTTAGCTGATGAAGAGACAGTCAGAGAGATTAGAAAGCAAATTTGCTGTAGGTGACAGAGAAATATATTAGCTCTTGATGTTTGTGTGGCCTTCTCCTTGAACGCCTCATTGCTGTGCGGAGAGATTGTGAGATAAAGACATACTGAGCCCATCACTCACCCGCACATCTCTCATAGATGCTGTTCATCACCATAGGGGGCTGAATGCTGCCGTCTGATTGGCCGAGGTGCCCCACGCAGCTATCAAAGGATCGATTGAGAATTCGCCGTGTTTCCTGGAACTCCTGCGAGAGAGAATGAAAGAAGCCATGTCACTGAATCGATTTTGTTAGTGAATTATGGAAATAGAAGGGACAAATCTGAGCACCAGGATAGGTAAAGACTTTAAAACAGCAGGGAGATTGTTACGCTTGCTTCGGCATTCATCACAAAACAAATGGCACAATGAGATTTAGATTTGGGAAGAAGCAAAAGACCAAAAAGAGCGGTAAGAACATCCAGTATCTGCTTTTAATTCATCTGATTATTCTAGCTGTCAAAGGCATGAAGGATTTAAGCCACCCGCACAGATGTTACAGATTTTCTGTCTCTTTCCCCCAGAGAAAAAGACAGAGTAGTAATTCATTTCATTATCTTGCCCCCAGGCCTGAAGCGCCACTATGAAATATGTTAATTCGATTGGCAGATTTCAAATGCTGGAGAGAGGCAGGGTGCAGCGCATCAGATGGCTCTTCTAATGGCCTGTTCGGATACTGCACATGCTGCCAGCATTTGGTTAACTGTGGATCATTAGAAAAGCAAACTGCTTGCATATATATTGTACATCAAGGTAGGGGTGTGTGTGTGTGATTCCTTAGGCCTTGAGTGACTGGCTGTCTGAAAACAGCAATCACACAGGAAATCAAGGTGCCATGGCTTCCGTGGGATGGAGGGAATCTGTTTAGCATTTTTACTTTGAAACATTTATGTTTTAATGTTCAGATTTTTGCTGAGGCGACACGGCAACATAATTCTGTTTTGTATGTCACCAAATTCAGTTGGAATGAATGAAAATTCAGCTCTGATACCCTCATAAGCTGTTGACTAAAGCCAAAAGTACACTTCGGCCAGATGTGAACGCTCAGCATTAGCGTACATTGTGCATGCCGCAAATTTCATCATCAGTAGAGTGCTCGAGCACTGAACACATGTGGCCCGATTTTTCTAAAATCTTTGAACATGCAGAATGCGCATGCTCCTGGAAATATTTGCACCAATTAGTTGGTCCACAAGGTGGCAATACTCACATTTAAGCTGTAGTTGTCACGTTGTTGCCAATGCTAGTAGAATATTTAATTGGCAGTAAATAACAGGAAATGAAGGTAAAAACAACAACATTAGATATGCTTGTCAAGAGCATGTGTTCGAGTAGGTCTGGAAATACCTGCATTTGTATAACTTGAACACAAGGAACACAAAGACATTTTTACGAGTCGAAACTCCTGAAGAGAAATTGTCCGGCATCTTATAGCAGTCATAGCGCACATGCGCCAAACGGCTGTATGCTCAGACCGTCAAAATCAAAGTATACATTGGGCTTAAGATAGGGCTGCAGTGATTAAACTGACTGACTGCAGGTGTGTTTATAGAAGAAACATGGTGGAAAACAGGGATTTTCCTTGCTCTTTTGTAAGCACATTTCAATGTTAACAATGCAAAGCTCCCTCCTTAGTCCACCTTGCCCATATATAGAAACTAAACTGCAAAAAAATTGGTCAATAAGAAGTCAAATTGCAATGACATCACACCACGAACAAATTAACAAATGGCTTTCAATATCAATGCATATGACCACTCATGTTAACAGCAATGTCCATTCAGAATTCAGCTACTTCAGGATGTGCTGAAAAACAGTGAATACAGGACTTCAGCTAACCATAAAGGAGAGCATCTTCATGTAGAAGTCTACAGCAGCAAAACCAGCCAGTCTAATTCTAAGGGTCAGAGAAAGATGGTGAAAACAAGAAACCTTGATTGATATTGTAATCTGAGTTTTGGGATAATTGTAATCTAATGAAGAGGACTTCAGGGTAAAATTAATATTGCAAAACTGCAGAAAATTGTCCTTTTAATCAGAAGTAGGAGCAGGTCTATGGAGGGGGTGGCCCAGGAGGGAAGCAAACCCAGGCTGCCAAGAGAAGGAACAGTGATGGGGGCTAAATTAGATTACATGAGGGGATCAATGAGGATACCTCAGCCAACTTTTCCATTTCCCCTTTAATAATAATCAGAAAAAAAGAGGACGTGGAGCTTGCAATTTTCCAAACAGGATGGGATTTAGAAATTGTAGGTGAATTTATAATAAATAATAATAATAATAATAATAGCATAAAAAACATTTAGAAAATGTTGAGGGTGGGAAGATTGAGTAAAAAAAGTGTATTCTAGTGTTTTAGGAAGAATTTTCCCTTACTAAAAAATACAATTCCCAATACTAGTAAATGTATAATGATATCACCATCTCTAAGATACTCATTTATTTGTGCCAGATAAACACTGCTCTTGAATGTAATTATAAACTGTATCATCTATAGTAATATAAATTTAACAAGAGAAGACAAATAGCATCATAGCCTTCAATTGCTTTAATCAAGCTTTTGCTACTTTTTTGTTAGAAACTTGCAGTGCAACTAACTACTTTATCACAAGTGTAGCTTGACTATAGTTAAGTGAATATAAATTATGAGAAGTATGTAGCTTGACAAGCTACAGTTCGTTTGGAGTACAATCTCACGGTATTTGTGTTCTTGCTAAAAGCTTTTAGTAAAGATAGGTCAACAGGTCTTTTTTTTTTTATTTGTTTAATTTTGTATTTCATTGACAAGCATGCAAAAAGACAACAGGTTGAGCATACAAAGAAAAGAAAAGAAAAAGACACTGGTCTGGGGACGTAAGGTATCTTGTTTCCCAAAGCCTCTCTCACCATCCTCAGACACTGTTCTCTGTCTGATTGCATCATCCACACCTTTCTGCTCGAGGGCCCATCCACAAAAACTCTGCTTATGTCTTAATCAGCTTCACAAAGAATACAATTCAGCCTGTTGTTAAAGACAAAAGTGGTTTGGCAGGTCTGCGAGACCCCATGCTGCAACAGAGCAAACCTACCAGTGCTCCTCCGGCACAATAGAAACAGGAAACCGTCTCGAGGGCACAGATCGGGTGGGCTACTATTCATTATTAATTCCTATGCTGTAATGAGATTATGACAGGTCTATTTAGATGGCTGTCTCAGAGAAATGGTGAAAAGGATTGATTGGATCAGGCTGCTGTATAAGACTGTTTATTCTGCAGAGAGGAGAGTGTATCGCCATGGTACAGTACATGTCCAAAAGCATAGTATTAGCATGGGAACTTTACTAGAGCCAGTCAATCAATAAATCGATCAATCGATCGGTCGGTCGGACAGTCTGTTTATCGGCCTGTCTTATTTTTTACAGTATGTCAAAATGGCAAAGAAAAATGTGCTGAGCTACAGAGTAAAAATTATTTCACCCAAACAGCCATTGTTACTATCAAGTTAAATCAAATTAAAATCCACAGTTTTATAACAAAGAAACAAAAATAATTAAATTTATTTATTTTCACCAATATAACAATACACATTAATAAACAGTAACATTTACCTATATTTTTTACAACTAATTATACTCTAACATTTTAATACATGAAAAAATGTCATAAGAAGAATTTTTTTTTTATTATTGCGCATATTAAAAATGAAAAATAAATTCAGATTATTTGAATGTACCAACCCTACTACAACAACATTTTAACCAGAGATGCTTTTAAAACATCAATCTTAACGAGCTCATACTTGAGTCACATGGCAAGTTTAATGAAAAAAAAAAAAAGAACAAAGTAAGCACATTAAATCATTGTGGTATGCACAATGCTGATTAATTTGACCAAAAATCATTTATATCATGAACATTGAATATATCAACCAGCTCTACATGGTACCATATCCAAAAGAACATTTCAGTGTTTTCTGTGATCTTCTGTTTCTATCTTTTCTCTCTTGGTTTCACAGTCCCCTCCCACCTTCCTCCTAGATTTTTGCTGAATTAGCCAAAACTAAATTGGGATTGAGTGTAAAGCTGGTCTTTGATGTCTCTAAGACAGTGTCCACAATTAGTGAAGTCAGGTCAGGAGACAAGGACACAAAGCAGATCCAAGCAAGAACACTCAAGTATGATGTATTCCCAAATGCTTACAGAACCTCTGGAGAACAGAGGAAAGCAGAGTGGAGGTATAAAATGTATTACCCTCACAAAAAAGTGAGATTCTGTGAAAAATGTAAACTTGCTCTAGGGTAGATGATAACTTTTTGCATTTATTTATTAGAGCTGGAGAGAATCAGACAACTAGAATAGACTGAAATTCATTAAGATCATCCGAACCACATAATATAAAGGAATAAAAGCTTCAACAATACATGTTCTCAGAGCCTTGTGGCTGTAGAAACTAATCTTCCCTTTATTACTGGATATATCTCTTACTTGTGGTACTAAAAGCATGCTGAGCCATATTTCAGCATCAGTCCACTGTGAGTTTCACCTGAGGACGAAACTTTCATTTTCCTGCATCTGGCTTGAATGACCTATCAATTTAAACCTAGTGACAAGCTCTTGGGTCCCATTCAAAGTCCCCTTACACACAATCTGTCCCCCATCCATTCATACTTTTCTCCATCCATCCATCCACCAACTAGCATCTCACCCCAACTCTGCAGAGAAGGGTCAATGGCATCCCATCAGCCCCAACTCCATTCTACGCCGAATCAACAGCCATGACGGGGCCGTCCAAAGCCCATGAAGCATAATGAACATGAATCTTTATTTTATGAGAACAATAACACCACAGCCAGGCTGTGCCTGCCCCTCCCAGCCTGTCGATCCTCACAAAGGGCCCCCAATAACCATCAATCTATACAGCCAGAGGGACTGCTCCATTGTGTAGCCTAATTACACACCACTTTGGAGCAGTTGTAAGCCTTGGGGTGGAGTGTGTCAGCAAGTGTGTATGTATGAGAAGAGAAACCTGGGGAGACCATATGGTCGCTCTCGAACCCAGGTGCAGGGGAGGGGGAAAAGGCTAAAACATGCTGCTTGATGCAAATTCCTCCAGCACAGAGGAAATAATAGAGAAAGTTAAAGGATGTGGCAAAGTACTAACTGCAATTACCAGCCCTTTTAGTCAGGTTTTATGACACAGCAAGTATCAGTCTGCATCCGGTTTAAACTGACAAAATGTGGTCAGGTAAAAGTCATAAAACCTAATAAAATTAAACCACAATTAGTTCCGGTCCTGTAAGTTAATCGGACAAGCGATGTTTCAAAAGCACTGATATTTAGTATAGCATCACTGGGACGTTTCACTGTCTTTATCACTCCACTTGTTCATGTTCATGTGTTTAGACTTTTCAGGGTATTCAATCTACTAATGGCTTACTTATAGTTAAATCAACATATTAAAGGAATAGTTCAACTAAAAATTTAAATTCCCTCATCACTTACCTTCCCAGATGTGTGACTTTCTTTCTTCAGCAGAACACAATCGAAGACATTTGGAAGAATATTTCAGCTCTGATGGTCCATAAAATGCAGGTAAATGGTGCCAAACCTTTGAAGCTCCAAAAAGTACATATAGCCATCATAAAAGTAATCCATATTACTCTAGTGGTTCATCCAGGCCGAGATGTTTGGCAGAACATGTTTAGCCAATCCTGCAGTTGAACACAACATCATCGTGCAGATGGGTTCAACTACAGTAATGCCTTCCAAACCGGTCAGAAATCTAGGGGTAACATCAATAACCAACTAAATTTCACAGACCACATCTCAAAGAGAGCACGATCATGTAGATTTACACACTACGATATCAGGAAGATAAGACCCTTCCTCTCTGAACATGCCACAAAACTTCTTGTTCAGTTACTTGTCATAACTAGACTGGACTACTGTAACGCTCTTATTGCAGGGCTCCCTGCATGTGCAATTAGACTCCTGCAAATGATCCAGAATGCAGCAGCATGTCTGGTCTTTCATGAAGCAAAGACAGTGCATGTTACACCACTCCTTGTCTCTCTTAACTGGCTGCCGGTTGATGCATGTATCAAATTCAAGGCTCTGATGCTGGCATACAGAATAGTCACTAGGTCTGCTCCAGAATACTTAAATTCATTTATGCAGAGCCATGTTCCCACCAGAAGCCTGCAGTCAGCTAAGGAATAGTGCCTTGTTGTACCAACACAAAGAGGCACCAAAACACTTTTCTGGACTTTCGGTTTCATCATACCACGTTGGTGGAATGACCTTCCAAACGCCATCCATGAAGCTGACTCACTTTCTGTCTTCAAGACAGCTTACAAAAATCTGTCTTGAATACTACTATTCTGATGCAAGTGAAACTTTGTAATACAGCACATTTCGTACCACTGTCTCCATAAGATGATTCGCTTATAATGTATTCCTCTTTTGAAAGTCACTTTGGATAAAAGCGTCTGTCAAACGAATAAATGTAAAAAGCAAATGAATACATGTAAAAGTAATTATTGTCTTCTGAAGTGAAATACTAGGTCTGTGTAAGAAATAGATCAATATTTGTAACTTTTTTTTTTACAAAAAAAATCTTGAGGGTCGAGGTCACGCAGCCTCTCGCGTGATGCAAGTACACTGGCAAGTTAACCCGAGAACTGATGCATGAAACATGAAAAAATATGGAAGTGCAGTGTTGTTTACAACAGAGCAGCATAGATAATCATACATATATGCCTCATTCAGCTGGTTTGAATATGTCAACTGTGGTGACACCTTGTTCAGGCCGCTGCATAAGCTGCTTTTGGTCCATAGGAACAGCTGCTAATAAGGTATGTACGCATAAATATATATGTAGAGGAGGCTTACAAATTACATCATATGAGAAGCACTTTGAACTCCACCCTCATCAATGCCCAAACCACAGCTGGCTGGAAGTGAACATTTCTAGTAAGGTTTTAAATATTGATTTATTTCTTACACCAAGCATTTCACTTCAGAAGACATTAATTGATCTTTTGGAGTCAAATAGATTACCATTATGATGGCTATATGTGCTTTTTGGGCTAAAAAAAAAAATGCTGGCACCCATTCACTTGCATTCTATGGACCTACAGAGCTAATGAGTGCAAATTAATTTTCATTTATGTGTGAACTATTCCTTTAGGTTGGGATACAACACTGTATTTAAACAGAACAAATGACCTATCAGCTTTAACTGATGCACACCATCTATTGGAACTACTTTAATGTGATATTAGCATGGGAATAATAATATTAGCATATGCCAACACTTGCAGTGAGGAAGAGTGAGACTGATATTGTGAATGTGTTAAACCTCAACCCTGCGAGACATTCTGATGATACTAATTAACATGCATATGTTGGATAAAAAGAAGTGACAGAAGATCAGACATCAGACCTCAGCTTTAGTCCTGAAGAGAGAGAATGAGCAACTACAGAGTATTCATCTCTCCACTTTTAATCCATTCATAGATGTAACACTTCGTACTCACTAACAAGCAATGTGCACTTCAGGACAGAAATGTACAACATGGACTTAAAAGCACCTAAACGAAACGCCATCACAGTAGCATGCAGTAATGCAATTACCCAAAGGAGCATTGACCTCAATCAAGGAGAATCTCAGTCATCTTGTGGGAAGAAATGACTACTCTTCGGGAATATGCAGAATGCCTGTGACTGAGCTAATTTTTTGAAACTGTTTTAAAGACAAATTATAAAGACCTGGTGGAAACCTTGCTGAAAAAAAAAATAAAAAAAAAAATAAAAACAAAATAAAAAACATGGTCATGCCAGATTAAGGTGGTCTAGCTTGTCAAAACAGTTCAAGTTTTGTTTTGGAAAATGGTAGAGAAGCTCAACCGGGTCCCCACTATCCAAGCCAAGATGGTCTACCAGCCCCAACCAGGTTGACCAAGATGATTTTTCAGGTTGACCTCAGAATCACTAGATGGTAGTCCAGCTGATATGCCAATTGAATCAGCTTAGACCCGCAAAGAACCACATAAAAGCAGATATAATCAGAAAATACCTGGATATTTCAACACGAATAAGAAAGAATAGTTCTAGGATCAAAGCTTATGGACATCCAGGGGAAAGTACAGAACATGTACCTGGTTAGGTGGTAATGCGGCACGGACAACCACCAGTTGGATCATTCCTCTCAGGTTTCCTTCCATAGACATGGATCTCCGCAGGGTCTCCATGGCCTCATGGTTGGACTTCCCCAACAGTGACTCACCATTGATGGCAATAAGCTGGTCATTGATGCGTAAATGCCCATCCTAGGCAAAAAAGACAGAACCAGAATTCAGAATCTTGATTTAGCCTCACAAGGCCACAGTCAGTATTTGTTGCTTTCATTTGTTTCAGCAAATAACAAGACAGAACAGAGCCATAAACTTTTAAGACGGACAATCCCAGAGGGGCAACCTAGAGTTAAGTGCCTTGCTCAAAGGCACAATGGTGAAGGCTGATAGCTTGGTTCTTGTAGAGATCGAACCAGCAACCATCCAGTAACCAGCCCATCGCTTTAACCAATACACCACCACGTCAAGACATCAGGATTGGTGAGGCTTTTATTTTCAACTATGTACAAGTACTTTCATCGGAAGCATCTTGGCAATGTCCTACTTTATTTACATCCCTACTGCATTTTGTCACATTCTACAAGAACTCTCTGCTTTCTTTCTACAGGCATATAATTCTCAGTTAAGCCTATAGGGGCCTGCTGTAACGGAGTACATTACCCAAAATTCAGCAGCTCAGTCTCTCTAGTCCTGTATAAGCATATTATAAGACATGCATATTACATGGCATATAAAAAGCCCTAAAGTTCATTAAAATTAATATTAATTAGAGTTTTCACTGCAGAGGCCTCTGCTCTGCTTCCTCTATCTTCAGGCGAAAGAGAGCATAGATTCACATGGGGGTTAAAGTAGGAGCTTGCAAAATAAAAAAAGCCTCAGATATATTAGCAAAAATGCTGATTATTAATGGAGCTAATGGATAATAGATAAAGTAGTATTATTATACTATCAAGGAGTTTTGCAATCTATGGTTGATGGCAAGTTTACACTGGCCCCAAAAATGTTTATGGACATTTAAACCACACTTTAAAATGTAAGAATTATGCTGAATTAGATAAAACAAAATTAAACTAGGGCTGTCAGTAGATTTACATTTTTAATTGAGATAAATCTCATAATTTCACAGTTAATCGTGATTAATCTCAGATTTTAATAGTAGTAAAATTTGACTTTATACATGCTTATTTCCTGTCATAATGCATGTATTTGTTCTTTGGAAACAACAACACATTAGAACAAAACAATACAGTATGTACCAAAATGCTTTATTCAAATTTTTCAAATTCCACAGTACGTATAAAGACAGAAAGTCACTAAAATAGCTCCAATTCGAGTAACATTAAACATTTTCCAAAGTCTAAGTGGGATGTTGACTGATTGAAAGGACTAGTATTCATTGCAATGTGCATTAAACCCTCATTTAATATTAATCAGTCATCTGTCTTTTCACTTTACATATGTGATGCACATGATTTGTGTCGCGTTGAACTCCATATGCTTTTAGCGCTGGCACTTCCAATATAAAGATAATTAATCCGAACTGTCCGGTGATCATTAGCTGGCACTTCCAAAGCTTGGCGGTAATGGGTACAAAGTTGAAATTACATGTAAGACATGTGAGTGTCGGCAGGGAGAAAAACTAGCTGCACAGTGGGCTGTAAGAAAGAAATTATGGGAAAAAGATTTAAACATGGTATTGGAGGAGTGGGCTAGGATTCTAAAAAGCATCAAGTCTACATCTAGAGACGCAAGGGTTAAACTTATGCAATTTAAGATTTTGCATCGATTCTACTGGACCCACTCTAGATTGAATAGGTTGGGTCTTAAAGACACACCCACCTACTGGCAGTGCCAATCAGAAGACAGGGACACAACACGTGTTTTTTTGAGGATGTGTAAAGATCCAAGAAGATTCTTGGGGGTTCAGAACTTTATTAGTGAGGTATTGGACACTGACATTTAATTTATCCCCAGACTCTTTATCATGGGTGATGGGACAGCTGTTAATATTGGGGACAGATATTTAAAAAGTTGAGTCATGATTGGCATAAAAATCATCCTCAAGGGATTGATGTTGGCTGTGACACCCTCATTCAGGGAGTGGTGCGGGGTGTTGGACGAGGTGGCGTATTTGAGATGTTTTTTTTTTTTAGAAGGCTGGGGAAATGGGATGTGTTTGTCAAGAAGCGTGTGTGGGTGGGGGAATTGATGTTCTATTTGTTGGTGACCACAGTAGTGCATGTTTGTGTTGGGTGGGGATTTTCGGGGGGAGGGGGTTTCATGTGAATAATTGATCCCGTTTTTTATGTTGTGTTTGTGTTTTATGTTTGGAATAAAAAATATTGTTCATAAAAATAAAAAAAACAAGCTAACACCAATTCTGCCCTGCAAAAGCAAAAGACCTTAACTCACTAGAGTGTGAAACTGAGAAAAATGAATTTAAAGTTTCTGTTTTGTCCAGACAAAAGTATTATAGGTAGGACTCCCAAAATTTCACAACTAGTTGCTATATAGAAGAAATGTTTGTATGCAAAAAATCTTGAGCTCAAAATTGACCTTTGACCCTTGTTTGGCAGTTAATGTACTCTGCCTTTGTATCATGTGCCAAAAATCAGGAGTCATGCAAAGGCAAAAGGCCGTAACTGACATATAATCAATATTTACTTGCTGTTCACCATACTTACATCCATTATAAGAACACCTAACCAAGGTCTAGTCATCATGGTATTTGTTTTAAATTATATAGAAGACCTTTGGTTGTTCCTATTTAGTGCTATAATGATCAGGATAGTGCGGCAACACTAACACAGTTAAACAGTATAACAGATAAGTTACTTTGCAGTACAGTATGTACAGTATGAATAAATACAATAAATATTTTCACAATAAAGATAATTTAATTATAATTGAATACAAAGGTATATGTATTTAAATGCAAGCTATAGAGTAATAATTAATTAAACATTAGACCAATACATTAGAGATTAGAGACTGCTCATTCCAAGTTTTTTACTGCGCCCAAATAAAATCTTACTGAAAGCTAATTTTTTGAGATATCATCCTAAAATTTGGAACACAGCTTGTCAATAGGTATATATGACAAAGCATTCTTGAAATACAACCATTTAAGTTTGGATAGTGATTTTCATGTCTATGCGAAAAAAGGGGGAGGGGTGACAGTTAAAGGGTTAAACTTTGAAGTCCAAACTGCTCAAGATGCTCAGTCAACGAACTTGACTTGGATTACTACTTTTAATTCTGAGATAATATAGACAGAGTATACCGAAAGAAAGTTGGAATTACTTTTACTATTTAGGTTAGCCTACTTTGTACGGACGTTAGCGATAACCAGCTGTAAAATCTGACGTGAACACCTGCAAGAAGGAAATATGGCTCAAACACGTATGGATTGTTGTGGATACAGCAGATGACGTGCATTGCTATGGATTATATCTTCTATGGATTATATCGGATTGCATGGAAAGGTAGGATGCCTCTGTATTTAATATTTGGTTTTCAGCATCTGATGTGAGGTGAGTGTCAGCATCAACGTTAGCGCTAATTTACGTGACACAGATTAAATTTAGCTAGCTCCGGGCTGTCACTGACATTGACAGATCTGAACCATCGCCCTATCACATCGCTATCACAGAGTAATAATACAAACAAGCAGTCGGCAGTCTACACTTTATTTCAAAGATGAGTCGTGTGTATGTTACGCGGTTTGATGACAATAAAAGAGCGGTAATCTTTGACAGTATGACAAAGCCAGAGTACAGTAACATCACAGCGGCACCGTAACATCTCTCTTGATGCCAGGCGAAACAAAGTCAGAACACCTTAACTCAACTTCAGCGTGCCGGAACAAAGGCTAAGAGCCGTAACAACTGTTACGGCGTTCTGCTGTGGTTTCTCGTATGGTTTTGGATGTTACGGTTGTCATAGCCCTTTAATTTCTCGTTAAAACAATCAAATTGACTCACGATATTTATTCACATGATAAAGGAGGTCTTGAATACCCCAAAAATGACATTAACTCATTTTTGACCAAACATGATGTTACGGCGTTTTGCCTTTGTAGGGCAGTATTGATGTGGCAGTTGGTAGATTTTGGAACCCACACAAGAGAAAACCAAAACTTAATTGGCCATGTGTGTGTGTGATGCCTTCGCATTTTGTCGAAACTGAATTATGAACTAAATCCAGTTTCTTAGACTATGATCTGTCCTGTGACAGATGAGTTTGGCTAAAATATGCTCAGATTCACAGAAAACACATAGTAAGAATATTTTTTAATCCACATTTGACTAATCTGACCACCAAAAACTCACCAGACCCATGACAATTTATCATTAATGCAACTGAAACTAATCAGAGGTGTTGAGGAGAGGTTGTTTCTTAGTATACAAAGAAACAAGAGCATGAAACGCACTAGAATGTGTTCTTTACGAGATAACTTCTGGCAAACAGCATTTTCCTGTTTTGCAAACTCAAGAAAACTGTAACTTTGCAAGAAACTGCTTCGTTCACCCTGGCCTCCTCTTGCCTTCCCACTCTAGCTCTTGGGAGAAGACGCATCCCACCCACAGACTCGGGACGCTTCCAACTCATTAACATGGGTTTGGAGAGTTTTTAATTAACATTAATTTGCTGGAGCTAACACAGGCAGCGCTCAACAGTTTCTGCACTCCCTCACAGGGGACTGGATGGGGAATTAAGAGTGTGTTACCTAGAGTTCTGCTGTACTGGGACTCAAGTGTGAGAACTCATGTGTATCACCTTTGCCATGGCTCCCTCTACCCCCTTCTGAATAAGATGATCTGACGAATCTTCAGGATGATGGAGAAGCTTTAGAAGCTTTTTTTAATTCTGCTAAACAACCTCTGAAACACAAAAGCCGATTTTCCAAGCTGCTAACGGCCTGACAAAGCAGAGGGAGAAGATGCTTCACTCAAGGTGCAAATCAAATCCTTATCTTCAGAAGTAAACTTCACACACTTGAGCGCATGAATGTGAACTCTTTGAGTAGACACACAAATCCACAAAAGCAAATGTGCACATGGCTGAGCAAAGCAGTAGCTGGAATAATTTTGCAGGGTCTAGTTCACAGAAAAATATGTGCAGGACATTGTGTCATTCATGTTTATCATGCCATTTGGGGGAACCTCACAGCAGAAACTTTCAATACCTTGCATAATCCTGCAAACATCCTGAAAAACCTATATTAAAGGGATGGTTCACCCAACTATGAAAAATGTGTCATTATGTATTATATTCACTCGCATGTTGTTCCATACCCATATGCAGTTAATTTTCATTGGAACACTTAAGTATAACTTTTGAAGAATCAATAAACAACTCCTACCATTCAACAACAGTTCATAGTGATCAGGGGCTGTCAAGCAAAAGAACAAAAACATCTCCATACAAGTACATAGGACTTGTGTACTATATTTCACATCTTCTTAAGTCATGCAATAGCTTTGTAAGAGGAACAGGAAAAAATGCATAATGACAAAAGTCATTATTTTGCAATAACTTCCACTTCTGCAAAAGATCATATGTATCCCACATCCACATAAAAAAAAAAATAAATAAATAAAAAAAAATGGTGCACCACTGTAATTGATGGCAAAATAACACTGGTTCTAGTGTGTATAGTAAATGAATGTGATGAGTAATTTTTGAATTCAGTATGAAGAACACAGGCTAGAAGTGAGCTTCAGGGGAGGGAAAGATTACCCATGAATAATGACTAAAATTGCAGCCTGTTCAGCTAATTGACTATTTAAATTACTACTACTACTACTACTAGTACTACTAAAAATTATTTTACTTTGTGCATTTGTCTGCCGTGAGAATTAAACTGTACTTTCCCTCTAAATAGCTCACCAAATCTCAGTTACAAATTAGTCCAATATTTTGACTTACTGAATTATACTCTACTGATATTCTGTACTCATTGGAGTCATGCCTACCAACAAATGAGGGTCTGCTTTTATGGTGGATAGAAAATGTAAAGTGGTACATTAGCCTCAACCTAATGCCTTCAGATTTGGTTTCTAAGTAACTCTGGGTGAGTGCAAATAATTTTGTTAAGTTTGTTGAGGTTAGCTTACATTTCACATATGCATTATACCTGTTATTTTTATAGTACATTTTAATTTACGAGTAATCGCTTTTTTTTTTTTGATGTGGGTTAGAGTACTTGACTACCAAATTACTTGAAATATAAAATATTGGCACCCTTGGTAAATACGAACATATAAGGCTGTGAAAAATAACAAAAATCTATCTGAAAAAGTAAATCAATTGAAAGAGGGGAAATATATCATTATTAAATAAATATTATTCTCCAAAACACATTGGCCAAAATTACTGGCACCCCTAGAAATTCTTATGACTAAAATATATCTGAAGTACACTCCCATTTATATAAAAAAAAAATGTTAGTGCAACTGGGTGACTAGGAACATAATTGTTCAGCCATGATGTCCTGTTTCATGGGGCAGTGGTGGCTCAGTGGTTGAGGCTCAGGGTTACTGACCAGGAGGTTGGGGGTTCAAGCCCCAGCACCACCAAGATGCCACTGTTGGGCCCTTGAGCAAGGCCCTTAACTCCAGGTTGCTCCAGGGGGACTGTCCCTGTAATAAGTATACTGTAAGTCGCTTTGGATAAAAGCGTCTGCCAAATGCATAAATGTAAATGTTTCACAGGAATATAAATATGAGGTAACACACAGGCCAAATTCCCTTAATCATCAATCACAGTGGGTTAGACTAAAGAATATAGTTCTGATGTGTGGCAAAAGGGTGTTGAGCTTTACAAAATGGGAAGTGGCTATAAAAAAAATAGCCAAAGCATTGAAAATGCCAATTTGCAATAATTAAGGGCAATAATTAAGACGTTCCAATCAACTGGAGATCTTAAGAATCGGCCCGGAAAAGGACGTGTGTCTATATTGTCTCCACGCACAGTGAGGATGGTGGTTCAAGTGGCCAAAGAATCTCCGAGGATCACAGGTGAACAATTGCAGAAATTAGATGGGTCTTGAGGTCAGGAAGTCTAAAACAATATATCAGACATCACCTACATCACCAAAAGTTGTTTGGGAGTGTGCTCTGCTCTCATCCAGCAACAAACTCAAGCATCTTCAGTTTTCTAAACACTACTGGAACTAAAAATGTGACTGGGTTCTATGGTCAGATGAAACAAAAAGAGCTTTTTGGCAGCAAACACCAGAGATGGTTTTGGCGCACACAGAGATGAAGTAGTACCGAATGCCTGCGGTTACATGTGGTGCTGGAGCTTTAATGTTATGGGGCTGTTTTTCTGCCAGAGGCCCTGGACATCTTGTTCGGATACATGGCATCATGGACTTTATCAAATACCAACATATAAAAAAATCTAAACCTGGCTGCCTCTTAAAAGCTTAAAATGGGCCCTAGTTGGATCTTCCAGCAGGACAATGATCCAAAACAAACATCAAAATCAACACAAAAATGGTTCAATGACCACAAAATCAAAGTTCTGCCATGACCATCCCAGTCCCCTGACCTGAACCCCACAGAAGATTTTTGGGGTGAACTGAAGAGGAGAGTCCAGCAACATGGACCTCTGAATTTGAAGGATCTGTAGAGATTCTGTATGAAGGAAGGTTCTCAGATCCCTTGCCAAGTGTTCTTCAACCTCATTAGGCATTATAAGAGAAGACTCAGAGCTGTTATCTTGGCAAAGGGAGGTTGCAAAAAGTATTGAACAAAAGGGTGCTAATAATTATGGCCAATGCGTTTGATAATTTTTTTTATTTAATGAGATATTTCCCCTGTTTCAATTCTTTTACTTCAATTACAGATTAGATTTTTGTGATTTTTTTTTATTCACAGATTTATTTGCTCATATTTACTAATAGTGCCAATATTTTTGGCTACCACTGTAAGCATTCTGCACACTATCACTATTAATAGAATTTCCCTCTTCCCAGAAATATCACTTTGCATAGTTTTTGCTGACATTTTTTTATTTTTTTACGTTTAAAAAGGCTCATTAATGTTTATTTATAAGACTTTAAAACAAGTATATGCTAACAAAATATTTTCTATATTAAAGGACACCTATTATGCCCCTTCTCACAAGATGTCAATTAAATATTTGGTGTCCCCAGAATGTGTCTGTGAAGTTTCAGCTCAAAATACCCAACAGATAATTTATTACACCATGCTGAAAATGCCAATTTTGGGGTGAGAATAAAAACGAGCTATTTTTGTGTGTGTGTGTCTTTAAATACAATTGAGCTGGTGCTCCCCGCCCTGTATCCAGAATAGGGCGGAGTTTTGACATCTCTGCTTCGGATAACTAGACATCATAAACAATATGACTGACAGTGAAAATGAGGGAGAGACAACTTTGAGAATGAACCAGGAAGTTTCCGAAAGTTTATTTGATATATTTATTTATTTGTTGTTTTTTCAGCAGTTTTGCAACGATGGATGAACAACATACACACACACACACACACACACATAAATACTGTTACAATGTTCGCTATGCGCTATAACAAAACAACACACAAACGAACAAACATGTTGAACATTTTCCATAATGTTCACTTATTAAGTGGTGTACAGGTGTGGCAGTGTCCGTCAACACTTGTGTGTGGGCCAAAATATATCATCAGTACCACACAACTTCAGAATGTGAACCAGGAAAATGACAGGTGCGTTTGGAAATAACATCAGAAGACAGATAGAATGATGGGTAAAAAGCAATCTTCCTCAACAGAGAGTTGGGTCCATTCAGCACCCTGCTGTCAGTCTCCATCCCTCCTGTCAAGGTTAAATTAAGACCCATTCAATGGTGGTAACACAGGTCACAGGTCAAGGGAACCAAAACACATGCTAACTGCAGCTAATAGGGACTCATGACCTATTTACGGTCTCAACTCAAAAGCCATGTTTAACACTGTGAGGAAACATAATTGTGATGTGGTTCCTCTCCTAGCACACCTGTTTAAACTTCAGAGGAACTGACTTCATACATTCACTAAAATGGCATGGTACCAGTTATAAAAAGTGATTGCAGGAGATATTGAAATTGGAGCAGGCCATATTGAAGGGTTAATCTCCTTTTCTGATTTGATTCAATGAGGCCATTTCAAATGGACAAAAATTGGTAAATGCCTCATCAATATATTTGGTTAATTTTCCCAGAAGTAAAAGTCTGTTCATATTAAATGTGTATTTCTGCTAAACTAAGTTACTTTAAGAGTACACCAGCACATAGATGGTTTCTAAGTTAACAGACCTGGACTAAAAGTCACAACACCCCAATTTTGATTTCACGGGGTTCATTTTATTTCATATGAATTCACCGCAATGTGCTGTAAGTCACACAGGATTACACATTCTGCCAAATATATATGTGCTACGTTACCTTAAATGCTGCTCCTCCGTGGATGATGGACTTGATGAAGATCCCCAGGTCCTCACCGGTCTCGCGGGACTTATTCCCTTTCAAGCTGACCCCTAACCCAGCTGAGCCAGAGTCATTCAGAGGAACCTCAAACATCAGCTGCTCCTTCCCCTCCTCAGAAAACAACAACCGGGCCTGCTCCTCTTTCTGAGGGGACAACAACAATGATGGAAGAGAATGAGATGGGGAAGAAAAGAGGTCATTCCTTTCTAACATAAAAAGCCCACTATTTCAGCAGAGAATAGCTCAACCTTTTCATGCCTCTTTTCAGTCTGTGATGGCAATGGGGTCATTTAGAAACATAATCCATTCTCCATTATGGAGCGCACATGCTCTGCACCCCGCTGCATTCTCCCTCTCCGCTTTTTCCCATTTCCTTTTTCTCTTTGTCTGATTTTTTTCCTATAATGATGCTAAAATTACCTGTACATCTCTTCAGCAAAAGTTTGTTTTAAAATGAGTGTTAATGAAAAAAGGCAGGAAAAATTACATTATATCTGTATTGTGAAAGTCATTTTTCGTCACCAGGGAAACAGGCTTTTCTTTCTGGTTTCTTTTCAAATAATGAAGGAGAGCAAATGAAGAAGAAAATAGGGTTTAAAAAGGTCTGAATGAAGTTTGTATTTGATCTAAGTAATGGCGTAGTGTATGTTAGAAAGACAGAGAGAGTGAGGGATGTTGACACCAGAGTGTCTAACAGTATTTTAATGGCACATCCTAAACACAACTACTCTCTAAACATCTTAAATCTTCACTATACCAAATTATTTAAAATCAAATAATACAAATACTGTATGTAACCACATGTTTAAGATTGGAGTAAAATAATCCTAAATGTAAAATAAATCAGCTATTGAAAAAAAAAAAGAAATCACTATTGTTCACTAATATCAATATGAGGGGCAACAAGACTCCCTCAACGTCCATGGTGGTTACAGTCCTGGTTTAATGTACACCCCCACACATTCTGTAAATAATTTTCTATGACTTTTCCAAATTTTCAAGTAATTAATGAATAGAAAAGGATTTCAATAGGGATGTCCCGATACAATTTTTTTGAGAATGCGTCCAAGTAACAATACTTCATTTTTGGTACACGCTGATACAAGTCCGAAACCTTTATTTAAATGTTATCATCAAAATTGGGTTTAAATAAATGCATAAAAATGTAATCAAATGAAAATATAACAATACATTTTCAACATAATATATTATTATCTTTTTATCAAATGAAGTGCTTATATACAGAACCTTAAAGCACAATTCAAAACACAACATTGGGGTTACATTTTTGTCAAATAAAGTGCTGCATAACTGACCATCACAGATGTATTACAGTGAATATTACATAACTTTTTTTCCTATAAATGTAGCTGTTAATTTGATAAAGCTTTTATTTTGAAGTGTTTCTGTGTTGTTTTGACCAAGGAGCTCTGACGTTATGACGGCAGCGTCCCACTCTGGAAAAGCCGGTCACTACGTGACTCAAAGTGATTATTAAACAGAAAAAGGCTGCTAATTAAATATATACTCTGTATGTGCTTTGTGCTAAAATGTGAATTTGCGTTGTGTTCGTTGTCATCTGCTATAAACAGAGTGTGCAATGCTCATGACGGGGTTTTCCCTGTATGAGCCAAGGAGGAGCTTTAAAAAATGTATGAGCAGTCGGTGTCGGCACAACAGCTCTCACATATGAATTGCATTCAAACTAACATATATATATATATATATATCTCACATTTATATATGCACAAATCACAAATGCAATGTCACTATTTAGCAACTTTGTCCATAGTTTTATCAGGTGAAGTGGTTAGCATAATAGAGGTTATGTATATTTAAATGTCTTAAATGCAGAGTAGAAAAAAAAACAGCATTGCTTCTATTTATGTTTAAAGGTTGAACGGATGTTGGAAAACTGTTATGTAAAATTAAACTGCATTATAAGTGAACTTCAGTGGAGAAATTAAAGAAAAGATACAAAAAAAAAAAAAAAAAGATACATAAGCCAATAGTGTATAATATAAATTTGAAGTCACACCGGATAGCATATGAGAAACATGTAATGCATATCCAGTAGAGTAAAAAAAAAAAAAAAACATAAAACTGACAGGAGCTATGACGACTGTAAATATCAGGTGATAATACAGGAATGAACAGGGCTGAGAAAGGCAGCTAAGACGGAGTATTTGTGGGTCAGCAAGGCCTGGTTTATCTCTGTTTACTGTGGGATTGTGGGTTTTGAAAGTATTAGTGTCACGCACTCACAAACACACACTCGACTCAGCAACTCTGAGAATTTCTCTGAAGAATGAAAAATACCGCTGACTGTCATCATGAGAGAAAAAAGCAAAGGATTTTAGGAACCAGACCCTGATATGAAGCCCTAAATTCCCTCAAACTTACTTCCAAATGCCAAAGTCTCTTACATGTCAAGACATTCCAAACACAAAAAATTACATAAATTAAAAATAATTATCTATTTAGGGACATAAGCCATTTTCAAATGCCTTGCCAATTCAAGACAATGTCCTGAATACATAAATAAGCCGCTGATCATTAGGAGTGCACTTTATCGGCCTAACCAACCTTGAATTTGTTAAAAAATGGAAGTGTTAGTTACTAAAGACAAGAGAAACCAATGCATTTACACAGTAGGCTGTGAAACTGTCATGTTAGGGAAGCAGGCGATATTCAGAACAAAGAAAAAGCCCTCGGATCATAGAGCGTCTATCAGCAAGGGAAATCACTGTGCTAAATCCCACTGTGTGTAGAGCTACCAGCGCTTCAGTATGCTAACAGTTGTGATATTTCACAGCCAAGCCCCCTGCCAGGACAGAACTCTGAATCAAAATGCCAGGTCGCATTTCTTTCAGCCATTTTCCTCGGTCAGAACGAGTTCATCAGTCAGCTTGCACTCTTGCATGTTTATATAGGAGACATATGGCTCAAGCGCAAGGTGAGGAAACAAGTCTTTCTCTCAGGGATGAATATATCCAATAATCTTTATTGTGTTAGTCTTTATGACAAGCAAATGCATTCAAACTCCAATTCTGACAAAGTACATAAGTATCTGAATAAGCACCACCTATATGTCTTAGACATGCACTTCCTAATCTGCATAAGAAACATCTGTTCCTCTGCCGTTGAAACTGTCTTAATGATGAATAAGACACATGATGTCATCAGCCACATCAGATGGATCACCATCGTCTATAGGTGCGGCAGCAATGACATACTAAGGACTTAAAGATGAGCAATTACACAGCTGTTCATTCAGGAAATCACGCTGTCTTTCATAACCTCTCACTCTTTGTGTCAGTCACTCACAAACACACTTAGCATTCTATCTCTATTGTTAGTGGGTGAACAGACAGGCCCTCAGAATTATTGAGCTCCAGGGATGCTGTGTGTATGAGTGTATGTTTGGTAAAGACAGGAAGAGGAAGTGAGAAGGTTCTCTGGGGATCCAGAATGCCATTGGACCTCTAAGGTCTCCAAGAGTGAGTGCTTTACAATGGCTACAGTAAACAAAGCTTTTAAGGCCACCTCTTGAGCCTCAATCTCACCCCCACACTAACAAACACACATAGACACAAACGCCACAAAAAGACCTTCTGTGATAAACTGTCAATTACATGTGATGTATAACTTACCCACCTGGGGAGTAAAACTGCTCTGATACTCCACAGGGGATAGCAGATCCCAAAAGAAACAGATGTTAAAGGCCAAAGTATACTTCATTTTTGATGTGAACACCCAGTGTCTGCGTACAGCCAAACACAAGCCTTTCTAAAGTCCATTTTCCTGAATGCTGAAGTGTTTCACAATTCGCCTGTTTTAAATTTCCAGTCTCCAATGATTTCACTTGCATCGGCAAATATTTTTAGACGGTAATGTGATGTTTAAAGTGTTACATTTGTAAATATTGCCAAAAAAACATGTGCCAATCCTTCCCAGATTTGCAATGACCATTTTTAATGACAGTGCCTCACCTAAGTGTGTAAATGACGCGAAACCATGGTCCGAGGTTAGCTACATTGATATCATTAACTAATTCGAGTTGGTATAACAGCTTTTTACTTCAAATAACACATAAATGGTTATTGTTCTCAGTCTGGAACACTTGTTTCGGTAGATTTTACATTACATCTCGAGACCAGAAACAGATAACAAGCAATAAAACGTTTTAACTAACTTTGTTTTTAGTTTTTTAGTGCAAAATTGCATTCGACCTGAATGGCCCATCAGAAAAAACCTTAACCATACCTCTCCAAATGACTCCAAAGACAAGGTTATAAAAATTCTATCCCAAACCTATTATCATTCAGAATTACATATTATATTCCAGGAAACCATCATTTAGTGCACAGAAGGTGCAGGAAAGTAAACTGAGCATGCCCACTGGTGCAGATGAATCTGTGTACTGTTCAAAATGCTAGAGGTCTGATTTGGGTGTATGCAAAATGTACAGAGATTGTGGTTGTCTTTACAATAGTATACTGCATGGATGCTTTCAAAAAGCAATGAAGATATATCCATGATCACAGTAGGAAAATTGCAAATGTTATTTCAGAAAGCCTCACTATACACTGTTACTCCATACACAGCCTACTGTAGCAACAATAAAAGTGTGCCAACTGCATTTGAAATCTGAAGTAAATACATAAATATGTAACAATTTAAGCGCTGAATTAGCCACAAACTCCAGGACTGTTGGCAACAGATTCTGAAATGCTTATGACAGATATCATAGCTCTCACCGCTTGCTCTGCTCCAATATTAATCCCTCAATCCACCATGCAAAACTGCCACTAGCTCCCATAGAGAATGAATTGGAAGCGCCCGCTCATGCTTCCCTCACTTCACATCAGTAGACACGTAGGGTCGGCCAACCTCATCACTTCCTGCTGTGAAAGTACATGTATCATTCCCGTTAATGAGCTACAATACTCAGCAGTCTTCCTTCTCATCTAGCCAGGGAAAAGCTGGCATGCCCAGCTTCATTAGTCCAAGGCGACTGCTGCTGTTAATGATCAAATGAGTTTACCTAAGCATTAAGATCAAGGAAAACAAATGCACAAACACCAACAGAGAATCTAGCTCTGTTCCAAAACCTTGTGGGCTGCCTGACAGTCTACTGTCTGCATGGGCAGCTACCATTTTCAGCAGCATCTGAACCAAAAACGACCAAAAACGGTACGGCAGTACCGGTCACTCAGCCACACAGATAGCCCAACAGAATAGACAGCTCAAACAGAATAGATGTCCCCGATTAAAACAATTCCCCCAAATATAATGTGATATGATGCACACATCTTTTTCTTTTTTTCTCCCCAATTTGAATGCAAAATTCTCAATGCACTCCAAGTCCTCATGGTGGCGTAGTGGCTTGCCTCAATCCGGGTGGCAGAGGATGAACCTCAGTTGCCTCCACGTCTGAGACCGTCAATCTGTTCATCTTATCACGTGGCTCATTGAGCGTGTTCATGCTATTCTCCGCAGCATCCATGCACAACTCACTACATGCCCCACAACTCACCACATGCCCCACTGAGAGCGAGAACCACATTATAGCGACACAAGGAGGTTAACCCAATGTGACTCTACCCACCCTAGCAACCGGAAGCCTAACTGGAGTCACTCAGCAAGCCCTGGATTCGAACTTGCAACTCCAGGTGTGGTAGTCAATGTTGCTTGCTGAGCTACCCAGGCCCCCACGATGCACAGATCTTAAAATAACCTTGAGAAAATGCAATGCTACCACAGATATATTTTTTTCATGCTGAGTGATGGTTTCTAGTTACAAAGCAGACCAATCACAGCTTTGTAGTCTGTGTTGACATGACATGTTGTAACATTTTGGAGGTGCAAGCCAGGCTATGGTGAAAGTTCAACGCAGAAGTATAAATAGGTCTGAACGCTCACAGTTAATTCCAATAGGGTCTGGAATAGGCAACATGCTACGCTAAAACAAAACACTCTAATGAGTACACAGAGAAAGCATATTGGGTGAATTAGAGCTTTTTAAATTAGATCGAACAATTTAAATACATTTTCTGTACTGATCATTTTGCAAACAACTGTGTCTAGGTACAGTACTGTGCAAAGTTGTTCAGCACTTAAGAAGTTTCACCAAACATTTGTCTTAAGATGGTTATTATATCTTCAGCTGTAGTGTGTCTATAGGAAAAATAAATTTTAGACTCCCAATCATTACTTTTGCAAATTAAAAGATTAGAATAGAAGAACAGGGCACTCTGCAAGACATGGCATTGCCCCCACATACCCCCCACTGAACATCGTGTCAGTCTGAGATTACATGAAGAGACAACAGCAACTGATATAGTCTAAATAGTTTGAAGAACTGTGGTGAATTCTCCAAGAAGCTTGGAACATCCTATCTGCCAACAACCAAGAAAAACTGTCCAGGTGTACCTAGGAGAATTGGTGCTGTTTTAAAGGCAAAGGTGGTCACACCGAATATTGATTTAGCTTATTTTTTTTTTTTACTGGACTTTGTATGACATTAAGTGATAAATGAAAACTATGTATGGCATTATTTTGGAAGAAATCCTCACTATGCAACATTTTTCACAAGTGCCTAAAACTTTTGCACAGTACTGTAGGTAGCTCAATAGTGTACACAGCAGAGACTATCTTTCTTCTCTTTCTTAATCCTTTTGAAGGCAATTTGAAGGCAATTCTAAGAAATAAGATAATTAAATCTTATGAAGCCGATAAGTTTTCAGATTTTGTTTGTTTGCATGTGACAGTTGTTTGTGAAAACAAAATTTGAATGTATTCTACCTTTGTACATATGTAAGGGATGCAGTGGTATCAGTGCCAAAGAGATCATATGTACTGTATGTCATGTAAACAAGTAAAAGCATGCTCAGGTGGAAAATTCAGAGGGAAATCTCAGGGTCACGGTTCTTGATTCTCTGTCATCCATTGCCTCTTGATAATGTCCTGCAGAAGCTGATCCAACCAATGGAAAAGAAAAGGAACGATGAGGAAGAGGAAACATGGTAGCCAAGTCACCTTCCTTAACTGGCATTCTATCTGTGATTGATTTTCTTAAAACTCCTCCTTTTCGTTTGCCCATAGGGTCTCTGGAAATCAAGACTCAAGGTAAAGAGTGCATCTGTGACAGAAAGTTAAAGGGAAAAAAATACAAATTCTCTCATCATATACTTACCCTCATGCCATCCCAAATGTGTATAACTTTCTATCTCAGCTCTGTAGACATGGGATCAAAATGCCATCAAATGTATTGTGGTCACACATCTCACGCAGATCAAAATAATAAGCGCAGATCAAAAAATAACAAACATGAATCAAAAATATATAAACACATTTAAAATATGCCGCAAAAAAATAAATAAATAAAAATTAAAGCAGTCATCAGAATTGCAAACAAAATCATGTTTTCCTTTGTTATATTACTGTAATTTTGCGCTCTGAAAATTTTGCTCATATTTTCATTTATTGTACGCTTATGATGTATTTTTATTTGCTTTTGTTTTCAAGTTCTGCCCTTGATTTTCCAAAACTTGTGAGTAGAAGTTCATGTAAATCAGGGGGCGTTTTGCATCCCTATTGCTCCACTAGTTCTTGATCAACAGCTCCTCTAGCCAATCATTCGAAGAGGGGAGGTGACGTCACTCTAATGCAACTCCAAAGGCTGCTGCTCAATATTATATTATTTATGGTTTATAGATACGCTGCTTTTGTCTGTTTTGAGTATTTTCTGACAGCTCTAGGAATAAATGTGTTGTCCGAGTAGAACATTATTATAGTCCGTTAACATGTATCTAGTCAGCTGAATTTAGTTAGCAGAGTCTTTAGTTTAGGCATTATTTAAAAATTCCTTATTTGTAAATGATGCTTGTTATTTTTTGATCTGCGCTTATTATTTTGAACTGAGCTTTTTATTTATTTGTGTGCTTAGAATTTTTTTATCTGCACTTATTATTTTTTGATTCACTCTTATTATTTTGATTCACGCTTACGCTTAGGATCCATGACCCCAATACATTTGATGGGATTTTGATCCCATAATGTAGGTCCTCACAATGCACTCCAGAAAGCACAAAAATGCAGCATAAAAGCAATCCTTATGACTCTAGTGTTTTAATCCATATCTTCAGAAGTGATATGGTAGGTGTGGGTGAAAATCAGATCAATATGTAAAACCATTTTTGCTAGAAATTTGTCTTTCTCAATAGGGGGTAATATGGATGAAGAATGTGAATCTACAAAAAATAAAAAAAGATGAATGTGAAGGTTAAAGTTGAGATCGACTGAGCAGGGAGGACAATTTATAGTAAAAAAGACTTGGATATTGATCTTTTTCTGACGCACAACTATCAAATCACTTCTGAAGTCATTCATATAACCACTCGAGTGTTATGGATTACTTTTATGTTGACTCATGTGCTTTATGGAGCTTCAAAATTTTGGCCACCATTCACATTTTATGGACCAAAAGAGCTGAGAAATTATTTAAAAAATCTTAATTTGAGTTCAGCAGATAGTCAGAAAGAAAGTCATACACATCTGGGATGGCATGAGGGTGAGTAAATGACAAGATAATTTTAACCTTTGGGTGAACTATTTCTTTAATGCAGCATGTAGTTAGACAGCAAAAACACACTGAGCTTTAATGGCCACTTTAGCTTCTTTATTTGTGAGCAGATTGAAAAGACTGTTTTGTCAAAGTCTCACTGGTAACAACAAGGAACAAAGAGAGACTGGGTAAGAGGGAGAGTGAGAATCCTCTCCTTGACAATCAATGATGCTATGTTAAATGGGTTGAATTGATTCATCTGATGACCTTGCTATGAAAAAGAAATGTTTACGTCTAATGGATCTGGTGTTCCTGCATACAGCACACAATTATACTGTAAGAGCAACAACATGGGTCAGTCATTCTGTTCAAATACTGCCTACAGAAGCAGTATTGTAAGGTAAGCACACTTCCGACACAAAGGCTGTTCTAAAAGGTAGGCAAGCTAATTGTGCTGCCTCTTAATGTTTTAGCCCAATCATAAGGTTGCTGTTACAGTCCTAAAACAGATTCCCAGAATGCACTATGATTAGTGTTCCCAAACATTTTGAACTATGAATGCCATTGAATTATCCATTAACTTTCCAGGTGTGTCATTAATGGATAAACATTTTTCATTCAAACCTATTTACTAATGAATCATTTAGACCAGTGGTCACCGAATAGCGAACTGTGGCCAAGGTCTGAACCTCAGCTTGGTTCTATCCAGACCGCGAGACTTCTTGACATTTGTTGCCCCATCTCACCGTATTTTCACTTCAAGTGTACAGTGGCCACACAAAAATAACTCTTTCTTTGCATGTAGCTGTGATCGAATCATTACATTGATGTTGATTTACAAGCAGACCATCAATCAACTCACAAGATTGCACACAAAAGTTGATTTAACTAAAATACGAACACATAGCTAATCTGAACAAAAACATACAAACAAAACACTCATACATGGGAAAGGGGAAAAATGAAAATAAAATTAAACCAGAACAGAATAGGGGAAATGCAGTTATGGAAAAGGTAATCTTGACCATCTGAGAGAACCACAAGTTTCTTAAGAGCACCTTTGGTACAAAGGGTTTTCAGCTTACACTAAAACTATGTTAAATTAGTTACTGGTACAATACTTGCAATTGCCTTGGCTGTTGAGAGAGCGCCCAGATGCAGTCGCAGGAGAAAGGCTTGGAGGTTCCTTGGGTTGATGGTTTTGAAGTTGCAACCGGCATTCGGCATTGAATGAATAAATTATGATGAACTGAGGTGTTCATTGACTCTATGGTCGAGGTAGTTGCACATGGCTTGAGGTGTTGAGTCCTGCAAGCCTGCGACCTTGTGGTCAGCCCGACCAGGAGCAGAGGTAAGAGAGCAAGTAAGAAGTGGTATGTGTCATTTAACTCCTGATGAAAGTCTCTCCTCTCGAGTCTGGTTTGAGCAATGAGAAAGGTGCAATTTCCAAGCGGGAAATGTTCCTTTGTTTGGAAGTTGACACATTTGCATGATTGGGGTTAGATTAAGCCCCTTTATGCTCCGATTAATATAGCAAGAATACAATACATGCTGTCAGAATTATATATAAATAACATTGTGCAGGATGTCACACAAGGATTAATTTGATAGAAAATATGGCAGAACTAATAGTACATTATCTGGTAGTTTTGTCATAAGTAATGCATAAAAACAGTATACAGTCAAAATAAAAGACACTATACAAGACAGTAATATATCCCCAGGACATATATATATATATATATATATATATACAATGTCCTGGGGATATACTGTACATGTTCATTTATAGTTTGTCTATAAATTAATGAAGAAAATCTGTGTTCTAGGCTTTATGTCTATTTCCTATGGGGGCAGGATTTAATAAATCTTTCTGCATTCTTTGCTCTAGCATGCAGCTAACCTCCCCCCGCTTGGAATGTCACTGGTGGTCCACTTTCTGCTGGTCCAGTGTCAGCAAAGACAGTGTAAAGGCTTGATAATGATCAGTGGGGGAGCAGACATAAAGTCTGTTTGGGCAGCACCTTTGCTTGTTACAGTCTTCAGACATCTGTTGGCTTATTCATTAAATAATGAATACGTGTGTGTTTGATTGGTCCAGATGCTACATCATACTGCAGAAAACAGCGAAGTGAATTCAACTTCATGTATTTGAAATGAATCCGACCATTCCACTCTCATGGGTTTAATAGACAACGGTGCTCAAAAAGGTTGAATTGCTAGTATGATGATTCTCTCAGGTTGCTAACACTAGACATTTGGGACTCCATTCATCCTCTGTTAATATCACCCTTTCCCTGCTACTGTATGAATGAATGCGTGCGTGCGTGCGTGCGTGTGTGTGTGTGTGTGCATACGTGCTTGAGTGTGTTTTCGTTAGATTAGTTTATGTGTATTAGTGTAGTTCAATAAAGTCTTGTTTCATTTTACATTCCAGTGTTTTGTGCTGTGCGCATTGCAAGTTACTACCTTAAACTGTCGATTTTGTTACCTTGCAAATAATCAGTGATCAAAACTTTATTATATTATTATTCTTGGCCATGGGGATAATATTCTGTCCAGAATTGGTAAAATACTCGAATCTCAATTTATCGGTGGATGAATAGTTGAAGTGATAAATATTAATTCTGAATCATTTACCTATTAATTTGGTTCTAATTCACTGTCTAATTCAATCACCTTTGAGTTATATATATTATACATACAGATATTGATCCGAAATTCCCTTACAACTAGTTACATAATGGAGTTCTCATGAGAACATTTCCATTATTTGATAGTCTGACCATTTAAAAGCCTACTTAACTTTAGCTTACAGTATTTTTAAGCTTCACTATTTTGCTGTACATTGTTTGTTGTTTGTAGATTTTCATTTGAAAGAATATCTAAAAATGGTTGATTCAGTCTTTTACTTTTTTAACATTTTCTCTCAGGGTATATACACCTGAACCCCCGAACAATATATTTCCTTAATAGTCAAAAGGTGTTCTATGTCCCTTGAGAATCTAAACATATTCAACAAAAATACTGGACTGTTGTCATTCAGCTTCAAAACGATCAATTGATTATATATATATTTTTTTATCCCCTTTTCTCCCCAATTTGGAATGCCCAATTCCCAATGCGCTCTAGGTTCTCATGGTGGTGTAGGGACTTGCCTCAATCCAGGTGGAGGATGACGAATCTCAGTTGCCTCCGCATCCGAGACTGTCAATCCACGCATTTTACCACATGGCTTGTTGAGCACATTACCGCGGAGACATAGTGTGTGGAGGCTTCACACTATTCTGCAGCATCCACACACAAATCACCACACGCCCCGCCTAGAGCTAGAACCACATTATAGTGACCGCAAGGAGGTTACCCCATGTACCCAGGCCAATTTGGTTGCTTAGGAGACCTGGCTGGAGTCACTCAGCACACCCTGGATTCGAACTTGCATCTCTAGGTGTGGTAGAGAGCGTCCAAAATCGCTGAGCTACCCAGGCTCCCAGTTGATCTTTTAATAATTATAACAAAGTGATCTCGATTGATTAACTGATTGAAATATTTTAATCTTTTGGTAAAAGTTCCCACTAATTAGGCTTTGTTTCTTGTGTCTGTTTTGACTGATCATTTACACAGTACATTACACGATCACTGCCAACTTGAACATTTACAATTAGGCCTTCTATTTCATAAAATGAGCACTTCTTATGTCATTTCAGCTATACTATACTACTAACATTGTGTAAGTTAATGTCCGGACCTTTGCTGTAAAAAAATCTAGAGACCAGATCTCTTGGAACTTTAAATGAATACCCGAATTAGACTGATTTGTGAAACATTTTGACTAATTAATTTCAATGAACTGACAAAATGGACATTACTTTAGCTTACAAGCAAGATTTCCTCTACACAAGAACAACATTTAACTCAGTTAGGATGCTGCCTTACAAGGCAACTGCCCATGTAGGAGGTAGAGAGCAAGGCAGCTCACTAGGTTTTGGAACAGAGCAGCTGTGCCTGAACACTTTTGGCCCAAACAGGCCCTGTGTCACAGGGGAGCCATAACAATAAACTGCATAGTTCACAGGCAGCTTTTAAAACTACATACAGACACATTTAAACACTCTTAAGAGCACTTTCCCACAGGGCAAATTCAGCAATAAAGAGGACGTGGACAAAAAGCAGAGTGCAATTTGGGTCATATTTTACCACTGAAGAGTTAGAAAGTAATGTTTTGGATTTGGTAAATTCTGTACATCTTCAAACTTGGTCTATCTAAAAATATTTAGACTCCACTCTCAAAATCACAATCAATAAAACAATTATTTTAAATAAGATTTATGCCAGGTCCTTAATGCAATGTGGCACTAAGGGAATTGGCAAATGCATTATCATACAACAAGTGAATGTGTATCACTCCGCTCTCATTAGGTGTAAAAAAATTCCAGTGGTCTCCTTTGCCTTAGGATAGTACCGTTAATATAGTAAGTGAAAAGACGTTTTTGCTAATCTAATTTCATTAACCCAAGAGCAAAAAGTATAGCTCTGGCTTTCACACACAAACAGGACAAATATTAAATATTTTCTTATCCCAAGTCTTATTACTGTATTCCATAATTGACACAGTATTAGATACTATGCAAAACACAATCCAACTACATAAGTGAATGCAGCTGGGCTGGTATTAGCCACAGCAGGTCGGTTAGCACAGCTAAATCCTGGATAAACAGAGTGGGGAAGCTGACCGGCCGACCAGCATGCTGGAGATCTTCAGGGAAAAAGAGGATCTGGTGTGATTGAGTGTCGGCAAGCTGCACGGGTCAGTCATGAACTCTGTGAGACAAATGGCCAGATGGATATCTACTCGTCCTGAGCCTATGAGGTAATTGTGATGTCAGAATCATGCCAGGAAACAAACTCTTGAGAATGGAGGGAATAATCGGTTCTTTTCTTGTTTTGTGCTGCTGCTAGTCGAAATGCTTGGTTACGTTTTTGTGGAGAGATAAGAAGATCTTCTGTGATGCTGATTCGACATTACTGATAATCAAATCCTTTGAATACACTCACAAGCACATGACTCAAGCTTGTGGATTATTTTATTAGGCATGGATCAAAGACCTGGTTCTGTTGGGAACAAATCTTGCTAGAAAGAGATGACTCGTGCCATTGTGCAAAGGAGGGTGCTGTATATCTCCAGCATGTTTCTAAAATATTATTTTTTTCATTCCAGAAGCACTCTACCGCCTTTCAGCAGTGAGCAGGTGGTGAATTGAGCACTAAATGTGTGTGTGTGTGTGTGTGTGGTGGTGGTGGTAAAATGTCTTTGTAGTACATTCTGTACATGCATTAAGAGAGTGCAGCAGATGGTAGAGAAAGGTGTGGGACAGAGTTATTCCACCTGTACACTTGTACCCACAATCACCAACAGCATACACTCTCTATTTCTCTCAAAACACCCTAACATATATCCTTTCCTCCTGTTTATGCCTAACCCTATCTAAGTGTGGGGAATCAACATGGATCTGGCAATACGATATTAGGTCAATGCCAAGGTCGCAGTGCAATAATATTACTATTCTTTATGTTTAGTATATTGCGATTGAAAACTTAGTGATCTTAAACAATTATCAATTATTCCTCAATCACTTTAAATGGACATTGGTGCCTTGCGCAACAAGTGCTGAACTTCTGGTTTCATCATAGATCCACAATTAAGTGTTAGTTTAACACATAAGGGAATAGTGTACCTTGGTTCCATTGTGTTGACATAAAAAACATAGCAGTCTATCTGTTCGGACAAAATGTATTTTGGCCAAATAGAAAAAAGTGTGTTCATTGACCTAATGGCTCTTTTTTTAGTTTTTCCCTCCTAAAGTATAATTAAATATATTAACCAAAAATATAGATTTTTTTTAACAGACTGAAGCAAAATATTTTGATATTTTGAAATATAGATCCCTCATTCCTGTTTGACCTCTTTTCTCTTCTTAAACATCCTCTCTCATTCTCAAATGATGACACCATTTGGGTGGTTCGCTCTGGCTTTTACTAAACAAAGCCAAAAGTATGGACTACATTTCACCAAATGGCTCCATTTGATCCTAATTAGGTCTGAACATCAACAAACACCGGGGGCCTGTGTAGCTCGGCGAGTATTGACACTGACTACCACCCCTGGAGTCACGAATTTGAAACCAGGGCGTGCTGAGTGACTCCAGCCAGGTCTCCAAAGCAACCAAATTGGCCCGGTTGCTAGGGAGGGTAGAGTCACATGGGTTAACCTCCTTGTGGTTTCTATAATGGGTGGTTCTCGCTCTCATTAGGGCGCGTGGGGAGTTGTGCGTGGATGCTGCAGAGAATAGTGTGGGCCTCCATAAGCACTTTGTCTATGCGGTAACGCGCTCAATAAGCCACGTGATAAGATGCGCAGATTAACTGTCTCAGACACGGAGGCAACTAAGCTTCATCCTCCACCACACAGATTGAGGTGAGTCACTACACCACCACGAGGACTTAGAGACCATTGGGAACTGGGCATTCCAAATTGAGGAGAAATGGGGAGAAAAAATAAATAAATAAATAAATATCCTGTGCCTTTCATCAAGCCCAATTGCGTCTTCACTAAGAGCCGAATACATTTCCCCTTTTAACATGATGTCTTTGTGAGCTGAGGTTGCGAGAGTCTCATGAATCAACCTCTCTGCTTACACATGCTAAAGTGCACTTTTTACCCAACGCATGCATATGGAAAGGACAATTCAGCTTGCAAACCACATCATCATTAAAGGAAACACTGGGATAAAATTGAAGGACAAGTACAGACAAACACAACCTTTTAAACAAAGGGACATCTCTACGACCCTGTCGATGGAAGCCAATGGGCAGCTAAAGGCAGAAACGGATGGCTAAGAGGAAGGGACGAGTGCAATTTGTCCATGAGTAAATGGATTCTGTTTAAGTGGAGATGAAAGCAAACCATTGAGAGAGGATGAAGTTGTAAAAGAGAAAGGGGTCTGTGAAAAGAAGTGATGTCCATAACCCTTGTCCTCTTCTGCTTAGGAAGTTGCTTTATTTACCAAAAAGGCCAAAACATCTCTTCTTATGGGGTCTTTAGCTTGTGCCTGGAAGCCAGGCCTTGTGGGCCCCTGATACATCAGAGGCCAGTGATACCAACATCAAAGTTTTATTAGGGAAGCAATGTAGGTAGTAACAAGGAGGTCTGAAGATTAAGGAGTGGAGAGGCCAGCAGTTCGACTTCCTTATTTTGAGTAGAATGAGCTAGAAAGAGGAAGACTGTCACAACAACACTACCACAAGTGCTAACCACTCGTCTTCACAGCTGGAGTTCTTATGGGAGAGATAAGGCTTTGTCAGGCCCCTTATTACCCAGTCTGTTGCCATTGTTAGCAGGCTGTTTTGAAGTACACAAAGATGCCTGTTTGAAGGGGTACGAGGGTCTTTTGTGACAAGCTCCACTGTCCATTTTTAATCTGCCTCTGTCGTGAAGAAACACTACAAACCGAAAAGGATACGAGTACCCATTCTTTCCCCTTTGTTCATGGAGTCATATCTAATCCCACTATTACTATTTCATCCTACAGGGGTGGCAGACAGAGCTCTGTCCCCCAATGGGGGTCCATGCTATTTTAGAGAGATTAGGGCTGAATCTGTAAGGGGTGAGTGAGGTCCTCGGTGTGGGGTATTTGAAGAGTGGGCACAAGGTTGTAAGACGCTTTTGGTGACAGCTCACCTGGCAGGTATAAATATGGCAGACACTATGCTGCTAGTGCTAGCAGCGCTCCTGCCGATTGTCCTTTCCCCTCTTCACATTGCCGAATTACCACCACATGGTTTTTCAATGAGACATCAACACATTGTGCAGAAAAGTCATCATCTCTCTTAGACAGCCTTCACCAGTCCATCCATTCCCACTGCATGATCTCTCTATCAAACTCCCCTACCTTCTTACGGTCTGAAGCCTCTGAAGTCATATGGCTTGTGGTGATATGGGTTTTCCAATACCAATGCAAATATCTAGAGAGCAGAGTTTTTTGCATAAATGTGCCTTGTTTTTACATTGTTTTCCTTTGTAAACACATGCTAGATAGACATCTTTGGCTATTGAACTGTGTCTCGCTGTTACAGTGTCAGCACATTGTTTTGAAACGGTCAAGTCAAAAAGAATTTTAAGTTTCAAAAATGAGGTGTCAAGACACCTGTGTTCTGTTTCATTTGCTGTTTGTTTTATGCACAGGTGTCAAAACGATTCAACGTTCTGAACAGGTTTATGCTGCAAAGACGTGTCTGTTACATTGTTTCACATTATTCCAGATTATTCCAAATTGTAGCGCTTGATAAACAGAAAGACAACTTTTTCTTTTCCTTCTGCTCTTTCCTTCATTGTGTGCTGATGGGCTGCTGTGCCTTGTCTAAATTGTGTATGTTTACAGTTACAATACTGTTATGAATGTTGCCTATGATGCTTATATAAAATACAGCCTACTGCAACAATAATTGCTTGGAGAAGAAATTATAAAGATTGTGCTATTTCGGGTTCAGGCTTACTACTGTTCAGGCCAGGTAAGGACAGGCCACAAGGTCTCAGGTCAGGTTCGAACTTTATTTTAAGGCCTGTGCAGACCTCTATGGGTGACATTTATATGCAGGCAACCTTAGCAGGAGTCCAGCTTGGGTCATTTTCCAATGATATTACTCCATCTTTTCCATATCATTTCCCATCTGAACTCTCAATGTGTTTATCAAAACCATGCAAAAAAAAAAGAAGGTAATAATATTAGGCCAATTTGGCCATCTGGATTAACAGCACACTTATTTCCAATAATTGTGGTCATTAATAAGCTCTCCAGTAAGTCATGATTGATTTTATATAAAAATAAATAAAGGCAGTGTAGAGGATTTTTTTATTACTATTATATACACACACAATATTTTATTTACAGATACTGCAAAACACAGAAATCGAAATAGCTTAACAGATTACATTACTTTGGTCATTTTAAGTGAAAATGGACTTTCATATATATATATATATATATATATATATATATATATATATATATATATATATATATATTATAGACCAAAACTTTTAAGAATATGAAGTAAATAAAATGTTGTAATAATAAGCCAACTTGAAAGATATATTTATATTTAAATATATCAGTTTACCAATACACTCACATTTCAAATATCTGATTACTCCATTTCTTTATATATTTCCTTCTATTTTTGCATTATTCCTCAAGTTATTACATTTCACCTCGTATTGCCGAATTTATATTTCTCTCTTCTCAGCGTTTTTTTTTTTTTTTTTACCTAGAGTGAGAATGACGACTGTCTCTCCACCCTCTGTCACCATCCTTCTTTCTACCCTTTATTTCACTCTCTCTACCCTTTTTTTATTTGTCTCCTAGTCATTCGTCACTCCTCTATCAGTGTTTCTATCTCTTTCATCCGTTTTTATTTCCATACATTTCAATCACTCTCTCATTCAGCTTTTGCTCTTAAAATGTATCTATAGTCATCTTTCCCTCTCTGTTATTCTTCCCATACATTAATCTCACTGAGTCAGACCAGACAGTTCAGTCACACACATAGACGTCAATCCATGTCAAGCAAACTCTAAGAAGCTGTTTAGTAATTCAAAGCTCAATAGGTATATTGCCCACAGAATCTGGTAAATGTTAGCTAACCAAATAGCAAATAAAATCATTACAATCATCACAGATAATGAGACAAATTTTTTGTTTGTTTGAAGATCTTATAAATGTATTATGGTCCAATGAAGTATTTTAATCTCCAGTGTGAGAGCGAAAGTAGTGACTAGTAGTGTGGGTAATGAGTTGCAGGCATGCCTCAGACCACTGCATACAGCATAATAACTAATCAGAGGCAACGACGCAGTGAGTAGAGCATTCAACACAGCATATGAGAGCCATAATTAAACAGTGAGAGGCCTAATTCACTAGAGAATTTACCAGAACATTGTGTGAACAAGTGTGAACTGGCTTTAATACAGAGAAATTAGACATTTATTGTCATCATTTACCCCAAAGAATAGAAGGTTTTTAAGCATAAAGTGTTTTCTTTGGCAAATGTTAGGAATAGGCCGATAAACAAGTTATCGGCAAACAAATCAATTGCATGTACTGAATGACGCTCTGGTATTATTAAAATACATCTGGATTAAGAGTACATTTTAAAATATGTTACATGTATTTCGTTACTCCCCAACCCTACATATATATATGTGTATGTGTGTGTGTGTGTGTGTGTGTGTGTGTGTGTGTGTGTGTACTAGGCCTGGGAAATTGTTGTTGTTGAAAACTTGTTAATTTCTGTGATTAATATTTGTTAATGTGCAAAAAATTTTAATTAACAAAATTAATGCAGTATCCATTTTTTATACTTCCTAAAACTTCAGACGATAGGATAAAGTTGTCTCGAGTGTTCCTGGTAGCGCTACATGTTCGGATTAGTGTGGGTTTAGGATTAGGGCATCTGCTGCCTGCCAGAAACAAACCCAGGCATTTTGTTTTACAAAGGGATGAAAATTCAGTATTTTCCAAAACTGTCTGTGGATAGCATTGGCATATATACATTTTCGGGATATACTGGGCAGAACAAATTAGGGACCAGATTTACTGTACAGAAAAGGCAGAGTTTGCCTGCAAATCTGCGAGTGATACGGGCAAGCTGCTGTATCTCTTCGCATGGTGCAAAAACGCTCACTCAATTTCATTTGAACCAAAAGTGAAATTGTACACTAGAGACCAAGCGTGTGAACAACAGAGACTGAGATGTTGCCGTTCAGCAAGCTGCAGCCTGAGAAAATAATAGATTTGAGATTTTAAACTTCAGCAAATTAAAATGTTTTATATTTGTATGAATAGTGTCTAATAATGCATTGATTATGTACACTTAAAGGGACAGTTTTAAATTCTCTCATAATTTACTCACCCTCATGATATCCCAGGTGTGTATGATTTTCTTCACCAAAACACATTTGAAGAAAAATACAAAAATGCCTTAGCTCCTTAAAATACTTAAAGTGAATAGAGATTTATCTTTTGAAGCTCCAAAATCACAGACAGTCAGCATAAATATCATCCATACAACAGCAGCTGTTAAATTAATGTCTTCTAAAGTGACATGAGTCACTGTCAGTGTCTTGGCAATCTTCTTATAGCCTAGGCCATCTTTATGTAGAGCAACAATTCTTTTTTCAGATCCATAAGGTGCTATGTTGAACTTCCTGTGACCAGTATGAGAGAGTGTGAGAGCGATGACACCAAATTTAACACACCTGCTCCCCATTCACACCTGAGACCTTGTAACACTAATGAGTCACATGACACCGGGAAGTGAAAATGGCTAACTGGGCACAATTTGGACATTTTCACTTAGGGGTGTACTCACTTTTGTTGCCAGCGGTTTAGACATGAATGGCTGTGTGTTGAGTTATTTTGAGGGGACAGCAAATTTACACTGTTATACAAGCTTTACACTCGGTTTACTGTGGAGTTTGTTTGTTTTTTCTGTGACCAACCGACCAATCAAAACTTGGTCGATCAAGACTCTTCTCATCGACTAACATTTGCGGGCAGCCCTAGTAATGTTTTCGGGTTGTGACATCCAGGATGAGCACACAAACGCACCATTGTGAGTGAAGAAACAGATAAATACAGATATAAACTGAAACCTATTAAGCTTCTGTAGTGTTCCTCCTCACTTTTAAGCAGGGCTGCATTTCCGGCTGTGACTCACGTGCCTCAGTTCTCAAGTGCCAATGCGATTACGTCACATGCACATAACACTTCACTTTTCTGGATAAACAGTTTGCGGTATGGCCCAGTGTAATCACTGAAGACTTTTAAATCATGTCTGAAATCTCATCTCTATACACTGGTCTTTGAGGCTGACCAATGAAATGTAGGACACCGTTTTGGAGTGTTTGTTTTTGTGTTTTAGATTACTGGTGTTTGTGTATGTAGTAATTTTTAAAAGTTATGTTTTAAGTTGTATTACTGTGAAGCACTTTGGTTAACTCTGTTGTTTTAAATGCTTTATAAATAAAGATAAGTTGAGATGAAAGCACAAATGCTGCGATTTATTTATAGAAATATATAGTTTACATGTGCTGCGTGATTCACAGAAGATTAGTGCTCTGCTCAGCCATCTGATACAACGTGAATGATTCTCAATGTCTGTGGAGTTTACAGAGTATGAGCGGTCAGATTTATAACATCCACACTAAGATTGCAGCATTCAGCGGTTTAATAAATCAAACTAGGACATGTCACTTGGATTAATTTTCCATTTCAGTGGAAAAAGAGTAACAGAGAACACATTCAAAATAAGCCTGTGAGCATTTTAAAGCAGTCATGTGTCATTCATATTGCACGCAGGTACCAGATAGAGTTGGTGCTCGGTACTACAGAAACACTGGTATCATATATATATATATATATATATATATATATATATATATATATATATACACACACACACACACATATACACATTTAAGACAAAGTATAAAGTAAATCTATGTATGATGATTTTGTAATGTGTATTGTAATGTATCATGTACTGCGCTTAATCACAGAAAAATGTGTGATTAATTAGTTAATTAGTTAAATATGTACGCATCTAAATTAAATAAAACAAATTATTGAATCCAATTTTGTCTTTATTCACCACAGTTCACATTAGCAAAACATCTAATTGTTAGTACTCTAACCATAAGACGACAGATACTTAGTCACTGCCTGAACTTTGGACTTAGGATAGACCCCACCAAAATGACTTGCTGGGTGAATTGTGATGCATCTCACTGATCTCTGCCTGCATCACTTTTGTCTATTGATGGACTACACTTTTAAAATGAAATTCACAGACTATTAATACATTGCCAACAAAAGCCTTCATCAACCAACTAACAAAGTACAATTGCATCTATGTGAACTTCTGCAGTTAATCCAGGATGAACTTCAAAGACATTACCATTAATCTTACAGTTCATAAAAAAGATCTTTGTATAATCACTGACCTTTAACACTTACTTAGTTTACAAATATGTTAAACCATGCACTGCATGGCATTATTTGTCTGCACTTGCACACAAATAATTAATATTGGCATTATATCCATGTTGTTTAGCCAGAGGGTTACTGGCCCCCACAGTGAGTCTGGTTTCTCCCAAGGATATTTTTCTCCATTAACCAACATCTTATGGAGTTTTGTGTTCCTTGCCACAGTTTTAGCTATTTAATTGTTATACACAATTCACAATCATATTTAATCAAACTACAAAATTGGCAATCTAAGACTTCATAGATATTACGGTTTCATTTTCTGTTAAGGCATGATTTTCTGTAAAGCTGCTTTGAAATTATGTGTGTTGTGAAAGGCGCTATACAACTAAAAATGACTTTGCAACTAGCATTGGTTTTGTGCATATCCATATATTTACAAGAGTGAGTGAAGCTCAATTGACATGGAATTTTAGTCAACTCTAATATGTCTCAAGTATTAAATTAAGTAATTAATGCTCACTAACATAATTTATAACAAACTGGATTTTTAACTCTCCAGTATATTGCGTGCAAGTGTAAGGACCGTTATATGGGAAAATATTATAACAGTTTTTGCGGATACCAAATATTGTGTCCTAAATTCCTCTCATAGCTCTGTGAATTTATCAAAATAAATACACGATTGATGTTGACAAAGGAGGCTGTTGCCAATTTCCTGTGAGGGGGCAAAGTTTGAGTGGCTTTGCTATGGCAATAGTCAAGTGTGCGTGGTTCTCAGCGGTTGGTTATTTACAGAAAGCACTGAGTCGCACAGAATTTGGATGACTGTGGAGTGACGGGCACTATGCTGAGGGAGATACAGGAAGAGCCAGCACACAGCTGCACAGTTGTAGTCCCTGACTTCACACAGTCCTGCATGCTCCAGCACTTCCTGTAGGAGCACCCCAACCTCCTGCACAAGTTCCTGCCCAGCACTGAATCAACAAACATGGATAAGAGCAGGAAGTCAGACTACAAGGTGGGCAGAAGGGTGTGTGCAAATATGTTTGGCTGGGTGTGTGGGTCGCAAGGTTCATCAGGAAAGGTATCAAACAGACGAAAAGAGATGAACACAAAGGGAGGGAAGTCAGTGGGAGGAGAGAGAGAGAGAGAGAGAGAGAGAGAGAGAGTGACAGGTGAAAAAGTCTGAACATCCTAACAGACAAAAGCAAGCCTGCTTACACATCTAACAGGGGTTGAAACAAAAGCAGGAACTCAGGACTTCCCGTCCTCAAGGTTTGAGGAACTACAGCGTGACTATGACCTTCTCTAAGACAGCAAACAGAGGCCGACAGGCTTTTGAGATAGCCATGGCAGTACAGAGGCATTCCAAAGGGACATGAGATATTACTACAGATGACCCAAATAACATGCCACTATTTCCTGTCAGTCTGAAGCACAGGAAGTGCCTTAATGAAGTACACTGCCATATAAAGACAATTTATTTATTTATTTTGCATTTTATGCCAGTCAATCATTGGCTAGTATTTTTAAAAGCTCCATTTAAGCCATAGGGGTGCTTTGGTTCAGTAATTAAAGATGACGACCGCAGGCTCAAAGCACACAAGGAGTGTTCCCTGTGATCACACCCGTGCCCTTGAGCAACCCACTGAACCCCAGGTTAATCCAACTGGATTTTAACTGGTGTAAAAAAATATTGTATTGAATCGGATGATACAATGCTCACGATTCAATACCATACTGTATGTTTTGTAAGATACATAAACACATTGTAGTATAATTAAAACCAAGCAGTGCAATATTGAGATCTGCGAAACAGTCTTCTCCCAGAGAGAAGACAACAGATCTACGTTACATAGGCAAGAATATTGATGGCAAGCAGCAAGTAGACTGTGCTGTAGCATTACAGCTTGTCGAATTTGCCAAAAAATGGTGCCATGTCCCGGTGCTACAGTACATCAAACATTGTTTTATTTACACCGACATCACAATGCAAATCGGTGGAAAAAGCAGCAGCAAAGTTGCACCTTTCCCAGATGACACGGAGCATGACACTGAGGAAGACGCTCTTAAGTAACATAAGTGCTGATCGGTTTTTGCTCAAATGGCTAAATAATATTGGATTATGTAAATATATCGTAAAACCAGAGGTCAGATTCCTCTCAAGATTTTTTTTTTCTGCACCAATAAATAACACTGAAAGAAGATTTGTCCTTGCTATAGGCACTTTAGCCTGCTCTCTAGGGGATATAAAACACAAAGGCATGATTTTCTAAAAAGCTGCTTTAAAACTGTACTGTGAAAAGAGCTATACAAACATAATTGAGTGCAGACAAATGATTTTTGCTCACAAAAAGCATGAACATTGTTCTTATGTGTTTTTCTCATAACATCAAACAAAATAAATGCAGTGCTGTTGTTTATGTTACTTTATTATAGAGATCAACTTTTTGTTGCCAATGTCAGACACTGTTGTGTTATTTATTCCTTGAAAAAGTTTGACCATACCACTTGTGCACGCTACCGCATCCTATCATATCATCTCGTGAAATTTGTACCTATAACAAGCCCAAATCACTTTGGATAAAAGCGTGCGCTTTATAACAACTACTACTCGGGAAAGCTTACGAGGCACACAGCAATTTGAATGGGAGAAAGCAAGTTAAAATAATTTCTTGAACACATCTGTATATGGAAGCTTGGAAGCTCATGCCAGTTTGTGCTAGTGTATTCAGCACTGCTATTCATGGCACTGTGACTCTGTTGAATCAACAGCACCCAGACAAAATCAATTATTTTAAAATTAGGGGAGAATTGTATTTTAGGTAATGTATTTTTTACGGTATGACAACAGTCAAAAAAAAATACCACAGTATCACTGTATTAAGGTGCATTTATATATTAATGTCAGTTATATTTGTAGGTATAGCTAAACGTAGACTAAAAAAAGACCTGTTCCCTACTGCAAATAATTTTTATACCATAATGTCAAACATAATTTTTTTTTTATTAATATTTTAAGATTTATGAAATTAGGGGCCTGGGTAGCTCAGTGAGTAAAGATGCTGACTACCACCCCTGGAGTTGCGAGTTTGAATCTGGGGTGTGCTGAGTGACTTCAGTCTCCTAAGCAACCAAATTGGCCTGGTTGCTAGGGAGGGTAGAGTCACATGGGGTTAACTCCTTGTGGTCACTATAATGTGGTTCTCTCTACGTGGGGCAAATGATGAGTTGTGCGTGGATGCCGTGGAGAATAGCGTGAAGCCTCCACACAAGCTACATCTCCGTGGTAATGCGCTCAACAAGCCACGTGATAAAATGTGTGGATTGACTGTCTCAGACACGGAGGCTTGTCCTCCACCACCAGGATTGAGGCGAGTCACTAAACCACCATGAGGACTTGGGAATTGTGCATTCCAAATTGGGGAGAAAAGTTTATGAATTTAAATATAGCAAAATATTATAATAATAATTTGTAATGCTGACTGCCAAGGTGAACAGTTCAGATACACTTTTGATTCAGTAATTGCTACTTTTAAAATGTAGTTTAATTCTAAACAATGCCTACTGCAAAATAAATTATTCATTTGCAGTTTATTGATCTATTTAATTTCTGATACACTGTCTCACTGTTCAATTCCTGTATGCCTAAAGCACTCTGTAAACCTTATTTAGTATTTTATAAATAAAACATATTGCCTAATGTTGTGCTGAAAATAAATGCACAAACAAACAGTCAGCCCATCGTTAACATTGCATATACAATAAGTGCTTAAATCTGTTTGCTATTTGTGAATGTTACAGAAAGTGCATTAAAGTTAGTCGACCTATAAACTCTAACGAGTCATTACAAATCAAGTAAAACTGTATTGTATCTGGCATTTTTTAAGAATGGGGTCAATGATTTATTATCATTTATACAGTATCTTCACTTACATTTGAAGTAAATTCCATGAGATAATGTTTGTGGAGATGATGCTTTGAAGTGTTTTCTGCCTGAGCTGACACTTTTTTTTGCACAAATCTTACAAACTGGATAACTGAGAAACATCATTTGAAATTACACACTGTAACCTTTCAAGAGGACTTCTAAATGTAAAATGAGAAATTCACCATTTAGTGATTTATTTTATAACGTCAAGTTTATGTAAGGCTGTGTAAATGTACAGTAGCCGATTCGGTCTTAATTGAACTGATTTGGATTTTAGAACAATAAAAAAAAATATATATATATATATTTTATATTCATGTAATACAGTGAATGCACATATGCACAATGTAACAAATATATCATGTCATTCTACTGGCTGTAAACATAAAACCAAACATACCACAACCTGTATCATCCATTGGTCAGAAAAGTATTAATTCTATAAGCCAGTTATTTTATTAAATCAGTCAAAACAGCTCCAAAACTCCTAATTTATACTGTTGAGTGCACAAGTTTACACACCCCTTGCAAAATGTACACAAATAATTAATAAAAGATCATTTTTAAAGGTGCAATATGTATAAGATTTTTCATGTAATATTCACCTTTTTTTGCCAATGTGTGAACGGCTTGTAACGCAACTTAAAAAATGAGTAGCCTGTAGACTGATTTTCATGCGAAGGGAGTGGCTCGCTTTTGCCAAGAAAATCCAAAGGATGTGAAGTTTATGCATGCTCCCGAGAGCCTTGCATCAGACAGTAGCTTCTCTTCCGCTATACAACAGCGACGACAAACTGCAACACTAAATAACGTTATCTTAGAGATGGAATCCAGCAAACGGCCGGCTCCCAGCACAACACCGACTCCTACACAAACTCAGAGTAAGCCAAAAGCAAACACACACACAAAAAATACATTTATCTACTGAATCCAATCTGGCTAAGCGGGAACATGATCGTGGTCGAGCGAAAACTAGAGTGACGGCAGGGCATTTGATTCCTGACGGATCTTCTTTCGGTTTTGGGGATCAAAACTGACCCTGAATTGCAGTTTATCTGAAATGGTCAGGTAATGCCGAGTTTACACTACAGATTTTAAGCCCGATTTTCACTCGCCGACAGTTTTGTGGAGATAGCCGACAAAAGCACAAAATTGTATGCAAATCGTAGCTCACTCCCGTGAGCAAAGATCACTATGTATGAATTGTCAAAGACGCAATCTGAGAGAAGCGCTGACGCGACGCCGATGTCAGCGAGATATCTAGGATGTTAAATATCTGGACCTGTTTTTTCATATTGTAACCAATAAAATGTATGATGCCTTTAGGCGATTCAAAACATACACATCATATTCTGAAATGTATAACAGATGATCATGCATTTGTTTTTGTATCTCGTATCACTTCTCACGTGTACTCTATTGTGAAACGTAATTTGGAGTCCAGGCAGAGTCACCGGGGATTCGTCAATAGTGAAATGTTTTGTAATGTGTTCACCCCTGTCGCCGATTCATCGTGTAATTTGAAAATGCTACGACTTGCATTACAAGACAGACAGTTGTGTAATATGAACAGTACCATGATTTGACATCTTTGAAAGTCTTGTAGTGTGTAGAAGGCATAAGTTTACATAACTGCAAAACATGTGAATTATAGTGCCATAAGGATTGATCTGTGTAATTTTAGCTAACTTGATCTTGCCTGCTAAAGATGACAAATTGTAAGCTTCCTTGCTTCATAACTTTCAAATAATTTCAACGATCTTCTCTTTATACTAAAAGTGAGGTTAATGTCAATGTTAATCTGTAATTATTCAGAAAGGTAAACAACAATAACGCATGAAATGAATGCTTGACAATGTTCAAGATAATGCAAAAATCTCCATTCATTATTGTAATGTAACTTGGTTATACAGAAAATATATACAATCTATTATTATAAAACAATAGCGCATCGATATATCAAAATGACAGTTATGAATTGTGTCAATTAATTTATAATGTACAGTATATTTTATTAACAGCTCTTGTTATCATCCACCAAATTTAGGTAAAAGCTATTGATAAAGCTGATTAGCTAGCTAACGGCGACATAGGCTATCGTATAAATGCAGTCAATGTATCATGCAGAGAAAAGTGATTTCTTCAAACTAAAGTCTCGCATAGTCAGACCTATATCCACACTTTGTTTCAGCCCTGTTCCAGCACTGGAGAGTCAAATACAATAAACAGTCTCAAAGTTTCTAGTAAAACAATCATAACTGTGTAATTTTAATTATGCTACCTCATCTTTCAGCATGATGCCGGTGAATCAAGTTCAGTCTATGTAGTGTGTGCACGAGCACGAGCAACATGTAGCTGGCTGCAGTTAACTTAACGGTGTCATTAATAACAAGGGTTTCTGAATCTTACATACTGCTCCTTTACTAAAATAAATATATATATATATATTTTTTATTTACTGCCCTTCAGAAACTACATCACAGATATGTACATATCTCCCACAAGTTAAAATAATAACATTTACAGAAATCATCCTGCTCAAAATTTTAAATCCCCTTGCTACTTAATACTGTGTTGGAATTTTCATGCAATGATAAACATCTTGTATATTCTGCAAGGATAATTCAGACCTATTCATTTAACAATACACTTCTATACTTGATTTGCAAGTCATTACAACTTCCATTCATCCAGACTCTAACTCAGAACTGTTACTGTGTTTACTTAAGGTTCCTGAGAATCGGAGTTACTGACATATTTTTGTAGAGTTTTTGTTATAATGGTATAACTGGTAAAGAGTGTACACTCCTTCAACTGCAAAACTGATTTCTGTATAAACTTATTGAATTCATCTTCCCAAACAACCTACCTACCTGTAGCGTTAATGTGTTTTTGTGTATGCATGCATTGTGTTTTTGGTAAATCCTGTGCTGGAGATGAAGAAAAGACCCAGAGAGGAAAAGGCTTTAAGAATGGTTTATTTGAAGCAGCAGGTAGGAGAGAGCAGGTGTATAAGATGGAGTTTACTGAGGGACTGATGACTGCAGAGCGGCAGTAGATGCATTGTAGTTACAGAAGACTCTTACCAGCTCACGCGGCAGGAATATGTCTTCCTGTCTTGACACAACCAGACACACACTGTCCCCCTGCTTAGTACTGCGTAACATGGCCACCAGTTCCTCCTGAGTACGACCTGTGATGTCCACACCATTCACCTGAGCACACACACATGTGCGCATTGAATTGTTTGTAATGGATTCCATATGCAACAACACATTAGCATTCAAATTATTTTATATTTAGCTTGCGAGAATGCACAAAGTGAGATAAACAAGTATCAATTATATTTAATAAGCCATACACCATAAAAAATTATACTGTAATTCCACAGGTTTAAGATGAGAGCGATTTCTGTGCTTTTATGTCCATTTAAAGCAGTATATCATTATAGTCCAGAGAAGAAACTCACTTCCAGGATCCTGTCACCTGACTGCAGATGGCCATCTTTGACAGCAGCTCCTCTGGGAAGGATGTTTTTGACGAGGATGGGGCCGGGCCCGTGCACAGAAGAATCTCTGGTCACAACAGTGAAGCCCAGACCTTCTGGACCTATCCAGAGATTAGATTTGGATGTTATCACTAAAGTTTCCTATTTGTGAACAACCATCTGATAAACATAAAAAAGCTGATTAAAATACTTGTATAGTCATCAACCAATACTGATTAGGGCTGAAATGATTAGAAATGTTAAAAAAAAAATCGAATAGTCATTTGATTTCATATAACACAACACGAGATCTTTTGAAACGCTAATGATGATGCAGGAGAACAGCATTTCAGCTCACACTTGATTGAGGAGAGGACGAAAGAACAGCTCACAGTCCAGGCGCACTCCAAACTTTAAAAAAGATTAAGGTGATGTAGATAGCAGAGTATTAGCAAACAAAAATGCTAAATAAATAAGTAAATACAGAAGCTGTGTCATTGTGAAATAAAGCAGAGCGTATAAAAAGGAAACACTGCGCCGTTAAACAATGTATTTAATGCATACTTTATTTAAGTTCAAATAATAAGTAAGTGGGCTGTATAAATAAGCACAAACTCTGAAACTGGCATTTGTCTGTGCGGTCAGAGCCGCTTATATGAGTCGCGCGAAAAATAGCGCAAGAGACGGCTGATACGCTGTCTCGTGCGGAGACTCTTGCTGCTGCTAGGTTTTGTTTATACTGATTGCTCGTGACATAGTGAATTATATAATATGAGTGTCACGGTGTGTGTCTTATGGTGAAGAAAATCGGTGAAACGCAGGTCCATAAAGAAGAGTTTGTTTTTTGAGAGTTAAAGATGGATCGAAATCAAGTGAACAAAAAGGTGAGAGGGTGTACTCTTAGCCCATTATAAAATATTTTTTTTTATTTGTCTTTTTTGGTTTGTTTTCTAATATAAATATTTAAACCTCCTTATGTACATTTACTTCAGCAGCTATACTGCAGAAGAAAAAAGTTTTATCAGAGAATTTTATATAATATTTAAATATTTAAAAATATCGAAAAATCCTTAAAACATGATACATTTACCTGAGAAGCAACATATAAGATATTTTATTTATACTTGCTTTCAGAGCAAATATCATGAATACGAGAATATTTTGTTTTTACTGCACTGGTAGAAGTATGAAAAAGTGAAAAAATACACTTATCAAAATACATTTACTGTATTTTTAAGATACATTATCTTAAAGCAAGTCTAAATATCTTATATTTTGCTTCTCAAGTAAATTTATCTTGTTTTAAGGATTTTTAGATATTGTTAAATAGAAACAAGACACTTGATAACAAAATAATTTTTTGCAGTGAAATTTGTAATTAAACAATAGAAATCAAAGTAGTTTTCCCCTTTAATTCAATGAATATTATTTATAGGTATTTCTAAAAGATGATTTCATACTCTTTATTGTTAGTAAGCATGTTTATTACAACCTTTTAAGTCGGGCACAAGCTGAATAATCGGTTAAGTGCTAATGATTAATAGTTTCAATAATAGTCCGAATAATCATTCTAATAATCGCCAGATAAGTCGATTATAAAAATAATCGCTAGTTGCAACCCTAATGCTAAAATCTAAAGAACAAGACAGCCAAGATGTAATTTGAATAAACAGATTTAAATAAACATTTAGTTTAAAAAATAAATAAATATATATAAAATAAAATAAAAAAATCACCAAACAAATTGGAAAACAGAAAATGTGCACTAGACTGACATTTCTTTGTTTGCTTTACTGAATAAAAATAGTTGTCACATTACGAATTACGACACTTGCTTCAGTAGATTGGGTTTACACTGCTGACCAATAGCAAAATAACCTAAGAAATCTTAAACTTTGCAAAACATCTGAAAAATGTAATTTTAGCTACATAATCTGTCTATACAATGCTCCAAATGCAAGTTCTAAGGCCGGTTTTATAAATGCATCAAGCCTTAAAGACTCTAGGGAAACAGCAGAAGGAGAGGTGTTAGACTGGCTGAGGCTCTACCAACAATATGAAGAACTTTTAGCAGACTACTCTATATACATATGGATGGGTAGATCTGAGGCCTGTCAGGCTGATAAAGGCCAACCTTGTGGGAAACTGAGATTAGAGCTGCCTGGCTTCAGAAACTGAAGTTTAATTAAACATATGAGCACATCTCAAAGAGCCAGAGCGAAAGGAACCGACAAAAAGAGATATAGAGTGCATAAGTATCAAAGGGAGATAGCTTGTTCATATGTCTACGTAAGCAAAAGAGAACATAATTGAAGGAGATAATAATAGAAATCATACAGTTCTTCCATTGTTATAGGTTGTTTTTTTTTTGCAAAAAACAAGTTGACCCATAACAGATACATAATTAGCCGTATGAGTGCAACCTCAACAGTGGTTTCCTGATAGGACAAAAAAATTATAATGGTGACAAGGGGTTGTCAAGCTCCAAATAATTGTTTAAAGTCAACATTTTCAGGAGGAGAAGATTATCAGTGAATAATGTTTTAAAATTAATCCTGTTTCTCACACAACACATATGGCTTTAGAACTGTTATTGGTTACAATATATGCCATTGGGGGGAGACAACAAATTCATTTTGGAGGGGGGCTATTCTTTTAAATAATTAATTCCATGATTTTCCTTTCAGACCAGACAAAAGGAAGATATTAAAGGAGCAGGCTGCTCTCAACCACAGGTGGTGCTCAATTTAAACCATGCTGCCTTGACCTGTGCATATTGCTTCTGATGGTGGTCTTGATGCTGTCACGATGACTGATAGGTAGATTAGTGAACAGGATATAGCCCCCCAGTGTGACAGGAGGCACGTCTTTAGGGTGGATATTTCCAGTCCTGTCCCTGACGGGGCTCAGGATAAAATGATGGACAGAGCATGAAGTGAAAAAAACTCCAGAGTAGACTGCCTGAGGGGCAGTGGATGTTCTTTAACATAGTTTGTATCAGACCATGGCAAACAATACAAATTGAAGGCAGTATGTGGAACAGTGAGCCCAGCTGCAGCGGTCAGGCGGAATTTTATGCTAGTAATTTAGCACAATCGTTTTACAGTCAGAACTTTTTTGTTCCAGCAATTAATTAATATCATTATATGCTGGATCAATAAGAACTTAATAGACTTTGCTGCCTGAAATTATAGCCGCATCAATTCGGCTAGACTGCCAAAGCCACTGACTGCAAAGTTGATCGTTGGAGTAAAGGAGAGAGAAGCATTTTAAAAAGTGCATTTGTTCTGATTGGCAGCAAAAATTCAGTGTGGACAGAAAAACACCTAAAAAGAACACCGTGTAAGCTGCAAAAAAATGTCTAATTTCAGAAATCATCACAGTTGTGATGTCACTAACATTACATTTACAAATTAACGCCATATTAACATATTGAATGACCGTGTGAGCAAAGCAGGTCCGCAGAGAATAGTCAATCATAATAGAGGTAATGTGCATGGTCTAAAAGTTATAGCACTGAAAACAGACATGTGAAACTAAATCACAATTGATTTTGGTTGCAAGAAACCATCACTTGCATAAATGAAAAATAAATAATAATACAATATATACCAGACAACATATCAATCTCATCTCATACCATCTTACACAGCTGTTTACCTTTCTTGAGGTCAATTCTGAGTCTTTTCCCAGCCTTTTTGTTTTGATTTTGCAGAGGTGATTGTCCCATGCTCATTTTCAGGAGGGGGCTATCGCCACTCTTGCCCCTGGGGCTGGGGGAGAGGCTTTGGGGGAATGGGGAGCCCAGAGAGCGACTCTCAAGACTGCTGCTAGACTCCTGAAGCTCGGCTTGCCATTCCGAGGACTCCAAAGGACGCACGATGGGCTTCACCTTCACGGGCGGAGGGTCTTTGGTCCGTATGGATGTGTCAGGGTTTTCTGAGTTAAAGAGATGACCGATCACACTCTTCTCGTAGCGATCTTTATTAACAACAGGAACGACTTCTAAACGAACGATGGGTGAACGCATGGCTTGCCGGAATATTTCCTGTGCTCTGTGAAAGAGAGATAAGAGAAGCAGGAAAAAGAAAAAGCATTAGCAATTAAGGGACAATCAATTAGATGTTTAATATTATTTGCAGGTAGCATGATGAAATAAAATTCATTAATATATTGAATAATCTTAGTTAAGAAAAAACTCACTCTGGCATTTATGCTGACAACATAATTGGGGTTATGAGTAATGAGTCTGATGCATTACAAATGACAAAGCAATCGAGGTAAAGTTATTTAATTTCAAAACCATCCATCCATCCTCAGCCTAATAAGATGAATGTGACCTTCTACAGGATGGGAGTAATTTTACTTTAGCAGAGAAATGCATGTATAACGTATTCATAATGTATGTAATGACCCTGGAACATCTGGGAAATGTTTCAACTGAGACACCAAGGTCTTAAAGGGTTTAAAAAATGGTAATGAACTATAATAATTTACTCACTCTCATGCCATCTAAAATGTGTGATTATCTTTCTTCTGCAGAACACAAATGAAGACTTTTAGGAGAATATAACTGCTCTGTAGGTCCATACAATGCAAGTGAATGGTGACCAAAACTTTGAAGCTGCTAAAAGCACATCAAGTCAGCATAAATATAATCCATCAAACGCCAGTGGTTTAATCAATGTTTTAATCAATGAGGTGATCCAACTGGTTTTGCATTAGGTAGTAGATACAAGGAAGTGTAATCCAGCTTAAAATCATGATCAAGCTAAGAGACTGCAATGACTAGATGTACAGTGAAAAAGGAGTTGCATATTGGTCTGTTCTCACCCAAAACAACAGAAGACATTGATTAAACCACTGGAGTCTTATGGATTACCTTTATGCTAACTTTATCTCCTTTTTGGAGCTCTAAAGTTCTGGACACCATTCACTTACATTGTATGGACCTCCAGAGCAGAGATAATTTTTCTGAAAAATGTGTTTGTGTTCTATAGATGAAAGCAAGTCATACACATCTGGGATGGCATGAGGGCAAATAGATCATAAGAGAATTGTAATTTTTGGGTGAACTATCCCTTTAACTAATACAACCTTATTGTAAAGTGTCAAGTCACGCAGCAGTTTCACATTCAGTGTCGACAAAAAAAACTTGCCGCATCCCGTCTGGTCAGGGCGTAATGTAAATGTAAACGTAAAAAGTAAAGTCAATTATTTACATAATAATAACCCATTTTTTTCGTGAATTACAAACAAAACCTATAGCAAACCTGAAAATATTAGTGAAAATCTAACCCCTAACCCAATGCTTAGTCAGCTAGCACATCTTAAATCAGCACGACAACCTGCAGTAATGCATTGTAAGAGGAAGATCTGCTACATACAGTAAGTATAGTGCTGTAAATATCCATGACTACTGGATGCCGTGAGTCCAGAATTGAGAGCAATAATACAGAAGAGTGCAACAATGGACACCGCGAAGACTGACTGTTTTTACAACCATGGCATAAAAAGGTAGGGCTAAAAATGAGTAGCTAGACAGGAAGGAAAGGAAGAGATATGAGGACGTTGCAGACGAGGAGACATAGAGAGAGAGGAGACCAGATTCAGCAACAGAAGGTGAGGCAGAGAGGCATACTAAGAGTGAGGCAGAAGGTGGGTTCGACTCGGGGACTCACTGGGCAAAGGATTTGTCCATTAATTCAGTGTCATTGATTTTAACGATACACTCATTGTCCTGAAAGATGCCTTCCCTCATTGAGCGACTGTTCTCCTCCACGCCTCGAATGTGCAGGCCCATTGCCCTGAGAAAGAAAGCACAGCATAAATCATCATCTTAATCAGAGACAGTTAAGCAGAGATGGGCCACTGGTATTAAAAATGAATGGGAGAAATTGGAACGCCCAACAGCAAACGATGTAGAAAAAGAAGTCACGCATTACAGGTTAATGAGCCAATCACCTTTTAGATACAGAAACTGCCTGTCAATCAACTCGATAATGTGCATGCGCTTTAGTTGGTGTCCATAGATATAGAAATAGCTGCCCAGCATGCCCAAGGGCATTCCAAAGAAGGCCGCCGTGTGAACTGATTTGTCTTGAAAGGGACAGTGATTAAATATAGAGAGCACAGCAACCACCAGCAACTAGTCATGGAAAGTTGTGCTGCTAAATACAGAAAGTAATGACATTAAGTTGAATATCTAGTGAGATAGTCAGAGACATTTCCTCCCTCCCACACTTTTTAATCTTATATTTTGTAATATTTATTTTTCTTTCTTTTTGTCAATGCCTCCCTTGCCTCCTCTGAGAAAACGCCCCTGCTCTACACCAATAAAGCCATGTCTGCTTTACTTATAGGACAAATAAAGTGTTAGTATGTAAATATAGGAAAATGCTTGCCTTCCATCAAACTCTTTGTCCACCCTTTGCCCTCCCAACCCTAGCACAAAACTCACACATGCACAACCGGCTTGGCAAAACGCTAGACAGCAGCACTCTGGCTGGCGGTGATAAAGGCTATCAGGCTGGAGAAACTCATAAAGCAGCAGCAGTAACGGCAGGCAAGAGTATTAATCCCGCAGCCTTCACCCGCTGGCTCTGCACAAGAGCCCATTACAGCACTGCAGCGCACTGTACAGGCATAGACAAATGATAGACAATATGTTAGCAGAGATTCAAATGAACACACAACAGGTCAATGTCTCCACTCTGAACTGAAATTTAATGAGATAATATCCCACATAAGGGACAGGGGCTGAGTTTTAGGTATGTGAATAAGAGATAGAGAATAAGTATATTTGTCTGCTGACATTGCACAGTCTCTTTGTGGTTCTACACAACACTAATAAACATTGAAACACAGCTGCAATGCAGAGCAATTGAAATAACTGTAGATGTAATTATCTTTATGTCACACAGCAGACAACCACACTTCAGGGTTCTTCAACGCAGTAGGCGGAATTTCCGAAATGTAGGATGGCAGGGGAAAACTCATTCATATTTATGAAGAAAGCACTACCTGTTGTTTAGGGGTAGGTATAGGGGTAGGGTAAGGTTTGATTATAGTTTTTCCACTAATCAGGTAGCACTTTCATGATGAATATTACCAATTTGTCCAATCAGATATGGCTATCTTTATGAATATAAAATATGACTCTTCCACTGCCATGTTTCAAAAAGTCAAACGCTTCAGGTTTCAGGATTATGGTTTAAAGTGAAGAAATATATGTAGGATATTTTTGCCTACATGGTCTGTCTGTCTATCTCTACAGTATCTATCTATTGATCCAGCCATCCAACCACCCATCCATTCATACCTTTAATACAAGCCTGATAATTGTGCCATATAAACATGAAAGCTACCATCAGACTTAAAGTATTGGTCCACATACAGTAAATAATTAAATGTGACTTGTTCAACATTCAATATGACACTGATGGCAATCAGCGCCCATTGACGGCAGTTCTTTTCTGGGTTGCTGAAAGAACATGGAGGTGCCACAGCCGAGCATTTGTAAACAGTAACTTCAACTATACCATGTGGCCTTATTCTAAACACAGTCAGAAGTACACATAGAGGCTAGTGGTTGACTGATATGTGTTTCATTAAATAGCTTGAACCAATATCGAGCAGCCAATGATCCCGTATAATGTCACAAGCTAAAATACAAAATGTTTAATGATAGCAAAATTGCTGAAATTAAATATTTATTTTCGACGGTTTTTAATTTTTTCCCCTCAAAAATGCACATTTGATTGAAGCTGTTGGTTGAATATGAAACTAACAACAATGACAAATAATACTTTTTTTACTTTGCAGCCGAGGTCATGGCCTGATATTGACAATCTCAAAATGGCCAAATATCAACTGATTTGACAAATATATATTGGGTTGAGAATTATGGTTAGTTACAGTAAAGGAAAATATATAATTTATTTGTACAAATAAATTATATATGTACCTTTACTGTAACTAACCATAATTCTCAAACCCAAACAAAGTAATAAACATTTTTAATAATAAAAAATAAAATAAAAAAAACCTCAAAATATTGTAATAAAACCTAATTTAATAACCAAATACAAAAAGAACAAAAATATATATCACCCAAAATATGTATTTGCTACACTTGCTCCTTAATATCAAGTCTTTTGACTGAAGTAGTTATAATATTTATGTTATATAAAGATTGATTACAGCTACAAACCCCATAGGCTACTATGTACCAGGCAGTAAAAGCTTGTGCTCTGTATGTAAAGTATATGATGGACCTGGTATTACATTTTATGCTTGCTTGAGAACAGACTGCTCATATATTAACTCAAGGGACAGCTACTCTTTTATCCTTCATCACTGTTTATGGCTGTTGTCAGTCATCATCAAAATAGCATAGAAAGTCTACGGACTAGCAAAAAATCCAAACTAAATAAATATTGTCTCCTTTTATCACATTCAGACTAAACAAAACAATAAAGAACAAAAACAAACATGTAGAAGAACTCTCCAATAACACGCTGGAGGTCAAATTAGCACTGTGAAGTCCGAGTAAAGAGAATGGCATGCAATCTGGGGCAAATTAGCCTTGTGTTGGTGTAAGACGCAAGTGTGTGACCTGCTAATGCTCAGGAAAGATCTCTTCACCCCTCCATTAGACATGCTAAAGTCTTCCCTATGTGTGAAGTCACTCTGCATTAATTATCAGGCATGTTTACGTTATGCTCCGTTCACTTTTGCAGAATATTACATAAGTCTTAAGATGGCGTGACCTCTGACATGTCGAGAGAGAGGGCTAAACCATGTCTAAAGAAAACAGATGGAATTCATGGCCTGTGGGAGATATGGGAGGGGGATGAGCAAGATATACAGGTTGAATGGACAGAGAGAAAGAGACATAGTTTTATCCTACAGGGAGGTATCTGTCTTCATTAAGACTGCTGTGCTGTCTCAGCCTGATGTCTTAGTCAGTCAGGAGAAAGCATTTCTTGGTGTAAGTTAGACAGTAAATCTGTTCGACCGTGAAAACATCTGGTCATTAACAGGGCCTTTCAAATTAAGTTCATGTGAGGTGACAGTTTGCTCAAGTTACTAAGAATCTGCACTTTGAAGATTACTATCTGAAATAGTTTTCTTGAGGCCAAATCAAAGACATCAAAACCAGAACTGCTTCTCGATTCAATATTTTTCTTCTGACAACAACATAAAAAGCCATCAAAGCTAAGCTATTAAAGCTAGGGATGAACCGATACAGACATTTTTGGCCAGTAGCGATTACAAGATTATTTAGATTATGTAGGCATTGATTCTGCAGCATAATTGGAAGAATGAATTTAAACAAAGTAAAATATGTTTCAAATATAGCTGAAAGCATAATTAAACTAGCCAAAAAAATGGAATAGATAAACAAACAGGTGGTGATGAATATTTAGAACTTTATAAATGACAGGCCAATTCTGAAGAAATCTGTGGCGGGTACAGATTCTATGCGGGTTAATGACAGAACGATACAATCAACAGATATTCTGCCATTTTGCGATTAGCAACATTGTTTACAAATGATGAGGAAAGCTGTACAGTAGCTTGGTTTGTTTTGGTGTAGAGCTGTATTTATCTGTTTCTTTACTCACAATGGTGACTTTGTTGCTTATCCTGGATGTCTCAACCAAGAGGAGAGTGTGAGATTATGTCGGTATCCATGGCAACACAAACACGACACATGAGAGACTGCTTGGACTCTCAGTATAAAGTATAGAAAATTACAGATTTATTTCCATTTATTTATTTATTTATTTTTTCAATTTCATTGACCACCGTCATAACAAATTACTGGTTGAATAAAATAAACTACATCAATCAAAATCAAATATTTATTCATAAATGTAATACATTTTAAGACTTCCAACATTAGCCTAATCAGATGCCAATACCATATCTAACTAATACATAAACAACATTGACCAAAACCATTATGGTAATTGATCTATTGTGCATCTAAATGTAAAGCATTTAGGAAAAGGAGCAATTTATGAAAAACATGTAAAGACAATCTAGACAGTAGTCTACTCTGTTCCTCAAACACAATAACACCCAACCCCCTCTTTAGGTTAAGTACTTAACTCTCAACCCTTCTCAGTTACCCCAACAAAATGTCTTAATGAGTTTTTCTGAGCCAGCACTTCATGCTGACCTCAAAGTCCTGCTCCTGCAAGCCTTCAAAGAGAGCTGTGGGTTCACATACTGCTGACCCACTCCAAACGCCAGCTGCAGTAGTCTGCTCATACAGGGCACACCAGATTCTCTCACAGCAACAAAAAACAGACATGCTTTTCTCTCAATATGTCCCTCATCAATGAAGAATTAAAGCCAAAGAAAAAAAAAAGAGCTCAAGAGACTACAAATGCAATGTATTAGTTTGCTTTAATACAATTTTAAGTGACATATGGACCATGATCTTTCTTGCTATTTGCAAAAAGAAGACAACAAATTTTTAGTGTAGCCAACTATGTAGATATGTTTAACATTAACACAAATCTTCTTCCCCAGTTCAGCCTCACTATTTATGGAAACTAGTCAGTGAAAATAGTTATTTAGAAATCACGACTATATAGATGTTACAACCATAAACGCTTGAACATATGACCGCCACATTTACATACCGGCGACTACAGTATTCAGTATTTAGCAACTTGGCCTGCCATGATGAACAACAATGTGAACTTTGCATTGGAACTGGTATCCTACTGGTTCCAATCATAATAATAACTAGGGATGTCCCGATCCGATCCACATCATCGGTATCGGGCCGATACTGGCCCAGAACGCTAGATCGGAGGGGAGAAAATAAACATGATTTGATACCTATCAAACACAAACCATGGGAAAATCTAAGCGGTGCAGCCTGTCACGTAATAACAGCAGTAGCCAATTATAGTCGCATGAGTATGACAGTTAGCTAAATTACAGAATAGTCATATCAGCGTCATGTCTAAAAGTCCAATGGTCGAATCTTTCGAAGCTTAATTGAGCATCTCGAGCCTAGCTACACTTTGCTCAGTCGCCATTTTATAATGGAAAAGGTAATCCCTCATATGCACAATGAAGTTTGTGAATTAAATTTCCTCTCCAAACTCTTGGAGAATGTAGTCTCACAACAGACATCTGGAGCTCAGGCGTGAGTCCAATGTCCTTGTTGAGTCTGACCACGTAATGGATAGACTCTGATTTTACCTTGAAAAATGTTGTGTTGCATGCCCGAGAGTTTCGTGGCTCGCACACAGGAGATTCTATTACGGCAGCCATTGAGGAGATGCTGCGTGAATGGAAGATTAATAAGTAATTAAATGTAGTTTTAAGGGATAATGCAAAAAACATGAAGAAGGTCATGGATCAACTTGGCGTGGCAAGTTTATGACACACTGCAGCTAACTGTACATGAGGGACTGTTGTCGCAGCACAGTGTAAGTGACGCATTGGCCAATGCGAGAAAAATTGTAGGCCACTTTAAACACTCACCCCTTGCCTATTCACGGTTAGAAGACATCCAAGTAGAGCTAAATATACAGCCTAAGTGTGATTATAAAAACATGTTCAGCACAAAATATTTCCATTACTATAAACTTCAGCTTCTCTAACTTTAAAAATAACAACATATTTTAATTATTGGGAAATAAAGCCCAAATTGTCTTCTTTGAATAGATACTACAACTGTGTCCATACTCCAAAGGGTCCAGAAAATACAACCATTTAAGTTCAGGTATGTCATTTTCATGGTTTGTGCTCCAAAAGGGGGTGCGTATCAACAGGTTAATTCTAACACTCTTCCACCACCAGACACCAACAACGTAGCATATCGAATTGAAGCTGTCTACACAGGAAGCTGTCTAAACTGCATGTCATCTAAGAATGTTTACACACCATGGCTCAATCAGCTGAGAGATAATAGTATACCTCAGCAATAATAAAATGAGTAAGAAACTTTTTATCCAAAGTTTCATTTGTTTATTTTAATAAGAATTGATTGCTATGAAATGTACTGTATGTACTATATACAATACAAGCTCTTGCACTCGACAGCTGGACTGAGCACAAAATAATGCAGGGCTCTCTATATGTGTTCTACATGTTTATGAATAAAGACGCTGAAAAGCAGTGAGATGTGATGCAACAAAAGTGGAAAAAACCCCAAACAGCTTTAAAATATATATTTTTGATGCAGACAACCTTGAATTACTTAATAAGTATTAGGAGTGGAATTCATGGGATATAAAAAAGGGGTGATGTTCTACCCTCTTTTAGCATATATATGCTAAAAGAGGGTAGAACATCACCCTTTTATTGTTTGGAGAAATTCAGTGCATATCAGAACACATTCAATGACTCCCAAAAGGCAACACAGAATATAACTCCATTCCCAAAATCTCCCACAGGAGAATAGTATAAAAAAACATGTACAAATAAACAAAAAACTCTAAATGTGAGGTGTACAGTTTAAACTTTCTTAAGAACATGTCACCATGCTTTAGGTAAGTAATGCATCACCACGGTGTGTGTGAGAGAGTGTGAGTGTATGTGAGTATTAGGAGAAGAGAGAGAAAGAATCTCTGGACCAACACACTAACCTTCCGCTGAGAGAGGAACAGTACGGCACCACGTGTATTCCTAGAGGCCCTTGTTCTCCTGAAATCTCCACCGTCTTTGTGAGGCTGCTACACACACACACAAACAAAGAGCATCAGTCACAATATTAAAAAGTCAGACAGCACAACACAAACACGTGTAAACTCACTGTTTCCTGCCCCTTGGATCTCTCGCATTCACAGGCACTGAGCTGCTGTACATGTCTGCGAGTTAGTCAGTGCTCTAGCAGCACATGATCTTGTTTCCCTACACTCCCTGCTCATTTTTTTTCCATGATGTCTGCCATACTGACTAGTTTTCAAATGTTCCACATTTTTTCCCCTTTTTCAGCAGTTAAAGGAATAGTTCACTCAGAAATGTGAATGGTCATAATTTTAGTCTCATGTCGTTCCAATGCAGCATCATGGACATTCTGCCTTACATCTTCTTTTACATGTCACAGAAGAAAGAAAACAATAAGCATTCTAAGTGGCAGGGTAAGTAAATTATGACAATGCTCATTTTAAGGTGAACTATTCCTGGGGGACCTGGGTAGCTCAGTGAGCAATGACACTGATTACCACCTCTGGAGTTGTGAGTTCGGATCAAGGGTGTGCTGAGTGACTTCAGCCAGGTCTCCTAAGCAACCAAATTGGCCCGGTTGCTAGGGAGGGTAGAGTCACATGGGTAACCTCCTTGTGGTCGTTATAATGTGGTTCACTCTCGGTGGGGTGCGTGGTGAGTTCTGCGTTGGTGCTGCGGAGAATAGCATGAAGTCTCTACATGCACTATATCTCCGCAGTAACAGGCTCAAAAAGCCACGTGATAAGATGCGCGGATTGACAGTCTCAGATGCGGAGGCAACTGAGATTCATCCTCCACCACCCAGATTGAGGCAAGTCACTAAGCCACCACGAGGTCTTAAGAGCACATTGGGAATTGAGCATTCCAAATTGGGGAAAAAACCTAACCTAAAAAACTAAATTCCTGTAATGTTCTTGGCATGTGGTGGGATGATATAGCAGGAATGTAAGCCGATTAACTGCATCCAGAACGGTCAGTTGCACTGCTGCAGTGATCATCCGCTTTTAATCCACAAATATAAGCTCTTCATGGTGGAATATTTGCAGAGTCATACAAGAGTGAGTACACATAGCCTCTTCAAGAACCGCCGAAGGAAAGAGCAAAAGCAAAAAAGAGAGATAGTTTGAATATGAAATTAAGCTAAATGTCACATCGCACTGTTATAAAGCATTTTATTAAAGTGATAATTCTGATCCAGAATGCTGATTAGTCCATGCAGTGATTCAGCCAAGAATCAAAGTTCAGCTGGTTAGCATGGGCCAGTTGCAAGACATTGCTAACGTGAAATTGATGTCTTCAATTTCCATTTGTCTTTTCATATATGTTATTGTTTCCCTTTAAAACTTAGTTAATTAGAATGCTTGTGATAGTCATGATTATACAGTTTGGCTGATATTGCTCAATATATGAGAAAAATGTATCATAAACAAATGTTACCATATTACTCTTTGTATGTATGAGTGCAGTATACAGTATGTTAAAAGCAATTAACTCTATTAAATTTCAGTGTGATGAATGAACTGGAATTAATCAGCCATTGTTTCTCTCTCATTATTTGATTGGACTGCCAAAAGTAAAAACATTTTTGCACAAAATTGGATAAAAAATGCAATATAATTTAAATTTTCAATATGATGCTAAAATACTGTTTCATATACAGTGCTTAGTAAGCTAGAATTCAATTTCCAATATGGCCACTGTTATTGGTTCTGTGGTCATAGCTCAGCCCACATGGAATCTTGTCATTTTCTACCCTGATTTTGAGGGGAGGAAATATGTGGAATAAAGCACAGAAATCTAGTTCTGGAAGAAAAAAAAAACATTGTTTTGTCTATAGGGGAAACCATTATTAACAACAACTTATAAACATTTAAAGACAGACCTATTTTGAGCTCCTAGGTTGGTAATCAATGGCATATGCTTTTGTTAAAGTCATCAGTCTGCGTTATTAAAACTTTATTTAAATTATAATAATAATAATAATAATAATAATTTTAACTGACAAACTGCGATTAATAGTACAATTCCTAGTAAAGAACTTCACTACCAATATTCCTAAGGAAAATTTTACAAGCTGAGAATAGTTGCAATAAAACCACGACCAAAGAGCCCAGCAGTGATTTTGACTTGATTACATCATTACTAAGGCTTCATGGGATTGTAGTTCATTCCCTTATTAAAGACATTAGATAGACAGTCTTGTGCCTTTGTTTTTTGTCAAGTCATCTTTTGCTTTAAATCAAAGTTTGAAATTGTGATTCACCTCGAAGCTGGTGGGTTTAGTTTGTGGCTTAGAACAATTTATGGAGGATTTGATGAAATCCCTATGGAAATGGGTCCAACTTGAATGGTCAGAATGTTAAATGGCCCTGACAATATTACAGTCGTATAAGATTAATACACACTGTGGGACGAGTCAAAAATATTGTCTTTGGTAATCGACAGCATGCCACAGTTTAAAAACATGAACATTAAGTCCAGTTAAGTAGCAGATAAGATGAAAAGTCATTTGAAAGTTGCATGTCAATTACCTTGTATATGAAAAGTGGTGTTTAAGTAAGTTTTACCAGCCCCTCAATTTATTCCGACAGTAAACAGGTTTAACATTAGTCAGCCTTTAATGCCACGTATCTGGTATATTAGCCGCTGGAGGCTGAGTGTGTGATTGTATGCACTGTGCTTTCTGCATCCCTGTTGAGCGACTGGATCCCCGATTGTGAAGCTGAATTAAAGTCCTCCTGAATAGATGGATTACTTCAACCCTGTAGGGGAGCTTTACTCTGGGTTAAACACTTGCAGGTAAACACAGCCTTGTTTGCACCATTTTACATTACTCAATCCTCTCCAGTCTCCATCAAACATCTCTGAATTCACACACACAATAGCTGTCTCATAAAGAAATGGCAACAGTATTCAAATAGACTTCATTCAGAAAAGAAGTATCGCATGTTTCTCTTGGAACTCTCGTCAAACAGCCCACACTCGCCCGATACACAATCAAAGTGAGACAGTTAATCTGAACCACAGCTCTCTTTTTTGTGCAAAGCTGCTGGAGCTCAACACTTTGAAGATGGAGAGTAGAAAAGAAGAGAGAGCTTTGGTAATTTTCTCTCTTGTATTATATCTTCCTTTTATTTCCTTTTTTTGTATCATCTGTCTATATGGAATAGAGCAGGTAAATAAAGAGGACACCTGCCTCAAGTGCCCCTTTCCCACCCTCCTTTCCTGTTACACAGTCATGCTTTCACGTGTGGAAGGCATTCTTCACAGTTCATTTGTTTGCCTATTGATGCAGGAAGGTTAACTGAGGAGGAAAAATAAGGAGTAGAGGGCACGAAAAGAAAGCAAATAGAAGTGAAATGAGGGAGCTATAAGGAATAGAGTTGGGGATGGAGGGAGACGTGGAAGGTTGTTGGGTTATTTGTTTCCTTGCTTCTGCTTACCTAATTATTTCTGGGCTCCTTTGTCCCTCTTCAAGGAGCTCTTTCTCTTTGAAATGTCTTGGACATGAAAACTTTTGGAGAGTTGATGAAAATGTACTTCATAGGATTTACCCATGCTTACTATATTTTTGTTTACATCTTTGCTGCTGTTGTTGTTTTCCTTTTCTCTCTCTCTCTCTCTCTCTCTCTCTCTCTCTCTCTCTCTCTCTCTCTCTCTCTCTCTCTCTCTCTCTCTCTCTCTCTCCCTCTCCCTCTCCCCCTCCCCCCTCTCCCCCTCTCCCTCTCCCTGACAGAGTTATCTGTGCTGGGGTAGCTTATCAGTGTTTAGTCCTCTGAGCCTTGGGCAGACAGCTCTCTCCTGCATTAGCATCTCAACAGTCTCAGTCTTTCCTTTCTCCAAATAGATTGTCATATGCAGTCATACACAATCTGCACTACAGACTTAAGGATTTTTTTTTTTTTTTTAAGAATTAAAGTCAAATGGGAGTAATAGTAGCCTGGAAAAGTGTGTATTTGCATTAGTGTGTGGCCGGCCTGGTTAAGTCATTAAGACCTCACACGGGCAAATTATTTGACTAGAGGTCTGTTTGGGACAAAGGCCTCAGGAGAAGAGAGGTTATCCACATATTCTTTAACTCGCAATATCTTATCCTAACAATACTCGTCTTCACACTTGCTCATGCATGACTGAAAATCACAACATGAGGTCATAGGGTCAAAGGTGTATCTTTACAGACCAAGATGGCTGTTAAGCTGCACATTAAAAAGCATGTTCTTATTACCACAGTAATATTACTGCTCATTATACAGTTATTGAAAAATGTTTTATTGTGCCATGAGGATTGGAAGATATAAAATGTTTTATAAAATTTATGAGTCTGACATTTTGATTCTTCCATACAAAACAAAAAATCAAATGAACATTCATAGACTGATTATGCTTGACAAGCTAGCAATGGATGTGGCCATCGAAATGCATTACACTTGTTTCCTTTACAGGGTAAGGTCATAAACTGTTTGAGCAAATACCGATCGGCACCCATTGATATTTGTCCATTAACCAGTAAACACCTTTACTGGCATTATTAAAGTCAAAGTATACTTCGGTTTTCCTTGTTCCGGATCGGATCATGTGCAGTAGGAGTGACACAAATTTTGTCATCAGCACAGTCTGCGCAGACTGTCCCAGTTGTTCTAGACACGTGGACAAACCACGTCTGTGCACATCATCGCCGCATACGCCTGCTGTTGACTGTACTAAAAGAGTTTGACGCAGCAGTCGTAATGTGCATGGGTTGAATGCTTTCGTATTCACTTAAGAGTCAAAAGAGTATACTTTAAAAGGCTGAGCACTGGACCGTGTGCATGACAATCTGGAAGACAGAAATATTATGTATCCAAGCCTTTACTGGCTTCTTAAATGTGAGCAAGTGCTCATGCCAGTTTTGATGTCGAAAACATGATTTCAAGACTGAAAGGAAACTAATACTAACAGTTATAGAGTGAATGTATTGAAAACTTAACTGAAATGACAAATAGAAAGTACAGTAAAGCCGCCAGACTGAGCTCCTAGAAGTTGTGAACTGCTCACTGCTGTGATGTCAGTCAAACACAAGCTCAGAATGGGTCTGTCCGTGCACCGCCCATCCCTTACATCATCATACTGCCGCATTGATCCACAGCGGCACAATACGGCTCTAATCCACTGTGATACTGACAGCTGAGTCTTTAGATTGCCTGCGACACATCTTTTCATTACTTCAATTTCCTCTCACTTCTAAACAGTTCTCGCTTAATTGATTCAAGAGAGACTGCGTGCTTTCTATTAGAAAATCTTAAGCACCCAGGTATAATCTTGTGTTGGAAACTAATATATGGCAAATCTTTGATACTGCTGTTTATCTTTGCTGAAATTGAAGTCCCAGAGGCGGCGTGTTTCAACCGTTATCCCGAAGACTGCATCAAGATCAGTTAAGGGAAAATTTAGAGTCAGATGCAGGAGTTGGGCTCAAAGCTGGCGGGGTTAGGGTTTAAGATTTTCTCTCTGTCTCTCTGATAAAGCGGATGGTTATCAGTGGGTGTGTGTGTGATTGGCAGAGAGGGTGATGAGAGGATCATGATAAACTGGTGTCAGTGTGAAAGACACCCGAGGGGCTGACAGCAGGGTGTCAACGGCACAATGGCATAGCAGATAAGAGTGCACAGATGAGTCTATGGTCCCTCAGACTGAGCGGAGAGACAGACAGAGAGTAAAAGATGAGGAGAGAGCAAGGAAGGGAAGACAAAACAGACTGGGAAAGAGTTGAAGAAAGAACAAAGGTGGAGCGGTAAATTAAAGTGGAAAACCCCAATGCTACAAAATAATGATGAAAACAGAAGTGCAAAAAGGCCAAATAAGACAAAGTTACAAAGCAAACAGATAACAGTCCAGAGGAAACTTGAAAAGTGAGGAAGAAAGAAAAAAAAATGCTCATACTGTACAGAGTTAGCAAATCACAATTGGATTCACGAAAAACAACTCCTTAGTCAGTTCTTTTGATGAATTGTTTAAAAAGCATTACCGGTAATCACATGTCCAAATAAATATATTTTCAGTATGACAAACAATACATCGCTTTATTGCTTTTAAAATTAATAAACCTTTGTCCAAAATAACCTTTACCAATAATGTACAAGTATATATATATATATCTCACACACAGACACACATACACAAACAAAGGTATCCAAATGTTTGGAATAATATACAGATTGCTGTTTCGGAAGGAAATTGGTACTTTATTTCAGCAAAGTGGCATTCAGCTGATCACAAAGTATATTCAGGACATTAATGATGTAAAAAAACAGCACCATCACTATTTGAAAAAGTCCTTTTTGATCAAATTTAGACAAACCCCATTTCCAGCAGCCATCACTCCAACACCTTATCCTTGAGTAATCATGTTAAATTGCTAATTTGGCACTAGAAAATCACTTGCCATTATATCAAACACAGTTAAAAGCTATTTGGTTTATTAAATGAAGCTTAACATTGTCTTTGTGTTTGTTTTGAGTTGCCACAGTATGCAATAGACTGGCATGTCTTAACACTCTGCGGTCTGAGGGTATTTTGGGCCCTGGAGAAGTTGACATGCCTTGACATTTGTGCTTTTTTCAGTTGCTTAAAAACACATTAATGGCTAAAGTCTAATAATACTGTATTCAGCACAAACTGGGCTACAATTGTGTGTACAGGTTTGTATTTTTGAGAAAATAACATTTATGCATGGTTTTTGAAAAAACTAAAATTATAAGTCACTGAAATAAGGTCATATAAGAGATACTAAACATTTGTCCACAAGATCTGGATCTTGTAGCCTAGAGTTTTTGCTACAAAATGATGTGAAAACCATTCTGATCACTCATTCATACAAAACAATATAGTAATTTAACTTTTGTAAGACAATTTTATTGTTGAATGGTAATATGCGAGGAGGCGTGAATGATCATGAATAAAGACAAAGACCCCTCCCCTGGGCCTATCAATGAGGGATAGAGAATGAATGTGAGGAGACGTAATGATCACAATCAAGTTTTAAGTTAAAAGAAGTAATCTGACTATATATTTTCTTTACATAAAGACTTTACTTAATTTTAGACCTACACTACCGTTAAAAAAGTCTCTTCTGCTCAACAAGACTGGATTTATTTGATCCAAAATACAGAAACAACATTGATATTCTGAACTCTTTTTACAATTTAAAGAACCGTTTTCTATTTGAATATATTGTAAAATGCAATTTGTGATCAAAGCTGAATTCTATCCGCTCAACACCAGTTTAATGTACAACAGTAAAGAGTAGACTACATAAACAGTTGAAGTCAGAAGTTTACATACACCTTAGCCAAATACATTTAAACTCCGTTTTATCACAATTCTTGACATTTAATCGTAGAAAACATTCCTTGTCTTAACGTCAGTTAGGATCACTACTTTATTTTAAGAATGTGAAATGTCAGAATAATAGTTTTCAGATTTTATTTCTTTTTCAGATCTGCCTACAAATTTTCTATCGGATTGAGGTCAGGACTTTGTTGTCCTTAAGCCATTTTGCCGCAACTTTGGAGGTATTCTTGGGGTCACTGTCGATTTGGAAGACCCATTTGCAACTGAGCTTTAAATTCCTGGCTGATGTTTTGAGATGTTGCTTCAATATATCCACATAAATTTCCTTCCTCATGATGCCATCTATTTTGTGAAGTCCACCAGTCCCTCCTGCAGCAAAGCACCCCACAACATGATGCTGCCACCTTCACGTTTGGGATGGTGTTCTTCGACTTGCAAGCCTCACCCCTTTTTCTTCCAAACATAATTATTGTCATTATGGCAAACAGTTTTTTTTGTGTTTTTTTTTTAAATAGTCTGTCTTTTTTTAGGCGGTTTTGGAGCAGCGGCTTCTTAATTGCTGAGCGCCCTTTTAGATTATGTCGATATAGGAATCATTTTACTGTGGATATAGATAATTGTCTAACTGTTTCTTCTAGTATCTTCACAAGGTCATTTGCTGTTGTTCTGGGATTGATTTGCACTTTTCACACCTCTAGGAGATAGAATGTGACTCCTATCAGGGCAGTATTGATGGCCATTTTATTTTTTTAATAGTGAGAATAAATTTATGACATTATGCTTATTGTTATATTACCATGGAATTTTTTCTGCAGGGGGGTTACTTGTGAAATACTCACAAGAATTTCACCAACTGTTGCACTTGTGTACATGGTAGTGTGACAATAAAGTGATTTGATTTGATTTGATTTGATTTGATTAGATTATGGACCAAGCTATCAGTTTTCCATCTGTGTAAAATTGGTACTCTTGTAATGCTCTCTGATTGTAGGAAAAAGTTGTTTTGTTTGCCTTCAGAAATTCCAAGAGATGACTGTAGTATATCAGTAGGAGTCTTATGAAAGGAATCTGTAAATACCCATCTTATTCACACTGTCAGAATATATAAATTCCGCCACAGACGTTACAGTTGTTAATATCATAATTTTGATCTGCATCCCAACCTCAAAATCAATGCTGTACTCTCAAATGTGTATTTCAACGCACATAACATGTAATATTATTTGCATGGGTGCTACCCAAGCAGGTGATGGTGCCACATTTTCAAGGGACTTTTGAGGGCACAAATAAACCCTGATTTGGCCCAGGCTGAAATTTAGTTTGCACACCTGTTTTAATCTATTCTTTGACAGACACACGTTAATACAGGTCTGGCGTTGCAGGCTTGCGGACACGTGCACAATAGCACCGCTGCTGAAAATATCCTAAGGGAAACACTGCTTATGGCTCTCAATTTCTATATTCAAAGTGTAAGTGATAATTTAATTTTTCCCTCTCAATTTCAAGGATCATTTGCCCAGAGCGGAAAGCATTCCTCACAGTGATGGCAAAGACACTTCCATGCTCCATTGCTACAGCCAGTTGCTATGGTGAGAGGCTGGTGTGAGACACGGTACAGGAGTTTGGCAGTGAGGCTGTGATACTGTCTGTTAGTGCTCCAAATGTGCATATGGAATTTCTGACTATCCCACAAAATACTGTCTGCATATATAGGAGACTGTGAACAAAGATATTACTGTAAAAAAATACAAATATATTTATAATGTAATCATTTAAATGCTATATATCAGTTTAAATATGACACAGTATTTTGTACAGCATGGGCAATATGAGCCAATTGGGAAAGAGATAAACAAATAATAATACATTTATAAATACATTTTGTTTTGCCAAAATAAAAAAATAAAAAATAAAAAAGCACTGCCATGATATTTATACCATTGTGGTCCTATCTGAAGTAGTGTGTGTTTATGGTGTTCAGGAGAAGACAGTGTATGAGAAGTGTCAATCAGAAGACTGGGTGTGTGCCTGGCTCTAATGTTCGGATACGCTCTGGGACTCAGAGGCGGCTGGCGAGATAGTCTCTAATCCCACACTGCCTCATTAGTCATCTCTCTCCTTGATTAATGCAAGCGTTTGTGTTGGGTGAGCTCTTCCCCTCTGATTTCTGAAACTGCTTAATGAATAATCATTTTATATGCAAGTGCCATAAAGTCTTGATCTTCTCAATGAGGAGCAGAAGAAATTGGGATGTAAACTAATGATATGAGAGAGAGAGAGAGAGAGAGAGAGAGAGAGACAGAGAGAGAGAGTGAGAGAGAGAGAGAGAGAGAGAGAGAGATAAACATAAACAACATAAATAGATACTGTGGGGTCCAAAACACTGACTACACAAAATTAAGATTATATTTACAAAAAACTTTGACAGCACTAATATAATACAATATATATATATATATATACACACAGACTGCTGTCAAAGTTAACGTGTTATTAACACATTAACGCTATGTTTAATCAATGTACCATAGCAGTAGAACATGCCCGCAAATCACAAACAGATCTCTTAACATTTTAACATCATTGCAGCAGCGAGACAGCTGCCATTTGAACACCAGTGTGACAGGGCGGAGGGCGGGGCCGGGTCATGATTTTACACACCCGGTCCCTTATCAGGCTAATCAAGCCTCCGAGAGGGATAAAGGCTGACGGTGGTGCAACAGAGAGAGAATGTTTACGGACAGCTGTCCATCCTATGTGTGTGTTTGTGTCTTTTGGTTTATTTCTTTATTAAACTATTATTTATATTGTCAAGCCGGTTCTCGCCACCTCCTTTCCATTGTTCCCTTTACAACCAGCCTTGCACTGCAAAGTGCAGTGTGTGCAATGTGAAAGTGTGAGCACGAGGCGATTGCCTGTGATCCGCGACTGCTACCGGGTCCTTGAATAACATAGCGTGCGAGTAAGGGCAGCCGGTGGAGTTTCTGGTGCCCACCTAGGGAGTATATGCCTTATGCAGACTGTGTAATATGCATATATGGGGTGGCGGTACTGATTACCAGCTAATGAAAACCTTGCTGCTGTCTCTAAGGTTGTGTCACAGTGTCTCTCTTTGATAGTGCACTAGCCAATGCAGAAGCTGGAGACATTGCTGGAACCCTGCACTAGTAACAATTGTGACTGGGGTCTAAAAGGTGTTTTTGATGTATTTTGCACAGAGTTGTCAATTGTAATTGACAGTGCAGACTTTTTTGGCTGTCTGTCAAAACTCCATAAAAAGAAGCAATTCAATCCTGTCATAATACACTTACAACTATATTTTTTGTAAATAATTTGAATTGTGCTGTGCTGTGTTTATTTTCTATTGTTCAACTCTGTTGGTGGGGTAGGTTTTGTGTGGATGAATGAAAAATACATCTGGATGAAGTATATTTTGTCCACTCATGTTTATAAAGATATTGCGATTAATCATGATTAAATAGAAAAAATTAATTGTGATTAAATATTGTAATCGTTTGACAGCCCTTATATATATCATATATATATATATATATATATATATATATATATATATATATATATATATACACACTCACCTAAAGGATTATTAGGAACAGCTGTTCAATTTCTCATTAATGCAATTATCTAATCAACCAATCACATGGCAGTTGCTTCAATGCATTTAGGGGTGTGGTCCTGGTCAAGACAATCTCCTGAACTCCAAACTGAATGTCAGAATGGGAAAGAAAGGTGATTTTAAGCAATTTTGAGCGTGGCATGGTTGTTGGTGCCAGACGGGCCGGTCTGAGTATTTCACAATCTGCTCAGTTACTGGGATTTTCACGCACAACCATTTCTAGGGTTTACAAAGAATGGTGTGAAAAGGGAAAAACATCCAGTATGCGGCAGTCCTGTGGGCAAAAATGCCTTGTTGATGCTAGAGGTCAGAGGAGAATGGGCCGACTGATTCAAGCTGATTGAAGAGCAACTTTGCCTGAAATAACCACTCGTTACAACCGAGGTATGCAGCAAAGCATTTGTGAAGCCACAACATGCACAACCTTGAGGCGGATGGGCTACAACAGCAGAAGACCCCACCGGGTACCACTCATCTCCACTACAAATAGGAAAAAGAGGCTACAATTTGCAAGAGCTCACCAAAATTGGACAGTTGAAGACTGGAAAAATGTTGCCTGGTCTGATGAGTCTCAGATGGTAAAGTCAGAATTTGGCATAAACAGAATGAGAACATGGATCCATCATGCCTTGTTACCACTGTGCAGGCTGGTGATGGTGGTGGTGTAATGGTGTGGGGGATGTTTTCTTGACACACTTTAGGCCCCTTAGTGCCAATTGGGCATCGTTTAAATGCCACGGCCTACCTGAGCATTGTTTCTGACCATGTCCATCCCTTTATGGCCACCATGTACCCATCCTCTGATGGCTAATTCCAGCAGGATAATGCACCATGTCACAAAGCTCAAATCATTTCAAATTGGTTTCTTGAACATGACAATGAGTTCACTGTACTAAAATGGCGCCCAGATCTCAACCCAATAGAGCATCTTTGGGATGTGGTGGAACGGGAGCTTCGTGCCCTGGATGTGCATCCCACAAATCTCCATCAACTGCAAGATGCTATCCTATCAATATGGGACAACATTTCTAAAGAATGCTTTCAGCACCTTGTTGAATCAATGCCACGTAGAACTAAGGCAGTTCTGAAGGCGAAAGGGGGTCAAACACAGTATTAGTATGGTGTTCCTAATAATCCTTTAGGTGAGTGTGTGTATAAATATATATTATTTTTTTTATTATTTTATTTTCTTTTTCTATGATGTAAAACAGGGGTTCTCAACCTTTTGCAAGCTGGGCCCCCCAAAGCTGGTTCATTGCAGTTGGGCCCCCAGTGCCCTCCGCCCCACCCCATGCTTTATTGTTGTTATTATTATTATTATTATTATTATTATTATTATTATTATTAGTATTAGTATTATTGGCAGCAGCACCGGACTTCTAATGTGAGCTTGCAGGCATTATAATAATAATAATAATAAGTAGTAGTAGGCCTATCATCATCACTAGGCTATTGCTATATAATTATATGAGGTTACATGCTTTATTGTTGTTATTATTATTATTATTATTATTATTATTATTATTATTATTATTATTATCATTATCATCATCATCATCATCAGTAGGCCTATTATCATTACTAGGCTATTGCTATAATTGGGAATTGGCACCAGACATCTGATATTAATTTATGCTTTATTATTGTTATTATTACTAGGCCTAATAGTAGGCATCATCTGCATTTTTTAGAGAAGCTTGCTGGTAGGTGATGTTAATGTGAGACCTGAGCCTGCTTTGCCTTGCAAAGATCCTCAATTCTTGGCTCAATGTTTGATAAACATAGCCTCAAATCATCCTCGATTTGTGCACGATTGCGGTATTTCGTTTTGAGAATCCTGCCTCACACAAATATGTCGACGCGAAAGGAAGGAGAATCTTCAAGGCGACGTCACAGAGTTCAGGGTATTCCTGCATCAATGCTGCCCAGAATGATGAAAGAGGGCAGGAGCTAAAGAGTTCCTTCAGTCTACTGTCACTCTTCAGCTCAATAAGCTGTTCCTGCATATCAATTGATAGCTCGTTTGCTGTGCACACAAACAGATCTCGAACCCACGCAAAAGAGAGATAATCCTCTTTAAGGTACGTCGCAAATTGTTTTCTCATTGCTGACAGGTGCTCAGACGCTGATTGAAATAGGGAGGAGAAATCGTGTGACGTGCCTGCATCAGTGATAATGTCTGCAAGGCTGGGGAACATATCGCAGTTCCCTCGACTGATGCGGCCATGCCAGAAGTCTAGTTTTTGTGTGAAGGCATGCACTTTGTCTGCAAGGAGCAAAATATGAGTTTCGCGGCCTTGCAAAGACAGGTTGAAATCAAACAAATTAGCGCCGTTTTCTAAAGTCTATGAGCGCAGCGCACACAAATAAACTAAATTGACATACTGGAGTTAAATTTCAAATTGTGGTGTTTTTATATTTATAACATCTGAATACAGTTCAGCAACATACATCACGCGATCATGACTGACCAAGAGAGCTGACAATTGACCATCACTTAATTTACCATCACCTCACATGAATTGAAACATGTGACAGTTCAACAAACAAGTTAATAATATTAAGTCACTTACATTTTAGACGAAATAATGACTGTTTTGGTCTATTTTAGCACTGAAAATAGATCCGATGAATCCAAACAAAGATCACAGCATAGCCATAGCGCATCTCACAGCAATACTCAATCGTGTTTTGAATGATTCAGTGTTGTGAACGAATCGGTTGAGTTAAAGATTCAATTAACCATTCACAAACATCTGTCTCATTCTTGATGAATCGGCCGTTTGAATGAATCGTTTGAATGAACAACTCAATGACTCGCTTAATGAAACCGCTTATGCTTATCACCTGCATTTGCGCTCACTATCGACAAACCAATCAAATTTGTTCAAAACTTTTTTTTTTTAAATCAGTCCAAACACATTTTCATTTTTATTCAGGAGTTATGTATATACAAAACTCTAACTTTTTATGACAGTAGTTTAGTGATAAAAAAAAATGTGCCCCAAAATTTTTTTTTTCCAGTTTTTTTTTTCCTTCCATCGTAGCCTACTCGCGCCCCCCACCGGTTGAGAACCACTGATGTAAAAGATTAGGAGAAATGTGTCTGCACTTTTCTTGGTCTCTAATCAAATAAGAAAATTTGTGACATTGACCATGCAACATTTTTACAAAGGTGCTCATTCTCAAATCATTCTGGATAGCATTAGTCATCAGGATTTGCACAAACATGTGAAGTCCATGCCAGCTCAAGAGCATCTGGTCATTAAAGCAAAAGGGGAACCAAATACATGTTAAATGTGCACTCAGTATTTTTATTTTTTTTCATTTGTTGTATTACACTGACACCTAGGGGTCTGGATGCTGCATAATTCAAACACAATTGTTTTTAGTTGCAGATGCCATTGTAGAAATTCCCTATTCACAGTCAGAAAGGACTAATGTAATCTTTAAGTGAAAATATCCAGTGACAGGGTAGTTCCTAAGCTTAAGCAAGTAGTATCCGGCTCATGTGATCCAAACATGGCAGCCCCGGGAGGGGACACTCTCATGTAGAATAAAACCGCTTTTGAAATGTTACTGATAAGACTGGAGTTTTCTTCTCATATCCTTAAAATCATGAGCATGTTTTAAAAAAAAACTATTCATTTCATTAGAAGTAACACTTTGTAAATGAGGAAAACCTTTATTTTATTTTTTTCAATTTTAGTCTCAACCCACTGTAACGTGGCACATACATTCACACAGATTTCTTACTTGACACTGAAATGGCCAGATTTGTTGCTACCAGATTTTTCAGCTGCAAAGTCCATGTCAGTCTGCACATGTAGCCCCTACGGAAACAGAACAAATGCACAGAAACAGTAAGATAAACTGAACAGCAAGACAAACTCATATAATAAAAGTCTCACTGTCCAAAGAGACCAGACACCATCAACCAGGGCAGTGGTTCTTAACTGGCTTTGCTTCAGGACCCAGATTTTACAAGTTAACAAATAATGTATGTCCTTAAAATCAAATTGAAAATAAATACAATCACAATGAACTGTATTGACCCATCAATTTTCAAAATTACCATAGGCTGAATAGGAAAACTGACAATTTAGTAAATTAATGAACAACGGAAAAACTGGGACAAATATTGTATTAATATTAGCCATATTATCAAGTGGCAGATGAATAGCCGCCAAAACCCTTGATGGTGTTTTTCGTGTTTGAAGCCATGTATGGTTTTCAGTGTATAAGCAGCCGGCCTCACATGTTCATTTTGAAGTGCACAGCACATTTCGGTTTTTGGTATCAGAGCATTTTTATGAGTTTGATTGAACCCCTTCTTTCACTGTCCTAACTGTGCTGCATTTTGTAATTTGAATTTTGTACAGTTTTTTGTTTTGTTTTTCCTGTCCTCATGGAACAGACCTGTCACCCATTTATGGGCCATGACCACTATCTTTTCTTGACTTGGCATGCCGTCGTTAATCAAAGATGTCCATCTGATGAATGTACATGGAACAACAATTAAAAATTAGCACAGGACAGCAAAAATAATGTATTCATGAATGTCCCCTAAAATTATCCAAAGCAACACTCACAAAAGACAATACGAAAGAAAAATGGTTGCATTTAATGGTAAAATAAACAGCTTTTAAATAAATGTCAATGCTAGCTAATGATTGGTGTAATGAATCTCCTTTACATCTCCCTACATAGACCCATATAACAGAATGTTATTTCACTTGCCAACTAGTTGCTGTACTCAAGGGAGGCATTTCCTCTGATATAAATGGCTGCTGATTCCTGAATTAAAAGACCATTAGAGTGGATGTGCCATAACCGATGAATTTCTGTCAAGAAAGACACTAAATGTATCTCATGTCAGGATTTGAGAATGATCATTAGTCATGTAGATCCATTATGCATGACAGTTATTACAAATATGTAGCACATATGTATGTGAATGTGGTTTGAAGCAGGATAATGACTTGAGTAACATGTGTGTGCAATGTGATGCAGTAATTAATTTTATGTGGCATGTCAAGCCTCAGTCGGATGGCTTTGTTTATACTGAAGACATCAATTAGTGGATGTTGATTTTGTGCACCTATCAGATTATATGGCCATTAATGAGAATAACTGCATCGAAAAGTGTGTGAGTGTGTGTGTGTGTGTGTGTGTATATATATATAAAAAGTACTTAAATCAACTGTGAGGTTTGTAGTGACCACAGTAGTAATGTATAGTACGTAGTTTTGGGCCAGTGGAGGTGGGGGTGACAACTGTGGGAAGGGCCGGTCACTGAGACATATCGAGCAGGAGAAATGCATCATGCTGCCCTTCAGATTTGACAGAAAGTGTGGCAGGGTTCAGTGGCAGTAGAAAACCCTAATGTACTTGCCTGTAACCTCTGACCCCATTAGCACCTGTCAATCAAAACCCTGCCTCTCAAAGCTGTCTTTTAGAAAGCCAAAAGTGTGATTTAAAGAACGAGGTCAGGGGGGTTTGAGAAGAAAGGAACTTGATGTGTAATATACCATACGGCCAGCCCAATAAGGCTCCATTTGCTTGCACAGAATGCAAAAGGACTTTCCTTTAAAAGGGCATATCATGGAAATCAGGCTTCTCTTTTGAAAAACAATGGCTTGATGCAGGGCTGTGTTGATATCAATATATCGCTATTTTTTTTTCTCAAAATATTGTATTGATGTACATTAGATATGTGTATAACTACTTTGTAAACTGGTATTCCTCAATGCAATCAGTATGAGGTGCTGTACTAGACAAAAGTGAAGCGAATAGTTTTTTTGTGATGCATCATCATATATTGAAATGTTTAATTTATTATGGTGGATTGACAAAGCCAACAATGTTATTCTACCAACTTGGTCAAAGGTGCTGTAAGTGATTTTGGCATTCTGAAGATTTCACGTGACTGAGCCGTTGACTTAGCCAAGCCCCCTCGTTCCAAAGCTGCCCACAAGAGATAATTCTGAGACCAAACAGAGCAAAAGAGCAGCACTGTTTTTTACTGTGGCTGTCAAATTCAACTGTGACACAATAGCACCCTCAACTGACAAACATAATGAATCATGCCTCAATGATCCGCTTCAAATACAACACTATGAGAACGAGTAAAATTATTGACAGGTTAAAAAGCATCAATGTCTGTTGTCCACGGACACATTTGTTTAGCTGTTTACAAAGTCCACACTGTCACAGAGACTGGTGAGATATCTCAGGACACTTACATTCATGTCTTTAAGGGAGTAGGACATTTTTTTGCATGCTTTTCCATGAAAATTATTTTGTCAAAATACTTAAATCAAGACCAAAAATTCAAACACTAAATCCTCAAAGAGCAATCCAGCTACATCCATCAAACTCAGCACAGACCTTCAGACTGTTCTGGAATAGACTGTTGCTGTCTTTCTAACTGATCAGACTTAAGGTTTTTGCTCAGCTAACTATTCAAAATTGGAAAAATCCCATCGAATTATATGGACGGAATGTTCAAACAGGCCAACAGAATGCTCGTTGATTCAAATGCTAACTATCAAAAAAATGTTATGTAAACAAACCAAATCAGGTTTCTCTCTCGCTCACTCTCTCTCTCTCTCTCTCTGATGGTTTATGTGATGATCTATGTGAGAAGCTAGATCGCTAGCTTACTGTAATGTGTGTATAACTATTAATCTTCATTCAAACTAGTTTAAACTTTCAGGCAAAGCTTTAAGCCAACATCAGTGTTGTCTTGACAAACTTTAGCTATCTAGATGTATAGTATAATAATCATATCAATGTAGTTGGTGATACCAGCCCTAACTCAATGCACTGTGTAGTAATGATAGATATTTTGCCCAAGATGATTAATCTGATAATTAATCTGTGTTGCATCTGCTGATTAACAGTGTGCTCTTAAAGTAATTTTTTAAGCCATTTTAAAATTCAGATGATTTTTATTTTTGTACAGCTTGCTATCACTTTAATATCTATTCTGCATTATATCTGCTATCGTCCACACTGCTCTCTCCGTATCGGCATAAAAGAAATGACTTATCAGCCAACCACAACACTCTTAACATTTTTAAGAGAATTAATGAAAAGCACCATCTTCCATTACACATTTTGCATCAACTCAAATTGATCAACTTTCCCTCTAGCGCTACTGATGGCACACTGCTTGAACAACTTCTAAGACACACAGGAACCAGAAAGTAACAATGTTCATAAAAACAATGATGAGTGTGATTCAGAGGTTGCATTTTTGCTCTAAAATGACATGTTTACTCCACTGATGGATAGGTCTTGGGGTTTGGGTTAGAGCCAATGATTAATAAAATGTGCATTCCTGTTGACTGTATTACTTAAGCCACAACTAAGAATACAACTCGCCTTTGGCGCCACTCTGTGGACATTTCACCCGGACACTGGAGCTCATATGTCACACAACACTTCCAGCTTAAGCCACAAGGAGGAGGTGCTTTGAATTTCAGTACACAGATTAGTTCAACAGCTTTTGAACTGTTGCCAAATACATAAAGCAATTGGTCTGCATAAAAGTTTTAATTTACATATAAAAGTGTAAAAGGTGTAGCAGTCCTTTAAGGTGCTATTCTAAGGGTCAGAATGGGGGTGTAATATTACAACAACTGTATAAGTGCATTTCAGGCAAAAACACTACAGAAGTGCAGAACATCACAGCTAAACATCAAGATGTTCTGGTACCAGCTGTAAAAATGAATAACTGAATAGAGAGCCAAGTGCTTTTAAAAATAAGCTTGGATGTACTGTAGGCTTGAATGTCTCATCCACTTCACCTCAAGGCCTTTGTAATACGCACTGGGCTTTACACTGAATAAACTACTGCATGGTAAATGTGTCAATGAGTGATGACCCAGGCAGTGAAGATATGTCTAGCATTAAAGGGATAGTTCACCCAAAACTTCATTTTATGTTATCATTTAGTTACCCTCAAGTCATTCCAAACCTGTATGAATTTCTATCTTCCACATACGTAAAACAAAATGAGATAAACAATTAAAGTATATGGGGACCAGAGAGAGCCGTGCTCACGATAACAGAGCAGCTTGGACATACTCCTTGACATTTCCTATTGTGTCATGGAGTGGTGGTGGCGTAGTGGACTAAAGCACATCACTGGTAATCAGAAGGTTGCTGGTTCGATCCCCACAGCCACCACCATTGTGTCCTTGAGCAAGACACTTAATCCAAGTTGCTCCGGGGGAATTGTTCCTGTAATAAGTGCACTGTAAATCGCTTTGGATAAAAGCGTCTGCCAAATGCATAAATGTAAATGTAAAATGTAAATGTGTTTCACACAAGAAAGTGAGTCATACATGATTAGAATGACTTGAATGTTAGGAAATTATGACAATTGTCACTTGTTGGTGATCTGTTGGTTCGATCCCCACAGCCACCACCAACTCCAGGTTGCTCCGGGGGATTGTCCCTGTAATAAATGCACTGTAAGTCACTTTGGATAAAAGCGTCTGCCAAATGCATAAATGTAAATGTAACACAAACACAGTTATGTCAGAGCGCCCACCTTCATAGACAGGCAAAGCAAACAATTAATTGAACAGTGACAACTGATGGCGTGTCCCCTTGTTAATACAGACCCACAACACATTTTTAATTGTCACAAGAAACATCAACGCCCACCTGTGATTCATTTTCATCTAATTTTTAATGATTAGTTTGTGCCGTTTAAGTCACGCTTTGGTGCTGTTGCTAATTAAAGAACAAAGGCATTAATCTAGCAGCTGACTAATGATCTGATGAACGTGTTTATTTGCTCGTGGTGTCTGATCTCTTCGCACTGACCCCCGTCTAACGCATGACATGGTCAGAACTGGCGGTAATGAAACGTGCCAAACAAAGAGAACACAGCAGCCACGACAGAGCAGAGAGGGAAAAGCAAACACATTGCAGGGCAGGATGGTATTTGTACCACATGCTGGGAGAGTCATGAAAGTTGACATGTGTATTTATATACAGTGGTGGACAAAACTTTTGGCAATTTTGTTAAATATGAACATATAAGACTAAGAAAAACAAAACAAAATTTCTTGTACTTTTGATCTTTCATTATAAAAAAAAATAAATAAATCACAAAAATCAAACCTTTATTTGAAGTAAATCAATTGAAAGAGGGGAAATATTTAATTATTAAATAAATATTTGTGGGCACAATTATTGGCACCCCTAGAAATTCTTAGAAGTAAAACATATCTGAAGTATATTCACATTCATATATATATATATATATATATATATATATATATATATATATATATATATATATATATATATATTAGAGCAATTGGGTGACTAGGAACATAATTGTTCAGCCATGACTTCCTGTTTAACAGGGATATATATATGAGGTAACACACAGGCCAAATTCCCTTAATCATCAATCACAGTGGGTTAGACTAAAGAATATAGTTCTGATGTGTGGCAAAAGGTTGTTGAGCTTCACAAAATGGAAAGTGGCTATAAGAAAATAGAGATCTTAAGAATCGGCCCGGAAAAGGACGTGTGTCTATATTGTCTCCACGCACAGTGAGGATGGTGGTTCAAGTGGCCAAAGAATCTCCGAGGATCACAGGTGAACAATTGCAGAAATTAGATGGGTCTTGAGGTCAGGAAGTCTAAAACAATATATCAGACATCACCTACATCACCAAAAGTTGTTTGGGAGTGTTTCAAGAACAAAAACCTCTGCTCTCATCCAGCAACAAACTCAAGCATCTTCAGTTTGCTAAACACTTCTGGAACTAAAAATGTGACTGGGTTCTATGGTCAGATGAAACAAAAAGAGCTTTTTGGCAGCAAACACCAGAGATGGTTTTGGCGCACACAGAGATGAAGTAGTACCGAATGCCTGCGGTTACATGTGGTGCTGGAGCTTTAATGTTATGGGGCTGTTTTTCTGCCAGAGGCCCTGGACATCTTGTTCGATACATGGCATCATGGACTTTATCAAATACCAACATATAAAAAAATCTAAACCTGGCTGACTTTGCCAGAAAGCTTAAAATGGGCCCTAGTTGGAACTTCTAGCAGGACAATGATCCAAAACAAACATCAAAATCAACACAAAAATGGTTCAATGACCACAAAATCAAAGTTCTGCCATGACCATCCCAGTCCCCTGACCTGAACCCCATAGAAGATTTTTGGGGTGAACTGAAGAGAGCAACATGGACCTCTGAATTTGAAGGATCTGTAGAGATTCTGTATGAAGGAAGGGTCTCAGATCCCTTGCCAAGTGTTCTTCAACCTCATTAGGCATTATAAGAGAAGACTCAGAGCTGTTATCTTGGCAAAGGGAGGTTGCAAAAAGTATTGAATAAAAGGGTGCCAGTAATTATGGCCAATGCGTTTGAGAAAAATATTTATTTAATAATGAGATATTTCCCCTGTTTCAATTATTTTACTTCAATTATAGGTTAGATTTTTTGTGATTTGAAATGAAAGATCAAAAGGATAAATAAACAATGCAAAAAAAAAAAATCACACCTTTCTTTGCTCATATTTACTAAGGGTGGTCAGTAGTAAATAAACAAATTTGGAGATTGGGAACTTAACATTGCGGACATTTTGGAAAAAACAAAGCAGACAATTCACCAATATCAACTGTATCCACATCGGTAGAAATTTGGGCAAGATTGGAAAGTAATTATATTAATACTCCATCTAAACAATTTTAAACAGTACTGTGCTAATTATTTTATTGTGTATGCACTGTGACTGTTATGACCTCATAGTACAACGAGACACTATATGGACCATTTGTTCTTTTAAAAACTTAGTTTTTTTTTTATCACAAGAGTGCCTAAAATGAATCAGTGAAGGTAAAACGGTCATTCAAAATGGTTACAAATTTAAATGGTGAGGAGTCACAGCACCTACATTTACATTTTCTGTTACATGTGAATATATATTTTAACCTAAACTTTCATGTTATGCTGATGTTATGCATGTTACGTTTTATGCTTAATATACTTAGAAAAATTTAAAATGGTGTTATAATATTTTAAAGGCATACTGTCATGGTATTGCCATGTTGTTCTTATTAGAAATATCTTGGGGAGTACTATGTAAATGTCACGGTACATGAATATGGGAATCATACATCCAAGTATCATGGTATCTGATAATGTCACAGTGCTTTTCAGTCAGGGCTGATGCTTCACACAGAATGTCTTTAATCCACAACAACATAGCTTTTAAACCATATTCAGTAAGGCAGGGAACAAACAAGAATCAAAAGATGACTTTCTTTCAATTTCCATCAACTCAAAGTGGTGAGAATCAACAAAGTACAACCGACTCCTCACAGGAAACACAGTGTTATTTATCATCAAACACACAATTAAACTACACACAAAAAGACCACAGGAAGAAAGGCATCACAGCACCAACAAGTGATACATTAAAAGTAACACTTGTTGGTGACTATTAAACCCAGAGGGTTCAAGATACTAAAAAATACTCCCAGAGCAATTAGCAGCCACTGGGGTTCTCCCAGAGGACGATGGTTCTAATGATGTCAGGATAGACAAATAAACCTGCATGTGACAGACCTCACCACAGGCCAAAAGCCCTAGCGGGAGATGTGAAATACAAAAAAATAGACTAGAACTAGCATCTAGGAATTGGATTTGCTTTGTGGACAAAGTCCCGCTATTGTTTTTCGGCTGCGGCTTCTAACCGGGGCCAAGTGTGTGTGTGTGATTGCTGCCGGTGTTGCGGCATTTCGGTGAATTACGTGGGAGCCTTCTGCGGATCGTGCTGTTTCTGGCTGCTCGGGCTGACTCGGCTGGCCATTTCGTTAGGCTGGGCGTGCATGGTGGACTCCAGTTGTGATCTTTGGAGTATTTGCATATGCTCCTACAGCCAGCAGTTCCAGCTCAACGATCTCACAAAGTCTCCCTTGTTGTGGATCTACAGAGTCCTCCTTGTGACCTATGGATTTACTTGATTTCTCCGGTTGTGAAATATAACCACGGATAGTATAAAGCCGACAATGTTAAACCTCAGGCCGCAAACAAGGTTTTATCAGCGCGACCAAAGTAACGGTTACCAGGCATACAAGTCGCGCACATACAGCGGCAGTACAAACAAACTTAAACCCGCAGCTCAATGGATAGAAACAGCAGCTTACCCGTGGCGCATTTCTCCTGACAAGACAACATGCCAAAACTAGTACTCGCTCCTGCTTATAGCCCGTACTCATTCATTACTGGATTCTAACACAACGGTTTGGGATTTTTTACTGGTCCACATTTCAACTCTTGACTGGCCTCAATCAGGAAAGTTAATCAATCATTCATTCATTCAATTATTGCTGCTGAACACCCGTGACGTAGTGAACGCGACATTGGGGCACATACATATATACTGATCGAAGTTATTTCCTAATTTTGTGTATGATATTATAAAGTCTGTGTTAACTAAGAAAGAAAACTACAACATTGTCAATTACACTTTTAGCTGAAATTCACCTGTTAGAAATGACATACCAAGTAAAACAGTAAGTGACGAAGTTCATATGTTAATGATATCTGGAAATATTTTACCAAATTCAGGCCCTTATAATGATGCTACTTTGGCTTTTAATGTTCCAGCACATTTTAAATCTAGGTTAGGACTGGGTTTTATTCATATAAATGTAAGAAGCTTGCTTCCTAAATTGGATACGGTGTGTATTTGGGCAAACAGCACCAATGCAGATGTTATAGTAATATCAGAGACATGGCTCAAGAAAACGGTCTCAGACAAAGCCATCAGTATTGATGGTTATACTGTTTATAGGGCCGATCACCCAAAAGGGGAGGGGGGTAGCAGTTTATATTAAGGATAGATTTGAGGTTACTGTGTTGCTTTCTGAATCAATGGCCAAACAATATGAATTATTAGCATTCAATCGAATTGTTTCTAATAATTTACATTTTACTGTAGTTGTTTGTTATACGCTTCTATCAGCGAACAATGACGCTCTTCCATCCTTAATGCACACTTTGACATCCTTGAATTATAAGGAACTCGTCCTACTGGGCGATTTTAATTTGAACTGGCTGCAATCTGATGGATTTAAAGCAATATGTGATAGACTTAATCTTTTTCAGTAAGTCGAAACACCCACTAAAACCAATTTAACAGATCAACATTAATTGATATTACCTTTATAAATGCTACCCATAAGTATTCATTGGCTTCTGATTATGCAAATTATGTTAGTGATCAATGTGTTGTTGCTGTAATTAGAGATACTAAATTACTTAAGCAGAAACCACATATTATTGCTAGATGGTGTATGAGACACTTTAGTGAAGGTTTTCTTTGTGACCTCGCCCAGTACGAGTGGGATAGGATTTCTCTTATACCTGATGTTGAGTATGCATGGAAATATTTTTATGACTGTTTTCTCAATTATCAATATGCACGCACCTTTTAAAAAATTAATAGTTAAAGGCAGGGACAATCCTTGGGTTTCTGCCTCATTATCAGCCCTTATACATGAGCTGGATGTTGCTTGGGCAAAAACCAGGCAATCTGATTTAAACTCTGATTGGATTTATTTTAGACAGCTCTGGAATAAATGCACAGTTGCAATTAGAAAGGCAAAAGCAGACAATGTTATTCTTAAAACATCAAGAAATTTAAATAATCCAAAAGAATTAGAACATTAAATATGGTTGTTAATAAAAATACTTACATTTTCCTTAATGTATAACTACCGATTCTATCATATATTTAATTTTATTGCTTCAGGGTCACTATTTGAATCATGTAATGTTACTTTTCAAAAGTCTGATTTTATTTATGCAGTAAGTAATCTAAAGGAGGAGGCGTTTAGTTTTGGACAGATAATGCGTTTTGATGTCCATAAAGCACTCAAATCACTAGAGATAAATCACCAGACTCTACACAATCAGGGATTGTGTAGAACCTGTGTTTTTAAAAATGGCAGATTTCATCTCCCTTAACTTATCAATTTAATCTCTCATTAAAAACTAACGACATCCCAGAAATTAGGAAATCAGCTTTTGTGGTTCCTTTATTGAAAGGGGGAGATCCTACTATCTTTAATTATAATATAATTATAGACCAATTTCAAAGCTTTGTGTTCTATCAAAATTTTTAGAAAGCCTTATTCATGAACAGCTGACATGTTATCTTAATACAAATAAAGTTTTATCTAATAATCAATCAGGATTTTTCAAAAAACATAGAACTACAACTGCTGTTTTGAAAGTTCTAAATGATATTGCGGATTCTCTAGATAAGGGAGGTTACTGTGCATCTCTTTTTATTGATCTATCAAAGGATTTCGACACAGTGGATCATGAAATACTCTTGCATAGACTTAAAAGTGTTGGTTTATATAATCATGCTATATTTTGGTTTAGAAATAATTTAAGCAGAAGAATGCAATGTGTACAGATAGAAGGTAAACAATCTGAGTCATTAGATATTGATAAGGGTGTCCCCCAAGGATCTGTGTTGGGGTCGCTCTTATTTACTATTTATATAAATAGTCTTGATCATGACATTCAAAATGTGCGATTTAATTTTTATGCTGATGACACCATTATGTATTGTAGTGCTACCTCTAAGCAGCAAGCCTTGCATAATCTACAATTAGCATTTGATGTCATTCAGTTACGGCTTTACAATTTAAAACTTGTTTTGAATGCTGATAAGACTAAACATGTTATTTTCAAGTACAAAGAAACTAGTAAATAATCTTACTTCTCTTCAGTCTTTGAAGGAAATGTGATCGATTTAGTGAAAGAGTATAAATAACTTTTATTTATTTAAGTATTATTATCGACGATACACTATCTTTTTGTTCTCACATTACTCAGCTAAAGACATTTTTTTAAACAAAGCTAGGGTTTTAGTTCAGAAACAAGCTCTGTTTTTCATTTAATGTAAGAAAGAAATTTGTATCTGCTACATTCTTACCAGTACTTGATTATGGGGATGTTGTGTATCAATTTGCTCCATCTTATTATCGTATTTGTATGCTGTGTATCATGGTGTTTAAGATTTATATAGAATTGTAAACCCTCAACACATCATTGTACATTGTATAATAGAGTAGCTTGGCCTTCTTTGTCTATTAGAAGAGAAATGTTTTTGTATACAACTATTTACAAGGCTATCTTGGGGTTCTTGCCTTTGTATCTCTGTTGTTTGATCCAACGGAACCGTGTTTGGAAATATTCCCTTCGTTCTCAGAATTTGTATATTCTTTCTGTTCGCCATGTTCGAACTGAATTAGGTAAAAAGGCTTTTAGGTATGCGCTCCATTTGACTGGAATTCTCTTCAAGTGAAACTGGTTACAAAACTTGGTGTCTATGGAACATTTTAAATGTATCATTTGTCAGCTTGAAGATGAATCAATGACTTGTGTTTTTAGTATTGTAAATGTCTGTTTAAATTTATTTAAATTAGGCTGTGTACAGTATTTCCTTTTTTTTTTTTTTTTACTTATTTGTTGTCCATCTTGGCCTGTAAAAGAGATTTTTAATCTCAGAGAGGGTATTCTGGTTAAATAAAGGTTATAATAATAATACAATAATACAATTAGGGATGCACAATATATTGGAGACTATATTGGTTTAGGCCAATGTTGGCATCTATTAAATTATTGTTATTGCTTAAGGCTGATACTGAAAGCAGACAATATTATATGACTCTCTGAAACACGTGATTCTGCTTAGTTCATCACAGCATTCTGAAGTAAATATTTTTTTGCAGATTGACTACTTTATAACATTGACTGCTGCATCAGGCAACTTATTTCCTACAACGCTTAACTAATTTATTATATCTCATGTCATTCTGTAGTCTCATCTCATATAATAAAATAATTAAATAACTACTTAATAATTAATGAGACAACAATCAGACCCCAGGGTTTTGTGTCAGTGGTTACCAGCTGTGACATTTTTTTTCAGATGGGATTTATTTAATTGGCAAATCATCATACAATAAGCAGGAACTAAAACTATTTTTGAAACTGTATGTTTTAATTGATCATCAATCTCTCCATATTCTTTTTCTAAACTGCTTAAACTCTGAATGTGAATTTATGTCTGGGTTAATGTATTGGATAGTTTGTGGTGATTAAATTCCTATTAGATAAAGATGACAAATAAATGCTAAAATAAGACAGCAATATGAGAAAAAAAAAAAAAAAAGTCACATCCAAACTAATTACATCTCAAAATCACTTAATAATAGCCTGTGAAAGTGTGAAAGTCTGTGTGAAAGTCTGGATCACTGACGCCCACCAATTTGGCTTTTAAGATCTTTTAAAATTGGTTACTTCAGCACTATTTTGTCTTTGCTAAGAGTATTTTTTCTTGAAAGTTTAAAATATCTGCCTGTGCTCCTCAGTGGGAGGTGAGGGCATACCCGAGGGCCGTTTCTCTCTCTTTTCAACCACTTAAAGGGGAAGTGACAATCGGAACAATTACACAGGCCTATTACCTCAATCAGGTATAGAGTGGTATGGACTCTCTCTTTCTCTGCCTATCTCTAGTGGTTTGGCTGCAACTCTAGTGCATTAGAGAGCTCTAACCCTGTCATTTCTCAGACACACTCGCTTATTACTGACATGCCGCACGCACCTGCAGCCAGGAGGAGGAACACGCAGAGCAGACAGGTCTAGCAAAGACCAAAACGGAGAGGTAGAGATGGTAGAATGGAAGGTCAAAAAGACACAAAAGCCTGTCTTCAAAACCTAGTGGGATGTATCACTGTACTCTCCCTGATAGATAAAAAAAATTACAAATAAATCAGCACAGGGTTGTTTGCTGATCAGGATGTTGGTCTCCCAGCCTGGCCTGGTTTCCCAGCCAGACCAACTGACATGAGCCCAAAACCCCTCTAAAACCATCATAACTGACAACACTTACCAGTTTGCCAGGCTAGGAGACCAGCTAACTTTTCCTTGACTGATTTATAACACTGTGAGAAGCAACTCCATTAGTCAAAACGGTGAGTAATGCTCACAGTACACTCCAATATATTTTGCATATTGCAAAACAAACAACACAATATTCAAGCATATGAAACAAATTAATGGCACACACAGTTTCAATTAAGTACATATGCTCTAAGTAATCTCATCATCTTAACTGCAACTGTAGCTCTCAATAGGCTATTTTGACTGAAGTTTCACAGAAATTAGGATTTCAGCTGTTTCTTAGGAGCTGTCACATTATTTGTAGGTTTGGCCTAATAAGACTAAATACAATGGTCATGCAATACTACTTTGTTTGGTTACCAGAGCCGGCCAGATCCAGCTCTGTTTCTCCTTGGAGTCAGACTCCACTGCAACATGCCGCTGATTGATGATGACAAACTACAGCCGGTGCTAGCAAGACATCACTTCAGTTTTTTTACTTCAGATGATGAACTGATGCCAACTCCAACTATAAGTAGGGCTGGGCGATAAAACGATATCGATATTTATCGCAATAAAGAAAATCCACGATAAGCTCGATTTTTACTGCATGTCACTAAATCACAAGCAGGTTGGCTTTCTCAGGCTGCGTTCCACTGAGGCGGACAAAATCCGCAAAAGGCGCTCACAGCGCTAGGAGAAAGCTTGCTCCACACCGCTTCATGACTTCATGCTAACGGTTGTGCCCTCTCATCGTCTCTAGTGAAGAGCGCGACAGAACAACAGTGATGTGGACAACATTAATTACTAGTTGGTAGACTAGTCTCTCACTTTAATGAAAATATACAAATGTTTTTTAAAAATTTTTTTTAAATGTTTTAAAAATGTTCCCTCGGGACACCCCTGAACCCACATTCAGCATCATTCCACAGTCACAAGGGCTTCTATGCCCCATACTTGTTTATCTGAATCTAAAGAAATATAAAAAATTAAATTTTAATGTAAAAATATTCCAACAAATACTGGACTGCTGTCACTATGCCTCAGAACAAACAGATGATCTTTTAACATTCATTTTCAATTGATAAACTATAAAATATTTTTATATTTTGGTAAAAGATCGCGCAGAACCCACTGCTTTGGCTGTCTCTGGACCCCCTGTGCAGTTTTGTAGAGACTATTTTGACTGTTTAGAATACATTTTTTAATTGCAATGTGTAAATGTATATTGTGATAAATATCAATATCAAACAATATGAAAAAGATTATCGTGATAAACATGTTGGCCATATTGCCCAGCCCTAACTGTAAGCATCTGATACTTCATATGCCACTGCTGAACCTTGAACTTAGGATGGACCCCACCGAACCTCACTGAAATGACCTGTCGGTTGAACTGCGATGCACCTCATTGATCTCTGCCTGCATCACCTTTGTCTATTGATGGACCACACTCATGAAATGGAACACATTTAATTGCCAACAAAAGCCTTCATCAGCCAACTAACAAAGAACAATGCATCTATGTGAAATTCTGCAGTAAATCCAGGATGGACTTCAAAGATATTACCATTAATCTTACAGTTCATACAAAATCTGTTTAAACACTGGCCCTTAATGCTTATTAGTTTTAAACCATGACTTGCACTGTACACAAATAACTAACATTGGCATTATATCCATGTTGTTTAGCCAGAGGGTTACTGGCCCCCACAGTGAGCCTTGTTTCTCCCAAGGATATTTTTCTCCATTAACCAATATCTTATGGAATTTTGTGTTCCTTGCCACAGTTGCATTCAGCTTGCTCATTGGGGAACTTTATCATTTAATTTTTATACACAATTTAAAATTATATTTAAACAAACTACACAATGATCACTCTAAGACTTATATATATATATATATATGAGCCGTTTAATTTACTGTTAAAGCATGATTTTCTGTAAAGCTGCTTTGAAACTATGTGTGTTGTGAAAAGCTTTACACAAATAAAAATGACTTGTATTGAAAAGTGGGAGTTTAATTACACCCAATGGGCTAAAGAAAGTTAGAAAGAGAAAAAGAGAGAGTGAGAATGCGAGACAAATACATTTATATTAATTGGGGGTTTGTGAATGAGAGGCTGTTGGATTAAATCCAGAGCCATTTTAATTTTATATCACATATTCTTTTTGAGTGTCATTTTAAAGCAGTGGAGATTGTGAGTTCACACAGCATACACAACTCTTAGACACTGTACTAAACAGACAGAAAACAGGCGATAGGTCTGGGTAAAATATCTTGAAAAACGTTTGTCTCAATATTTGTCAGCCTTTTGAAGGTATTCGATATATATCTTGATATGTACAATATGTTTTTACTCTGAAAAGCTTTAGAAAGTTTTAATGGATTTGATTGTGGCTCATCTATTCAGAATGTATGATAAACATGTCAAGATATATATCGAATACTTGATAAAAAAAACTTGTTTTGCGATCATTTTTCAAATAAAATGAGAAAATAAGAAAATGAGATGATGTAACTCCATTGGAAAGGTATTTAATTCAATAGATTATCCAAAGTACAAATAATTAAAATATAGACCAATTTTACATAAAAAAAAAAAAAACTTCAGCTCATAATGTATGCACTATATATAAAGTTGAAGTCAGAAGTTAGACACTTATGTTGAAGTTATTAAAACTTATTTTTTAAACCACTCCACTGATTTAATATTAGCAAACTATAGTTTTGGTAAGACAATTAGGACATCTACTTTGTGCATGACACGAGTAAAATTTCCAACATTTGTTTACAGACAGATTGTTTCATTTTGAATAGACTATATCACAGTTTCAGTGGGTAGTTTGGTGTGAAAAGTGCAAATCAATCACAGAACAACAGCAAAGGACCTTGTGAAGATGCTGGAGGAAACAGGTAGACATGTATATATATATCCACAGAAAAATGTGCTATATATCAACATAACCCGACCGGCAGCTCAGCAATGAAGAAGCCACTTCTCCAAAACCACCATAAAATGGCAAGAATACAGTTTGCATGTGCACATGGGGACAAAGATCTTACATTTTGGAGAAATTTCCTCTGGTCTGATTAAATAAAAATGTAACTGTTTGGCCATAAAAATCATCGTTATGTTTGGAGGAAAAGGGGTGAGGCTTGCAAGCTGAAGAACACCATCCCAACCGTGAAGTATGGGGTGGCAGCATCATGCTGTGGGGGTGCTTTGCTGCAGGAGGAACTGGTGCACTTCACAAAATAGATGGCATTATGAAGAAGGAAAACTGTGTGTATGTATTGAAGCAACATATCAAGACATCAACCAGGAACTTAAAGCTTGGTTGCAAATGGGTCTTCCAATTGGACAATGACCCCAAGCATGTCTCCAAATTTGTGGCAAAATGGCTGAAGGACAACAAAGTCAAGGTATTGGAGTTGCCTTTACAAAGCCCTGATCTCAAGCTGATAGAAAATTTGTGGGCAGAACTGAACAAGCGTGTGCGAACAAGGAGGCCAACAAACCTGACTCAGTTACACCAGTTCTGTCTGGGGAAATGGGCCAAAATTCCAGCAACATATTGTGAGAAGCTTGTGGAAGGCTACCCAAAACATTGACCAAATGTAAACAATTTAAAGGCAATGATACCAAATACTAACAAAATGTATGTACACTTCTGACCCACTGGGAATGTGATGAAAGAAATAAAAGCTGAAAGAAATAATTATCTCTACTATTATTCTGACATTTCACATTCTTAAAATAAAGCAGTGATCCTAACTGACCTAAGATGAGTTTCTAAGCGAATGTTTTCTACGATTAAATGTCAGGAATTGAGAAAAAGTGAATTTAAACATAAGCTGTATGTACAGTCAGGTCCATAAATATTGGGACATCTACACAATTCTAATCTTTTTGGCTCTGCAGTTAAAGCACATCTTGTTCCTTTCATTTCAAATCCACTGTGGTGGTGTATAGAGCCAAAAAGATTAGAATTCTGTTGATGTCCCAATATTTATGGACCTGACTGTACATAAACATCTGACTAAAACTGTACATGATATGAATATTCTGGGTGAATTGAGGTCAAAATGTAACCTGTAGTCCTTAACTACCATTGCAGTGACATCACACATTACATTTCCTGTCACAGATTAACCTGAAACTAATACAACCATATTTCCTAGTCCAAGTTTACTGCAATGAAAACAGAGTTGAGATGTGAAGGGTTCCACACCACCTGTCACTGAACATTAGTGATATTCTAGACTGCACAGCAACAGCTGAACCCCTATTTCAAGTCCAGCTTTATACAGGTGTGGAAAAAATTTAATTATCTGGTATAGTGAGATGGCCTAGTGTGTTTTTGGGATGTGCGGAATGACTAATTTTACTGCCATATAAATGAAATTTTAGGAGTCAACAAGTCGACTAGTTTAAAAAGAAACCAATCTTCAGAAAACAGTAAAAAAAAAAAGTTGTTTATGTGACCCATTTAAACTACTTAATCTATTCTAAATAGAAAAGGGGTATTTATCTGCGATGTGCTCACCTTGCATTATCATCATTGTACTAATCTATTGAAAACAACTGAATGAATAGTGCAGGACCAATAGTGCAACCCCAATAGCCTGATCTAAATGGAATTCACCAAATAAAATGTACTTAACGTATTAAAACAGTCAGGACATAGTTTAAAATAATTAACATGTAGGCCAAATATACGGGAGAAATAAAAATGTGCTGAAAAGTTGCACGTATTTCACAATGTGCAGTCGTGCATATGACAGCTGTTTGGTAAAGAACATTAACCAATAACAGTTACAATTGAAAAAAATAAATAAATAAAATATAGGATAGAAAAAAATTGGCCTGTAATGTAGCCTACAATAAACCTAGCGTATGCTAAACGTGATGTGCGCACAGAATATAATATATACTTTATCCCGTAAAGCAGTTGGCACCTCATTGAAAATAGTATTCTTAATCAACAGATTTAAAAAAATGGATTACCTTTCCTAAAACAGTCATTCCTCTTCTGTCACTCACTCGACATCGTGTCGATTGTAGTGACACAAGGGGTCTTACTTGAGAGCCTTGCGTACCTCTGAACAATGTCCAGCCCCCGGAAATACGGGTATAAAGGATGTGCGTAAGTCAGTCAGATTTTTTCTTCTGAGCAGAGCGGTTGTGTGATCAGCGAGCTATGTTCATGACTGCTTCACCCCCCTCTGCAAGAGAGCTTCTGTTGGATCTGACGGTGCATTCCAGCAGCTTTCTCTCTCCGCACGCTGTGCAGACTCTGCCCCTGGGCGCTTCGACAGAACTTCTTTCAGAAAATAGAGTGATTTATCTGAAAGAGTATATTTTCTCTAAAACAGTTTATTTCTGATAAAAGAGCAACATACACAAGCGAGCGTTGAACGTCCTTTTCAGGATGCGTCTTTTTAAAGATGCCCTTCCGCCGCTGTGTATTACCTGGATGTGGGACATGATCAAACTTGAGGCGGCGTTTGTGGATGTTCATGTTCTTATTGCGAGAACATGACCATGGCAACGTTGCGGTCGCGGCTTTCGTTCTTAAAGACAAACACACACAGCCGCTCCGCATTGCTCCTTCTTCCCACGGGATTGAGAATGACCCGGTTGGCGATGGAGGCGATTTGGGGATGGCAGTGGGCTCGGTTTCGCCGTGCACAGCCACACGAACCACCCACCCCCCCCCCGGCACGCTTGTTTGCTACCATCCGCGCTCGGGATGACAGCAGCTTGCCTCCTCCCTAGAGCCAGGTCTGCCGCCCTCAGGCCAGCCCGCCCAGTCTGACGTGCAAATGGCCGACATGCTTTCCCGGGCCGCTGTGAACGTTGGGCTGGACTGGAACCTTCCATCTTCACCCCCAACACTCGTGGCTTGACGATTGGTATCTTGGCTCCAGGCACATCTACCTTTTCTTCCCGGAAGTGCATGACGAGCTGACAAGTTCGTGGAGGGTACCTTTTAATGCCCGGAACAGACCTCCTCGCTCGTCCGCACCCACTACCCTGGATGGTGGGGCAGTCCATGGATACATGGAGGTCCCTCAGGTGGAGAGGGCGGTTGTGATCCACCTGTGTCCCGAGAATGCTGCCACCTGGCGGGACCGCACGGTACTCCCCTGCAAGCCCTGTAGGACAACGTTGTCAATGACTGTGAAAGCCTACAGCGCCAGCGGACAAGCCGCCTACGCCTTTGCATGCCATGGCTCTCCTGCAAGTACACCAAGCCAAGGCACTTAAAGATCTGCATCTGGGTAGTCCCGATCCCGATGTGCTGCAGGAACTGCACTCTGCCACCGACTTCGCTCTCAGAGCTACGAAGGTCACAGCGCAAGCACTCGGGTGGCTGAAATGGTCGAGATGCGTGACGTTGACAAGGCACACTTTCTCAACGCCCCCGTCTCCCAGCTCAGCCTCTTCGGTGACACTGTCGACAACTTCGCCCAGCAGTTTTCGGTGATGAAGAGGCAGATGGAGGCCATCTCTCACATCATGCTGCACCGCGGCAGCACAGGCCGCCCTCCGTCTGCCCACCGAGGGCATCCCCCTGTGAAGAAACAACAGGCAGCTCCGCCTCAACCCAGGCCCAGCTCTCAGCCCCAGTGTCGAGTGCCCCACAGGCGGCGTACACCCCCATCTCCAGGACCTCTTCTAGGGCCCGTAAAGCCCCTAAACGCTCCTGAGACGACGCACCCAGAAAGTCAGACGTTTGCCCCGGAGCTGGTAGCAAGACCACTCTGTCCCCTGGTGGAGGGCCGGGAGGAGAATCCTCAGTTCTCCCTTTTTCTTTCGCCGCACCCCCTTCGGGCTGCGGTACCCACATTGCCAACAAAAGAGCAATTTCCTCACTCACTTCCTGGGTCATCAGACTGGCGCGCACCGTTCTCACGGCACCCCAGCACCAACGCTTCGCAGTCCCGGCTCCCCGGACGCAGCCATTACTATGCGCCCACAGGTACCAGGTGCTTACGCCGTTTGGGGCTTCAGGTCAACTGGGAAAAGAGCAAGCTCTCTCTGGTTCAGAGCATCTCTTTTCTCTGCTTGGAATTAGACTCAGTTTCAATGTCAGCACGCCTCACAACCGAGTGCACGCAGTCAGTGCTCAGGTGCCTCGCTCGCATCAAGCCAGGCACAGCGGTTCCTCTGTTCCAAAGGCTCCTGGGGCATATGGCATCCTCGGCCAGTTGCGCCACTCAGGTTGATGGATATGAGACCGCTTCAGCACTGGCTTCAGACTCGAGTCCCGAGATGGGCATGGTGCCCATCTCGGGACTCGAGATGGGCACCCCTTCCTGCCATCAACCAGGCAGTGTGTTAATCACCCCTTCCTGCCATCAACCCTTGGGCAGACCTCTGTTTTTTGCGGACAATAGTACCCTTTAAGCAGGTGTCCAGACGTGTTGTGGTCACCATAGGCGCCTCTCAACTGGTTTCGGACACCGTGTGCAAGGGGCACGCTGCTGCTGGCTCCTGTACGGGGCCCCGCCTGCTTTGGCACATCAACTGCCTCGAGTTGTTGGCTGTATTCCTTGCCCTGTGGAGGTTTCTCTCACTAGTTCGGGGCAAGCACATTTTGTTCTATTCAGACAGCTCCGCGACTGTAGCGTACATAAATCACCATGGCGGCGTGCGCTCTTGTCATATGTCACAACTCACCCACCATCTCCTCCTTTGGAGTCAGCTGCGAATCAGGTCGCTGCAGGCCTCTAACATCTCAGGCGGGATGTATCCCTCTCTTATTTCAAGCAATTTAATAGCTTAGCGAAGTCCTTCATTTGGAATGGTAAACATCCCAGATAACATTTCAGTAAGCTACATAGGCCGAATAACAGCAGTGCTGATTTAAGGCTATATAGCACGATTGCGAGTGTGTTATTGCTTATATACTACATTTCAATGAACAAGTAAATTAAAATAAACTAAAGTTGTTAGTTTAAAACCATTTAAAGCTATTTTCTAGCTGTAGTCATGTAGTAGTAACACGAGCGATCACTGAGCGCTGTTGTATGTAAACAATGATTGATGGATTCACTTCACATCACCAACTGATCATATTAAACACAAAAATATTTTGCCACCACCTGCTGGCTAACATATGTAATGGAATTTTTTTTTTTTTTTAAAAAGACACTTCTACAGTAACTCTTAACACATATGCACTACTCTTACACTTTAGAACAGCACGAACACAAGTGGAGTGATACAAACTGTGAAGCGTATACACATGTATACACATATACACTGGCGGCCAAAAGATTGTAAAAAATTACAGATTTTGCTGTTTCTGAAGGAAATTGGTACTTTAATTCATCAAAGTGGCATACAACTGATCACAGAGTATATCCAGGACATTACTAATGTAAAAAAAAAAACAGTACTTCCACTATTTGAAAAAAGTAATTTTTAATCAAATCTAGACAGGCCCCATTTCCAGCAGCCATCACTCCAAAACTTTGTCCTCGAGTAATCATGCTAAATTGCTAATTTGGTCCTAGAAAATCACTTGCCATTATATCAAACACTGCTGAAAGCTATTGTGTTCATTAAATGATGCTTAACATTGTCTTTGTGTTTGTTTGTTTTTAGTTGCCACAGTATGCAATGCAATAGATAAAGATAAAGCACAACTGGCTCTAACAAGGACAGAAAGAGATGTGGAAGTCCAGATGTACAGCTAAACAAGAGGATAAGAGTCTCTAGTTTTAGAAATAGTCACCTCAAATGTTCTCAGCTGACAGCTTCATTGAATTCTACCCGCTCAACACCAGTTTCATGTACAACAGTAAAGAGAAGACTCAGGGGTGCAACCTTATGGGAATAATTGCAAAGATAAAGCAACTTTTGAAACAGAAAAACAAAAAGAAAGGTTAAATATGGCAAAGAAACACAGACATGGGACAACAGATAATTGTTAAAGAGTGTTATAGATCTTAAACCATTGAGCATTTTTGCGATCAGCTAAACTGTAAGGTGTGTGAGAAGTACCCGACAAGACAGCCACATCTATGGCAAGTGCTACAGAAAGTGTGGTGTGAAATGTCACCAGAGAATCTGGACAAACTGACAGCTAGAATGCCAAGGCAAAGCTGTCATTGCTGCACATGGAGTATTTTTGATGAGTTGAAGTAGTTTAAAGTTTTTTGTTTCAAATTGTAATAGTAATTGTTCACATTATTAATGTCCTGACTATACATTGTTTTCAGTTAAATGCAACTTTGGTGAATAAAAGCACCAATTATTTTCCATAAGAGCTAAATTTTTACATTATTCCAATATTTGACTGCCAGTGTGTGTGTGTGTGTGTGTGTGTGTGTGTGTGTGTGTGTGTGTGTGTGTGTGTGTGTGTGCGTATATATATACATACACACACACACACACACACACACACACATATATACTGTATATTTTTTTCCATTTTTTGTTTTCAAAAAATAAAAAAAATCTGTTGACAATTTTTTTTTTTTTTTTATAATTGGTAGACATAAGCAGAAACTTCATGTAGACAACTAATAGTCTGCATATACACTTATTCCTCAGAGTTAACAAGCTCAATAATTATGTATGTGTGTCCTGACCAGCAAGCACACTGGACATTTTCCATGCCACAAGGGACATGAACACCAACAAAGAAAACACTGTAATACCAGAGGACAAAGGTGTGCTGCCAGCTGACCCTCTCGAAGGAGGCCAGTGGGACAGCAGGGTGAGGTCCCTGGGTTCCCGCCTGGACAAGCAACATAACAACCAGCACAGGTAAAAACAATCCACATACCTAATTGGTTCTTAAGGGACATAAACATTCAGAAGGCATATAAATAGACCGGGACACATAGGACAAATATATCTCTCTTGAATCTCAGTCTCTCATGACTAATATCTGTAGAAATTCTGCAAATCACGGTTTCCAAGGTTACAAAACCTTATCTGCTATCTCCATCCGCAGGAGTTCAAATTTTAAATTGAAAAGTATGATTTTCAAAGTGAATTTATAGAATGTGGGGAAGGTGCATAACCTGGCACCTACAGAATCCCCCCACACAGGATATGCCAAAAACAAAAATTTGGGAAACCCATCGTTCTATATACATCCCCTGCCCCTTGCTTTTGTTTATTAAATATTTTTTGCTAATTCAATCATGCTTTTAGCAGCCACAAACACTAATACTCTTAACCTGTTTTCACACATTTTACTATGTTTAAATCCATTTGCATGAATGATGGAATGAACATATTTCAAAATAGTATTGTAGAGAAGTAGTCAAAGTAGATGTTATGCCCAAAGATCACGGACAGTGCATTCACTGGACTTTTTCCACAGAAATGGCAAGAGCTGGAAAAATGTGCCAAATCCAATCTGAGTGGATGGCTACATGAGTCAGAATGCACAAGTTGTGTCTATGAGGAACCGAGTAGCCACAATGAGTGCTTTGAGGAAGACATTTTGTGAGGTTTATGGCATAAAATATTTTTGTAATAATAGATTTTTGAATGAAAGTTTGTTAGCAACTCTTAATGATTTCTCACCACTCAAGTGAGACCAAGTTCAATGTAATCCACTACGTTGGATTTTAGTGGCTCTTTTTGCAGGATTTAAGATGAATTTATCCTGCCGCATTTTAAATGTGCTCAAGCCAAATGATTTCATATTAGCCTTGGCTGGGTCTTACCGAACCACAAGAAAGAGTTTCAGACAACAGGGTATTATATTGACTCTCAGAGTCCTCCAGTGTAGAAATATGTTACAAAACAAAATCTCCTCGCCCATGTTCTGTCTTTAAATCTTTTTTTCCAGATGCTTTCCCTCAATCCATATCAACTCCTCTTTCCAGTAGCTATTTCCAGATTTCCATTTCCCTAGTCTTAGACAGAATTAAATGAAAGCTCATGCATATTGCAAACAAAACTGGAAAGCACTTTCTCAAACTAGCAAACTCTAATCTGACTGCCTGGCTGAACTGTATGCAACTTACAGTTGTAGAGCAAACCTTTTTTTAATAATGTTATTTATAAGGCATCTTAATATTATGGCAACCCATTTCAAATAACCCTGCACCTCTAAAAAAAAAAAAAGAAAAAAGAAATTGTGGTTGGCTGCTTTGCATGTCGGTCAGACTGACTCTTCCTGATTTCATGGGTGGATCGTGGCCAGAACAAGCTGCAATGGGGACTACATTTATTTAGAATAGACTGATTTTTCAAGTCATCCATAAAAGTAGTTGACTAGTTAGTGAGTCAGTGTTTACCGGTAAATGACTCTCCACAGTCTGTGCAGCATCAGCGGTGGAGAGAATAACTTGCGCTGCTGCAATGATGCGGGTATGAATGAAAGCTCAAAAATCTCCACTGACACATTCACGCTGCTTATGTTGTCATGAACTTTAAACAAAAACAGACAGCTCCAACTCGCTTAGTTCCAGTCAGCCTCTAGGTGACACTTTCAATTGTTTTAGGGATCTCAAGAATGTTTGGCAAGAATTTGGGGTTAAACTTGATTCTTCCGGGCCCTCTCTTTTCTCTTATCTCTGTTCTCGCCTCAGGTATCTGACCCTATCGGGAAGCCCTCACATGCCCACTTTCACCCTGGGCCCCAGTGTTGCTCCACACCCTGCAATGCCTGTAGTTACGCCACTGATGTAAATACTCCAAACACACCCATACCATCTCAGATATCCACTGTGCGCTTCTCTTATAACGTGCTTTGTGAACGTAAAGCATAGCAGTTTCACATTATTTTAACATTTGTGTAATTCCATATATACAGTATCTGGCTATTACATCATGCCACATAAATCTGTTTACACGCTGACATGCAAATACACCAGAACATAGGTTGTGGACAGAGGAATTATGGCCATCTATAACAATTGCAACCGATGTCATATAATCCATGACTAGTTGACACAATCCAAAAGCATCCTGGTTGACACAATCCAAAAGCATCCACTAATCAATTAATCATTAGTCAAAAGTTTGGAAACACAAGTCTAGCCTCTCCTCATATCAGACAATAGCAAACAAGGTAGGGCTGCACAATATATCGTTTCAGCATCGACATCGCAATGTGCGCATCCGCAATAGTCACATCGCAGAACGTGTGATGTATTAAGATAAACATACAGTCTTCAATATTTTTTTTTCCAATAGGAAAAGTAGCATTATACACTCACCTAAAGGATTATTAGGAACAGCTGTTCAATTTCTCATTAATGCAATTATCTAATCAACCAATCACACGGCAGTTGCTTCAATGCATTTAGGGGTGTGGTCCTGGTCAAGACAATTTCCTGAACTCCAAACTGAATGTCAGAATGGGAAAGAAAGGTGATTTAAGCAATTTTGAGCGTGGCATGGTTGTTGGTGCCAGACGGGCCGGTCTGAGTATTTCACAATCTGCTCAGTTACTGGGATTTTCACGCACAACCATTTCTAGGGTTTACAAAGAATGGTGTGAAAAGGGAAAAACATCCAGTATGCCGCAGTCCTGTGGGCGAAAATGCCTTGTTGATGCTAGAGGTCAGAGGAGAATGGGCCGACTGATTCAAGCAGATAGAAGAGCAACTTTGCCTGAAATAACCACTCGTTACAACCGAGGTATGCAGCAAAGCATTTGTGAAGCCACAACATGCACAACCTTGAGGCGGATGGGCTACAACAGCAGAAGACCCCACCGGGTACCACTCATCTCCACTACAAATAGGAAAAAGAGGCTACAATTTGCAAGAGCTCACCAAAATTGGACAGTTGAAGACTAGAAAAATGTTGCCTGGTCTGATGAGTCTCGATTTCTGTTGAGACATTCAGATGGTAGAGTCAGAATTTGGCGTAAACAGAATGAGAACATGGATCCATCATGCCTTGTTACCACTGTGCAGGCTGGTGGTGGTGGTGTAATGGTGTGGGGGATGTTTTCTTGGCACACTTTAGGCCCCTTAGTGCCAATTGGGCATTGTTTAAATGCCACGGCCTACCTGAGCATTGTTTCTGACCATGTCCATCCCTTTATGGCCACCATGTACCCATCCTATGATGGCTACTTCCAACAAGATAATGCACCATGTCACAAAGCTCGAATCATTTCAAATTGGTTTCTTGAACATGACAATGAGTTCACTGTACTAAAATGGCCCCCAGAGTCACCAGATCTCAACCCAATAGAGCATCTTTGGGATGTGGTGGAACGGGAGCTTCGTGCCCTGGATGTGCATCCCACAAATCTCCATCAACTGCAAGATGCTATCCTATCAATATGGGGCCAACATTTCTAAAGAATTCTTCAGCACCTTGTTGAATCAATGCCACGTAGAATTAAGGCAGTTCTGAAGCCGAAAGGGGGTCAAACACAGTATTAGTATGGTGTTCCTAATAATCCTTTAGGTGAGTGTATCTGTCTGATATTACGTAATTTACTCTGATTTATGGGTTCATAGATACACTGAGTTTATTCCAATTTTTTTGTTGACGTGCAGGCTCGGCTTGCGCTTGATGAGTGAGGAACAGGCAAAAATAATTGGAGGATTTGGTTGCAAAATGAAATGCATTGTCAGTTATATGGAAATATTTTGTCTACAGACTGGATGATGTTGACCAAAAACAGGTACTTTGTCGAGAGTGTCTTGCAATTGTTGCCACAACACGAGGAAACACGACCAATTTGTTTGATCATTTAAGTCAGCACCACAAATCTTTATATGTCGAGTGCAAAGCCAGATCTAAATGCCGTCCAAAGTAAAAAAAACTATTTCAGATGCCTTTGCCAGTGTTACACATACGAGAAAGATTCCAAACGGCAGAGAAAAATCACAGATTCAGTAACATTTCACTTTGCGAAAGACATGGTACCAATTACATGATGCGTTCGCTTGACAAGCGGTATGTAATACAATCACGCAACTATTTTTTTAAGTTATTTCTTTTATAAATATTTTATGTTGTATTTTTGTGTATATTTTGTGTATAGCTGCACTTTTTTCCCCCAAAGGGTTTAAATTAAAATATATATATTGTTTACATTTCTTTTTAAAAAAAGAGGTTTGTAATCTAATTTGTAATGTAATAAAATGTTAAATTACTTATTTTGTCATTCACATTAATGCCCTATTGGGATAATGAAACTTCCTTAGTGTAATGCTCTGTTTTAACTTGGTGGGAGTACAGAGATAAAGCCTCCTGTAATCTCCTGGATCCCTTCTAGACACTTCATTTACAAATGAGCCCCTTTATTTTAGGGTAAGCAACATGCATTATTAATATCATAACATGTTAGATCATTGACTTTAGGGTGAATTGATAGAGGAGTATTACATGAATACAATGGAACCACTGTGAATTAAACAGTGTATTAATTTTTATAATAAACTACCCAAAATAAGTAAAAAAGTCATTTTCAGTTTCTTTTTTTAAAATCACTCCAATCATTCTAGAATAATTATTTCTTCTCAAATAGAGCTATTCAAGTCATCTGGCGAAGTCATCCTGTATTGTTTTTCATATCGCAATATATAAATCGCGGAAAAACTAAATATCGCAATGTCAGTTTTGTCCAATATCGTGCAGCCCTAAAACAAGGCAAAAGTGTAAATGCAGCAGCCCACCATCTGGCCCAAACACTTGTTCCATATTCCCAATATGTCTGTGAGTGTGTGTGAGAACAGAAAACAACCAATTCTGCTGTGCCACAAGTGCTGTGAGTCCAGAAGCAAAATAAAGCTTCTTAACTACAATAAAAACACAAGAGTCAGCCAGCTGGCTGTTAAATGACATACAGGAGATGAAGGGAGAGATGAGGGAAGCAAGAGGGAAAAGGAAACAGGGAAGGGAAACGGGGATGGCCGCAGGTGTGAGAACACCCAAGAAATATAGGTTGCTTTCTAAAAAACAGCCTTAATGTATAATGAATATCTAAGGAAGTAAGAAAAATAACAAAGAGAAGATGACAAAGGTCTTGTGAACAGAGACCAAGGCCAAAGAACAAGAGTCAGGTTGCAGAGGGAGGAAACATCTCTGTTTGGAAATGTTTGTGGAGCGTTCCAGAACGCTGACAATGTTGTGTGAGTGAGAGTACATTATACTCTCAGGGTTCCGCTGGCCACTTCACATTCGTATTACCCGGAAATAGAGGGCGTTCCCTTAACCCCGCAGAGAACAGGGAGTGTGAAACACTTTGGGTCTTCTGACCCTGAAGAAAAGTGATTAAATCATCAATCTTGGTACTGCAGTTTTATCTGTCAGGTTGCGTTGAAGGTAGGTGTCATGCTGCAAAGGCCGGAGACACAAGGATTTCCTGCACGTCTGAGGGTGTGCACACAAAAGGAACATTTCTCCCTTTCATCAGACACATAAATTATGTCACACCAACTCTATGCCACCTGATACTGCAGGAATGCCTCTGCACTGATCTATGCTTATAACAGCCATGGAGAACACATAACTCCCCATAAATCATACACAGGTTCGAGAAGCACTCAGAAAAGTGTAACAGAGAAAACACAAATTAATTACCAGTGTATCATCTGCCACTTGTATCAATCATTCAGCCACTGCAACATGTTAAGGTCTATTAAAATTAGAGTGTGACTTTTCATTACTACAAGTTCTTTATTTAAAAAAAACCAATGAATTATAATGGACCCCATCAGATTGACTGTAAAATATGGTTCTGTGACAGAGAAACCTTTTTTTTTATTTATTGGTCCACTCAACAAAAAAACATTATTGACCAAGGAGATATAAGCTTTGGGGTCATCCTCTATTGTTTTTAGCCCTTACATTGCAAATAAATCACATTTGTGCCTAAATTACTATTATTAAATTAATAAATTGCATTTTAGTGACTAAAATACAGCTAGTAAATATTCAGATTTCCCTCTCCTAAGATTGAGTTGTGTAGTGGTGAAGAACTTAAACACAGGGATACTTTTACTGAATAAGAAGCTGGCAAATAAGAAGATGGATTCAGCCTCATCATTTGCAGAGTGTTGTGTCTCGTGAGCATGAACTTGCAAAACTCTAGAGCATGTAGATTTGAATTTGAGAACTTGTACTGTACAATAAATATTTGTACAAGCTACTAGTCATACACATTAGAAAAGTAAAAGTTCCCTTTTGCTTCGTTCCATGTATTTTGTGGTCAAAGATCCACAAAGTCAATTTTCATTTCACAGTAAATATTTGCTCTGCTGACTCTCTTAAAGAGACAGTATCATTTTAGCGCTTGTTATGCATATCAAGTAAACTCAATGTAAATGGCACAAGTGCATATAAATAAACATGTAACAAAATGTATGAAATGTAAGAAATGTGTAAATACATAAACATTTAAAAGACACAATCATACAATAAAAAATTTATTGTTATATGTGTAATTCTATTTTCATTATAAGGTGTACCTTGTGAATATTTCATTAAAAATGTGTACGAAATTTTAAACAGTGACAACAGCTGGTAATATTATTGAACTGACATCAATATCATGAAATCATATAATATGAAATGTGTACATTTTAAAAAGCTAAAATGTAGTTAATATGATCAAAAATGAAATATAAAATAACATTTACAATCTTGCATACTTTATAGTTTGAAGAAGCCCCCTTTTCTGTTTACGTAATATCTTTTTCAGTTGCATTATGCTTGCATATTGGCAAATGTCTGGAGAGTAAAAAACAAAAGTTTACTTTTGTAAAAAGAGTTTCTTTCTGCAATGTGTCTAAAGAGGGTTGGTATCATTATAATATATAACTCTGTACATATATTGTTTCAGGAGCATGCTGTATAGATGTTTCTCTCCGATCCGGGTATGACAAGAATACTTTTTGATTCATAGTTGGAAGCATACTTTCTCTTTGTCTGGGCCTCATAAAGGTCTTATCTATTTGTTAACTGTTTCAGTCAACTGTTATATATATATATAATCCTTTTTTGCCAGATAGTGGAGAGAGATGGGAAATGATGGAGAGAAGAATGGAAAAATGGATTGTGAATGAAGCAAACAGACTTGTGTCACCCTCATTACCACCACAAACACCAGGTGGCAGATGCTGTTGGCTATAAACTGTTCTTATATGAGAAAAAAGGTGCCTTTCAAGCCATCGCTTGCTGGCCGGAAAAGTCAAATCCTCCATTAAGCCACACTCAAAATGCTTTTCTATACTGTAGACATTTGTACATTAAATAGTATGCTTGTTTATTTTTTTATTATTAACACTTTTATTGATTCAGACACTGCCCCATTTTTTATTAAATAACAAATTTCCCTGCCTTCTATTTGACATTTCTTTGAATGCTGCCACCCTGTCCATTTCTATGCAACACTCCTGAAATGAGGTCACTCCAGCTTAATTCCATCCACTAAGGATGACCTGCCTGCCGATCAGAACACTGGCTAGGACCCAGTTTTTATATATATTTATCCCCTATTTCATGACCAACAAATCACCTAATTTGTGTCTAGAGCAAAATTACATTTTGAGCACCAAAATGTCACACATAAAAATATGAACCCTCAACCAAAAATCTTGGATCTTAACACACCACCAAAAAACATGTGTTGTGTTCCCCATCTTCTGATTGGCATCACCAGAAGGTGGGTGTGTCTTTAAGACCAAGCCTCTCCATTCTAGAGGGGGTCCAATAGAATCTATGTAAAATCTTAAATTGCAAAAGGCGTACCCTTGCATCTCTAGATGAAGACTTTGTTTTTAGAATCCTAGCCCACACTCCCTCCTCCAATACCAAGTTTAAATCTTTCTCCCATAATCTCTTGAGAGAAGTTAAAGCACCATCCCACAGACTATGAATTAGCAGTGAGTAATATACTGATGCCTCATGACCTTTTCCAAAAGCATTAATCAACACTTCCAGAGAATCTGCCACAAATATTAACCATATTTTCAAAGGATCTCAACACTCCACTATCATACAAGTCACCGAGTGTACTAAACTCCCTCACAAGCCACTCTGTCCAGCAGAAAGGGGACCTATTAATACACAATTTTGGGTTAAGCCATATGCTCGAGGCAACATTTAAATAAATGTCTGAATTAAATACTCTTTTATATTTGTCTATACCGAGTGCAAAAACAAGATAACGGGGTGTAACTTGCCTTCTCTGGTTACTTTGATAGAAAGGCTTTGCAGTGGTGAGATAGGGGCAAGAAGTTCCTGTTCAGTACAAAACCAGGGAGGGGCTCTCTCTTGTGGAACCAACCAATGAGACCAAATGCATAATAATAAACCAAAATCTTGGTTAGGCCTAGCCCACCTTTGTAATTAGGCCTATCCAATTTACTGAAATGTAATCTGGGATGTTTATCATTTCAAATGAAGGACTTCGCTATGCTAACATATTGCCTGAAATAAGAGAGGGGGACATCTATAGGGAGAGACTGTAGCAGGTAGTTGAATTATGGAATATAATTCATTTTAATAACATTAACCTTTCTAATCATAGATAAATGTAATGAAGCCCACTTCACTCAAAAACATTTTTATTAAAGGGTCAAAATTAACTAACTAAATCACACAAATTTGCTGGGAATAAAATATCCAAATACTTAATATCGTGTTTGGAACACTGGAAGGTGCCCGGCTGAAAAGCCGTTACCGGGCAGTATGCTGTCAGAGCCAAAGCTTCAGATTTAGGCCAATTGACTCTGTATCCTGAGAAATTTGAAAAGGAATTAATAATTCTGTGGAGGCAAGTCAAAGATCTAATGGGGTCAGAGATGAATAATAAAATATCATCAGCGTAAAGCAAAAGCTTATGAGCCATACCTCCCGCAGTCACCCCTGGAAAATCATCTTCATTTCTTATCTTGGCTACTAAAGGTTCCAGGGCAAGACAGAACAATAATGGGGAAAGAGGGCAACCCTGCTGGGTGCCCCTTATTTAAATTTGTTTAAACCCATACTCATTTGTGTTCCTGTAGCCATTTCTCTACTGACATGTGACATACTGACATCCGGAAAGCCTGACCAATAAGAAATTTCACAGGTTGTATTCTGCATTTAAGCATGTTGATGACATGTGCATGTTTTGCTTTCATTTAGGTGTGGGTACTTGCCACAAAGGCTGGTGAAAATGAATGTCAGGCTCAAAACAATCACTAGCAATTAATGTCCTTTTGTCACATTGTTCTCTGCCTTGCACTAGGAGAGGATTTATATGGCAAAGACAAAAAAACTTAACTTTTAAGATCTACCCCACATATAGATTATACACACAAATCCCACATAGTAAAGCTGATGAGTAAAACTGTGGTCAGACAAAGAGGAAAAAGGGAACAGAGTAATGTAACAAGAAACAATACAGAAGAAAAAAAAAATAATAAATAAGAAATTCTGAGTGAGAAAAAGGACAACCAGAGGAGAGAAAGAAAGAGAGGTGAAGTACATTAAAGCTATCCATGCTGCTCTAATAAAAGGCCCTGAATGAGCAGAGTGGTAATCATAAAAAACTCCATCTATTCTGAGCCAGTCCATTAAGCAAGGTGGGGGAGAGCAAGACAGTCCATTAAGCAGGCCTTGGGGAGAGAGAAACAAATGAGTATACTTCACTAACTCAACAAAGCTCCACAAATGCATTCAACACACTGTAGCGATACAGCTCTGTTCATATAGCATTTTATCAGAATATTATGGCTATTCTAGATGAGCATTTTATTGAGAGAGAGAAGAGGGAAAAATGAGAAAATGCAACAAAAGAAGAAGGTCAGTTATGAAAGAACACAAAAAAAAGTGGATCAATGTCTCAGTGTTTGGTTCAGTCTGGTTGATGCTGATCTCAGATTTGCAAAGCTGGTCTAATATTGGAACAAACTTGTTAAGCTGTGTTTTGTTGCAAGAAGATCAGCTTCATGTAACCATGATGGATGGTAGCAAAATGCAGAATATGAAAGTGTGCAAATGTACTTTATAAGGTCAATACAAGGCAAGAAAGTTCTTTTTTTACTGGTCATGTAAGCTGGTCAGCACCTGAACCTGTTTAGCTGTTAAATTGCCGAGATCCTTTAGGCACTTTTTCAGCAGGGTCAGTTAGGATATAAGAATATTAAGTGGATCACATTGATCGAACACTAGAAATTATGGTGTATTCAGTCTAAAAATGTTTATCCCTTGTATGATCTGAGATAAGAACTCCTAAAGAGCTTTGAGAATGTGTCAGTGTGGTTTTACCATGGATCTGCGATACAGATCATCAGTCTGAGGGGGTCCAAGGGCAGAATCACTACTGCTCCGTACCAACAGAGGAGTGCCTGAAACACAAACACACACAATGATCAAAGGGGAAAATAAAACTACAAAGGCAACTACACTTAAAATGCTTATTTTGTCTCCTCATGATATATTTCACAAAATAAAATGTTTTAGAAAAAAAATGTATGTGCAGTTCAAAATTGCTGTTTTTGTGCTGATGTTGTGTTAAAGAAAAATTAACCAAAAAATTATAATTCTCTCATTACTGACTCATCTTTATACTGTCTAAAACTTGAATGACTATCTTTTTTTCTGTGGAACACACATAAAGACCTTTTATTTGAGGTATTTTATCCATACGTGACTGGTTTAATTTTCATAATGTAAATATTGAATGTATTTCACAAAAAAAAAAATTTGTTAGTTTCATGGGTATCTTATATTTTTTATATTGAACTGTTTTTGAAGTGCGTTGGGGTTTTCATTTATTTGTATACCGTGTTGCAATTAATGACATCATTTGGGTTAACCCGCGCTACACCTCTCAGTCTGCATGGGAGGAAATTTAAGTTTATAAATTTGAAGTATTCTATTTATTCAATTCAGAATAAAACCTTCTGTTCAGCAGCAGCCGATATCTGGCATCTTATTTACTTGCACAACACAGAGTTACAGAGTAACAGCCTGGTTACACTTACAATGCAAGTCAATGGGGTCACTAGCAAGCTCCAAAAAGGCATGTACACAAGCTGTACATGTGTCATGTGCAAAGGAAGTGTAATCACTCTTCAAGTCATGATCATTGCATTGTATGGATAGAAACAAATCATAGCTCCATCAAAATATATTTGTGTTCCGCAGCAGAAAGAGTTTGAGACGGCATAAGGGTGAGTAAATTAAAAGAGAATTATCATTTTTGGGTGAACTATCCCTTTGAATTGGTGCTAAAAAACAGACGGATGGCCAGCGCAAAAAATCTTTTTAACTATATTGCTAAAACTACACCTTCCTATGCAATTTTATATTATGTTGCACCCTATATTATACCCTATATTGGACCCTATGAGTCCCATCACGCATTTTAAATGGGTTGCAAATACTGTTTCAAGTTGTCTTTATTAATAGTCTATGCTTAAGCTCAGCACACTGTTTAATGACTGGACCAGTGTGTTTGTTGTCTTGTTATCAGTTTCATTCTTCCAGCTCAGCAGCAGCATCTGACTCTGAACCCTGAGTTAAACACAGTTTACATCTCACTTATTCATACTTTACTGGAGCAGGGGCACGTCATGCTCCCAGTGAGAGAGTAAAGATGGAAAAAAAAAACTCTGACAGCATTTCAAAAGGGTTTAAAAGAATATTTTGTTCTTTTCCTTCGCAGCAAACAGGGGCTGTCTATGTGTCAGAGGCTCTGACACAATGCCTTGTAAATTCCAGTCGGCTGCCTCCCTCAAGCATCCTGCATACAATTACAGACCTGTTGCCTTCCATCAATAGTTTAAAACACTTTTAACCATGCATGTGAGCCACAGTAATCAGTAGAAAAGACCTCATATGACTCTCAGGGGGATATTTCATATGGAAAAAAAGGATATTGTCATCAAGGATTTTCTTAAATACACATCCTGTCTACACTGGCGCAAGTAGCAAAAGCAAATAGATCATGTTGTAATCAATAATGCTGTCTACACTGAAACATCAATTGTGGCATTAAACTGACCCGGTCCATCTTGTGCAGCACGTGCTGGCACTACTCCTGCCCACAAGACAAATAAAAGCTTTAGAATGTTTGCTTTGACATGTCCAGTGTAGACATCCTCAGGCCATTGCAGCTGGTTGCAACACGTCAATGGACATGCCCAGTGTAGACAGAGTGTAGGCAGTGGGTAAGCGGTGTGTCCACCTCTTGTTCATAATTCAAACCTGAACAACCTCACAAACTCTTGGATAAGGAGGCAGTTTTCTGCTTGGCCCTTCCAGACCCCCAGCTGTTTAGAGAGACAGTCAGTGTGAGACTCCATTCAGTCAATTAGATCTAAATAACAGCCCAATAGAGAAGCATGGCTTCATAATGCAGCAGAAGCATCTTAATATAACAGCACTTGGGCATGAATACAGATAAACAGTTTAGTAAAGGACCACATAAACTGAAAGAGAGGACATTGTGTTAACCACTGTAGTGTTTGCTGATTCAGAACATTATTTATGTAATATTCTATACTTGGCATACACCAATACACAAATACAGACTGATGCTGCTGATAGCCCAAAACTATTGACCAAAATTATCATAAAAAATGACTTCAAAAAGGTGCGTTCCGAATGACAATGATTTTTGAGCCCCACAATTTTCAGCATTTCAAAGATCTCTGAGAGGATGGTAAAGTCTTCGAAGGGAATGGGGCAAAGGGATGATAACTTCTGAGAATGGAATGTACCCTATTTCTGAACAAACCTCTGTTTTGCAATTTGGTTTGCATAAATGGCCTGGGAAGACCAGGAAGGGAGCTTTACTATGCAAATGTTTATGTCTATTATATATATAGTTGGTCCTACATTGAAAACCATTTAAAAAAAAGAAAATTTTCTCAATGTTCTAGATCTGAAAGATGTCAGAATTATACTCCTTTAGAGACCCTGTGAAATCAAAATTAAAGATTTGCTGCTTTTCATCTACATCTATGTAGCAAATTTCAGTAGATGTACACAGGATGGCAGAAAGTGCCTGCGTACCTCCACCAAAACCTATCGACTAGTTTTAAAAATGTGGCGAGTGGTTTGACATGTCACACCCCCACTTCCTGTTTCAGTAGGAAATATGTCAAAACAGCAACTCCAATCGTGCTCGTCAAGGGACTTCAGGGCGGCTTTGAAAGCATCATTTGAAACCGTGGAATCAAAATTCAGCACACCTCCATTAACCATTGGAGTAAGGCAGACTTTCCAATGACAAGGAACAAGAGTGAACACCTTAAGCACAATTAGAAAGACAGGCCTTCCTGCTCACTGCTCTGCAGCATCCAACACTCTCAGTCATGAGCGATTAGCCTTACATGATGGCTTCAATGGTTGAGAATTAGACTCCAACTTTGACAGATGTGTTAGTACTAGCTGATTTCACAGTCTTCACAATAGATCGTGCTTCTCAGGACCCAATTGGTCAGATGAGAGCCGAAGGCCATTACAAAAGAGTATAACGGATTATCTGTATCCAAGGTGATGAGTGTCAATTTGGACTAGAGTATCAAACAGATGGACACAAGTAGCCAGGGACAAGGGTGTCGTTCTGCTCGGTGGTCTAAAACTGGCATTTCTTTATCTTTCTCTTTATTTCTGGATGAATGAGCTATCCTTCTCTCTTACTATTCTTGTGTAGAAACAGAAAAGAACAGAAGAAAGGGAATGACCTTTTTGGGAATTAAATGTTTACACGCACAACATTTTCCAATTAAAGTTGCTGTAAGCGATTTTAGCCATTCTACTTCCATGAGACTGAAATGTTGAATTAGCCATGCACCTCTATCCAAATCCCTGCACTCCATAAGATACCAAATGTGCTTTATTGAGAGCAGAAACGGTTGTTAAAACAACAGCAGCAAAAATAGCGCCCTCAACTGACAACTGTTATGAAAAACATGACATAAAAATGGCATTAAGCCTCAGTTCACTGCAACTGCACTACTATGAGTACGTGCAAAATGATTAACAGGCAGAAAGCTTCAGTGACCATGGTCTGCAGACAAATGTTTGCTGTTTACAGAATCTAGAGCAGTTACAAAGATTGGTGAGATATCTCACAACTCTTGTTTCATGAAAATCTTTCTGGGAGTAGGAACAACTTTTGCATACCTTTCCATGAAAAAACATTACTTACACCAACATTAATGTCTATATTCTGATTAAGCCTTCATTCTGAAAAATAATTCAGATTTGGTGCATAATGTGGGACTTCCAATCCAGAATAAAAGCATCTGACAGTTTGAAGAGGACATTATGAAATGCTAAAGTAGCCTAACATTTGGAAAGAGATACTACTTTGGAAATCAAACCCCTGGGCAGGGTATCTGCACATTTTTTAAGTGCAAATTTAAAGACTTTTAAGACCTTTTCAAAACTTCTAAATGGAAAAATTAAGACTATACCATGGCAAAAAAGATAAATACTTAAAACTTAAAACTGTTTTATGTAATAGTTTTTTTTTTTACTAACTTTAGCACACACATTGTGAACAACAGGTTAGACATGCAAACTGCTTAGATAAGCCAAGTCTTGTGTTTTGGAAGTGCAGTTCCCACTGTAGCAGCAAGGAGAAGACTGAGTTACTGGAGCAAGCACCTTGAAACATTTCAAAAACAACAGCAGCTGACACTATCTGAGAAAAACTGTATAAGACGAGCCCTAATGTAGAGGGTGATCCACCTCAAAGTACATAACATAAAATATACACTGCAAATGGTAACAAAATCAGTATAAAAAATTATAAAGAAAAAAATTAATAAAGTGCCATTTAAAAAATAACAAATAAGATTGAAGTGTTACATTTTTTTGAGCTCAGAGAGTTTGTCCTCAATTTGTCCATTTACTCCCTTCAACTCCTCCTGTTTCTCTTTGGCCCGTCTTCTCATTGTGTTAGACTTTGTAATCAGCGTGGCCATTTTGGAGCTTGCAGAATTTTCTGCCTGTTCTGCCATTCGGTCTGCGTCACTTTCAAGTGACTTACACACCTCCTCAATGGACCTCTTCTTTTTCTTCAGCCCTTCCAGATCATCTTCAATGTTTTTCCTCTTCTTGGACTGTTCCTCTTTTTCCTTTTTACGTCTTTCCTCCTCTAAGTGCTCCCTGTAGCGACTGGCAGAGTTAGACGCACTGGAAGTAGACGCAATAAGCCTAACGTTACTAGTAGCAGGTGTACTTGTCTGAGCACTTGGTGATGGTGTTGTAAATATTTGAATAGGTAAACTACCCGACTGATCCACAATGTATTGTTGTGTTTCTCACTTTTCGCATGGGAATCTAGGGCTGTTTGACCCATTGTCCCCAACAGTATATTTTTTTTGCAGAGATCACATCGGGCCTCCCTCATGCCAGTTTTCTTCAACCAACCCTTATATTTATCATCCTCCAACCACTTGTCGTTAAACTGACATTTGCCCATAATGTCACTAAGCGTTTCGCTAACTGGCTTACCAACTCTTTCTCCCGCTTTCTCCTGCTCGCGCCCGCTCACTCTGCAACCACTACACTTCCTCCAGTAGCCTTCTAGTTCTACGGAATGCAGATGACACCCGCAAAGAACAAATGCTGCCCCTAAAGGTGTGCTGGTCACTTATAAAATTGCGGTTAAAAAAATACACGAAACCAGATGGAGACATTTCACTCGCTCGGTGAATTGGGAAATTTAATACCTCCCTTTCGAAAATTCAAGACATTCCAGACAATTTAAGACTTTTTTAGGCCTTAAAAACAGAAAGTTGTATTTAAGACTTTTTAAGACTTTTTAAGGATCCGGGGACCCTGCTGGGGTCTCACCACACTAGGGGTGTAACAGTTCTAAGTAAAACACGAACCACATGGATCGCCACCAACGGTTCAGGAAGCATTGGCACCGCGGTCAGTTCACCTCACGTTTAATGATGCATATGGAGTCAAGAAAACAAAGCATCAAACAGACAGGCACAGTTATAACCTCCGCTAATGCACCTGAATGGATACGCTCCACCTGTGTTTCACGTGGGACAACTGTTCTGCAAGCGTTGTGTAGTTGAAAATGGCAAGTGGAGAAAACGAAACACTGATAGAGGAGCCCCCTGCATTTCTCCTTTCTGGGAACATTTTCTTTTTGCAGTCAATTACAATAGTGATGGTCAAAAGACGTTTATGAAACAGGCACTGTTTGAAGACATCGCTCAACACGAGTGCTGTATACTGGTAATATATGTCAATAATGCACGTGAGGGTTTATTTAAAATGCATATGCAAGTTCTTCTTGTTTCCTTGTGCAGCTATAATCTATCACGAGTGTCAATAATGTGCTTTGATTAATGGCATTAAGATGCCGTTATAGTAATACATTAATACATGATTAATAATTTACGCCTACATCACCCAGGGAAAGAGCCACAAGTGAGCCAAAACTGCACACACCCCCTTTTTTAAGCAGGCACTTTGCTAATACTGTGGTTACTATGATTTTACTACAAATGCCATAGTTAAACTATGGTTAATATATATATATATATATTTATTTTTTCTAACAAAGCAAATACTGACCCATACAGAAACCATGACCCTTAAACAGTGATACTAACCAAACCATGATAAATTTGAACCCTTACACCCCTATACCAATCCCAAAAAAATGTATGGACATATGTCAAAAATATTTGCAGGGTCAAGTATTGATTCAGATTGAAAGAACACCCAGGATGCACTTAAATCTAGAGTTATTGATAAAACCCAACAACAACGGGAAAAAAGATCAATACTCCTTTTAATATGACCATTCAAAATGAGAGAGAGAGAGAAAACAAACTAAAGGGGAAAAAAAAAATCAAGGATTATGGAGAATGAACTTCATGTTGTATTTGTCTTTCTGGAGCTTGACACCCGTGGTCACTATAAACTGTTATTGTATGGAAGAGAGCTGCTTAACAACCTTTTATTATTGTGCTACACTGGAAAAATAACAGCATATAGGGTTTGGAATTACAAGAGGATGAATAAATAATGACAGAATATTCATTTTTGAGTCAACTATACCTTTAATACAGGCACTTCTGTGAAAATGTAAAAACCAAAATACCTGGCTTAAGATACCTGTTTGCACTGCTCAGCTTTCTACATGATTAAAGGCAGGAAAGACAACCTGACTCCAAACAGAGCAGAGAATATGTCAAGAAAACCTGTGTCTTACATTCACAAGCTGTATTTGAGAGTGCTTAAAAAGCTGATTTTGCAGACAAGTCTAAAAGACCTCAAAGTTCCACAACACAAGACTGTTCCTTAAGTACAGATAACTTTGAATACACTGACGTCTTTCTAATGGACAACCAATTATCTATGAACAGTAAATGTTAATGTGTCATTGTGTTCCGCAAGACAATATTTTGTGTGTACGCTGTTAAGCCAAAAAAATAGTTTATGCAAGTATGCAAATGCTTGGCAAATGCATTACAAGTGCACAGTCTAAGGTACTTAAAGGAATAGTTCACCCAAAAAATGAAAATTCTCTCATTATTCACTTACCCTGATGCCATCCCAGATATGTATGTCTGTCTTTCTTCAGCAGAAGAAAGTTTAAGATTTTTAGATAAAAATGTTGAAGCTTTGTAAGTAAATGGGTGCCATAAGGCTGCTGGCTGTTTGATGGTCCAAAAGGCAAATATAGGCAACATAAAAGTAATCCGCACGACTCCAGTCGATTAATTTTGTGTCTTCTGAAGCAAATCAAGTTGGTTTAAGAAACAAATTGATAATAATTTTTTTTTTAACTTGGAATTGTTGCTTCAGCACAGCGATGCATCTGTTTGAAATGAACTAACTCTCACATGACATTTGTTCCTCTGTTGTATACAAAGTGCACGCTTCCAACTTCTCTCTCGCATTAATCCGTCAAAGCGCTTACATCACCGATGCATCAACTGCTTGCAGGAAATTATTTTATAAAAGTTAATAAAGTTATAATAATAATTTGTTTCTAACACCAATCTATCGATTTGCTTCAGAAGACATTAATTGATCAACTGGTGTCATGTGGATTACTTTTATACTGCATAAATATGCCTTTTGGATCGTCAAATAGCCAGCAGCCCGAAGGAATCTGTTTACTTGCATTACAAGGACCTACAGAGCTTCAACATTTAAAAATCTTACTTTGTGTTCTGCTGAAAACAGTCAAACACATCTGGGATGGCATCAGGGTAAGTGAATAATGAGAAGATTGTAATTTTGGGTGATCTATTACTATAATATGCTTTCTAGCTTGTTGCACTAAAAAAAAAACTCAGTACTCAAAGGGGCGATAGAGCTACCTTCAAATGCCTGTGCCATTGAACCAGATGTGTTATTATTCAGCTTGCTAGCAATGTACATATCAACATTAACAAACTTACGCAGCAGGATTCTCTCTAAACAATGCTTCACCATGAGAGACCATGCCAGTGATAATGTTTCTTGTGGTAACACTGAGAATTCAATGCATACTTGTGTTGTGTTATGAATTGTGGTCATATACATTTCAAAACATAATGCATACTGTATAATCAAGCTTGTGTAGATAGAAACGCTTGTGTTTATGTGCTTAAATAGAGTATGTTTCGGGTCTTTGTGTGGCAGACTGCGTTGGGTTTTGGAAGATTTCTGCAGGCAGATTCTTTCTCAATGGGAGTTTACATTTATGTCATGGAGCAATTCATATACAAGTCAGGGGTGATAGAAGTGTACAGGTTTGGCTGTGTTAAAGATAACCCCTGGGGCCTGGGTAGCTCAGTGAATATTGACGATGACTACCACCTATGCAGTCTCGAGTTCGAATCCAGGACATGCTGAGTGACTCCAGCCAGGTCTCCTAAGCAACCAAATTGCCCCAGTTGCTAGGGAGGGTAGAGTCACATGGGGTAACCTCCTCGTGGTTGCGATTAGGGGTTCTCGCTCTCAAAGGGGCATGTGGTGAGTTGTGTGTGGATCGTGGAGGGTATCATGTGCCAAAGTGGCTCGCTGTGCATGACACCGCCGAGACACAAAAGTCATGCACAGCGAGCCACGTGATAAGATGCGCGGATTGACTGTCTGAGGTGAGTAACCGCAACACCTTGAGGAAGTAGTGGGAACTGGGTATTCCAAATTGGGAGAAAAGGGGATACAATAAAAAAAATGTTTAAAATAACCCCTCTGCCAGACTTCCTCCCAAAGGCCAAATGCTGATCTTAACCGCCAGGCCTCAGGTGACACTTTTGTCAGACACCCTGCAGTGGAAAAAGTCCTCTGAGTTAAAGCATGCACTTCCTCTCTCCTTCATCTGCCTCATCCTAAATCACAAATCAGCCACTCTCTCTCCCGTTCTTTCATGCCGGCATATTTCTTTCCACCGCATCCCTGCTTTCTATCCTCTCATCCCTCGCTCTTTCTGTCCCATCTCAAACCTGACAGCATGACAAATGCTGCATTAGGCACTCTATTGCAATGTGGCCTGTTTTGGATTAGGCGAGAGATTGAGGTGGAGATGTTTACACTGGCCATCAGTGCCGGTTCTTCAGCAGACTGCAAGGTCAGTATAGAAGACAGAAACCTGTGCTCATGGTCAATGGGGAGAGGTTGAGAGTGCCAGATGTAATTTACAACGACAGCTCCTGAGGGACACGTTACCCACAGTTCAACATCCAACAAAGAGACCCTTAGGTTAGAGATTGCATTGATGAGGAAAAACCTGAAGAAGCTCAAAAAGGATTGAGCCTCCGGTCCCAAAATAAAGTAGGGAATGGCTAATAACTGGCATTAAAACAATTAATCCTGGCTGATTTATGAAATTGAGTAGTCTGATTATTTTCAGCAGATCAGTTCGTTCGGATGTTTCAATGAATCAGTTAAAAAAAACTATTTGATGGATTCGCCATTCAAAAGCGGTCTCAGAAGGTCTTGCTGCATTTATAAATGTTATTTTTTTTATCATTAAATAAACAAACTAATTAAATAAATAATACTGTTTTTCACTATATTATCTATTAAACAAATTGTTCCCCAAAAACAAAAATATTGTTATAATTTACTCACCCACAATTCATTCCAAACCCATACGATTAAGAGGTAGACCGGCATATAGTTTTTACCGAATAATTTGTGCCGATAGTTGCTTTTTGAAACAATTGGTTATTTGCAAAAATCTATGCCTCCATTCTTGATTAACAATCACGTGGGATTTGGTGTATCTAAATCTTACATCATTAGCAATATTTATCCATATTTTATCCTCACTTCAATGCATATTTGTTGTTATGTTTAGAGAATCAAGGTTTCAATATTGAAGCTACATGCCCAATCAGCACATACATCATGTCTTCAAATTCATATCTCCTCATGAAACTTCATCTGGTCAAATACCTATATTAATACAGAACATTAATAATGAATAATGTACAGATTTTGCACTTATGGAAATACATTTTGTTACTTTTATTCACCAAAGTGGCATTCAACAGATCACAATGGTATATTCAGGACATTAATAACGTGAAAAATTACTATTACAATTAAGAAAATGTTTTTAAAAAAAATCAGAACTTCTTAAACTATTTCAAAGAGGTCACATCAAAAAAAATCCTCCACGTGCAGCAATGACAGTTTTGCAGATCCTTGGCATTCTAGCTGTCAGTTTGTCCAGTTACTCAGGTAACATTTCACCCCACACTTCCTGTAGCACTTGCCATAGATTCGTCTTGTCGGGCACTTCTCACGCACCTTACAGTCTAGCTGATCCCACAAAAGCTCAATTGGTTTAATAAAATATATATATATATAGTTTGGGGTGTATTATTGATATTTTGGAAAATAATAAACTGTATCTGGGATTTAATTCATTTTTGTAGCCATTATATATGTGCCCATCATAGTAATGAAAGAACAAGAATTGATTAATCGGCCGATTAATCAGTATTCTGCCTTTTCCAACACCTTAGTTATCAGTATTGGCAAAATCCACTATCAGTCCACCACTATGACTTGCGTTCATCCTTGGAAAAAAAAAAAAATATTCTATAACATATTTTAACTCCCAAACTTCAAGTGTTAACATAAATACATTGCAAATCATCATTCATCATTTAAAAGAACTGGCCTAAAATAAACTGAATTAAACTTATTTTTCAGCTGTGCAGGATTGCACATAAACTGAAGACTGTGCTAGTAATTATTCAGGAGCCCAACAATGTCACTTCCTCTTAAAATGAGAAACTTTTCCAATTTTCACATCCCAACTATTTCCAACTGAAAAATGATGCACCATTTTTGTGTTTCTCTCAACTTAATGTTAAAAGTGAGCCCCATGAGTGATGAGAACTGTCTAATGGCTGCACCAGTGTAAAAAACTAAAGTCTTTCAACTGAAGTACTCCTTGGGCATTAACTCAAGAAAGTGGGTGCCAAATAACCAAAGTATTGCATGGGTAAATGTGTGTGAGTATCAATTCACACACAAAAACCAAACCTCTCCCTCCCAACAGGAGCTCACATCTCATTAGACAACACTGGAATAGATGTGGAAAAACCAAAATTATGTTTGCAGTAAAAAAAAAAAAAAGTGTCATTTTAGACAGGGACTGTCCATGTGTTGAAAAAATCAGGGTGGACTGCACTGATGACGAAATTGAAATATCGCATACTATGCATGGAGCGAAAACCAAAGCTGAAGTATACTTTGGCCTTGACATTTACTGGTCTCTAACTACTTTCAATGCATTGTAAAAAAAATAAAAAATAAAAAAATAGCTTGGAACATCTCCTGTTGTGTGAAAAAAAGACATACAGGTATGGGATGACCTGATATGGTAAGTCAATTATGACAATTGCTTTTTTTGGTTAGGACTGGGCAATATATAGAATATTAATGATATAATCTATATAATTTAGCTGATGATGTAAATTTGACCAATATCGTGAATGTCGTGATGATTTTAATGGGCTATTATTTGGCCATTATGTTTCATAAAGAGCGAATCAGTAGACTAATTTCATGATCCTTCAGGCTGCAAAATTAATCAAAATAACATAAAAATGGCAAGTTGTCATATGTGATTATTAATCCACAAAAGACTGTGATTGAAAGACAGATAAACATGGTCTGTGTGTGATTCAGAACAAACCGGTGATGCGCTGATATATTTGCATGCGCATGGTGGCACTCTCACAAAAGTGTGAAATCAGAATATTGCAGGATCAAGCATTTGCGCAATTCCAGAAATTAGTAACCGCTACAAGATATTATACAAATCTACAAACACGTCACCATATTACAGAAAAGGAGGAGATAACAGCATTTCAGGAAATGCATAACATTGCAAACATGTTGCCTTTTCTGTGTCAAAATAAAAGCTCATTGTGAATTTGAAGTAAATATGACAGCACTTTTGGTGTCAAAACAAAAGCCCTAGATGAAGGTGACGTAAACAGAAATCATATATATTACTTTTGTATAATGCAAATCTAATAATCATAATAATGATATTTCAGCATTATATTATAAGAATAAACCTGACGTATCCTACAGTAATAATTTAGTATTATGCAATGTTAAACTGGGGTTTCCAAAATAAGTCAGTGAAGTAGCTTTGCACAGTAAAAACATTTGAAGGTAAATAATACTTTTTATTTAGCTACTATTTATCATTGTATATGAGATTTAAAAAGAAAGTGCATATCAATGAAAATGACAGAATTTAATTCTCCCTTGTGTTTATTTAATGAAAAACAAAGTATTATATTTTAATATAATATAATTTAAAATATTGAATCTATTTGGCTACAGTGGCTGTTTGGATAAAATTATGGTTCCCTCTGATAAAATTTTTTAATAAAAACAAACAAACATTTTGAGCCACTTTAGAGCAAATACATATTAATCAAGATATATATCGAAGGGGGCCTAGGAAGCTCAGCGAGTATTGCTGACTACCACCCCTGGAGTTGCGAATTTGAATCCAGGGTGTGCTGAGTGATTCCAGCCATGTCTCCTAAGCAACCAAATTGGCCCGGTTGCTAGGGAGGGTAGAGTTACATGGAATAACCTCCTCGTGGTCGCGATTAGTGGTTCTCGCTCTCAATGGGGCGCATGCTAAGATGTGCGTGGATCGCCGAGAGTAGCATGAGCCTCCACATGCTAGCCACGTGATAAGATGCATGGATTGACGGTCTCAGAAAAGGCAGAAACTGAGACTTGTCCTCCGCCACCCAGATGGAGGTGAGTAACCGTGCCACCATGAGGACCTACTAAATAGTTGGAATTGGGCATTCCAAACTGGGAGAAGAGAGATAAAATTTTTTTTTAAAATGTATATATATCTATATCGAATATCATCAATAGGCTAAAAATATTCAGATATAATTTTTAAGACATATCGCCCAGCCCTATTTTTGGTTGAATCAGTCCTTTTAACTACACAAAGCGTTGGAGACTGGTTGCTTTGCTCCAGTCAAGCAAAATTATATCAGCTGTGGGTTTCTGTTGAGGGATAGCTTGATTTTGTGGCTCACAGTATGAAGCATGATATTTGCTTTTGGATCTGCAAAGTGACCAGGAAGGGAGAAAATGTATAATTTTAAAAGGGTGCCTGAAAGCAGAACGTTTGGGCCTTCAAACATGTTTATATTAACATGCTGTGAAGGGATGAATCTCACAAAACCTGTAAGGAACATGTCTGTAAAATGACACCCCCCCCCCATTTCAGTACTGCCATTTATTCTGTATTCCAAGTATTTTCTTTTATAAATCATTGACAATGAATTGATATTAATGGGAGGCACAAAACAATGTTAGCAGTTAATATTAGTTGTATTTCAGATTTAATATACATTAAGGCAAAAAACAATGATGCTATTTAAACAAAAATTATACATAGTAATAATTATTGTACTACCTTTCACTAATTATAATTTAAATGGAAAAAAAAAATCAGTAAACTACAGAACTTTCATTGAAAAAATCATCAAGAATAAAGGGAGGTACAAAACAACATCAGTAAACCATATCCAGATACAATACAATAAATGGGTTGTTGTTTTTCTTTTCTTTTTTTTTAGATGAAATATGACCAGGACCTGGTTTCATGAGATTCACCCAAAAACAATATGCTGTGAAGCTTTGTGCTTTTCTACTGAAAATAAAAAATATATAAATAACTAAAAATATGCCAAGCCCATCTGCTACTTCAAATATAAGTATTCATGATTGTTGCAAGGTTCAAGCGATAGTCAAATATGGCCAGAAGTTTCTAAAGACTTAATATCCTAAGCAGAGATCAGAGCTGCTGGGTTCTACCAAACACACCAAAACACACAGCATCTAAGCCCACATAACATCCACAGGATGAGAACATGTGGGGAATGTGTGTCTCCTCTCTGACACATTCCAGATGACACTGCTGGTCTCAATAGACCTCTGGGCATGAGCTTATCAAAGCACACATCACTAGTGCAAGCATGTGTGTGTGTGTTAAACAGCTCGCAGTGCCAAAATAACATCCAGTCAAATCAAATTAACATGATCCATGAGTTCACATACACACTGACTCAACATGTAAACAGCCATTTCTGGCCCCAAGACGGCCACAAACACCCAGCAAACATATTTCAATAACAGTAAATTCTGGCAAAATACATATTCCTTTACTCTGAGGTCAGAACAATCTATGTTAGTGCGCAAAAGTCGAAGCGCATACATGCATGGTCCCATTGTATGTAAATAACATGCATTTTTATGGTGCTGTTTAATAAAAACCTCTCACATTCCAAATGCAATGCAAGTGCACCTTTCATTCTCAACATTGCCACAAGGGGAGCTATAGCAAGCATCAGAATAAATCAGCATGCTTCTATTGTTAGTTTTCTGTTTTAGCTCAACTTCTGTAATGGCAGAGCAATAGTTTGAAGAGAATCTTGTTGCGTGAGTTGCTTAACCCTTGTGCGTCAATAAATAAAAGTTACTCAGAGGTCAGAGGACAAAAATGTCCACGTCAAAAAAACTACCACAATAATAATATAAATTAATATTATTTTCCACTTTCAAATAGTTTTTCTATTTAGCCAACATCATTCCTGATCATAACTACCAAATATTTATTAATTCTCAGGATTTTAACCCTTTCAATTTCAGTTTTTGTTTTATAAAGTGCCGCTGTTGTTTGTTTATGGAAGAAACAAATGGGTTTTAATGGGGACATTTGTGTTCTGAAGGTCTTGTGTAATTATTTTGAGTAAACAGTGTATTATAGATGCATTTTAGGAACTGAGGTTGAAATATCAAAATTCCCACACAAATACACACCTGTGACTAAATTTATGCCATTGACATTAACGCAGCCTAATTGATCAAAAACTAAAATGTCCCAAAGGTCACACAAGGGTTAAAGTCCATGCCATAAATTACAAAATTCTGCAAATTGGGGCAAAAGGTGACAAGTTTGCAGGTATGAACTAACTTACATTTACATTTAACATTTATGCATTTGGCAGACGCTTTTATCCAAAGCGACTTACATAGCCCTTATTACAGGGACAATCCCCCCGGAGCATCCTGGAGTTAAGTGCCTTGCTCAAGGACACAATGGTTGATATTTTTACCTTAAATATTACTATAACTCAAATTAAATTCAAATGTTAAAACTTAGCAGATTTTTAAAATTGACGTTATTTCCTTGGTCCACAAGCGGGTGCAATGAATACATATAAACTACACAGTAAAGTGTTAAATTATTGCAAAGAACAGATAGCAGTGCTATTTGGCCTAACTCTGTGTTGAAGCAGCTCAGACTACAAGCCCAGGAGGGCATGAATGGAACAGAATGAGAGGATCTCGAGATACACATTTCCAAATTGACTTCCAGTCAAAGCATTTTAAAGACCCATTGTTTAATCTAAGAAATGATGATAGGAGAACAGGACGCATTGGCCAAAGACCTCCACCTAAGGGGCTGTTCACATGAATGCTTTTGCAACCGTCCAGTTAACCATTTGTTTTTATGTGTAGCTAGCCGAACGTTTTTGATTGTTTTGCCACGTATTGTTGTGTATTCAACGTCTCGTGCGGGAACGCTGTTTTAAGATGCCGTATCAAGTTCAAGTTTCTTCAACCTTTAAAACACTTAAAGGTTGAAGAAAGGTTTGCATTATGAAACGTGTTCTGACACTGCGGAAACCAACGACAGGGCAGATCGAGTTTGCCTAGCTAGAACCATCAAACTTGCATGGAATTTTTGGGTCTTGTAGAGAGAAACTCTATCAAATTCACCCCTCCCCCTCTGCCCTGCCCAGTCAGTGAGCAATTTTTTCAAAATGATGAAATTGGTTTTTTTTGCCTTTCTGCTTTGTGAATTAATTGAGGTAATAAAACAAACCTATAGAGCATAAAATAGTATTAGAGTTCTGCTCTCATTGCAGGATTTTACAAGTCATCATATAACTAAATGAAAGGTGGCTGATTGGATTGTAAATATGTGTATTCTTCTAGTGTTCATTGATGGTTGAATGCTGAGCATTCATTTGGACTGGAGGAATATTCCACTTTGAGAGGCAGGTCAGGTCATAAGCTGGGTATTTGGGGAAATACCAGGGTGTGTGTCTGTGTTTTCCCTGCTGAAATTTTTTTTATAATAATCGGTGTTTATAATAATCTAAGGTGGTTTGCTGGTCTTAGATGGCCTCCCAGCCTGGCAAAGCTGATGTTTAGCTGGTCGACTATCTAATAAGTGCCTAAAACCAGCTGCCTTAAGCCCCGTTCACATCGCAAGCAACACAAAAGCATCAGCATGCTTACAGTTGCTCGCTCTGAAAAGCTCTGTAGAACTCCCCATTGTAATTAATGGGAGATTGCCGTGAACGACATTGGCTAAATATTCTCATACATTCTCAACGAAATGGAAAATATTTTTACATGGGCTGGTGGGAAGTGTGATTGTAATGCATATTTACCTTAAGTTTTTTATTTTTTTTTGTAAAAGAAATTATTAAATTACTAATAATTTGATTAACATCTGTAGAGACTGCGAATTAGAATTAAGTCAAACGATAATTACAGTTATGTGAAAAGAGAAAAACTTCATTTAATCGCGATTACACATCTAATAAAATTAGCGTAAGTGAACAGAGCTGTTTATAACATCTCATAACACTCATTTTGTCAATATTTTGTCAATTTTATCAATACATAAATTAACTAACATTCAGCTGTTAGCTTTAATTTACCATTTACCACTCGTGTCAGAGTGGCGCCAGGGCAACAGTTGCTAAGACAGGATTGGTCAGAAGCACTTTTAAAGCAGGGCTTTACGAAAGGTACATTTTTTATGAGAGCACAGCGACTTCCCGCGACACAAGTGATAGTGACCATTAGTGAGTGACAAGATGTGGGCGTGGCGAGTGACACAAAAAAGTTGGGAAAAGGCTAACTTTATGCAAATGACAAGCGACATTCGGGAGCAACTACCAATGAGAAAGAAGGTCACATCATCTAGCTACAGTAAAATACTGGTGTGGAGTACAGGCAAGACAGAGATGTTATAAAGTAGTGAAGAATTACACTACTCTATAATCACTGGTCTGTAACCACATGCATGGATATAACAAAACAGTGTCAGATTCTGCCATTCTGAGTGAGATTCATATTATAATGTTTATTAATATTTCATTGTTTAATGATATGAAGCAACGAGCACTAGTTCAGGTTATAATAAATGCTCTCCTTTGCAGAATCTTCATTTATAGAGGCAAGAGAATTGATTCCTTGTCAAATTAGAATGATATCTTAGTTGTTCCCCGGCAGAATAATTTGTAATTAGCATTACAAGCGCTACTATGGCCAGACGTGCAGTCAACCAATAACATTAGAGCAACACCAATATGAATGTCAACTAGTAACTTCATAGTTAACAATGTCGTTGGAGGTTTGGACTGGGCTTTAGACTGGTTCATGATGATTTTCTCAGCAGGCTTGATTTGGAATGAGGTTTCTCAATGACAAATTGAGAAAAAAGGGCATATACACAGGACGCATTCTTCCATTTCATATGCACTATTTTGCAATTGTTGGTGTATGTACACATGCATTAGAAAATTGCATTGTGACTTGCTTTTGTTTCCACATCTTGTATTTTTAGACAACATGTTGCATAAAAAAACTCATATGTCAGTTTTAAAACAAAAGACTATAAAAAGAAGCTAGACATGGGATATCAAGAATACAGAATGTTTACATTAAAAACTGTAATATACTAGATGTCTGCTACAGTGTCAGAGGTTGTACACCCTGAATTGTACAACATGCTCAAGAAACTACAACAAAAGATGACTGGGGAGAAATATCAACAGTGAGGTCCAAAATACTCCCACCACTAGTGAAAATGCTTTGATTTAGCCATTTTATAAATTAATACAGTTAAATATTTAAACAAAAATCAAAAAATAATGCATTATTTTTAATAATATTATCAGTGTAACATATTGAGAAAAAAAAGTCCATAAAAGAATCCTACAATTTTCAGAATTTCACAGTATTTGGTATGTCCACATTTTGCATTAATGACAGCATTCACTCGAGCTGACATGGACTCCACAACTTTGTGGAAAACTTGATTTATGTCAGCATGATTTGAGAATGTTCGAAAGAGCATCATCGTGAGTGATTAATTGGAAGCAAGAAAATCTGCTATTTTGTACAAAGGAGTTAATATGGTCAATGTCACAAATTATTTGATTTTACCTGGAAATAGTGCAAATCTTAAACTGCTTCATCAATTTAAATTTCTAAATAATACTGTTGCTTTATTTACTTACTTAATCAAAATACCAAAACTGTTTATTGCCTATTTAAATACCAGAATTGATAGTCAATGTGGATTTAGACTTTTGAATCCCAAGCATCCATCTCACTGAGAGTCTCTGGTGAATTTGAGCATAAGAACGCACCTCAACACCCATCCGATCTGTTTCATTCAGTTGCACTCCGTCTAGCTGGTTTTGAACGCAAGATCATATTCTGTATGCCTGCTTTGAGTTACACATCCCAATGCTAACCACTTTCTCTCTGTATACAGAGCGAGATGTGTGTGATCTTTCTTCTTAACAAATGATCCAGATTCAGATGTATGTCAGACCCCGTAGACGTGACAAACAGCATATTTACAGGCGTGGAGAATGAAAGGAGAAAAGATCACTCAGTCAACTGACACCTGCACCTTGATCTAGAGACACGGAAACTCGAGCACTTCCCAGGAATGTCTGGCTGGCGGAGGAAAAAAGCCACTTCTAAAGCACAATGAACATTACAAGCCCCTGTGTCTATCTTTACAACAAAACAGATTTACAAGGAGACACAATCCAACCCTAGCTTATTTTACCAAGGGTTTAATTTCAGAGTGTAAACATGTTCTAAACACACTCTGACATTTGGATGAAATAGGTGCGTGTTTTCTGTACTGGAGGTGTACATGCCATCTGGTAGAGGTGAAACCAGCCCAGATGAAAAACATATGGTAAGAAAAAGAAGAAAAAAATGTACTATACTTCTGGAAAGAGTGAAATAGACCAGATCTGTTCAAACTCCAAGAAACAATTTCCTTTACAAAATAAATGACAAAAGGGATATATGGTAAATGGTCTGCACGTATATAGCGCCTTTTTATCCTTAGCGGTATTCAAAGCACTTTACACTGCGTCTCATTCACCCATTCACACACACATTCACACACCAAAGACGGCAGAGCTGCCATTAGGAGCCACATGGGGTTCAGTGACTTGCCCAAGAACACTTCGGCATGTGGAGTCATGGGGGCCAGGAATCGAACCACCAACCCTGCGATTAGTTGACGACCCGCACTACCACCTGAGCCACAGCCGCCCCAAATAATATCAGAATAGAAAACGGCAGCAATGATTTTTTTTCAAAGTGAAAATTGTATTGAATATATTACTCAGAGAGGTTGGCTAAAGGACTTTTTTCCACTTAAATTGTGGGTTGTTACTCACCAAAACCAATATTTATGATACGTTCGGGTCAAATGAGTCACTATCAACTGCTATTGAACAGACGACCGCAGCATTCATTAAACATTCATAAAATTCTCCTTTTGTTTTCCACATGACAAGACAATCATATGGGTTTGGAATGAAATGAGGTTGCGTAAATTGTGACATCATTTTCTATTTCTATTACCTTTTCCTTTAAGGTGAGAACTGTAAATGTGATTTTGCCTTGTAATTTACATGAGTGCCGTAACGTAGGGAACACGTTCATTTGTTCACAGCCACATGAGTGAGTCAGACCATTTCATGCTCAAAACAGGGCTAGATTAAACCATATAATATCATCTTTCATACTGACAGTCTATTATTTCACTCCCCATTACCTCAGAATCACATGAAGAGCTTTGATCACATGTCTGTTTCTGTAATGCGGATACATTACTTATCCTTTTCCCCAAATACTTTCCAGACTGTACTCGTATTAAAAACGTTGACCTAAAACACTTTGTACTATTGGATACGTACTAGATTTGAGGGCAGAGGAGTTGACTTCAATTTCTCCTCCTCTGATTGGTTGGAAGCAGGAGAGTTCAGAGTCGTAGGGTTCTGGGCTGGACTGTCCCGTTATGCTGCTCCCTGTCCCTGTACCTGTTCCATTCCCGGGACTCACAGCACCCCTCTGCTGGGCCTCCTGTTCCTCGTACACAGCAATCAGCTGCAAGAAACACACATCACAATCAGATTTGGAGCACCACACACCACAAAATAAAGATTGTCAAATATATACACACAGATTTAATCACCATGACTGCCAAGCGATTTACATTAAACACACAAATATATGCTCAAAGGACATTATAAAAAAAAATCTAAATTCTGATTGCAGTAGGCATGTTATAAGCAGTTGTTAAATAGCCAATATAAGCACACCTCCGACCACATTTCAGTTAAATTCTATATTAATGTGCCAAGTTACTCCAGGCAACCACATACAGACTACAATTAGGCTCATTAACTGTATTACTTGGATCATTATAATTAATACATGTATTTTATCATATTGCTGTTGCCATTGCTTTGTTTCTACAAATATCCTTTAACTGGGGTAAAATCACTGTAATGTACAGCCTCCTGTGGCTTATTGCTTTATTAAGATGTACTGACCCCACATAATATCTGTGCCTAATACCCACTCACATCACTTGTCCCTCTCTAGTGCATGCCTCAAGTTCATTTTATGGAGTGAATAAAAATGTGGGCGCAAATTTGTCACCATGCTTCCATAAATCAGAAATTAATAATAGTAATCATCAATAACAATAATTGATTTGAGAATATGTTAACTATATGAATTACTTTAACAAATTTTCATTTTAATAGCCGAAGACTTATCATAATCAACAAAGTGAAGACTTGTAAAACTGTGAAATAAACTTAGCTAGATTAAGGAAAGTGAAATCCAGGGTCAGAAATTAAGCGTGGCTCAGGGCAAACATTTCAATTCCTAGAAAATTTTAATTCTGGGATGTTTTTCTTCTTCTCAATTTTCATTAAATCACAATTAATTCTTCTGTTTTATTATTTTTAACATTGTTTATAGTTCTTAATATTCTATTATAGTCCTAGATATAGATATTATGGCATAACATATGAGTTGATATTGATTGAAAAGTAGGGTAAGAAGTAATAATGTCTCAATCTTGAGTTTTTTTTTTTTTTTTGATGTTTAAAACTGTCAGTATATTATAAAGGTAGAAAATGTCCCTGAAAATCAAATCCAGGGGCAAATATGGTCCCTTAAAAAGAAAGTTGATTTCTGACACTTCTGAAAAATTTGTTTTTTCTGACAGTCCACTTCGCATTGGATGAAAAAGAATATGGCATTGGTCAGTGTAAACTGGTTGTACACTATAAATCAGAGACCATAAAACTGTGCACTATAGAGGGAAAACAAATTGGCACCATTCGAACAACACTACAAAATATATGACACCCAAAGAGAAAAGGAAGCGATTTCGGACACAGCAAATGACAATGGGCAAATATCTAACATAATAACCAGCATAAAACTACTTTAACATTTCTACAGCAATCAAACCATACACATACTGGCCTACATTACCTTCTGGATCAGGATGCTATAGAGGACATCTAAGGAGCCCAGCATGGCTAGTGTGTATAAGGTTAATCTCTCTATGCGGTGGCATAAATTCACTTGGCGCTGTTTGTGTGAGAGACCTGCTGGCCTAATCAGCACTGTTGTATACATTTACAGAGTCAATGACACTGCACACAGACTGCTAGCTGCAATGCTTTTCTAGAGGCCTGTGTGTGCGTGTGTGCGTGTGCGTGCGTGCGTGTGTAGGGCTGAATGACGTGAATAAATGTTCAGTCAGGGACAAAAAGAGGAGTTTGCTGGTAAAACCAGAGGCTTCCTACCTAAGAGACAGCAGGAAAGTACATATATAAATAAACAATTCAGAGTGTGACAATGTAAAAGTGGGCTATAGCTTTTAAACTGCAAAAAGCTACAGCAAGATTAAGGAAGATGGGAAGATCATGGATGGCTTAGTGACAAAATAATTGTACAGTAGAACTTTCATTCATTACCATATCTCTCTCTCTCTCTCTCTCTCTCTCTCTCTCTCTCTCTCTCTCTCTCTCTCATTTATCTTGTCTGAAAGGTTCATCAGGAATACTGCATTCCAAACAACTCTCAAGGTGGAATTTTCAACCTGCTGCTCCGAAAAGTGCAGTAGAACACCACTACTGATTATTTAGCTGTAACATCATTGTTTCTTTACAGTACTAAGATCCAAATATATCGACATGGTTTGACCATTTTGTTGATAACTTGCACATTTTTTAATTTATTTTAGCAAATATTGTGTAAAACAATTATTCATTTGATTTAAGCTATTTTGTATCTTATTCACCATCATTTAAATGTATGGAAGTCAGCCATGGTGGAAATGTTGGCGCACTCTTCATAGCTAACGAGAGACAAAAGCCAAAGACAGCTTTGCCCCAGCTGGTGAAGGAGGAGGTGACTTCATATATAGCAATAGATCTTGCTGAAGAACCCCCAGATCATCACAGATCCTCCACCAAATTTCACAGTGGGTGCGAGACACTGTGGCTTAAAAGGCCTCTCCATGTCTCCAGGTGGAGGGTCGGTGATGATCTGGGGGTGCTTCAGCCAGGCTGGAATTCGGCAGATTCATCTTTGTGAAGGACGCATGAATCAAGCCACGTACAAGGTTATCCTGGAAGAAAACTTGCTTCCTTCTGCTCTGACAAAGTTCCCCAACTCAGAGGATTGGTTTTCCAGCAGGACAGTGCTCCATGCCACACATCCAGGTCAACCAGCGGATCAAGACCCTGTCATGACCAGCCAAATCTCCAGACCTGAACCCCATTGAAAACCTAGAAGAAGATGGATTGTAACAAACCATCAAACAAAGAATTGAATCTTTGCACCAGGAGTGGCATCAATTGAAACAGCAATATGAAAGACTGGTAGAGAGCATGCCAAGATGCATGACAGCTGTGATTGAAAATAAGGGTTATTCCACCAAATATTGATTTCTGAACTCTTCCTTAGTTAAAATATTAGTATTGTGTTGTTTAAAAATGAATACAAACTTGTTTTCTTTGCATTATTTGAGGTCTGAAAACACTGCATCTTTTATGTTATTTTGACCAGTTGCATTTTCTGCAAATAAATGTTCTAAATTACAATATTTTTATTTGGAATTTGGGAGAAATGTTGCCAGTACTTTAGTGAATAAAACAAAAATGTTTATTTTACTCACACACATACCTATAAATAGTAAATACAGAGAAGCCGATAGTTTTGCAGTGGTCTCTTAATTTTTACCAGAGCTGCTTATATAATTTTTCTGGAGTCCAAAATTGCATTTTGCATTTACTTGAGTAACTTTTTGGAAAAAAATTACTTTTATGATTATGTTTCAAGGTGGGTACATTTCTGATGAAATTTTTTTACTTTTACTTCGTTGGTCCAAATCTGAGAAGCATCCTTAAAGTGATAGTTCAGCCTTTAATTAATATTACATCATTTCCCCACCCTCATATTCTTCCAACCCCGTGAAACTTTCGGTATTCTGTGGAACACAAAATATTTTGGACAGAATGTTAAGGACTGACATTCTCAGTCACCGTTAATGATGCCTCTATGTGCTTTTTGGAGCTTCACAGTTCTGGTCATGATTCACTTGCATTGTATGGACCAAAAGAGCTAAGATGTTCTTCAAAAAATCTTCATTTGTGTTCTGCAGAAGAAAGAAAGTCATACACATCTGGGATGACATGAGGGTGAGAAAATGAGAAAATGTAAATGTTTTGATGAACTATCCCTTTAATTTGATGCATGGAAGAAATAAGTCATATGGGTTTGGAACAACATGGTGGTGAATGATGACAATTTCCATTATTAATAATAATATTAATAGTATTATTATGAATCATTCTGTAATGCATTTTAAATGTGTATCAGAGAGTAAACATCCATTACATTATATGTGAAAGTAACTAGTTACTCACTACTTATTATTTTTACTGGATACTTTCTTACTCATACTCGAGTAATTTATAACATTATTACTTTTACTTCTACTTGAGTAACTGTACTTTTACATGAGACAAGTTTTCCACACTTATGTTACAGCCTTATTCCAAAATGGATAATATTCATTATTTTCCTCAAAATTCTACAAACAATACCCCATAATGGCAACTTGAAAGAAGTTTGTTTGAAATCTTTGCATATTTATGGGGAAGGGTACAGAAACATTTCTGCAGCATTGAAGGTCCCAATGATCACAGTGGCCTCCATCATCTGTCAATGGAAGTTTGGAACCACCGAGACTCTTCCTAGAGCTGGCCGCCTGGCCAAACTGAGCAATCGGGGGAGAAGGGGCTTAGTCAGGGAGGTGACCAAGAACCCGATGGTCACTCTGACAGAGCTCCAGCATTTCTCTGTGGAGAGAGGAGAACCTTCCAGAAGAACAACAATCTCTGCAGCACTCCACCAATCAGGCCTGTATGTAGAGTGTCCAGACGGAAGCCACTCCTCAGTAAAAGGCACATGACAGTCCGCTTGGAGTTTGCCGCAAGGCACCTGAAGGACTCTGACCATGAGAAACAAAATTCTCTGGTCTGATGAAACAAAGATTGAACTATTTGGCCTGAATAGCAAGCATCATGTCTGGAGGAAACCAGGCACCGCTCATCACCTGGCCAATTCCATCCCTAGAGTGAAGCATGGTGGTGGCAGCATCATGCTGTGGGGATGTTTTTCAGTGGCAGGAACTGGGAGACTAGTCAAGATCGAGGGAAAGATGAATGCAGCATGTACAGAGACATCCTTGATAAAAACCAGCTCCAGAGCGCTCTGCACCTCAGACTGGGGTGAAGGTTCATCTTCCAACAGGACAACGAGCCTAAGCACACAGCCAAGATAACAAAGGAGTGGCTACGGGACAACTCTGTGAATGTCCTTGAGTGGCCCAGCAAGAGCCCAGACTTGAACCCGATTGAACATCTCTGGAGAGATCTGAAAATGGCTGTGCACCGACGCTCCCCTTCCAACCTGATGGAGCTTGAGAGGTGCTGCAAAGAAAAATGGGAGAAACTGCCCAAAAATATGTGTGCCAAGCTTATAGCATCATACACTATGAATGCATGTGATTTTTATCGTTTTTTATTTGTAATAAATTTGCAAAGATTTCAAACAAATTTCTTTCACGTTGTCATTATGGGTTATTGTTTGTAGATTTTTGAGGAAAACAATGAATTGAATCCATTTTGGTATAAGGCTGTACCATAACAAAATGTGGAAAAAGTGAAGCGCTCTGAATACTTTCTGGATGCACTGTATATATATATATATATATATATATATATATATATATACACACACAATTTTATTTTATTTTTTTAAACTATAAGAACTCAAGTAGGAATCTCCCACCTCTAACTTTGAATGGAACGGAGCCTTACACCCACCACCCTGAACGCAATCCTCACCTTCCTTCAACCGATACCTCCTCATCTATCTATCAATCACTGATTGCTATCATCTCTTTCCCAAGACCAAAACTATTTTTCTTGATAAGGCCTACTGCTTTTCTTGACATATCTCTCACACACACACACACACATACATATATATATATATATATATATACACAGCAGAAGAGATGGGGCATGATCACTGTGGAAGACTTTTGATGTATTCACAGAGGCAGGAGAGGAGCGGAGCACTTCCGCCATACCAAAGGAAGGAGAGATAATGGGGCTTTAGAAATGTCATCAATCTGCTCACCCTCGAAGAGATATGAAAAGCGAGAGGGAGAGCACAAAAGGGAGCAAAGGGTCTTACACTAATATGTCTATTTTTCTGCTCTCTCTCCATCCCTCTCTTTGGTCTGTGTGATGATATCTTATTTATTTCTAGTAAAATGTCAGCCTTCCTTTAAAACTATCTAGGCCAGCATTTGAGGGGAAACGCATATAAAAAGAGCCCATCTAAGACAGGAGAGAAAATTCAATTCAGCTTCATCTTTAACACTACCACCATATAGCCGACACACCATTCCCAAATATACACCCTTGGGAGAGAGAGTCCACTGCTAAACAGCAAACCTAATTTCTCAGATATATGTTTGTATATACAGTATGTTTTACATATACTGTATATACTTTGCATTTATGTTTGGGTGAGCCATACTCTTGAGTATTGAAAAAGATTCCCCAATTCGATTAGAATCACTAGCTCTCAATTCAATCTGATTCCGATTCCAATTCCGATTCAATTCACATGGGTATATTTCAGATATAATGTCAATTTGCTTAGACAACATATGAAAGAAATGATCGTTCAACTAGACGAATGCTATGAATTATACAGGGAACATTCTAACTTGGTACATTACGAAAACACACATTTGACAAATTTTATACTATCTTAAGTTTTTCATGAGATTGGTCACATTTAAAAAAATTTAAATCCAAGTAATGCATAATTGTACTAGTGTTGTCACAATTTAACATTTTCAGTAGTTGGTACTGATGCCAATAAAATTGCAAGGTTCTTGATAACAATCGATAACACAGAAAAATGTGCTAATATAGTGATGGGCTATTAACACTCCTTTAGCCTATTTAATAAGTTACATTTCAAATGAAATTATCAATTAAATCAAATTAATGTGTCCTTCAAGTGTTTAATTTTTTTTGTTAGTTTGTTTTAAGTAGGGCCCTACTCAGATCTGTTTTGTTTTCCTAAATCCTTGATTTTCCATTTTATTTTATTTTTTATAATTTAAAGTTTATTTTCATCATAAAAATATTGTCTAATCCAATTAATTCCTAAAACAATTAACCAATGAATATAGAACATTTACTTTTCAATATACAATTACATTTTTTGCAAACTTATCCAGTACAACAGCACTCTTGCTTGTGATTTCCTGCTTAATTTTCATTATGATTATTATTATATTATTATTATTAATAATATTATTACTGTAATTATTAATAATCATTATTATTATTAGTAGTACTGCACTGAATATTGCCATTTACTATACAGTTGTAATATATTTCTGTCACAAATTTCAGGTTTTATTTTGACGTGAGCTTTTATTTTGATGCGTGTTTGATGAAGCTTTACTTGCCCATATGGCCCTGTGTGATCAATAAAATGCAATGCTGTAATTTAATAATATAAATATATAGTTTGCATGTGCTGCTTCTGCACGGTGTATAAGTGCTCTGTTCTGTCATCTCTTATCACACAGCACTCATGATCTTGTGGAGTTATAAGTAGGGTTTTCATAGCATAGCATGTATATTTGCTTATCTATGGTATGGAGAAAAAAAATGCAACTGGACAGAGAATCTCAACAGTGCCTGTGCATCTCCTTTCCTCCTAGACTGATGGTCAGACTAGTCAACTTACGCCACACACACGCCCGCGCGCACCGGAGAAAATGTCAGAGAGAAGCGAGTCGAGGGGGTCTGACTTAATTGAGTCATTCTATTCAATTCAGACTGGGTTGCGGACAGCAGGGAAACAACAATGCCATAGTTCTATATAGGATTGCCGAGGCAGATTTAATGATAATCTCGCAGATTTAATGATAATCTCGCAGTCAGCTAAAGGCTTCTCATCTGCACTTTCACATGACTGTAACAGAACCAGCTGGCGATCATGATCTGCTCTTCTCGCACAGACCTCAAAACCGTGAAACTTCTAGTGAGACTTTTCTAGTTTAAAGGTGCAGTATGTAAATTCAGAAACCTTTGTTATTAATGACACCTGTGGCCATTAATGAACTACGTGCGGCCAGCTACCTGTTGTTCGTGATCACGCACACACTCCATAGGGATGCAAGCATCGACCAATACAATGACGTAAATGTACAAAGTGACTAAATGTGATTCACCGACATAATGCTGACAGATGAGGTAGCATAATTAAAAGTACAGTTATGATTGTTTTAAAACAAACTTTGAGACTGTTTATTATATTTGACTCTCAAGTCCTGGAACAGAGCTGAAACAAAGTGTGGATATAGGTCTGACTATGCCAGACTGTAGTTTGACGAAATCACTTTTCTCTGCATGATACATTGACTGCATTTATACGATAGCCTATGTCGCCGTTAGCTAGCTAGTCAGCTTTATCAATAGCTGTTAGCTAAATTTGGTGGATGATGACTGTTTCTGTTTATAAAATAGACTGTACATTATAAATATGTTGACAATTCTTTATTGACGTGATTCCATCACAACTGTCATTTTGATATATCGATGCGCTATTGTTTTATAATAATAGAATATATTGTATATATATTCTGTACAACCAAGTTACATTACAATAATGAATGGAGATTTTTGCATTATCTTGAACATTGTCAAGCATTCATTTCATGCGTTATTGTTGTTTACCTTGCTGAATAATTACAGATTAACATTGACATTAACCTCACTTTTAGTATAAAGAGTAGATTGTTGAAATTATTTGAAAGTTACGACGCAAGGAAGCTTGCAATTCATTAGCGTTAGCAGGCAAGATCAAGTTAGCTAAAATTACACAGATCAATCCTTATGGTAATATAATTCACATGTTTTGCATGTCCTGTAAGAAGAACGCCAATTCAGGGTCGATTTTGATCCCCAAAACCTAACAAATGTCCATCCAGGAATCAAATACCCTGCCAATGTTCACTCTAGTTTTCGCTCAACCACGATCACATTCCTGCTTAGCCAGACTGGATTCACTAGATACATTTTTATTTATTTTTTTACTCTGAGTTTGTGTAGGAGTCTGTGTTGTGCTGGGAGCCGGGCGTTTGCTAGATAAAGTTATCTAGTGTTGCAGTTTGTCATAGCTGTTTAATAGCAGAAGAGAAGCTACTGTCTGAGGCAAGGCTCTCAGGAGTGTGAAAAAATTCACATCCTTTTTATTTTCCCAGTAAAAGCGACCCGCTCCCTTCGCATGAAAATCAGTCTACATTCTTTAATAAACAACCTAGGAAGTCCGGGAAATGCCAATTTTTTAAGTTGTGTTACAAGCCGTTCACACATAAAAAATAAATAAAAAAAAACATGAAAATGTTTACATATTGCAACTTTAAAGCATTATGAGGAAGTCAAGTTGAACCTCTCAAACAGTAGACACCCCTGACATGCCAAACAGCACTGAGGAAAAGAGCAACGTTGTGCTATGTGCAAATTTTTCTTTTCATTATACATCATCATTACAAAATTGTTTTATGATTTTATATCAGTAAAAGTAAAAGCTATATTTTGAAAAAATATTCTAGTTTCATATGAAATAATCTAAAGGTAGAATCCATTAGACCTCATTTTATATCAACAGTGGCAGTTGTAGTTAAAGTTTCAAGATGTGTTTCAGCGAATATCTATTTTTTTCATAAGTACTATAATTTGTTATTATTATTACTACTATTAATTATTTAAGACTAGCTACACTGACCTAACCATAGTAATGAGGAGCCTTTCCTTCTGTGTAAAACGTGTATTCTGTTTGAACTATGTTTGAAATTAGAAAACAAATGGGATAATAATGGGCTCATAGAAGTAAATATGCTCTTCAGTTTTTAAAATGGGGGGAGAAAAAATTTGATGTCAACAACAAAAATAATGTCATTCGATGCATGTCCTTGTACTTAAAAACCATTAAAAAAAAACTGCAACATAAAAAGAAATGCGACCCAGCATACATTAAATACAGGTTAAGTTTTTACTAAGGTGGGTCGTCACTTGATTTCCAATGTAAAATCTGTCCTCAAGCAAAACCAGTTGAAAACCACTGAGTTAAAGGTGTATGTAGTATATGTTGTTAATAATCATAGGACATTACTTTAAAGCTCACACAGTTGATGTTATTTTTCATTTAGTAGTTAATTTAACATGCTATGCTAACATGTAAACTAACATGCTTTAGTCATATGTTATAGTTACATCCTATTTTATCATGTTTATAATTCAGTTTATTATTATAATTCTGTTAGCTTTCTTATTTATTCTATTTATTTTCAAAAGGGAGACTTTTCTTTACACATACTTCCATACTTCTATTTTCTGAGACGGTTATCATACCGTGAAAATCTCATACCGTTGCAACCCTAGTTATAAGCAGTCTGCATCACACATTCGCTTTTAAGCATGCAGCTCATGTAGACCAAGATTAAAGTCTTGCGCCATTTATCAATCACACTAGGACATGTCATGATTTTATTTTGATTAATTGTGCATTTATTTTTCTCCCCAATATGTCAAATTTGTGTGTGAGCATTTGGAAGCAGTTGTGTGTCAGAGTGTGTGGGTATCGAATTGAGATGGTGCTCATTATTACCGGTACTGTAGAAACACTGGTATATTGGACATCTTTTTTTTGGTACCAAATTGACTTGGTACTTTTAACATCACTAATTATTACTATTTACAAGTATTTACACTGATAAGTAAAAACAAGTGCTGAATCGGTACTGTCTCTTTAAGAATGGTTATGGCACCTCAAAGGCATGTTATTTTGGTTTAAACCCACATAACAAGAGTTTACAACTTTTTAGTGCTTCTGTGCTATGTTTGGTTAGAAGTAAATGCTGAAAACTGATTGTAAAGAACAGAAAAGTTAGAAAAAGAGAGATTATTCAATGTCAAATGATTGTGTGGATCTCGTCTTTGGACAGACAATACACTGAATGAGTTACACTTTTAACATGAAGTGAACTGATCTCAATAAACTAAATAGCTGGTGATTAAATTCTAAACATTTACCAGCAAATGACTCCATTCACAGACATTTTAGTCAGATAGAGCAAAATTATCTCCTGTATGCAAGTGATTTTCTTGGATTGTAGTTGCTGCAAAAAGTTAAAAAAATATATATATATATTTTGGGATTTAAGAATGGATATCGATATCGTTCAAATTAAATTTGAGATCCATCCATCCATCCATCTTCAACAGCTTATCCGAAGTTGGGTCGCGGGGGCAGCTGCTCCAGCAGGGGGCCCCAAACTTCCCTATCCCGAGCCACATTAACCAGCTTTGACTGGGGGACCCCGAGGCGTTCCCAGGCCAGTGTGGAGTTGTAATCTCTCCACCTAGTCCTGGGTCTTCCCCGAGGCCTCCTCCCAGCTGGAAGTGCCTGAAACACCTCCCTAGGGAGGTGGCCAGGGGGCATCTTTACCAGCTGCCCAAACCACCTCAACTGGCTCCTTTCGACACAAAGGAGCAGCGGCTCTACTCCGAGCTCCTCATGGATGACTGAGCTCCTCACCCTATCTCTAAGGGAGAAGCCCGCCACCCTTCTGAGCCCGCCACCCTTCGCCACCCTTCTTTCGGCTCAGCTCTCTTTTCGTGACAACGGTGCGATAGAGCGAGTGCAATACCGCCCCCGCTGCCCCGATTCTCCGGCCAACCTCCTGCTCCATTGTTCCCTCACTCGTGAACAAGACCCCGAGGTAAATTAACTCCTTCACTTGGGGCAAAACCTCATTCCCTACCTGGAGTACGCACTCCATCGGTTTCCTGCTGAGAACCATGGCCTCAGATTTAGAGGTGCTAATCCTCATCCCAGCTGCTTCACACTCGACTGCCAAGCGATCCAGAGAGAGCTGAAGGTCACGGACCGATGATGACATGAAGACAACATCATCTGCAAAAAGCAGCGATGAGATCCCAGCCCACCGAACCGCACACCTTCCCCACCCCGACTACGCCTCGATATCCTGTCCATGAATATCACAAACAGGATTGGTGACAAAGCGCAACCTTGGCGGAGACCAACCCCCACATGGAATGAACTCGACTTCGAGCCGAGGACCCGGACACAGCTCTCGCTTTGGACGTACAGGGATTGGATCGCCCTAAGAAGGGACCCCGTACTCCCGCAGCACCTCCCACAGTCTCTCCCGGGGGACACGGTCATACGCCTTCTCCAGATCCACAAAACACATGTAGACCGGATGGGCATACTCCCAGGCCCCCTCCAGGATCCTTGCGAGAGTAAAGATCTGGTCCGTCGTTCCACAGCCAGGATGAAAACCGCATTGTTCCTCTTCAATCTGAGGTTCGACAATCGGCCGAACGCTCCTCTCCAGCACCTTGGAGTAAACTTTACCAGGAAGACTGAGAAGTGTGATACCCCTGTAGTTGGCACACACTCTCTGATCCCCCTTTTTGAAGAGGAGAACCACCACCCCGTTCTGCCACTCCTTAGGCACTGTCCCAGATTTCCACGCAATGTTGAAGAGGCGTGTCATCCATGACACCCCTCCACATCCAAAGCTTTCAGCATTTCTGGTCGGATCTCATCAATCCCCGGGGCTTTGCCACTGCGGAGTTGTTTGACTACCTCAGTGACTTCCCCCAGGGAAATGGAATCTGATCCCCCATCAGCCTCCGGCTCTGCCTCTACCATACGGGCCTGTTGGGATTTAGGAGTTCTTCAAAGTGTTCCTTCCACCGCCCAATAACCTCCTCGGTTGAGGTCAACAGCATCCCATCTTTGCTGTATACAGCTTGGATGGTTCCCCGTTTCCCCCTCCTAAGGTGGCGGACGGTTTTCCAGAAGCACTTTGGTGCGGACCGAAAGTCCTTCTCCATGGTTTCTCCGAACTTTTCCCACACCCACTGCTTTGCCTCCCTCACGGCCGAGGCCGCAGCCCTTCGGGCCTGTCGGTACCTTGCAACTGCCTCCGGAGACCTCCGGGACAACAAATCCAGGAAGGCCTATTTCTTCAGTCGGACGGATTCCCTGACCACCAGTGTCCACCACGGTGTTCGAGGGTACCACCCCTTGCGGCACCTAAAACCTTGAGGCCGCAGCTCTCCACCGCGGCTTCGGCAATGGAAGCTTTGAACATTGCCCACTCCGGTTCAATGTCCCCAACCTCCGCAGGGATGCCTGAAAAGCTCTGCCGGAGGTGTGAGTTGAAGATCTCGCGGACAGGGACCTCCTCCAAACGTTCCCAGTTCACCCGCACTATTCGCTTGGGCTTCCCAGGTCTGTCCAGAGTCTTTCCCCACCCCCTGACCCAACTCACCACCAGATGGTGATCGGTTGACAGCTCTGCCCCTCTCTTCACCCGAGTGTCCAAAACATATGGCCTCAGATCCAACTACACGATTACAAAATCGATCATCGACCTTATAAATTTGAGATGCATTGGAAAAATCTATATTTTTACCCAGTCCTAGTATTGACTGAAATAAAAAATTAAAAAAATTATTTTCCTATTTGAAGGCTTTAGAGCCAACCTAAAACTGATCCACAATCATTCATGTTAAAATTCGGTTCATAACTCCTCCAACATCTTAAATGACACCTTAATTGGACAGTTTTTTTGGGTTTCCAATAAATAAATTGAACGTTGCTAAAAGACACAAATCTGCATCATTCATGACCGATGCACATCTGGTTTCTTTAGGTGTAACAGGATAAACTCTAAAATGAATAACATTAAGATGGGACAATATGTAAACACAGCCACTTACTTCAACCCTGGCTATTTAAAATCACAGTATTACCCCTATACAAGCACCTACACAAGCAGAACATAAGTGTCTAAATTACTTTCACCAAATGAGAAAAATCCATTAGCTCGATTACCTAATCATGAGTCAACTGAACCCAGTCTGGTTTACTTTGCCACAGAGCAAAGAAATACACAACACCCTCTAAGCCATCATCTTCACGGAGAACCAATAGTGAAGCCTTCAGACTCCAAAATTGGATCAATAGCCTGTTATCAAGTGGAACTGCTCGACAGGGTAAATAGCCACTTCTTACGCTCTGTCCTTAGATAGTCTGAGCATTCACAATAAAGGGCAGAGGATTCAACCAAACACTTCAGTTTTACTTGTCATCCTACAATTGTATTGTGTTTGATTTAAACAACATAATACAACATTTAAACAGTGCTGTTTGTATTCTCAGCCCACAGGGGAAAGAGTGTTTGAATATGGATTATCCTGTAGTTCCATAAATAGTTGAGGCCCAGAGGTGGATAGCTCATCATTATCTCATTCAGCTGGAGTTTGAATGGCGTAGTCGCTCTCAGAATGGTGATGACTATAATTTGTGCAACAGTCTAGAGGCGTTAATTACCTCATATGACAGTTAAAAAGAATAGTTCATCCAAAAATGAAAATTCTGTCATTATTTGCTCACCCTCTGTAAATGCAGTAAGCATTGCTGTTGGGTTATTCCATGTCAAATTAAACAAATGTCAGAGACATCCCCCGGCTGAAATTTTTTCTTTTTTCATATTTTTTTCTGAAGAAAGATAAACATAAATGATGAAGAATGCAACTATATTACATGCCATGGATCAATAATTAACTATTTCCTTTTTCTGTTTAAAAGAGGGTCAATTTGCACCTATGAATTAGGAGCAAAACTACAGGAAAAAAAATAATCTTAGAAAGGTGGCTGCATCATTCATATATATTTTTGATTTCAGCATCCTTTGTTTCTTTATATGCATGTGTGTGTACTTCCAGATAGCTTAAGATCATTTTTAGATTCTGGTTTAGAACAATTTACCTTTTAATATGGTTAAATCCCAGAGACATGGAGCTCTCAATGTAGCTCCATCCCTTCAATGCTCAAAAACCTAATGTGGGTCACATGGTATGAGGTATGTATTTTGTTTTTTTGTCAACCAAAACTAAGGTCTTAAGTACAAATAATCTCGAAACTAGAAATGTGCATCTTCTAGTACGATTAAGTGACACACGTGGCTCTTCAGTTTGTGCATTACTGAATTGTGTGCATTACATTTTGTGGGGGTGATTCAAGACATCTTCAAAGCTCTGGAATGTGTCATTATGTGACCATGCTCCATTTTTTCCACCTCTAAATCTTTTGAGCCAGAGACCTCTGGTTGAGTTTTCACAGAATGTACCAGTTATTTCTTTCTGTAGATTACAAATGTAATTGTTTGAGGAATTGTTGTTCTTGCCATAAAACAGCAGTTCATAGTAACCAGAGGCTGTCAAATTTTCAAATAAAAGAAAAACATCAAAAAAAGTTACTCACCAATATTCTGGCTCTCGAGTCAAGTTCAGTTACTACACAAGCGAGAACCAATATAGTTTTTCCACCAATGGTGTCAACAAGTTATTTTTTAATCTAAAAGGCAGGCTAGACACAATCTTCGGTAGGTTTTGATGTGATTTTTAGTGAATAACAACTTCAATTCCAGTCTGTTCCTTCCATAAAAAGTTAGGAGAGCAGACAAACGGAAGCATGTGCACACTATATGAGGCTATACACAGGAGAGTGCACTCGCACAGATGTTTAAAGGTGCGAGATCGATGCCAAATTACATGTGATAGCAGAATCAGAACCTGTCAAGCACAATATAATAACAGACTCCATTAGCGGAAGGGACAATGATGTCAGGCTGACAGAGAGAGAGAGAGAAACTCCGGCAGTGACCAGCAGCAAACTGCCTGTAAAACTGCAGAGTTCCTTAGTAATTAGAGAGAGTGATCTGAGGAATTAGACAGCTCTGGACTGCAGCTTGCATTTACCTTCCAGTAAATTAAAGGCTGATAAAATACACAAAGTTCAGCAGGGCAGAGGAGGACAATAAAATTAATTTGTTATCAATGAGAGAAAATCACTCAATTAATTCAGCTGTCACATAAGACTAATTTGATAGGGTGTTTTCTTGCATCTCTTTACAGCAATTACTACAAGTCAGGCATGCAAGTTGGACTACAAGAGTCAGCCACTATTAATTTGTAAGGTTCTGAACACAGTAGCCTGGCAAAGAACGCTGGATTCACTGCAGCTCACCATAATATAGGATTATGCAGAGTGAGAGGTGCAGGAGCTCTGTTCCAAAACGTTGCTGTCTACTGCCTATATGGTCAGCTACCTTACAAGTGCTGTCACGATTACTCTATATAATTTGATTACTCGATTAAAAAAAATTATTCGATTACAAAATTGCCGAATCGAAAATAAGGTGGAAGTGACGCAGTCCACGGATGAGAGTGCAAACACATAACAACAAGAGGTGTCAGCTGTGTGACAGCGCTTCACTTTAGATTTAAAAAGAAACATCACTTCAGCGATGCAACAGCAGCCGGACACACACACATTGGGATGCAGCATAAACCTTTTTATCTACTCAATTGTTTTGCAATACAGGCTTTTGTGAAGCAACATATAATGTCACGAAAAAGTTACACAAGCAGTTACAGATGCACAAACATATTCTGTTCAATAAATCTGACTGAACCCATATGATTTTAGAAGATTATTTTCGGCAAATTGTCATTAGAGTTCTGTTCTGTGTAAATGAATTACCATTTGAATGTAATGTGATCTTTCTCCTCATTTAAATAAACATTTGTAATAATTGTATAAAAAAACAGATCACAATTCCCCACTTCCAATATATTTTTTATAGTTTATGACCATTATCACAGTAAAACTCAATGTGGGAATCCAGAGAACTTTATTTACTGAATAAAACCACAGGTCTGTCTGTATGCTCTTGTGCCCCACAGATGCAATATAAAACTTTGGTTTACCTGAGGAAGAAATGCATGTGAAATTATTACGTTTTAGTCAGTAAGGAACTGAATGTCCAGATGCTTAAGGGTATTTTACACAGTACAATCTTTTGCGATCTGAAAGTAGCACTGTAACAATGCCACAACTGCTGCAGCTCAATGCAAGAGTGAAAAAATGTATCTCACGTGAATACTGTTAATATTGTATTCCTTTTTGCATGCAAGTCATAGTTAAAACTAAATAAATAAATAAAATGAGTTTAACCACATATTTAACGTATCCTCAATAAACTAGATTGGTGGGCAGACCTGTTTTTACATATTTGAATTCTAATCTAAAATGGTTTTGTCATGTTGAACTAGAGGAAAAAATTCAATCTTGCATTTAAAATGTTGGGCACACCTGGAGAAGCCAATCTCAGCCAGCTTGAATCTAAAAAAATATTTTGATACATATAGATCGGCTTTGGGTGTCGATTGTCTTTAGATATTGTTTGCATAATTGTTTGTTGTTGTTATTCAATTGAAAATACATAAAAAATTAATGCTAATTAATGTATTTTAGCCAAACATGACTTCATCATGACAACTTTATGCAATCTGAGTTATTAAATCATTTTTCAGATTAATCGATTAATCGTTGGAATTACAGAATTACGTTAGATTACTCTTTTACCAAAATAATCAATAGTAAAAGCCCTACTTACAAGGCAATATCTCAACCGTCATGGAACCTCATAGTGACCCATTTGGAACAATACAGGTCCAAATAGGCAGCAACAACAGTGCATCATACCAATAGCATCCAAGCACAAGTGCACAAGAATAGACTTGAACCACAATTGATTTTGATGAAATTTGGTATTAGCATGTTGCTAACCTATCAATCCAGAATTCAAATATATAACTAGAATGTACATTTCCTGAAGAAAATGTGAGTGGTGCTTGCCGTGGCAAAACTCGTCAAATAGCATTTTATAACTGCAGAGATATGTGATTTTTTTTACCCGGCTGCTAGGGTACCCCCATCTGGTTGCTAGGCAGTTACCATAGTGATACTTATCAAGTCACCTTGCCATCCTGATTGAAATGAAAGTATGGAGTGGTGGTGGTGTAGTGGCTAAAGCACAGGGCTGTTAATCAGAAGGTCGCAGGTTCTAAACCCATGGCCACCACCATTGTACCTTGAGCAAGGCACTTAACTCCAGGTTGCTCTGGGGGGATTGTCCCTGTAATAATTGCACTGTAAGTCGCTTTGGATAAAAGCGTCTGCCAAATGCATAAATGTAAATGAATCAACCCAGAATTCTCTCTGATTTTCTGGTACAGAGATATAGTTATTGCTAAACGGTTGCTAAGGTACTCTGTTTAGTTGCTAGGGAGTGGCTTGGCAGCTGCCAATCATGAAACTACAAAGGCTGCTTGTCAGTGTGAATGATATAAACCAACTCCCATGCCTCTGTGACATTCAGAATGGAAGATATCCCTCTATGGATTTTGGTTGCTAAGGTGCTCGACAATGGTTGCTAGGGAGGGACTATGAAGTGTTGCTAACCTATCAATCCAGAATTCAAATATATAATAAATGCATGGTAAATATGCAGCACACACAAATATTGGGTAAAACACTAATTAAAACAAGCTTTTGTTTGTTTTTTTAGCACGCCCCAGTGCATTAACCCAAAAAACCTAAACGAATGCATAAAGATCAAATGTCCCAATTGGTTTCAATGGATTTATCCCAAGAAAAGGTATCCTGTTGATATTGGAGTTCACCTTCCGTGTTCACAATGGTTTTTATGGTTAATTGATTTTTTTTGTTTTAATTTTTATTTATTTTAAAATTATAAGATGAAATTCAGTGTTCTTTAAAAAATACTTTTCCTGAACCGACTCTAAGAATTTATCACAAACACAGTTAAAACATTTAATAGTGCAGACAGCTTTGTCCACTGGAATGTTCTAATTCTCATTAAAACACCAAACACCAAACAACTGCACAATACTTTGTCACAATGACAAAGTATTGTGCATAGGATAGCGAGGGAAGTGGACAGGCCAGATGCACAACAAAAAGACTAGTAAATCACAATCTCTAGTTTGAGAAACAGACTCCTCACAGGTCCTAAACTAGCAGATTCTAAATGCCAAAGACCTGCATTGCTGCAAGAGGATTCTTGGACAAACAGACATTTTAAGTATACAACATTTATTTAAATAGAAATAGCCATTTGTAACATTCTTAATGTCTCTAAACGACATAATGTGCATTGTGACTGCAACACATTCCTATTTAAGTTTATTCTCATTCACGTATGTCCACGTATTTTGGTTATTAAGTTAACATACTGAACAAAACGAATATAATGTAATATCATTGAGGAAATGTATCCTCTTTGATATTGCAGCAATTATCCAAATATGGAACGAGATTATTAAGCAAACTGTTATCAACTCCTACATGCCAACTTAATACAATAAGGCAAAAATAAACAGAGATATGATTGATTCAGACACTAAAAGTGGTTGTTCTGTATTACAGTTGCAATAATATATATATATATATATATATATAGTTCAAGAAAGAAATATAGAAAGAAAGCAACAGAAAATATACTGTACAATATGAGAGAAGCATGTATGAGTGATAAAAGAGAGAAACACAGAACAATATTCTGGACTAAGGCGTACAAAGAGCCATTTATAAGAAACCAGTTAACCTATGGCCTGCGCCCACAAACGTCAATAAAACGTGTCTTTGCTTCATCCTCTTACTAATCAAAACTGCTTATTGCTGATTCATGCCCCCTTTCCAATCAATAAGATGTTAATCAACTTAATGTACTGTCATGCAGGTGGCTAGTGCAGACTCTTAAATATACTTCTCTGTTCTTTAGTGCTGGATGGAGCACCAGTCAGAGTTAGCATAAAGCAGTCATGAATCAGTACAGCCCAGGCTTTTGTGGAGTCAGCACGGGGAAGTGACTACTTCATTACTGAAGATGCCAGTATCTGATTCAAGCAAGAGAGAACTTAACTGAGATAAATGCACCTTCTGTAAAGTAAAATATTTTTGTAATTTCTGCACCACGACCAGCACCAACATTTTTTTTTAAATAGCTACTTTCCAATCAAGTTTCCCAAACACTCGCCCCGGTTTTCATTGGCCATTCAGGAAGTTAGTCCCACCACAAACTCACACTATTGGTTGAGTCAATGGCCCCATGGCATTAAAATGCATTTTCTGTATTTGGATAGATATCACCACATTAAATGCCATGTGTAATTGCACCCAAGACACGTTGTGATCAGATCACTGAAACCATTAGGAGGAGGTCAGGGACAGATTCTGAATTATCAACACCCAAGTACACAACATTACAACATTATTGGGAGGATGTTTAACATTTTGTCATTTTGTCAACGTCATTTGAATGATAAAGACTCAAAAACAAAACAGTACAACATTAAACAGACTGCACTTAAATCCCACACACACTTGCTTTTGTTCACATTAAATATGGCATCCACGCTACCTAAAATCTACTCAGTTTTTACAACCAATTATTTATACAACCAATCATTTATCAAGTAGTGGCATTTTTGCCAATGAGGTGGCAACACATAGAACTGTGTAGAAGAGATAGAAATCATCTGCAGAAAGCAGAGCTCGAGGATGAAGATGCCCTCTAGATCTCTCACATTTATTCATGCAGCAGTGACCACAATGTAGATTTGAAGTTCCTGCCATTTAAAAAAATATATATAATAATAATTAAATTGTGTATTATTTCCAAGCCTAAAACTGAAATGCTCAAAACATATCCTGCTCATAACATGATACCAAACAATAATGCTTAAGCTTACGATTCTCTCAATTACTTACAGAATGCACACGATTCTCTGACTGACATAATAATCTGTAATTTTGTGCATGTGTGTTAACATTTTGAGAAATCATTTGGAGGAAATAAAGTAAATATATATATATATTCTTTTTTTATAGAAAATCATCTCATCTCAAAATGAAAATACATAATACTTATCCAGCAAAACCACAACCCTCGTATCATTACTGGCACTGGATCTCCAGCACTAGGTCTGCATAGTTAATCGAAATAAAATAGAAATCACGACATGACCTTGTGAGATTATTAAACCACATAGGGCTGTGATTTAATTAAATAACAATTCTCCTCGCACTGCTCACTTCAAAGTTTATGTGAATGTCCTGTCTGTATTATGTTAGTGTATTATTATAGTATTTCAGAGCGGTTCTGTGATCCACAACTCCATCTCATGCTCAGAGTAACAGATGTGCTTCGATTTTGGTTCTGTTGGCTTACGTGCGCTAAATGCTTTATATACAATATAAAAAAAAAATCGGTAGCGTGGAAGTATTTTGGGTTCCATAAAATACAGAGGGATTGTTGGTTGGATATGTTTTCCATTTGTGTAAAACATGGGAGTAAAGTGGCTGCAAAACTACCATGGACAACATGTCTGCTCATCTGCGGGACAATCATTCCATTCAATTCAGCAAGATAAAGGTAAGTTGTAACAGTTCTGGGCTGCATTTCCCAAATGCATCGGAAGCTTAAGTTGACTGCCGCTAATGGTTTCTACGATCTACTTAGCTTATGATGCTTTTGGGAAAATGCAGCCCTGCTCATTTTCTAAACTGTTTTTGAAAACTGAGAGACACCTAGCAAAGTGACAACTAAGATGACAAACAAAGTGAACTCTTGTTTCCATTTACAGATAATGTGTAGCTTGCTTTCTAGTGGCAAGAGAGTAGTTCACTAAAACTCCGCTAGCTACACAGTAACGTTTATGTCTTGAAACAAATAAAATACAATTAGAACAAGATAATACTAGGTCCTGAAATTAATAACGGCAATGTGGCACAATGATAACTTCAATATTAATATCTTGTTGGAACACCACACAATCGTATGTTGCTATACAGTAAGAGTGAACTTGCAGTTATTGAAGTTGTAGCATGAGCCTAGCTATAAATTAGCAACTGGCTTGCTATACAGAAAAAAATAACATGCACACTATTGTTGTAGCCTAGTAGCTGGCTTGATAAAAATAGTCTAGACTTCCTTTAACAATATCCTCAACAAGACAAAGTCTGTTCTGATCTGTAATGAGCAGTGATCCTGTGGCATAATGACTATATAATATTAAGACATCAACTAAATATTATATTTGGCTATGTATCTATGGTGTTGATGGTAGTTTTTTTAACGTTCAAAAGTAACGGGTTCTTTTCAAAGTTCTTAGTTATCTGTTAATTTATAAGCCAGTTTGGTATTGAAAATGTGATTAAACTTTTTATTAGGAGAACAACAATAAAGTTTGAATATTGTTCAACCTGTTTTTCTAATGCAATACCGTGATAATACCGTATACCATGATAAAAGCTTCAGCAATTATTGTGACATGAAAATGTTATACTGTCACATGCCTAATACAAATACTAATAATAGATCCCAAAGCACTGGAAGGAGATGTTAAATTGAGGAGTACATTGCACAGCTGTTGTGAATTCCATGTCTCCAGACAATACGGAGCTTGTCGTGACGTCATCAAAATACTATCTACAGAAAAAAAATGCCTTGACTTGACTATTGTGCAATGAGTAGCTCTACATATATATTATCCAAAAAAGTTTTATTATAAAGTATCGATGCATGAAAAAGTCATCTATCCCAAGCCTACTGTTAACCCTTACTGTAGTTTATAGGGTAATTAACTGTAATATGATGAGTAAATTACTATCATATAATAATACAGTATTTAACTGTAATGTGCATTGCATCATGGGAAATTTCGGTTACATCAATAGTTAGAGTAAATTACTTTTTATCTAATGATTTTCACCAATTATTTGCTGTCCTCCCTCTACTCCTCTTAGGAAAAATCTGAAAATAATAATAATGTATAGCAAAATGTTTAGCAAAATAATCCCATGAAAAATCTTTTCATGTTTTTTTTGTAATAATGACAGGCTGACTGCAAATTATGACCCTTATTACAGGGCTACGACAACTGTTCAAGCAATTAATGGGCATGATATATTAATCTGAATAGAAATTAGTATGAAGTTGAGAAGGAACCACAGAGTGCAACGAGCAAGAGACATACAACTAGTCCAGTTTAGGAGATGGGTTGCCAAAGACAACAGTTAAATATACAGTTTAGTAATGAAAACTTAATTGCAGATAATGTTGTTTTGTCATGACTGACCACTAAGAACCACGTATCTGAGAGAGAAGTCTAATCACTTAATAAAAAAATAACTGTCTTTGTTAAAAGTTACCAGAAACCTGTTTTACCTCTTTCAGCTAAATAATTTAGTGTGTAGTAACATACTACACGTGTTCAACAACGTAGCCTACTTTTTTGTTCCTTAACATTATCTTGTAATACTCCCTCTTCATGTCTCGTCCTGCCTTTTAACCTGTTTTTGCATGAAAAGTGAGATGTTGCATCCCAACAAAAGAGAGGAAAATAGGCTCATTGTTTTAAATACACACACACACACACACACACACACACACACACACACACACACACACACGGAGCACAGATTGACAGCACCACCTAGCTCTTGTAAGAATTAACAGCATCTCACCCATAAAACTTTGTGCTCTCTCTCTCTCTCGCACTCTCTCTCTCACTCTCTCTCTCTATCTATCTCTGTGCTCTCTCTCTCTATCTATCTATCTATCCCTCTCTCTCTCTCTCTCTCTCTAACACACACACACACAGGCTATACCTGAAATTTAAAATACTACACTTTATAAAGCCAAGTATTTTTTAAATAATAGGAAGTGAAATACACAGTTTTATCATGCATTGTTGTCACATAACCTGTGAGTGGCATCCATTTATCCTCTTGGACATTTTGCACTTCTATTTATTTATGATATAAACTGCAGTAAGTCATTCATGACAAGTCATTTCATGCATATAGAAAATGTGAATAAACTGTGCAGAGTAGGGCTGCACAATTAATCGAAATAAAATCGAAACCGCGATATGACCTTGTGCAATTATTAAATTGCAAAGGGCTGCGATTTAATTAAATAAATTAATAGTCTGCTCCCTTCAAAGTTTATTTTCGCTGCTCTTAATTTAGAGCATTGTTACAGTGTTTTCAGAGCAGTTCTGTGCTCCACAACTCCCTCTCATGCTTAGAGAAACAGAAGTGTTCTCAGTTCGGTTCCGTTTGCTTACGTGCGCTAAACGCAATATATACAATAAACTGGCAAGTCCTGCGTGAAGCATTTTTTATTATTATCAGCGGTAGCAGCATCTCCATCTCCGCAAGGCAAAGATATCATAATAATAATGCTGAATACAAGATGGGGTATAATTCAAACATCTTTATTAAATGAACATTAAAAGTAACACCTGTAGAGTCCAGAAACATCTCTTCATCTCTTCTCCTCTCATTGTTTATCTCACAAGAAAACGTGTCGCCCTTATTACACTCCCCACAGAAATAAGTGAAATCGGAACTAATATTTCCAATATCCAACGAAATGAAAATGAACGTACATATAATAAATCTATATCAAATATTTAGTTACTATAATATAATGTTTTACTAAATTAAATATAATAAAATAAGGAATAAAAAAAAAATCACTTTAAATTGAATTAAACCAAGGGGTTATCAGTTCAACTTCAGTTTGACATAAAGCCTCGTTCTTTAGGACTATCTTATATACAGTAAAGAGTAGTTTGTATAAGCCTACTAGTTTTTAAGGCCTAGAATAAAGACATGAATTGTGTATACTGAATTATTTAATCAACCAACATTATTTTTGACAGCAAAAACTAGTGAAATGTAGTTAACAGTGACACTGAGCAGAAAGTTTACATATAACCAGTTTTGACAGAGCTGCTGATAAAAGTTAAATGATCAGCATCGATTGATGAGATGAAAAGAAAATTGGAGATCAGTATCGGATGTTAAAATCCTGATTGGAGCATCCCTAATATTCAAGTTGACGGTGTTTCATACTACTATTCAAACTACTGATGATGATTAGTGGGATGAGACCCTATCACAAAATGGACAAAAACATGTACACTGTGTATGGTAACATTTGCTATGAAGAAGACATTGTTTCACTGTTTAAATATTTATTTGTTTGTGGTTAAACTGAAAAAAGGCCTCAGTTTGGGTTCAAGTGTGAAAACCCCTGTAGCCTTTTTGCAGTTTAACATGTGGAAAACATTACCATCATAATCGCAATATTTTTCAAAATAATCGCAATATGATTTTGTCCAAATCGTGCAGCCCTAGTGCACAGTATACATATTATAAACTGCAGCAATAGTAAGAGTGGTATGCATGTATACTACGCCAAACATAGTCATCAACTAGAGCCCCTTACAGCCACATAAAATATATTGCCAAAAAGTATCATGGTATTATCATGCTATTTTTAGTTTTTGTATTTACCTTGGTAGTACCATGGTATTCCTTCACGTTAATTCAAACATAAATGAATATGGTATAATATAAATGGTATTACATCACTGTACCATGGTACTGTACAATTACTTTTCTATAAGGGTCAGTGTACTGCATAGTGAGTTGCAACAACTACAAAATCTCTCTTCCTTTGATACATGCTCTCTGTCTGTGATTGATGGGAGTTCACACAAAAACTCCTAAAGCCTCTTTATGCCTTAATTCTGCTTTTGTTTAACTGACAATTCAAAAGTGTTTCCTTTTCTCCATGACATGTCCAGCACAGCAGAGATTGTCTGTAGCAAACCCACACAAAAACACACACCCAGAAAAAGCACATCATTCCCAGTGTAAATTACCATCTTGTCTGACTGTACTCACATTTAACAAGCTCTGTATATCCTGCAGTGCCTGCATAAACCCTGCATTCTGAATTCACTGTGTGAGCAGCACTAGTTTGGCCATTTTTAGTTGTACACAGGGATCTTTTTTTTGGACTGAGTAAAAAAATATAGATTTTCCGAGGCATGCTAATCTTCGTTTGAACGATCTCGATGACGATTTTTAAATTCCAAGATGGATCTATGCAGCAACCATCTACAACGCAAGGAAATAATTTGCAACCAAATTTCATGCTTTTTTACTAAAAATGTCCGATTAGCCACTGGCTAGGAAACTTTCAGATTTCAATGAGAAATATAGTGGCAAAGAAGATTAACACCAAGATCCTTTCACTGCGTGTTAAGTGTAAAAGTTTGGCTTGATTCGTTCTGTGTGTCCATTTGTCATTAAATAATGTCTCTATTAATACCTTTTCTGAACTTTACTGTTGTTGATTAAAAAATAGAAACATTTATTCTAATCATACATAGCACAGGTGTGCCTAAGATACCGTGCACATCCTCTATCATTAATCCTCTATTTACTCATAGGCTGATGCTGGTAGTCTTACAAAGAGTACTTATAGTACCGATTTAGCAAGTAATCTAAATATTAATGTAAAATCATACAAATCATGGATGTAAACAATAAACATGTTCATATAAATAAATATATTATCAATAAATATATTATATATATATATATATATATATATATATATATATATACACATACATACATATATATATACACACATACATACACACACACACACACACACACACACACACACACACACACACACACACACCATGGTCTGTTCTATTACTTGATTCTGATTGGTTGGAATGCGTGCAGTTCAAAAAGTTGAATGCCCAGGTAGTTTCGGTCAGTTTTAATCACCATTCGATATTAATGTGCTGTTTGTAACCATAACACAACATTACATTACAGAGCAAGTAGGGTGAACTAAAGCAAGAGACAAAATGTCCCAACCACTTTCATCAGCATAGCTAATATATTGTAATTACGCTTGTTTTTGCACGGAGGGTGAGAGATTGAAATCAGGACCTGATAAATGCATCTTTCAATGTCCAGCAAGGTGATGCAAGACGATTTTAAACTGTAATGTGTTGTGTATATTATGTTTCTGTGCTGAAGTGACACCTATAGCACTAGAGGACCCAACATGCTCACATATCTCTGTCTCAAGCGCTCTTGTTTACAAAATGCAGGTAAACGTGTTTTGCGGTAATGTGCGACCGTGCATGGGCAAATTGTGATTTGATTGTATAGACCTGGAGAGGCCTACATGTCACAGTGTCTTGCACCCTGTGAAATTTAGTGGAGGATCGGTGATGATCTGGGGCCCAGATCTCCAGACCTGAACCCCCATTGAAAACCTCTGGAATGTGATGGCCACAAGCCATCAAACAAAGCCAAGCTGCTTTAATTTTTGTGACAGAAGTGGCATAAAGTCACCAAACAGCAATATGAAAGACTGTTAGAGAGCATGCCAAGATGCATGAAAGCTGTAATTGAAAATCAGGGTTATTCCACCAAATATTGATTTCTGAACTCTTCCTAAGTTAAAATATTAGTATTGTGTTGTTTTCAAATTATAATAAACTTGTTTTCTTTGCATTATTCAAGGTCTGAAAACACTGCATCTTTTTTGTTATTTTAACCAGTTGTCATTTTCTGCAAATAAATACTCTAAATGACAAACCAGCCATTCTGGCACCAGCAATCATGCCATGGTCAAAATCACTGAGATCACAGTTATTCCCCATTCCGATGGTTGATGTAAACTTTGACTGGACCTCCCGACCCATATCTGCAAGATTTTATGCATTGCACTGCTGCCACATGACTATGAATAGGTAGGCCTACACGTTCCTAATAGAGCTCACAGAGTTTAAATATCAATACATAGATCTAACGTACCGATACAATTACGAGAGAAAAGTTATCACAAGAAGAATTTGATTGCATTGACACAGCCCTATTGTAAAGGTATATTAATATGTAATTATTTAAATAATATATTCTGATATGGTATTCATGAAATATAATAATATACATAGTTTTCCTTCAACACTTCAACATGAAGGAAAAAGGTGAAAAGTATGGAATAATATAACCTTTCAATTAATGAATGAGTTACTCTTGTAAGCCAGCTCTTTTAATAATTAGTTTTTGGTGAATGAGTCAAGTGAATCCCTTTAGTCCGAAATCACTTCAGGTCAATATCAATCAAGTCCAACTCACTTACTGACCAGATGTTTATATTAAAATGTGTAGTTAGAGATACACGTTTACTGTAAAAAATTATTAGCACTTTAATTATCATAAATTAAAATGCAGATTTAAAATAACAGCCCTGTATTGACCTTAAGATAACTAAATTATTCATGTTTTTGTTGGCTAAACTTGTTATAAGTAATTGAACTAATCTAGCTAAAATAAAAAATATATATAAGTCAAGAGAACTATGCACATCACCCTCACATATTCAGATTCCCAGCATGCACTAAAGCATGAACAAATGATGCTAACTGTAGTGTTGCTATCATTTTTATTTTATATTTGATGCTTTTATTTATGCTATTGGTTGGTGTTTTTTTGTCACTTATCATGTAGCAATAATTTGAAACTCAAGTTTTTACTCTATGTGTTTGATGATTGTCAACATCATTGTGATTTGTGTGCAGTGTTGGGGCCCATGTGTGTCTCCTTGACAAGCTAAAGTCTAAATATGATGGAGGGATGATATCAACAGGCCATTCATCATCAAATGGCAGTTTATTTTAGATCTGACAATGGGATAGCCCTAACTATTTATATGGTTATCATCAGTAATATTAAATGGTATTATAAGTAACTGAACTTCTACTGTACATACAATTTGAATTGAAATTAAGTTGATCAGCCCTATACATAGCGACTAAATCGCTAGCATATGCGACCAAATTTCACACTATGCGACTAAAATGTGAATTTTATTAGCTACTGGTGAGTAAAAGTTTAGTATTTACTTGCCAGAGCTTGAGTAGTGTAGTGGCAAGAATTTGAGCACCACGATCCTTTTACTGAACAAGGCATTGATTAGGAAAGATGGATTCAACCTCGTCTTTTGCAGCATCAAATGACTTTATTTGGCTGCAGGGATCTGTCATGATCATGCCGTCTCAAGTCACTTTATTTGAGCCTTGGAATGTCACTGACATTGCATTTAATGACGTCAGCTCTGATTTTGGTTAAACTGTTCCACATTCTCAACATTCTCCATTTTAAAGGAAGCCTACAGACCAGTTACATGCCGGTTGGACGTATGTTAGAAGGTAAAAGGGTTGGAAACCTCGAGAACTTGTAGATTTGAATCTGAGAATTTGTACAATAAATATTTTTATAAGTAAAAATTAGATTTAGCTTCATTCTGTGTATTTTGTATCCGAAGACGAGACCCAGGCACCCAATTTAATGTGATCATTAAGATAAAAAGAAACATTCTTTCTAATCATACATTGCAGAAATGAGAGAAAAACAACCATGCAACTTCTCTCTCATTGTGTGCCGCTCTCATTTAACCATAAACACTTACTGGTGGAGCATATGACTTAAAGAGACAGTACCGATTTGGCGCTTTTTATACATATCAATGTAAACTCAATGTAAATCGCAAAAGTGCATATCAAAATATTCAACGAAATGTAGTAAGTTTAATAAATGTGTAAATACATTTAAATTTCAAAAAACACTTTAAATATGAAAGAACTTAACAAATAGGCTATATGCAAGGGTTTGGTAAAATAATTTAACAAATAGGCTATATGCAAGGGTTTTTTATGTAGGACTCGGTTATTTTTATCAAATAAGTTTTAATTCTATTTTCATTAGGTTCCAACCTTTCAATTTGTATGAAATTTCAAACAGCGACAACAGCTTCATGATATATAAATTGATAGAATGTGAAATTTGTATATTTGTACACAAGCTAAAATGTGATTAAAAGGATCAAAAGCGAAATATGAAAATAAAATGTACAATCTTGAATACTATATTACGTGAAATAATATATATGAAAATGAATATATATATATATATATATATATATATATATATATATATATACACACACACACACACACACACACACACACACACGCACACACACACGCACACACGCACACACACGCACACGCAGCCAAAAGTTTGGAATAATGTGCATATTTTGCTGTTTCAGAAGGAAATTGGTATTTTAATTCACCAAAGTGACATTAAACTGATCACAAAGTATAGTCAGGACATTAATGATGTAAAAAAACAGCACCATCAATATTTGTAAAAAGTCATTTTTTTTTTCAATCTAGACAGGCCCCATTTCCAGCAGCCATCACTCCAACACCTTATCCTTGAGTAATCGTGTTAAATTGCTAATTTGGCAGTAGAAAATCACTTGCCATTATATAAAACACAGTTAAAAGCTATTTGGTTTGTTAAATGTTGCTTAACATTGTGTTTGTTTTGAGTTGCCACAGTATGCAACAGACATGTCTTTTTAGGTCAAAAATATAAGAAAAAAAACAGCTTTCTCCAGAAACTCATCAGTCAATCATACACCAAGTCAAGATGGTAAGCAGAAATGGGTCAGAGGTGAGTCTTCTGTTTGCATGCACTGGTGTCTAGTTCCTCTGACTTAAGTCACATGATTTTCAAAACTACAAACAATCCTTGCAGTGACATCATTAGACAGAACATAACATTTCTCTCAAGGTTGGGAGTACAGAATGTGAGTGGAGTGGAAAGGTGATAATTCCACCTGAGCAAAGAGGTTTTTGAAGATTCCACTCCGCTCAGACTACTCAGTGCCGCTCAACCCAGAGTGCGCTTTGTGATATGCTAGTTTGGGAACCAGTGAAATAAGTGATAGGCTTGAGTTCAAACATTGTTTTAGTGAAGTTGCAAAACTTTTAGCCTACATAAATGCAAAGTATAAAATAAGGTTATTCGAAAGGGAGTGTGGCGAGACTATGAAAATTGCATATTTCTTTTTTTTATAATATAATATATAATAGTATGCATTACATTGCCAGAAAGCACAAGGATGTGCTATGCAAACATAGTAGTGCAGCAAAAGGTGAGCTAGTAGGCTACTCTACCATCTGATGCAATCATGTCTGTGCAGCTGCCAGCTAGATGCAGCCCTGGATCTGAGGGGTTGCAAACGTTAGAGCACCCTCAATTAGTGGTCGACCAATATGGGTTTTTTAATGGCCAATGCCGATATGGGTTTTTTTAATGGCCAATGCCGATAACCAGAAAGCAGGGTGGCCGATAGGCCAATACAATGCCGTTATATCGCAGAATTTAGTATGGTAAACAACAAACATAAAATTGCTTTAAGTAAAATAACCTCTTATTTAGCACTATATTTACTACATTTCACACAAAACAAAAAAAGGATATTGTATTTTAAAATGGTAGATAGCAGTTTCTTCAGGTTTCTGTTTAGTCATCAAATTGTAGTCATTTATTTGCACATGAAGAAATTGTTAATATATTAGGAAGAAGGAAATAACAGTACACACAGTAGTCCAACAACCATGGATGGCATGTCCATGTTAGCAATCGCATTTACTCCAAAAATATTGAATCAAACCAATTGTACATACAGTACATAGTGAATAGGACATTTACTTATAGCACACGTGAGGTGCTTTCACCTTGGGCTACATCCGAAAACATAGGAAGCTGACTTGCTATCTTGCTCCCTAATCAGTTTATGACTTGACTTGCATCTGTTTTGAATGAATGGACCTATTAAGGAAACTGATCTCCGAACAGTTCGAAAAGCAACTTATTTTCATCATACCTCCGTATACAGCATCCAGAGGCAGCAATATCCTGGTTTCGGACACAGCATTGAAGTTGCACTCAAGCGCTCAAGCCGATCCAGTGCGAGCCTCAATCTCCTGACAGTTTAAACATCCTGGATAGCCTACTTGGTTTGTCACCGATGGACCATCATGATTTGTGAATGAGAGGAAGTTCTGATCCTGATGATTTTTATTTTGGCTGATAGAATATGCGCTTCAGAGGATGATTTTAGATGAGCGCTCGACGGGAAGAAAACGCTGGATTTTCGTGAGTTTCGTGAATTACATCTTTTTAAATGAGATATCTGCATATTTGCAGACAGTATATAGAAATGTTATTGATATTTGCCTTTAATTATTAGAAAATTAAGTTAAAGGTGACAGGGAACTGTTGAGGAGAGGCTGATATGCATTAGAGGTAGATAAATAAGCGCTCCACAGGATACTGGATCAGCTCAAGTTTTGTGAAGTTGGTTTATTACATCTGTTCAAATGAGATATGTGCATATTTACAGATGGTATATAATATTAGTTTTATTGATATTTGACTTATCATTTAGACAAGACAGTTAAAGTTACAGGGAACTGTTGAGGAGAAAGAGGGACAATAAAACCGACACTTTACAGGCGAGCACAGAGCATCTGCCGCGGCTCTGATATGCGGACCGTTTAAATGACACTGTGTTGCACACTGGTCTATTTTTGTAGTAACAAGATGCATGTAACAACAAAATGAACCGTGATTGGTCGTTTACATGTCTCAGATGCTTCACAAGCAAGTCGGTGAATTTCAGCGCCCTCAAGAAAATTTAAATTGGCCAAACGGGAAGATTTATCAGCCGATGCCAATAATGAAAAAAGTCAGAATATCGGACAATTTATCAGCCTCTGTGATATATCGGTCAACCACTACTCTCAATTGAATACAGTTTGTTAGTTTACTGATACTGTATATTGGAAAATCATATTTCCTTGAATCCCAGCGAACACACAAAAAATCCCTGCATCAAACTAATAAACATGTATGACCTTGCAGTTCAGTGTGTCCTAATTTGCAGATGCAGCATTCTGCTTTCATGCCTCCACTGTACAACTGAGCATTTGATTGCAAAAGATTTCCACTCTCACATAGAGAATTTCATAGCTGAATAATCTCACTTAATCGACTGCCTGTTGCTTTTGATTTCTGCTTTAGGAGAAAGTGGCACATACACTAACTGCTGGTCAGTTTCCTAAACCCAAATCCACACCTTAATAAGTGATTTGTGGTTGCGGAAAACATGTTCCGACATCACTTGCTACATTCATGCACAGAGAAACAAGATATAAATGTTTGTACATTTGAAAAAAAAAAAAAACTTTTCTTAAAAGCAGTGTAATTCGTGAAGTAAATATGTTTTATTTGTTTTGGGATCGTTAAACATGATTTCATCTAATAAATAAAGATTTATACTGTACACTGGACAAAATCTCACTTTAAGCAGGATGAATATTTTTTATTTTTTAAAGCTGCACTATTTGTTTTTTTGGTTAAAAATGAACAAATTGCCATTATTATGTGCATAAACAATCAGTATTCAAAACAATGCCCTTACCTTACCCTGATTCATTTCGGTAAGCCTATAAAAATGATTTGTATTTTGAGCGTGTCTGGTTTGGCGTGAAATGTTGTTCCTTTTTGCGTCATGATGTCATGTCCGTAAACACAGTAAAGAAGTGCCAGCTGTCACGTGTTCTGGCTGAGGACACTGTTCAGTTCTGTCAGTCACAATCACACAGTTCAGGATGTCGTCACTGCAGTCTAGGTGGATGCTTATCTGTTATCCATTTGGCTTTTTAAGTTTTTTACCCACTATAATGCTTGGAACTGTATACAGTATGTTGTCTGGTAGCGTTAATGCTTTTATGAATCAAACATCACTCCTGTGATTACCGATTGCGATCTATTGTCAGGGGAAGGTACTGTGCATGTTTACTAATACGCAAGACTTCTGAAATTGACTTCTTGTATATTATTTTTATATTTAATAATGTATGTTATATTTTATCCCCATTTTTGCTCGTTTTATGTTTTTAGCTTACAGTGTTATTAGGCTTACAGTTTCACTTGCTTTATCAACTGCTGTTATCATTATTTCATTTTATTTCATTTGTCACAGTTTTATTTGTAGTCTTTTGACAAAAATGTCCTTAGAGTCAATATTTCATCATGTTATATTCATTCATTTTAGTCAGGTTTACAAAATTGACAAAATTGTATACATCGAAAATAATATACTTTACTTGATGACGATGTGCAAAATGGCCAAAAAAAGTCTCAAACTATAACAGACTTTTAATCAAATATTTAGAAAAAAATATATAATTTCTAATGTAAACATGTATCAAACTAAGTATAAATGTACATAGGACTACTGTCCTTGTGAAAAACATGAGCTACTGAAATACTAATGTATAGACTGAAGTATTACATACTTTTTAGATGTTAGCCTGTACTAATTAGATGTCTGGAATGGATAAGGAAAGACTAAAATTACTAGTTGGTAGACTAGTCTCTCACTTTAATGAAAATATACAAATGTTTTTTACATTCTTTGTAAAAAGTTTTCAAAAATGTATCTCGGGACACCCCTGAACCCACATTCAGCATCATTCCACAGTCACAAGGGCTTCAACGCCCCATACTTGGGTATCTGAGTCAATGTATTTCGTTATTGCCATACACAACTCTAACAAACTTTTAAGTTGAAAAGATTGTGGTTTTCTGCATCGGTTTGGTCAATCAAGTTCAGTTTAAACTGAAAAGGGCAAATTTGCTTGTATGCATGTTTCCGTACCAATGCATGTATGTTTTATCACTTATAGAGGCATGTTTTATGACTTGTTTAAAGTAAATAAAGGTCATTTAGAACAAAAAAAAAATGTGAAGGCATTATTTGAAGATGTTCAATGACTTATGTGCTAACAGAGAAATATTTGACTGATTATAAATGATAACGAAGGTCTGGTTATCTAACAGCCGTTGTACACCATTACAAAATATACAGCAAGATTTTATATACTAAACCAGAATAATACAATCACATAATTTCTGATATGCACGTTACTAAATATTTGATAATTTAATAAATGTTGACCTATATATTTCACCCAAAGGGGCACCTCAGCCCATGTAGGGAAAGGGGCAGTTTCTCCGGTCACTGTTGCTACCCCCCCTGTGTACGTGACTGTAAACAAGTACACTACAGAAGAATTTCATGTTGGAGCGGGGTTTGAGCAAACTTTTTACCGGTGAGCATGACCGGTGCTTGAGCGGAGCATTCGCTTGGGCCGAGAGCGGTTTAGGAGAGCGCATGCACATGGAGCGGGTTATTGAGCTGAGTGTCAAGTCGCTCCGCTTCGCTCACATGCTCTGGTTGGGACACAGGCCTTATCCAACTGGAACAAACATGACAATAGAACAATAGGTACAAAAGCAACAGAGCGCATTTAGTGATCAATTAGAATTGAGTCAGTATTTAATGACCTAAAACTTAAACACAATAAAACTCTTACTTAAACTGAATAATCAATCAATTAAATAATTTCAACTCAAATGTATATTTGTCCTCTGGGAGCCGGGCTAAATGAGATTGCACTGTTAACTGAATTCCTGATAGAAATCAAACCCTCAGTCCCACCTCAGAGGACAAATACACAAATGACCTGCAACATTCATGATTATAACATAACCTTCATAAAAACACATGATTAAAACACTTTTATTACCTTTTGATTAAAACAATTGTTATTGAATGCATTCAGCTCATCAATAGGACAAAGAGACAGTTTTAATGTTGTTCAGTGTATTATTTTAATAGAATACTGGATTATTAATATGATTATTTTCATAATTTGTTATTACAATAGTATTTCACCTTCACCTGGAGCTTTTATTTTGATGACTGTGTCAATGTACAGTATATTGTTCATGTTCCTCATTACAAAATCTGCTGAAACATGGCCACCACCTTTATTTATGTGATAATGTGTCATTATATTTGTATAATAACTTAAAGCAGCATCAAATGTTTGGCAATGTGGAAATGGGTGCACCTCCAGTACTTTGCCTTCACAATGCATGTGAACTGCTCCGAGAAGGCTGAAAACAGCGTATCTGCACGTGAACACAGAACAACGTGTCACCCGTCACCCCTTGAGCGTTTTGCGCAGCTTTCCGACCAGGGCCCCACGCAATTGCATGGTTTGAGTGGTGGTACTGACAGGACGGCTGCTTTATGATGCTGGAAAAAGCCTTATTATTGCTTGAGTAATTGAAGCGTCATTTCCAGCAGTCCTTAGGCTATTATTCTTGACTGCTCATGCTTTTTTTTTTTTTTCACACTCAAAATAAGTAAATGATTCCTTTTGCATCGAAAAATGCCTAATAGCTGCCAAAATGTAGGTGCTTCTCAATGTCTGTCCAAATGCCTCTTCTTTTGTGCAAATCAAACATTTGGCCTTTTAGAATTCTAGGAAACAGCAAAAGTTTTAAGAAGGAAAACAAAAACTGTAATTGCGTGGTGACGCATAACGTGTCCATTTCCTTTTTTTAATCAACTGCGCATGCATTTTATACATTTACTTATAAAACACAGCCTTTTGGGATTCACAGAGCTATTGCACGTCTTTAAGTGGCTTTGAATAAAATGCACGGGTCATATGAACTGCTTTAATGGTATTTTTATGGTTCTTTTATGTATTTTTTGAGCTTGACAGTAAAGAACATGACTAACACACAGTATCGGATTTGGATTGGGCTTGTTGGACTGATACCCGATCCATCTAAAAGCATCAGTATCGGAGCAGATACCGATCCAGGTATCAGATCGGTGCATCCCCAGGTTAGATTAGTTTTAGATGGAGTATAGCATGTCAAACCACAGGGCAGGTCAACCACCCAACTATGATACAGCAAATCTTACTATAAATTCCAACTGAAAGTACAAACTCAATCTTCTCAAGTCAGTTTATTTAATTAGTCATGAAGTTGAAGTGCTCAACATCAGTTATGAATGATGCAGTCATCTATGTTTCCAAAGAATGAATCCAAGTGCCACAATAAATTCAACTCCAAATCCTGAGGATCTCCATTCAACATTTCGTCTTGATCTTTAGTTTCATAAATCAATGTGAAAACCTGTGATTATTTCAAGGCCAATCAATGAGTGAGTCTAACAGCCCATCAGTATTACATTCAATACTTCATCTATTCCCCGACTGTCATAAGCTCAATATGTGTATGATGTGATGAAGAAGAATGTGTTTAATGCATTTATAAAATGACATCCTGGTAAAAGCTGAAACTGCAAATCTGTCTCATCAGATTCACATCACTGCTTTCATTTGTCTATCAAAATAACTACCAATAACAACATTAAAGGCATGCATCCAAACAGTTTATTGATTGCATTCAATTAAAGCAAAAAATGTAAAAGTATTTAAGGACAAATTCTTACCATCGATCTTCAGACCACTTATCATTAAAGAAGTGTGTCTACATAACCAAATGGCAGATTTGAGATGGCCAAGTGAAATCTTAAGGCTAAAGAAAAACTTTTTGGATGGCATCAGCTCTTAAGGAATAGAAACAACCAAAATGAAAATTCACTCACACTCTAGTAATTTAAAACCTGTATGAATTTCAATGAAATTGTAAAGTTCTCGTTCACACGTACTTATTCAAACTTGGCATGTGAAGAAGCATTGTAACAGGTTTGGATTCGATGTCAAGCACAAGCGTCTTGCAACTAATAACGATGCACCAAGTTTAAAAATGTAGACGTGTGAATGTGACTTGAGAGCTATGGCTGAGGTCAAGAGTAAATGGTGACAGAATTTTCATAATTGGGTGAGCTCCCTTTAACCCTTGTGTGCTGTTCAGGTCTTTTTGGACCCGTTTTGACAGTTTTTCTTCAATATTAAATGGAATCCTTTTAGTACAAGACTTGGTGACTTTTCCTCCACTAGCTGCTCCACATCTGGACTTGGTAAATGGTCTGCACTTATATAGCGCTTTTTTTAACCTTAGAGGTTACCAAAACGCTTTACACTGTGTGCCAATCATCCATTCACACACACAATCATACACCAATGGCAGTAGAGCTGCCATGCAAGGTACTAGCCTGCCATTGGGAGCAACTTGGGGTTCAGTGTCTTGCCCAAGGACACTTTGGCATGTGGAGTTGTGTGGGCCGGGAACTGAACAGCCAACTCTTCGCCAACCACCATAGGAAATTAATGTGAAATACTCAAATACAGAGATTTTTGTTGTTGTTGTTTTTTTTTTTTTAATAAAAATCAATAAATCAGACACTCAACCAAAAATAAATGAAGGGCTATGACTATAAAACATCCACATTGCAGAAAACACACACACACACACACACACACACACACACACACACACACACACAGACAGTAAGACATACAGTTTTGTTTTGACTATATTTGTGATTTCATATTAGGCTAAAAATATTAAATAATATTTTTATTATTTATTAATATTTATTATTTTAGCAGATGTCACCATAGACCCCAAAGCATGACAAATTGTGATGTTTTGAAACTTTCATTTTACTGAAATGAAGGTTTTTTTTTTTATTATTAAAGTGAAGATAACATAAAATGTACTTGTTTTATTTGAAAATGTGTAATTTAGTTATTTAGAGCTAAATAAGGTATAAAATACCATAAAATACCCCCCAAAAATCATATAACAATAATTCAATATATAATAATGAAATAATTATACAAGCTATCTTTAAAAATAATATATATACAGTGAGGAAAATAAGTATTTGAACACCCTGCTATTTTGCAAGTTCTCCCACTTGGAAATCATGGAGGGGTCTGAAATTGTCATCGTAGGTGCATGTCCACTGTGAGAGACATAATCTAAAAAACAAAATCCAGAAATCACAATGTATGATTTTTAACTATTTATTTGTATGATACAGCTGCAAATAAGTATTTGAACACCTGTCTATCAGCTAGAATTCTGACCCTCAAAGACCTGTTAGTCTGCCTTTAAAATGTCCACCTCCACACCATTTATTATCCTAAATTAGATGCACCTTTTTGAGGTCGTTAGCTGCATAAAGACACCTGTCCACCCCATACAATCAGTAAGAATCCAACTACTAACATGGCCAAGACCAAAGAGCTGTCCAAAGACACTAGAGACAAAATTGTACACCTCCACAAGGCTGGAAAGGGCTACGGGAAATTGCCAAGCAGCTTGGTGAAAAAAGGTCCACTGTTGGAGCAATCATTAGAAAATGGAAGAAGCTAAACATGACTGTCAATCTCCCTCGGACTGGGGCTCCATGCAAGATCTCACCTCGTGGGGTCTCAATGATCCTAAGAAAGGTGAGAAATCAGCCCGGAACTACAGGGGAGGAGCTGGTCAATGACCTGAAAAGAGCTGGGACCACCGTTTCCAAGGTTACTGTTGGTAATACACTAAGACGTCATGGTTTGAAATCATGCATGGCACGGAAGGTTCCCCTGCTTAAACCAGCACATGTCAAGGCCCGTCTTAAGTTTGCCAATGACCATTTGGATGATCCAGAGGAGTCATGGGAGAAAGTCATGTGGTCAGATGAGACCAAAATAGAACTTTTTGGTCATAATTCCACTAACCGTGTTTGGAGGAAGAAGAATGATGAGTACCATCCCAAGAACACCATCCCTACTGTGAAGCATGGGGGTGGTAGCATCATGCTTTGGGGGTGTTTTTCTGCACATGGGACAGGGCTGACTGCACTGTATTAAGGAGAGGATGACCGGGGCCATGTATTGCGAGATTTTGGGGAACAACCTCCTTCCCTCAGTTAGAGCATTGAAGATGGGTCGAGGCTGGGTCTTCCAACATGACAATGACCCGAAGCACACAGCCAGGATAACCAAGGAGTGGCTCTGTAAGAAGCATATCAAGGTTCTGGCATGGCCTAGCCAGTCTCCAGACCTAAACCCAATAGAGAATCTTTGGAGGGAGCTCAAACTCCGTGTTTCTCAGCGACAGCCCAGAAACCTGACTGATCTAAAGAAGATCTGTGTGGAGGAGTGGGCCAAAATCCCTCCTGCAGTGTGTGCAAACCTGGTGAAAAACTACAGGAAACATTTGACCTCTGTAATTGCAAACAAAGGCTACTGTACCAAATATTAACATTGATTTTCTCAGGTGTTCAAATACTTATTTGCAGCTGTATCATACAAATAAATAGTTAAAAAATCATACATTGTGATTTCTGGATTTTTTTTTTTAGATTATGTCTCTCACAGTGGACATGCACCTACGATGACAATTTCAGACCCCTCCATGATTTCTAAGTGGGAGAACTTGCAAAATAGCAGGGTGTTCAAATACTTATTTTCCTCACTGTATATAAAATAAAAAATATTCAGACAATTAAAATGCATTACATTCTTGTAGCAGAAGATTTAATCATTGATAATGATTAAGAGACAACACAAAAAGCGGCTTTAGAATAGAATGTATTGTTTACTACCATATTATTGAACTTGAGCCAATCATTGGCATACAGTTCACAGCAATCCATTTCACAAGTGAATTTGTCAATCAGTTGGAGATTGAGGGCTTGTTTAAGGACCCGTCAATTTACACCTGCGTCAGACATGCTTGTGTAGCATCTCGGGTGCGTTGCGTCATAAACAAAATGTTTAGGTCACTGTGTCAAGTTAAATATAGTTTAAAACATCGTCAAGTATTTTGAACGCAAGAACGTAACGCATGTTTGTGTTGTGCTGCTGGAAGGTTGTTTTCTTCAATGTATAAACTATACGTTGCTCATACAGCTCAAATTTCACTTACTGCCCTCTGGAGTAAACAGGTGGAACTACAAGTTTGCTTTTCTCAGGAATCTTCCTTATTACGGTCCGGGGCCATTACGATTAATTGCGTAAATTTTTTTTACGCGTTATTTTTTAGTAAAATTAATCGCACTGAATTAACGCGTTAAATCGACACCCCAACAAATAATATAACCAGTGTCACTGGGTATATATGGACAGAGGAGATGATGTTAAAATTAGGATAATATTATACAGCTGTTGTGAATTCAGCTGCACACAGAAACTCTGCACCCCAAATTAAGAAAGATGGTTTAGAACTCTTCGGTTTAACTGGATCACATAGAAATTTCCTGAGCAAATTAAGATTTTATTTCAGAAATTACAATACAAAAATATTCAAATTTCCCAAAAATAATGAAGAAGAATAGTGGCCTGAGAACCTATCACAAAGTGGACAAAAACAGGTACAAATTGGACAGGTACAGTGTGAAAGAGTGTTTTTTTTTTATACTAGCCTAAACAAAAATTAACTAAAATTAAATGACACCTTTTAAAAATGAATTTTTTTTTGCACTGCACATCCTGTAATATCCAGTCATTTGAAGTCATACTGGCCATTTCAAAGCATCATCTCAGAGGGTGTTCACACTCTGTAAAGTTCACACCAAAGTGTGCACCATAAAGCCCATCAGCACTGGCCTCTTATTGAGAGTGATGGAGGTGAGCGGGGGTCAGAGGCATTAGGCAGTCTGGGTGCTCAGACATAAACAAACACTGCAATATTACCACTACAGCCCCGCTCTCAGACCAGCGCCGCCATTAACCTCTCCTTTGCCTTTTATTCATAGCTGTTTGAGTGCAAATACAGGAAGGCAAACAAATCCTATTCCAATGTTCCCGAAAAAACAGTCCACCTGTTTGATCCACACACTGGGTGGTTACTCAATTGATGAGGGGATATGAATATAAATACTGTTATAGATTTGGCTGACAAAACACAAGAGCACTAAAGGTCAGCACTAAGAATTCTCAAATCAATAGACTGATGCTAATCAACCAGGTCACCTTGACTGCCCCCAAACCAATAACATTGAGCTGGATTACTTCTCCAACAGGTCGCTGGTGTCAAAACAATTTCGATGTTTAAACTGCAGAAGACCTAATAAGCTAGTTAAAACCTTCTACTGTTTGTCCACGCTGGTTCACATGCACTCAGTTACCAATGACCTTGGCAGTACTAATCCCTGAATGTGTGTGCCATCTGCTCTGAGGTCAAAAGATTGTTGTGTCTTCGGGGTGGTATGGCGGCTTAAGGAGTCCAGTAGTCTAGAAGGACCCAAACCTTTTCATTTAAAAATACAATGAGTCTTTTCACACATTTCCTAAAGGCAAGAAGTGGCTAAAGTCCTGTTTACAACAAAGGGTCAGGGTTTGGCTGGTTTGCATGGCCCAGTTACCCTCTACTGGTAGATGCCTTAACAACACCAACTACTCTGGACCCAAAAGGCATCGTTCTCATTTGATGGCCATTCAAATGTAGCCATGTTTTCTGACAAATGATGCTTGCATTTTTGTGGTGCTATCAGCCAATCAGTTTCGTGTGGCTCCAAAGTGACATGGCATTTACAAACAAAGTGATCAGCTGAAAAAAATTCAGTGATTCTCATGAGCAAAGATGGCAGATCACAAATTGTGTACTTACAGGGAGGTCCAGCACCTTCCAAGCCATTGAGATGAATGGAAACAGATAGCTCTCTCCAGGTATGGACCTTAGTGAAGAGTAGTGGCATATTTAATTTTTAACAGGAATGAATACAAATCTGTGAAGGATTATAGTACAGTCTGTTCAATGGGTAAGACTGTTAAAAATGTTTGCTTGGATCGCTCAACTGACAAAATATTAAATGGTCATGACAGCATCCAGTTGACCAAAAAAACTCCCAAAAACATGGGTTGAGGTAATCTATACAGAGATGTGAGAGACTAGTCGGCTAGTCGACTAAAAGGTTCTAATACTGCTAGTCGACGCAGGAATTACTAGTCGATCAATATTTTTTCCCCATTAAACTGTTCAAAACTAGGAGGTCAGCACCGATAATGATTGCTGGAACTATCGGTTATCGGCAAAAATCCACACCGATAAGTTTTTCCCATTTTGTCCTGTTGTGTCCGGTGCTGGAGCGGCTGTGAAGGGCGCGCTTATAAAGTATGAGAGTGGCCTATAGAGGCGAAATAAATCTGATCACTGATGCCTCGTGGTGGTTGTTTTGACACGTGAGACTGCACATTGAATGCATCAGAACATTGTACGGAGCTTAACAATTTATACAGTACACGTTGTTGTATCATTATAAAGAAATTAAATTCTTGACTAGATGCTGCATTAATAGAGGACAGCAGTATGTTTGCAGACAAGGCTATGAGGACGCTAACATTAAAACTATCCTCAAGCGGTTGGAACAATGCGACAAAAAACACGCAAGTCCTAACAAATGTTTAAATAAAATGTATTACCATCTATTTGCATTAGTTTATATACAGTCACATTTATGCTATAGCCAGCTAAGTTGTATATATAAAGGTAGTGAGTGATTTGAGAAAAATATTTTCATGCAGTCAAGAGAAACACATCTGATTTTAATTCATATTTTTATCCTCACAGTAATACATATTTTTGTAATTTTGATTAGATAATCATCAAGTGATCGGGGTGTGTGTGTGTGTGTGTGTGAGACGAGTTTCTCACAGAGAATTTAAACAAGCATAACAGCGCAAAATACCAACAAAAAACATCCCTGAATCCTATAGAAGGGTAAAAAAAAAAAAAACAAGACATTGCAATTCATTTATTTGTTTGCACTAGTTTCACATTAAAGACCCCATCACCAGAAGTGAAGTGAACGTAGTTTTATGGTTTTATGGCAATGCCGAGCATTTACCTCACGTTTTTCATGAGAAGAGAATCCCGAAGGCATGTAAAAAGTGTAAAATATAAAATACAGCATGTAAAATGCTGTGTACGTACTAGTTCATTGTTAGTTGATGTTAATTTCAACATTTACGGAATACATTTTATTAAATGTTAAGTTATTTCTCTTAACATTAGTTAATGCATTTACCTTATTGTAAAGTGTTAACTGACCAATGACATTTTCACACATTTGACCTGTAATATTTTCTTAATTGTAATTATTTTCAGATGGCAAAGGCTTTAAAGAAAGTACTTTACTGAAGTGTCGCCAGGAAAAGCAAAGTGTAATATCTGTGACAAAATAATCAGCATGGAGGCATCAAAATCTGCAAGCAAAAATACCACCAACATGTGGAGTCATCTCAAGCACAACCATCTAGCAGTTCAGTTTGGATGAATATATTTTATTTATTGTAATATTTATTAATATAGTTCATATATTAATATTTATTTTATTTAAAAAAGTACAAAACATTTTCATGGTTCAGTCAGTACTGTTTATTTTTGTAATAAAGTTCAGCATTATTTTACTTTAAATGTTGTTTTTTCATTCACTTTCATTCAACGGCCAATTAATCGGTTATCTTCCCAACTTAGTTATTAGTATTGGCAAACTCCTATATCAGTCGACCTCTAATTTGAACACATTTATGTTTTGCTTTATACTTACACAAATGCTGGGCTTAATTTACTGTCATGTTAATTAGACATTTTAAATATAATAATAAAATTAATTAAAATACCTGGAGCAGATGTGAACAAAGTTTCATTTTATCTCAGGCCATGCATGTTTCTTCCATTCACTCGCGGTGTGCAAGAGGACATTTTTCTGCACAAAACCAGCAAAGTAGCTACAAAAGCAACTCTGTGCTGGTGCAGGAAGCGGATTTCTGAGACACTGGCTTGCAAGTCACAATGGATGTTTTCACATTTGAGTGTTCTTTAAATCTGTCTGAGCTTGCAAGTTATTTCCTGCTGAGCTTGCTTTTTAAGTCCAGGATAATCACCTCAGGTGAGTCAGGTCCCGTCTTACACGGACCATGTTGACGTTAATTTTGCTCATCAAAAATCTATGCTCTGAGTAAGTAGCCAAGAAAGTTACTATTTTAGCCTAGGCATACCATTTTTTTTCCCCCTGCTGATCAAGAAGGCTATTTTCAATGATGTGCAGACTGCTTAACTGGTTAAATTGTCTTTTATTCCGTGTGCATGTCATGTTTAGGACAATAATCAGGTTTATTGTACATTTCTCACAGGCCTATATTATTTAATTATTTAACGATTTTTAACCAAACAGCGGTCATAGGTTAGGTTATAGACTAATGCACTCTCGTAGATTTGGCTTACCTGTTATTTATTTTCAAAAAAAGTCCTGTTTTAATATGTTAACTAACTTTTACTTGGTGAATTCCTTTTCAAACAGGCTATTAGGGTTTCTCTATTGGTCCTGCACTATTCTTTCAATTGTTTTCAATAAATATGCCTGTATTCACTAACATTGATTAATTTTAATCACTGCTCTAAAACTTAGGTGTTCAGCCCATAAACATTGAAAATTTGAGGTTTTCACCAAATTTCCAATGAACAATATGCACAGTTATGAGCCAATAAATTATGATTAGTATTTTAAATGAGCAGCATAACCACAATGCTTTTTGACAGTTTTCTTAAGGTTTCCAACTTAGTTGACTAGTCGACTTCAAAGGTCAGTTAAATTAGTTCTTCCACACATCCCTAAATCTAGAATATTTAGCGAAAGTACAATCCATTTAACAGACTGTCCATATATCACAGCCTCATTTTCAAAGATGAACAATTGAATATGGCATCTACTCTGACTAAGGTCTATTATAAACAAAGGAGGGCATATGTGTGGCCACAATAAATAATTTTTAATATGGTTTTTTGCTCTGCTCTAGCAAATCCCTTACAGAGAATCAGTTTTATTAGGGTGCCATCATCCAAGTTTGAGTTTGATATGCTAGCAAAATAATTATCTTATCACACACCAAATATGTTACCCATTGTTTTCAAATCTCTATGTTGCATTAAAACTGTATGCAGCATTAATGCATACCAAGTCTCTTGGTTTTACTAACTCTTAAGCAAATAAAAACACTTGGACTATGTAAAGGCTATGTGACAAACTACGGCAGATGGCAATATGAGTCCCCATAGAGTTGCAAACAAAACATAAGACCAGAGGTAAAATATTTTTAAAGACCCAAGCTAAACATTGAAGCATTGTAAATCATATGAACAATCTTTCTAAATCACCCATGAGCTCATGCATACAAGCTGAACCATAAAAAACATTTAAAAGAGCTCCTTAAACATATATGCTGACTAACAGTTCCTAATAAACTCCTCATATCCATTTATATCAACAGTCTTTAGTATACTAATCAGGATATAGATGCATTAATTATGGATCAGGATCAAGCAAGCGGGGAAAATACAGCCAACAGCTGTTCAGAGAGCGAGCACTGAAAGCATTTAGTATGCATGCTTAGAAAAAGGAAAGAGTTTTTGAGTGTGAATTCCACTTCACGTCACATCTCCTCTCTTCCCTTCCAATGGTCCATGTTGCCTGGAAACTGCCTTAATATCAAATCCATTTTAATATCCATTCATATGTATTCCAAATGTATTATTCAAACATTTAATATCTTTTTAAACTCCCTCTGGGTAGTTAGGACTATTAGAAAGTGCCTTCATTCTGTGTTTGCCCCACTCTCTTATTCAATCATTCTTTTGTTTTCCCCTCTCTTCCTCTTTTGCCCTGAGGGGAGACAAGACCATGGCTCGTTCAGTGCCTCCTTATCAAAGTCTGCCTGCAGGAGTGTGTGCTTTCATTCAGAGAGAGTGGAGAGGTGGTTATGAGACTGAAGAGAACCTCAAGATATAAGATTGGAAAAATGCTGGAACAATACACATTAAAGTAAATAACATATTTAATTTTATACAAAAAACAGAAGTTTGAAACAGCTGAGTAATGACATACTGCTTGTGAACATTCAGACACCCACCACGCTGCAGGAGAAGGTGTAAACAGGTGCATTTAAATATGAGAACACTCAAGACTACATGTTAAACATCAACTAAAATACTGACCAGAAGGTCAGGGGTTCAAGCCCCAGCACCACCAAGAGTCCACTGTTGGGCCCTTGAGCAAGGCACTTAACTCCAGGTTGCTCCGGGGGGATTGTCCCTGTAATAAGTCGCTTTGGATAAAAGCGTCTGCCAAATACATAAATGTAAATGTAACTAATGACATTAAAGTTATCAATGACTTAAGTACATAATGTGTTATCAGTAATGTTTACCTTTTGCAATCATCACGCTAATGTGCTTACATGCTATATGCGGCCATAATATGCACCTGCACTCTTAAAAATAAAGGTTCCAATTAGAACCAATAAGGGTTCTTCAGAGTGATGCCATAGGAGAACCCTTTTAAGATCTACAAAGAACCCTTTATTGTCAAGTTCTTTAGAGAACCATCTATATACTAGTGCTTTAAAGAACCCAGAAATGGTTCTTCACAGCAGTGCCACAAGGAACCCCTTTTACGTTCCACAACGAACCATGATATTGCAAGTTCTCTAAATAACTCTTAGTACTATGGTGCTTTAAGGACCCAAAGTAAGGTTCTTAACATGTTATGCTCTGTTATGTAATTTATGAAGATACTGATAATAATGTAAAAATGGGTGCTACACAAATTATCCTACAAATTTAGGAAAGTTGGCTCCAGCTCGTTAATAACTCTGCACGCCGGTGTGCAACTGTTGACTGATCTTGACTGACTGAGCGGGAATTAGGTGTCGGCCTCAAACTAGGTCCAGATGACACCAACAGATGGCATGGACCAATGGCAATATGAAGGTGTTTATAAGCCGGTAAGAAGTTTTCCTGAAACTTTGTCCTGGCGAGCTGTTAAGAACAACCAAAATGAACTCAAAAACACCAGATTTTGTCCTAAATGACATCACACGCGTTCGTTGTTCGATTCCATTTAAAAGTGTGCAGGGGCCTTAAAGCCCTGATCACACTACACATCACACTTCTTTCACTTCAATTCAAACACAACAATGCTGGAGACCGGAAACAAGCTCATGCGAAGAAAAAGCATTCTGCTGGGGATGAAAGTTAAAGTTTGGTGAAATCTGGCCTGCAAATTGGGATGAAAAGACATTGAAACGTAAAGCAATGACATTTTAGCTAAACACAAGGAGTAAATATTTTAAAGTTGAGATGGCATATTTTAACATGCATAAAATGTTAAAAATATTTATACAGAATTTAATATATTATTTGTGATATATTATTAAATTAAACCAGAAGCCAGTGTGATATCATATCCTTTTTTGCACAGTCCGAAATAATCTTGCTCGAAGCCTAGAGTGACCAGAGCTTTCCTGTTGATTCTTGTGTACAGCGGACCGAAAACGAAATAAAGTTGCACGCTGATTGCCAGAGAGCATGACAGGGTGGCTATGGCAGCCATTGTGCAGTCACAGCAGCTGCTTTCCTCTGATGAAAATGAAAGATATTAGATCTGAGCATCTTTCTAGAATCTCTGCTGCAGAATCATTTCCCTCCCATTGTTGGATTCATTGGAATTTTAAATCTGTTCAAATCTGCCACATATAATGTATACACATATTATAAATGCATTACCATGCAGTGCCATTGACCACCTTGCCTTCTAGCAATTGGAATCTGCATCATCCTTAACAAAACCCATATCGGTCAACCACTAATAGAGATGTAAAAACAACAGGTATATGAGATCACAAATTAAACTGAAGAGACTTGTGTACCTGTGTGGATTTTAATTCTTCCAGGGTTGCGGAAGAGATTACACCACCTGGGACACACTGAAATGAATCTCAATAAAACACTGCTAACTCCCTGGAGTGATAAAAAAAACCACATCAACAAATGAGAGATGGAGTAATTATGATGTGTCTTATTCAGTCATTTGCAGAGAGGGCTTCCTAACCCTGCCATCCTTCTTTTCTTCACACACGCTGTCTGTCTGTTGCCATGGTGAGCCAAAATCCCGTTTACCACTCAGCATGATCCAGCCATTACAACTGTAGCGGACAGACAAGAAAAAAATATGTATGCGCATACACACTGCATAATAAAGCACAGTTTGATCGTCAGTACACCAGATCAAATAATTCACCTTTTTATTCTTTATTTCTTTGTTTTGTTGGTGTGATACTCACAAAAACGCAAGTTTCAAAATCAATATTTATTTGTTTTTTGCTGCCCAACTAAACATACTGGAAATGGGGTTGTGTGCTGGTTAAGCATCAACTCAGTCGGCTCCCAGGGGAGCCAGAGAAAGGTAATAAGGGTGATCCTTTAGATGTTACCCTTCGCTCCGCACACATTAGTGGAGTCTTTTAATTAGGGCAGTGATCAGACATAATGAAGTGGAAATGTAATTTCACGTTTTAAGGTACTGCTACTTAGCAAACCTGTATAACAGTCAATCCGTATGTTTAAACCAGTGGTTTTTGACCAGTTTTGCTTCAGGACTTAGATTTTACTTTTGATGAACACACTACCAATATTGTGTACTGTACAAACGTAAAGACATCCAAAAATCAGACAAAATTGTATAATTTCAATGTATTAATTTATAGGGCTGTCGATTTAACAGCATACATTTAGAGCAATGTATAATATATAAAAAAAATATATTATTGTCTATAAATTCCCTCATGTTCAATGTTATGGAAATGAAATGATATAGTAAAATTAATCATTTTAATTTATCATATATATTTCAATCATATATGTTATTATATACACTGTAATTCAAAAGTTTGAGGTCACTTGCCCGAAATGTTTCTGATGATCTTAAAAACCTTTTGATCTGAAGGCGTATGCTTAAATGTTTGTAATTTGTTTTGTAGACCAAAATATAACTGACAAAATATTAATTTAATTACAAAACAAAAATTTTATTTAAAAGATTTAGAAATGGATGACTTGGACCGAATAATTATGAAAATCAGCCACTAAATGTTATTCTAAAATGTGAAGAAAAAAAAAAGAACGAGCAAGTGACCCCAAACTTTTAGTGTGTGAATATTATATATATATATATATATATATAGGAGGGACTGGTGCACTTCCCAAATAGATGGCATCATGACAAGGGAAAAATATGCAGATATATTGAAGCAACATCTCAACACATCAGCCATGAAGTTAAAGCTCAGTTGCAAATGGGTCTTCCAAATAGACAATGACCCCAAGCATACCTCCAAAGTTGTGGCAAAATGACTTAAAGACAACAAATTCAAGGTATTGAAGAGGCCATCACAAAGCCCTGATCTCAAACCGATAGAACCACTGTTTGAAGGAATGGGCCAAAATTCCAGCAACTTATAGTGAGAAGCTTGTGGAAGGCTACCCAAAACAAAGAATTTAAAGGCAATGATACCAAATAATAACAAAGTGTATGTAAACTTCTGACTCACTGGAAATGTGATGAAAGAAATAAAAGCTGAAATAAATAATTCTCTCTAATATTATTCTGAAATTTCACATTCTTAAAATAAAGTGGTGATCCTAACTGACGTAATACAGGGAAAGTTTTCTATGATTAAATGTCAAGAATTGTGAAAAACTGAGATTAAATGTATTTGGCTAAGGTGTATGTAAACTTCTGACTTCAACTTAGTATGAAACTTACGATTAAAATACCATTTGTATGGTATGATAAATAAAAAATACATTACAGTGTAATTAAAACCAAGCAGCACATCATTAAGAGCTGAGGAACAGTCTCAAAGATGGCGCTGAGCGCTCACAGGAAAACAGAGCAACACACAAACATCGATGGCAAAGGCCAAGTAGATTGTAGCGTTACAGCTTGTCGAATTTTCCAAAAAAGTTACAGTAGGCTACATCAAATATATCATTTTATTAATGCAAACATCACAGCACAAATCTGTGGATTTGCGAAGCAGAAACAGCAGATCCAAGTGTAACAGCCTCTCTTTAATTGAACACAGCCTTTTGACATCAACAACAAAAGGATACTTGAAGTATTTTTACCTTCCTTGATTGATGATATGAGCCAATTAATTTTCTCTGAATGGTAAACATTGTTTTACATAGCTGTTTACTGGTATAAATTTGTAAAAGCACTGATATAGGGGGGCCTGTGTAGCTGAGTATTGATGCTGACTACCACTCTCCTCAGCAACAAAATTGGCATGGTTGCTAGGGAGGGTAGAGTCGCATGGGGTAACCTCCTTGTGGTCGCTATAATGTGTGGTTCTCGCACTCGGTGGGGCATGTGGTGAGTTGTGGGTGGACGCCACGGAGAATAGCGTGGACCTCCATATGTGCTACTTCACCACGGAAATGCACTCAACAAGACACGTGATAAGATGCATGGATTGACGGTCTCAGAAGCGGAGGCAACTGAGATTCGCCCACCGCCACCTGGATTGAGGAGAGTCACAACACCACATTGAGGACTTAGAGCACATTGGGAATTGGGTATTCCAAATTGGGAAGAAAAAGGGGAGAAAAGTTATAAAAAAAAACACTGATATAGTACAAATGGTTAAAACCCATCCCATTCTAAATGAACTAATGTAAACCCTTCAACTGGACCATGCTCAGCAGAGAGTGATGTTTCAGCTTACCAGCTTGAGAATCACAGCCTCCTCAAGGTGAATGACAGGAATTATGGGCTTGTTCTTTAGAGGCGAGCCATCTGAGGTTAGACAATTAGAAAACCCTGTTATCATCGCTCATGTAACTAAAAGGGTTCAGACTATCAGGATGTCTGAGTGAAATTACCATGTCAATGTATGTTAATCTAGGTTTTCTTTGCCCTGTTTAAATCAGGGATGTGAAACAGGGACAGCTTTGGTCACCAGTCACTTTCACTGAATGCAAAAAAAATATATATATATATATATATATATATATATATTTTGCTAGTGTTCCATGCAATAACGATGTCATACAGGTTTGGTACAAAATGAGTTTGATAAATAAATGATGACAAAATATTAATTTTTCATAATATTTTATATTGCTTTAAGGTTTTAAAAATCCTTTTAAAGTGTGATTTGAACCGTACATATTTTGACAGAGCAATGTGTTTTACATACTCCAGAGATGATAATTCAAACTGGCAATTTTGATGGGCAACCATCTAATCAGGTGAAACCATTCATTAAGGTAATTAATTACTTTTATAGACCCATCGGGAGATGAATATGATAACAATAGTGATGGCTTTTCAAACTAATGTGGACAGGCCTGGTCCCAGGTGCTGTTATTCTCTTTAATTGAGGGTGAAAGAACATAAAGAGTCTCACTTTAACATTTCATTCACTCGTCCAATTAACCTTGTGTGCTGGTACCAGGTCACGTGCATCACAGAGAGACCCCCGCTTGCTGCTCTCAAGAAGTGTGACTTAAAGATTATTTTAATCATTAATGGAGAGGAGAAAAGGCATTCATGGTGCTGTGAGAGAACACAGTGGCAAGAAACCAGAAGCGTGACTTACTCCACAGACTGTATTTTTAGACAGTTTAAGTAAGCATTAGCCAGTGCTTTCAGACCTGGAAGACATTGTATTTAAGTAGGCTATGTCATTACCAATGTTTGCTGAGGAAAGCATTACAAGTAATATTGGTCACACTTTAGGATATGATATTTGAACAAATCACAAACTCTAACTATTAAATGTCCTCACAATATTGTACTGATGTTTTCTATCACTGTACCAATACATTTATTCACCTATTTGTTGTGTTCATATTATTTCCAACATTTAATTTAAGGTTGAAATGGGAGGCATGCTATTCCTTATCTAAGCAAATACATTTGCAGTTTTCATCTGGCGTACAATAACAAAGTAAACTCCATAGAATTTAATTGAAGGAGGGTCCAGAGTCCAAAGGGACCAAAATATTACAGAGACCCAAGGATGGACTCTTGACTTAAGCAAATAGGCAATCACCAAGAACACCTTAGAATCAACCCTGAACATGCAATCAAACCCTTAATAACACAAATACCACAAAGAGCATCTTAGTAACCAAATAGCAACACCCTGTCAACCACCTACGAAACATTTTTTTGTTTGTTTTTGCAAAAGTGAACACTCACATTTTGAGAACTCACCTCAATTGAAAATCTATCGTGCAATGAAGCTATAACAATTCAGATTGCAAAGGGATGTTTAATGTGAGTTTTGGGGATATGCAGTGCTTTATTGACACTTTGATGTAAATAAAAAAAATCTGATCTATTAAATTCTTAAATTCTGAAATCTTTATATACAATGTCAGCTTTCTCTTGGTGGTGGTGGTGGGGGGGGGGTATCGTTATTATAAGTCAACTGGCAAAAGCAAAAATGCATAAAACAAATTCTTTTGTCAAGAACTGCCTTGAGTGGAAATCTAAAGAAAAATGACAGATGTGCCCTTGCACTTTTCTTTCTCAATTAATAGGTCTGTTTTAACTCAGCCTTTGCTTGCCACCTGTTCTTAACATGTTTATCATTCATTACTGGAACAGATTCAAGCGTCTGTAGTGTAAATGCAGCTCTATGCATTAAGCAGATCATTGAGACACTTTCATGGTATTAGAAGTACCTGCACAACATTAGAATTTGCACAAATTTAATTTAGCTGTAAGAATTATTCCACTTCGCTGCTTTGGGATTGTGCATAACACAATTAAAAAAACACCATGCCTGTGGCAAACCCAATGCAAAATAGGGCCATGAATTAGCACAATAAATTAAAACCTCCATTTAATATAATTCCCTCTTTTTTTATTGCTATTATCCCAGATGCGGGGACATAAGCAATCAAAGTAATGGAACATTACAATTGAATCTAAAAGGCAAGTATGGTCCCTGTCTTCCACGTATTAAGCAACGCTCATGAAATGCAATCTAAAAGATGTAGAAAGATGTGTCATTGAAGGCGCCTTCTCACATATTTCTCTGCCCATTTAAATTGCGGTTTTGAACTCTGGTCTGATGAACTCTCAGCAAGAGTTAACGTTCTGCTCACCTCTAACATCACCCTCCATTAGAGCGTAATGAACAGCGTGATTTGAAAGTGCAGCCATTAGACAGAAGAAAGCAATGTCACCCCTGCCCCCCCCACCCCCCCAACCCCCAATGGACAACAGGAATTTAAAAGGGGTGGAGTCAAGTGCTCCATTGGGTTGATTGATACCATCTCATATATTCATCACTAACATAACTACTCTCGGAGGAACCAACAAGAAACATGCCATTTTATAAGTGTTCTCTTCAAGGGGACAGAAGAAATCTCTGAAGTGTGTGTCTTATGTTAAAATAAAAGATTTGTCTTCATTATCTTGCTGTTGGAGACTTTGTCAATATCTGTGAATCAACAGCAGGGTTTAGCAGGGTTCAGCCAACACAATAGTGTAACACTAAGCCATTACATTGAATTGCCTATGGCAACTAACTAGTTTTCATTGGCAGCGGTTCAGTACAGCCAGACAACAGACCATTATAAAAGACACATTACGCCCAGAATAACCATACAGCTGCAGGTTCTAGACATTTATGAACAGCAATATTATGAACTCCGGCTGATCAAAAGGTTAAATATGAGTTTTATTAGGCTTAAACTAGATAAACAAGATCAACCAACAGACAGGGTGGTCCATCTAAAATCAATAAAAAAAATACAAATAATAAAAAACCTTACATTGCCAGTACCATAGAGTGGGGGATTTCTTTTTAAAAAATGTATAAATCCTGAGACAAAACATCCACAATGCAGAATACACACCCACACAGGTTTGTTTGACTATATTAGTGATCTCTCATTGACTTCAATAGATTTCATATCAGGCTAACAATATTTCCTATTTCCAAATCTCTACCCCTAAACCCAACTGTCATACAAACATGTGCACTTCACTAGATTTGAAGATCAACATCATCTAACCAATGTAAAAACTTTTTTAGCGATGATTTGCCTGTCACAGGTGTAGACAAACCTGTCAATATACACTCACCCGCCAATTTTTGGTACACCTGTACATCTGATTATTTACGTGATTATCTAATCAGCCAATTGTGTGGCAGCAGTGTAATGTATAAAATCATGCAGATGTGGGTCAGGAGCTTCAGCAAATGTTCACATCAACCATCAGAATGGGGAAAAATGTGATCTCAGTGATTTTGACCGTGTCATGATTGTTGGTGCCAGACGGGCTGGTTTGAGTATTTCTGTAACTGCTGATCTCCTGGGATTTTCACGAGCAACAGTCACAGGGTGTTCGTGTAATGGTAAAAACACTGGAAACAAAGTACGTTATTCCATTTTTTTCTGACACTGACATGCCTATGCTCTATGCTAACTCTATGGTTCTACGATGAAGAGAAGCAGAAGTTCAGGACTTGTGCAAAGAACTGAAGTCCAATGAAGATGAATGAGAAACAAGTGAGTAAAAGATTGCTATATATCACAGTTTTAAGTTGCAATACAGTTAAAAAAATAAATAAATAAATGAATCACCCGAACAACATTATATTATTCCCACCCTAACTGACGATTATGTAAAGTTTACCAGTCACATTCCTAAATAATTACACTTTATAAATGAAAAAATAAATAAGATATATATAGGAGAACGTAGAAAAAACGTTTTCAAGCCCTCCGATGGAAGAATACGAGACAAACATCTGACCTATAACAACAGTGAGCCTGATGAAATGAAGGAAATTATGTGGCATTCTCGATAATTGCCATAATACTTCTCATTATAGCTCTCAGCCTCATCCATGCTGTTTTTTGTTCCCGAAAATGAACATGTGGGGCCCAACATAAATGAGACCAGCACCCCTACAAGAAGGCTTAAACACACACTCACTCACACACACACACACACACTCTCTCTCACACACACACACACACACACACACACACACACACACACACACACACACACACTCTCTCTCTCTCTCTCTCTCTCTCTCTCTCTCTCTCTCTCTCTCTCTGCCCTGAATTATGTCTATTTTCAGGGGAGACTCATGAAAAGGCCAATTACCAAGCGCTCCCTTCTCCTGCCTCCCTATCATCATTCTCAGCAGGAGGAGTGGACTGGCTATCAGCCTGACAGAACAGCCTCTGGTGTGTTCATAAGTTCCCTAGTCCACCAAGCTCCCCCACTAGGAGATGAAGGGGGAAGGAGGAGGAGGCTAAAAATCCATAATACCTATTCTGAGGGAAGGAGAAAGGGAGAAATCAGTAGAGTTAGCCATAGGACTCGTTTCCTAAATGAGGGACAATTACCTGAATTATCTTAACAACCAACATCAAACCCAGCACAGAGCATTTGTGCACCTGATTTAAAAGGTCGCATTTTGGCATTAGTTTTCAAGTTCAAAGCACAAAATAAATGTGGTAATTTTCTCGGGCAAAAATATCCCTCAATCATTCTACCCTACATGTTCATTTTGATACTAAATAGGCTTTTTTTTTTTCGAAGAACAAATGACATTAATAGCTTATGACTCATTTCTAGACAAAATAATCATTCTATATTTATATTCTTGATCAAATAACTAGATTTGCTTTTTCTTAAGGAAAAATCAGTACTGGCAAGGCAGATAAGTGCTAAAAAGGTTTTGTTTATTTGTAAATGTATTGCCATATCAGAACCACTTTGCTGTGTTATTGATTAAATGGATACCAAAAAAAGAAAAGACCAATTACAAGTATACAAATATACTATTGTAAGAAACAAAACCAAGCGGAATTAAATGTTACAATATCATCATCGCTGTTGATTCTCAAACATAACACAGAAGAGAAAATATACATGCACAGTCAACCATTAACCCCCTAAACTCCCATTAATTCCCCATCCCCCTCCCAGTTCCCAATCCCAACCCCAAACAAACATTCCCGTGGTCCAAAGATTTCTCTCCACATGGCCCTCACCACAATATCCAATCGCATGAAGGTACCACGTTCATCTGTACAAACAACAGTAAACAAGTATTAGAGCCTGACCGATCCGATACCAGAGATTTTAGAGAGGGAAAATTCACAGATTTCTGATATGGTGGCCTATATTGAGCTGGAATGAAAACAGAACAATTCTATGTGGATTGTGCACCAATATGAAACAAATATTTGTATCAAAGAATATTTTACATTATTATTACACATTTCCAACAAATTCTAGAAATGAACACTGAGAAAATAAAGAATAAATAAAAATACAATAAATAGTTTAATAAACATCAGTATTACGATTTAGTACCAGTCAAATGCTGACCAATAAAGTAAAGAATAAATAAAAATAAACATCAGTATTACTGTTTAGGATCAGTCAAATGCTGACCATTAAATTAAAGCAGGAGTCACCAACCTTTTTGATACTGAGAGCTACTTCATGGGTACTGAGTCATACGAAGGGCTACCAGTTTGATACACTCTTCTGAAATAACAAATTTGCTTAGTTTGCCTTATACATTATTAATAATGTAAAGACTCTGATCACGTTAATGATTTCTCACAATAATTACCAACAATGACAAGGTGGGAAACAGATATCAATATTCAGCACTTTATTTCTATTTATCTCAGTAATTGTAAAATGTTCAGATGATCACTTACATTACATTTCTTAGGAAATATGTCCCATTTTCACTAGCCACTGACAAACCTTTTAAACAAATCATGAACTATGTTGCACCATGTTTCAAAAAGTTATCAATTATGTACATTGTAATGTCTGTAATGTAGTGAAAAATCTTAAATATTTTTAAATAAATCTTGTCACATTTTGAACTAATGACCAAATCTGCTGTATTTTTAATAAAATAATAACTGTTACATGTCATGAACACACATTTTAAATTGAACAATTCTTCAATATTTTAATTAAACTTTGCCATGGCACTGACATGTTGCCACTGACATCTGGTATAATTTTCTTTGTTAGTGGGAAGACTGGCATTGCATGCTGTTTACCATTGTATTGTAATCTGGTGTGTAACTTGACACTGCAACTGTGAGTAACTCTTTCAGATGTGCATCAGTGAGGCGTGTTCTGTGTTTGTTCTTGATGAAGTTCATGTCAGAAAATGCTGATTCACATAGATAGGTAGAACCAAACAGGCTGGCAACCTTCATAGCTGCTGTACACACACACACCACTGTACTTCTCTGTGTCAACAAGGCACCAAAAGTTTGGTGCAGCCTGGTAGGCTTTGAGGTGGAGGTCATTTTGCAATGTTATGATTTCAATCTCCACCTGTCCAGCATCCAAGTTGAACGTTGTACTTAGTTGCTCAGCAAAGCTTGTTGTGTCCACATTCATGAAAGGATTGGAAATGAATGATACACATGGCTCAAGCTGATCTAGGTCACAAAACCTATTCTCAAACTCTTGCCCAAGTCTGTTTATGACTTCATAGTACTTGTCTGCAACTTTGTCAAATGTATCAGATGCAGAAGCATTGTCTTTCAGCACTGACTGCACAGAGGGAAAGTGCAGCACCTTTTTCTCGGTAGATCCACAGAGAAAATGTTCATTTTGGCTTTAAATGCATTTAAAGCACTTATCATATTAACAACAGTCTTGCCTTTACCTTGCAGCTCGCAGTTTAATTGGTTTAGTTTCCCAGTAATGTCCGTCAAAAATGCAATGTCAAGTGTCCACTCTGTGTCCTCTAGCAGTGAGACGTCTTTGCCTTTGGACTGCATGAACTCTTTGATTTCACCCAAAAGTGACAAAAAACGAAGTAAAACTCATCCTCTGCTGAGCCATCTGATTTCTGTGTGTAGTAGCAGGTCACTATATTCAGCTGCCATCTCCTCCAATAGCACTTTGAAAATCCTGTGCTGTTTTGCTTTGGAGCGGATTAAGTTTATGATTTTCACAACGGGAGTTGCAGTGGTAATGCAGAAATTTTGGGAAGTCTGGGTCACCTTTACAGTGAGCGATGAAACCTGCATGTCGGCCAATCATAGCAGGAGCCCTATATGTGGTCACCGCTACCAGCTTTTCCAATGGTACCTTTTTCTGCACGAAAAACTCCATCACTGTGTTATAAATGTCAACTCCCCTCGTAGTTGTCTTTATGGGCAGTAGTGTCAGGAGTTCTTCTCTTGTGGAGAAATCTTCAAACACCATCCGGATAAAAACCATCAGCTGCGCTGTGCTGTCCACGGACTCGTCGCACTGGATGCTAAACCACCTGCACCTCGCCAGATCCCGGTCCAGCTGATCGACCAAGTTACTGGACAAAGCTGACACTCGTCTAGCCATCGTAGATGCCCCCAGTTGGACGTCGGAGAGCTTCCATATTTCTCGTCTTTAAGTACAGTGTTAGCAAATATCATCATTGCTTCTTTGACAACTTCTCCGTCTGAAAATGCCGCCTTCTTGATCAGGAAATGCGTAGCTCTAAAAGAGGCTTTGGTTGCTTTTTGTGACTTTTTCGCCGGCCTTGTGAAAAAAGCTTGTTGCTTACCCAAAGCTGTCTTTAGCTCAAGGGCTTTTTCTGCCCGTAGTGCGCTTCCCGGTGGGTAGTTAGTAGTTTTTGTGATTCGTAGTAGTGTCTCTCCACATTGTGCCACTTTGCCGTTGCCACAGTCGCTCCGCATATAAGACACACGCAGGTTTCTTTCACAGTCGTAAAAAAGAACTCCCGACTCCCATTCGTTGTGAAAGTGATACGTTTTCTTTCTTTTTTCTGCCATGTTTTTGGGGTAAGAAACTACGTTCAGCGCCAATCTTCGCTGCGCCCTCTAGCTTACTCTCCACGAGCACTGTATTGTCACACGCACAATACTGACCGAACTGGAGTACGTCAGAGTTCACCTAAACTTATCTAAACTTCATGTATAAGAAACATATTTTTAAGATATTTTCATTTTTTAAATCTATATAAATGCAAGTGTGATTAAAAAAAAATTAATAGCAACAGAATAAAATAAAATTTTATACGCAGCTGAGTTGTGTTATTTTTAGAACAGGCCTGCGGGCGACTCATGTGGTCTTTGGGGGCGACCTGGTGCCCGCGGGCACCGTGTTGGTGACCCCTGAATTAAAGAATCAATAAAAATAAAATAAATAGCTAAATAAACATCAGTACTGTTAAGTATCAGTCAAATGCTGACCAATAAAATAAAGAATAAATACAAATTTAATAAATAGCTAAATCAACAATAACATTTCGTAAATGCTAGGACTGGAATTGTTCAGTTGAAGGTGTACCAAACTGTGAATCCTGAACAAAACAGTTTGGTGAATACATGTTTACACATTAGTTTCCACTCAGCGGACAAGCAATGAAAGTAGCTACGTGGTTAGCTAGTTAGCTATGAGCTTGTTGTAACAGACAGTAAAAGATACATTGTTTATTTAATTTCCCGCATTGCATCTCATCAAATAGGTAACACCATAGTGTGAAATCAACACTCAGACAAAATTCACTACTGCACGGTTGTCTGCTGAACTGCAAAAAGATGCTCTGATATTTACCTTTCAATCTGCTACATTACTTACTGCACTGACAAACTATAGCTGGCTAACAGCAAACAGATGTGATAAACATAAGTGACATTAAAAAGGAGAAATGATGGGATCATTGTTTATTAACTTTACAGTATGCATTTCACAAACTAGTTAGCAACTTGCAAAGAAGACACCACATAACACAATACCGCTTGACTCTGCCCTGTCTGCAGAGTCAATGTCAGCTCAGCACTGTAAACAATGGAGTCGGAGCACGCTCTGCTGGACAATCTACATTGACACCAATTAAAGCATTGTTTTCTGCATTATATGTTCTGAAAAAAGTTTTCATTTATGCGCATATCGGTAAAAACATATACGCCGATACGATATATCGGTGAAAGGCTAATATCGGGCAACCAATAAATCGGTCGGGATACTAGAAAGTATAAACACCATGGGACAACGCAGCCATCATACCGCTCAGGAAGGTGACATATTCTGTCTCCTAGAGAAGAACATAGTTTGGTGCGAAAAGTGCAAATCAATCCCAGAACAACAGCAAAGGACCTTGTGAAGATACTAGAGGAAACAGGTAGACAATTATCTATATCCACAGTAAAACAAGTCCTATATCGACATAATCTGAACGGCTGCTCAACAAGGAAGAAGCCACTGCTCCAAGACTGCCATAAAAAAGCCAGACTACAGTTTGCAAGTGCACATGGGGACCAAAATCAATGTCCTCTGGGGTCTGATGAAACAAAAATGTTACTGTTTGGCCATAATGACAATAATAATGTTTGGAGTAAAAAGGGAGAGGCTTGCAAGTTGAAGAACACCATCCCAACCGTGAAGCATGGTGGTGGTAGTATCATGTTGTGGGGTGCTTTGCTGCAGGAGGGACTGGTGCACTTCACAAAATAAATTACATCACGCAGAAGGAAAACTATGTGGATATATTGAAGCAAAATTTCAAGACATCAGCCAGAAAGTTAAAGCTCGGTCACAAATGGGTCTTCCAAATGGACAATGATCCCAAGCGTACCTCCAAAGTTGTGGCAAAATGGCTTAAGGACAACTAAGTCAAGGAACTGGAGTGGCCATCACAAAGCCCTGATCTCAATCCGATAGAATATTTGTGGGCAGAACTGAAAAAGTGTGTGCAAGCAAGGAGGCCTACAAACCTGTCTCAGTTACACCAGTTCTGTCTGGGGAAATGGGCCAAAACTCATATTGTGAGTAGCTTGTGGAAGGCTACCCAAAACGGTTGACCCAAGTTAAACAATTTAAATGCAATGCTATCAAATACTAACAAAGTGTATGTAAACGTCTGACCCTCTGTCAATGTGATGAAAGAAATAAAAGCTGAAATAAATTATTCTTATTCTGACATTTCACATTCTTAAATAAAGTGGTGATCCTAACTGACCTAAGGCAGGGAATGTTTTCTACTATTAATTGTCAGGACTTGTGAAAAAGTCTTGTGTATTTGGCTAAGGTGTATGTAAACCTCTGACTTCAATTGTATTTGTTCCATTTCTTACCATATACATATAATCTGCCAAGCTGTTTGTATGAAATCTTTTCAAATTCCCCCACCCTGCCCAATTTGTTGAACCATTCTTAAAATGAGTGAGTGCCAATTGACTTCCATCCTCTAAGAATAGTCTGCCAATTCAGTAGTTTGGACCCAGCTTTTTGAATATTTTTCACCTAGTTTAATAACAGCCCCATTACCCAATATACATAGTCTGGGGCAGAATTAAATTTGAGTATCTAAAATCTCAGATACATTTCTGGACTCTTAACCAGAATTCTTGAGTCTTAGCACAGAACCACAGAGCCACTGAGCATGGGCTATGTCTCCATCCTCCAATTGACATCACCAGCAGGTAGGTGTGTCTTTTAAACAAAGCCTAAACAATTTTGAAGGGGTACAGTAGAAACGATGCAGAAACTTAAAGCTGTTGGGTACTCTTTGAAGGATGAACATTCTACAAATGTCAATGGGATCTAAATTAAATCTTAAGCCACATCCACCCCAATATGTTTTAGTTTGAAAAATGCATGGATTTCACAACATTTACAATTAAACACTAGAAATAAATCATTGTAGTTTGTTGACAGCAGTCAAACTACAGAAAAGGGGCTTTTCCACTGCATGGTACAACTCGACTCATGGTACAAGCCGAGCCGATACTAAATGTGACATCAAAACCCTGCAGATCACTGATTGGTCAACGAGAATCGTCACTACTAGTGTCACTGGATTTGCAACATGGGACATAATCCCGCTAGTTTTAAAGCTAGAGCGATAGCAGTATAATTTTTTCACGTGACTTTCGAATTGCAAAAAGAAATGGCTGTGCGCAAAACCACACCATGGTCAATAAACGAGGTGCAAACGTTCCTGTCGTTATCGATGAACGAAACAACGTGAAATAAAAAAGTCTTTAAGGAAGTGTCTCAGCTGTTGACCACAAACGGCTACCACCGGACCTACCAACAGTGTAGGGAAAAGTAAAAAAAAATAAATAATGTAAGTGACTACAGAATCCTCAAGGTAAAGTGGAAGTGGTTCGACTAAATGGACACTATCTAGACCAGCATGCAATGGGAGGGAGAGTGCCCTGGACTTCACGATGGAGGATGGTATGTTAACTCTATTCTCTGCTTGAAAGTCTTACTTTATTTAGTTGACCAGATACTGGGAAGCTTGATTCTAAAACAACCAGGCCAATTTAACTGTAACACTTGTGTAAAATCGCAATGCAACAACTGTTTTATGCAGCACAATGAGCTACCGTAATTTCCGGACTATTGAGCGCACCTGAATATAAGCCGCACCGACTGAATTTTCAAATAAATATTATTTTGAACATAAATAAGCCACACCTGTCTATAAGCCGCAGGTGCCTACCGGTACATTGAAACAAATTAACTTCACACAGGCTTTAACGAAACAGGGCTTGTAACAAAAATAAATAGGCTTAAACAAAACACGGTGTGGCAGCGGGGGCGTGGTCAAGCGCCCGTCCGGGAGAGAAAAGCGGTAAGGGCGCTTACATCAAGTGCTGAAAACTGTCACACTGGTGCCAGGGTGACAGTTTTCCCAAGAAGGACACGTGAAGCAGGGCACTTGACGTTCCAGGTAAGGCTTTTAATGGCCACAGCAATGTAAGTTTCTCAATTCTTGGACTTCTATGCGCCAACACTAGACTGACGTGTGTCTGTCTGTCTGTCTGTCTGTCTGTCACTCACTCACTCACTCACTCACTCACTCACTCACTCACTCACTCACTCACTCACTCTGCTGCCTTTTTATGCCGCACTCCCCACACTTACTGAAATTAGACACAGGTGTTAGACATTAGCTCAGGTGTAAGCGCCCTTACCGCTTTTCTCTCCCGGACGGGCGCTTGACCACGCCCCCGCTGCCACACACGGCTTGTAACAAAAAATAAAAAATTTGCAGTAAACAGTAGCCTAGCAAGAAAGTCATTGGTCACTATCTTCCTCCTCTTGTGCACATGAAACCATTGAAGTCATCTCCTTCGGTGTCGGAGTTGAATAGCCTCAGCTTTAGTTGTCTTTTTGCACTGAGTCAATTCATCACGCTGCTGTTTCCAACGTCTCCCGTGCAGCAACTCTATTTACTTTTCCAACAGCCAGATCAAATCGCATTCAACTTGAAAGCTGCATCATATGCATTTCTCCGTGTCTTGAGGGTGACAAAATGACTACCGTAATAAGAATGATGGGAAGTTTGAGCGCGCTCGATTTAATCTAAACAGTAAACAAAAAAGTTGTTTGACCTTAACCTGTTCGGCAATTTCATTGGTCTAATGAAAGCTTCATGCCGCCAAAAAACTGAGCACGTCACAGAATGTTTTTTCTTTTTTTTTAAATAAAATTTGAAAGCGGGAAAAATCCATATATTAGCCGCATCGTTGTTTAAGCCGCGAGGTTCAAAGCGTGGGAAAAAAGTTGCGGCTTATAGTCCGGAAATTACGGTAGTAGCTAACAGCGGTCCTGTTATTGTTTATTGTTTTGTGTTGCGTTTAAGATGTCACGGCAGTAGAGACGGTGCAACTATGACTATGTAAACTATATTTAAACAGCAGTGGAAAAGCAAGCTCAGAAAAGCAAAGTGAGTAGAGTCAAACCGTACGTGCAGTGGAAAAGTGCCATAAGAAGCCATCTTAGGAACCATCACTCAGATTTTGAAGCAATATCCCCCCAAAGCCATGAACATTCCTTTCCTCCGCCCTTACTAAATAAACATTTTCCAAAAGCTTAATAGGCTAATTTATATTAACACTAATTAACATGATCACTGCATTATTTATGAGGTATACAAGCAGGACAAAGACATATGGAGGCCTTGTAGGAGAGAAAAAGATGGAAACCTTTGTGATGCACAGCTACAAAATGCCACACTATTATTTACAAATTATCAGCATCATTTTCCCTTGATGGCTGTGGCAATCGCTAATTAACTGTCGCATACGGAGAGGTGGAGCACTCAGATAGGGCCACGGTTCCAAAAGCATTTCTGTAAAATTACATGACTAATTTCTTAATTACAGTTATTTTCTTTCTGACACAAGGGAGATATCCAAAACAGGAACAAAGATGAACACAATTAATTGTATTTATTATTTTCATCTAAGTGGAGCAGAATGGAAGCCATTTGCAATGTCACCTGCATAAAAAAAAATTAAAAACTTATTCCTTCAAAGCTTTTCCCACTTGTCAAAATTCACTAAAATGAATGAGTATGTAAGGATCAGGCATGCCAATATGTGTGGAGAATATTAAGGAGCTGAGGGTACTATACTCTTTTCAGAGCCTGTAGCATAAACATTTTAGGACAAAACATGCCAGGAGATGTGTAGAGCTTTGTGGATGACAGGCATTAAAATTATGCTGAGATGAAGTCCAAAATATTTATATATTTGATAGGCCAATATTGGCTCATTATGAGATTCAATGCTCTGCTTCGGCGAATAAATATGCCTGCTTGCCCGGTTAACACAAGTACGTAAGTTACCCATTTTGTACGTTTTAAAATGTACCTACACCCTGGCAATGGATAACAGACCAGTCAATGGATAGTGTACATTTACTGTTTTCAAGCAGGTTATTTCTTGTAAACAGGATATGAAATTAATTTTTTCCCCTCCAGCCACAGTAGCTGAAAATGCCCAATTTAGATCTGTCATACATATATGTACAGTACATACAAGTATATACATAAAATGATTGTATTATTTTGAACATGTGCGTTGTTACTCCTTTTACACTGAAATGGAAATTAATCCAAGTGGCATGTCCTAGTGTGATTTATTAAATAGCTGAAGTAGCATAGCAGATTGAAAGTTAATTATTAGAGCATCTTTTAACTTTGAGGTGGTGGATTGTGTCTGTTGAGTGTTGATTTCACGCTACGTTGTTATCTATTTGGTTAGATGAATTGCAGGAAAGTAAACAAACAAATACCATCTTTTAATCTCCGTGACGTCAAGCTTATAGCTAACTAGCTAACCACGTAGCTACTTTCATACCTTGTCAGCTGAGTGGAAACATGTATTCACCAAACTGTTTTGTTCAGGATTCACAGTTTGGTACACCTTCAACCGAACAATTCCAGACCTTGCATTTACTTTTGCATAGTCATATCAGTGCACAATCCACATAGAAAAGTCAGTATTCATTCCAGCTCAAAAATCAACCATTATCGCCCACCATATCAGTAATCGGTGAATTTTCCCCCTCTAAAATCGGTATAGTCTGAAAAATCCCATATCGGTCTGGCTCTAATGTAAACTATATATTTATTTAATTAAATCACATTATTTGCGCTTTAATCTCAACTCAACAGTAAACAGTCAAAGTATGTTTTTAGTACAGATTTGAGTGATTTTGAGAACAAAGAGTTCCGTTTACCCAAATTTTTAAATAAAAAATAACTAATTCTCTCCACAAATGCCTTGTCAAAAATAATCAACCCCCAAAGTCAATAATTTGTGGAGCATCCTTTACCCTTAATATCATCATTTAAATGTTTCAGGTAAGTGTTCTCAGGCTTCGGACACCTCTCTATTGGAATTTTTACAAATTCCTCATGATCAAAAAGCTTCCAGCTCATTGACATTCTTTGGTTTCTGTGCTGCACTGTTTCCTTAAAATCCCAATAAACATTTTCAATGCGATTAATGAGCCAGTCACATAGTCAGAATAGCCATTTCTTGCAGCCGCAAAACACCCCCATAACTGACCCACCTCCATGCTTGACTGTGGGGCTGGTGTTGTTCTTGTGATCACCTTGCCTTTCTTACTCCAGATGAACTGCTGACCCATGGGTCTAAAATTCATTTTCAGTTAAGTGTCATACGTCCATAAAATCTTTTTCCAGGACTCCACAGGTCTTTCCAAATCCTTCTTGAATATTCAAGTCAACATTTCGCTTGAAGTTTTGTTTTCTTCTACAACCAATAAGGTGTTGTACCATATTTAAAAAATGTATGAATGGTGCTGCCAACTTTGTGTATTAGAAATTGAAGTGCCTTGGAAATGTACATTTAGTCATGGCCTATCTTGTGTAATTAAATAATCTCCTCTATTAGCTTTTGTGACAGTTTATTTTGAATTGCATTTTTTGCATAGAAGTACATTTTTGCTTATGACACTAAACTTACATTTTTAAAATGAAATAAGTGCCATTGTAGAGTAATGATTTAATTTGTTTAAAAAAAATTACTTGTGTAGCCTTAAATACTTAAAAAATAGCTACACTGGTAGCCAAAAGTTTGAAATAATGTACAGATTTTGATGTTTCAGAAGGAAATTGGTACTTTAATTCACCAAAGTGGCATTCAACTGATCACAAAGTATAGTCAGGACATTACTGGTATTAGTAGATTTAACATTTTCATGAATCGCACAAAATGACTGTTTTTAATTTCCAAATTGCAACAACTGAGGCCAAAAATTATCTAACAATGATCTTACATAAATGAGATCTATTGAAGATCTAATGGGATTAATGGTCAACTGTCCCGCCACTAAATGTCTTATGAACAGAGTAACTTGGTCGATTTAAATCAGCTGTTAATAAGTTTGAATATTGAATATGTCATATTAATTACCGTACGTGGACTAATAATTTAAGCAGCAATTTAGCAATAATTAAAGCCATTCTATACCATAGCTATCAATTTACAATAATTTTCATTTGCCTTTCCTTAACAAACATTATTACAATACAATATAATGCTTAAAAGATGCTTGAAAGAAACTGGAGCTCAGCTCATATCCACCATTGAAATCTGCTATTCTGAAGAACCACACAGTTGCTTAATGTGTGGCGTCACGGTAATTAACAATTGTAATCGACACTAATAATCGCGATTACAATATCAAGAGCAATAATCGACAATTATGATTTTTGCTATACTCGTGCAGTCCTATTTTAAACAACAACAAAAATTTAAAAAAAAGGTTAGAGTGGGCAAAGATACAGACACTGGACAACAGATAATTGGAAGAGAGTGTTATAGATCTTAAACCTATTGAGATTTTGTGGGATTAGTTAGACTGTAAGGTGCGTGAGAAGTGCCCGACAAGATAGACACATCTGTGGCAAGTGCTACAGGAAGTGTGGGATGAAATGTCACCTGAGTATCTGGACAGACTGACAGCTAGAATGCCAAGGATCTGCAAAGCTGTCATTGCTGCACGTGGAGGATATTTTGATGAGAACACTTTGAAGTAGTTTAAAGGGGACCTACTACGCAAAATTCAATATTACATGGTGTATAACAAAAATGTGTGTTGGCAGTGCATGTACACTACCAACCTTTAATGATAAAAATCCAGTCCTTTTTTTAAATCCTCATTAATCATAAGCACTGTCTCACAACAAGCCATTCGCAGAATCTGTACAAAGTGACTTCACTTTCTACAGGACCTTCCCACGTCTGTTGACGGACACTGCCGACGGACATGTTTGTTTGTGTGTGTGTTATTTTGTTATAGCGCACAGCGAAAGTTGTAACAGCATTTGTGTGTGTTGCTCATCCATTGTTGCAAAACTGCTGAAAAAACTAAATGAATAAATGTATCAAATAACCATTCGGAAAGTCATTTTCGGTTTTTGGCCAAGTGCATCCTGAATTCTCGGTTTCGGCCCAGAATTTTCATTTTGGTGCATCACTAGTTTAAACATTCTGGGTCATCAGAAAAGCTTACCTTTGTAAATCCTTACTGTCTTGAGGGGTTGAATAAGTTAGATTGCAATTTTAGCATTTAAAACTACAGAGTTGACCAAAGTGCTTCACAGTAATAACATTTAAAACATAAAATTTCAAAATTACCACATACACAAACAACAGTAGTCTAAAATACAAACGCTCCAAAAACTGTGTCCTACATTTCATCTGTAAGACTCAAAGGACAGTGTAAACAGATGAGATTTCAGATGTGACTTGAATAGTCATCAATGATCACACTGGTTGTGTCGCAAACTGTTTATCCAGGAAAGTAAAACTTCCAGTAAAAAAACACGCATCATAATGGGCGGATTTAGGCATGGGCGACATGGGCAGCCGCACAGGGAGGCATCTTACTGGGGCGGCATAGGGTGCCCTCACCACATGTTTTGGAATATAAAAATAAAAATGTACTAAATTGTGTTCAATAGCACATTATCATATTTTTGCCATGTTTTTCTTTTCAATTCTGTGAAATTTCACTGGTATCAACTACTGAAATTGTGGCACAGTGACAACACAGCACTGCTCTATATATAGTGTGACCACAAAGGTTCTCTGAAATTGTTTATGAAAGGTAAGGTACAGATGCACATAAATAAATGGAAATGCACATTTTAAAGAACCAAAAATAAAAATTATTTTTATTTTGGACATGGTACCCTGGTAATTCAGTATGAATAACATGTTTTTATAGACATTTACCATGGTGATATCATATTATTCTTTTAACTGCCTTGGAGTGCCATGTAAATGCAATTGTACATGAATAGGGCAATCATTCAGTAACCTGGTGTATATCAAAATAGCATAGTACTGGGGGGCCTAGGTAGCTCAGCGAGTAAAGACGCTGACTACCACAGCTGGAGTCACGAGTTAGAATCCAGGGCGAGCTGAGTGACTCCAGCCAGGTCTCCTAAGCAACCAAATTGGCCCAGTTGCTAGGGAGGGTAGAGTCACATGGGGTAACCTCCTCATGGTCGCTATAATGTGGTTCGCTCTCAGTGGGGCATATGGTGAGTTGTACGTGGATCAACGCGCTCAACAAGCCACATGATAAGATGCGCAAATTGACTGTCTCAGAAGCGGAGGCAACTGAGATTTGTCCTTCTCCACCCGGATTGAGGTGAGTCACTATGCCACCATGAGGATTTAGAGCACATTGGGATTTGTGCATTCCAAATTGGAGAGGAAAAGGGGAGAAAAAAATTAATAAATAAATATCATAGTATTACCATTTGATACATCACTGTGCCATAGTAGTGCTATAGTACTTTTTTGTAAGGATAAACTGATAGTTAAAGCTCAAGTATTTAATTTCTGCACCACTAGTGCCACCAAATGGAAATACAAAAATAAACTGTTTTCAAAAGAGAATACACCCCTCATCTCCCATTGGTCAAACAAAGATATGGTCCTGCCCAAACTCATACCATTGGTTGAGTCTATGTCATTGTGTTTGTATAGACTGGTCGCTAAAAAACGGGGTGAATTTTCATAGCACTAGAGACACGGTTCTTACAGTTTTCAAGAAAATGTACCTATAAATGGATTACCTTTATTGGTTTCTACATATTAAGTTTGGAAAAAGAGAGTTTTAAACACAGAAAAAGTTACTTCAGCTTTAAGTACATTCTCAAAGATATATTCAAAATCCACTGGGGCCCTGTGTGTTAGTCCTCACTGCAGCGTTTCTCTGGCCTTCAAAATTCCTCTGATCTTCTCAAGTGGACACAGGGACACGAAAGGAGTGTTTGCAATGCAGAGAAGATTTGGACTGAGACTAAAGCCTGTAAGACTAAAGCCCTCCTCTCTGTCTGGATGTCTGGCAGACCTCACACACACACACCCACCCTGAGCTCTCAAACCAATGCCAGCTCATACTTCAGCTTACAGAGGACTCCTGGAGTGCCGAGTCCAGTCCAGAACCACTACACCAAATGTCTCACACAACTACCAAACGTAAGACACTTATATAGGGCTCAACAATATAATGCACACAGGTCAGAAACATAGCTCTTTCTAGTGTAGGAGAGGAGCATGAGCTCAGAGAATCACTTCTGATGTTCAGGAAAGCAGAACTGCCATCGACAAGCATGTTAACTACAATTTAAAATCATCCATGACTTTATGTGTCAAACACTATATGCTAAGGATCATGTTTTTTTGACATGTTGCATATTTCAATAAAATGTGATCCAGTTAATTTTTTTTCTTTTAAAGTCAGTTTTTATTAACAGATATAGTAAAGGGGGAACAGAATGTGCATGGCCAAAGCTTCAACATCCATTTACAGTGTCCATCTGTTTTTCATGGATGTCTGTGTATGATTAACATTCTACACATTTGCCTGTATGATGCCGACATGAATCCTATCAACAATCACAAACACAGAGTTTTTGTGAAAAGACTGCTTTGTCATGCTCTTGGTAAAGTAAGAAGCAGATTGTATTATCATCTCTTCAATACAACAAGAGAATGATCAACTTACTCTTTTAATATAAATTCCTATGTTAGCGTGTTATCCTGCTGTACACCCTGTGGTTGTGTGATAGTAGTGTGAAGTCCACAACATTAATTTTGCCATTATTATAATTCTAGTTAGAGTCTGACTGATACATCGGTCTTGCCGATTAACCGGCACAGATAACAGATTTCTGGAACTAACTGCAAAAATCCCCTCCGGTGCTAGAGTGGCTGGAAAGGGTCTGCTGATGTTATACAGTATGAGAGCAACCTCTAGAGGTCAAATAAAAATGATCAGTTCACTGATGCCTTGTGGTGTTTGTTTTGACAAGTGAGACTACAATCTGCATGGAACGGAACACTTCACAGGCAGATTTAAAACATAAACAACGAAAAGGTATGTATACAGTACACTACAATACACGTTGTCATATCATTATAAAGTAATTAATTTGTTGATTAGATGCTGCATTAGTAGAGAACAGAAGTATGTTTGCCGACAAGGATGAGAGGATGCTAACATTAAAGCTAACTTAAAGCTTAGAGCAATGTGACAAAAATGCATGCAAATCCTACCCAAATTAGGGTTGGGCGATGTCCCCTAAATTGGCAGTTGACGATGTTGACAGTAAAACATCGCGATGGACGATGATATCGTCGGTGGGGTGGGGGGGCGTGGCGGGATTATATAATTTCATATAATTTTCAAAAATTATATTTAAAATGATAACTTCGTTATTTTACTAACCCAACTAATGACTCGTCGGCGCTTTATCAGTAGGTTGCACGACACGTGAAGCATTTTTTTTTTAGCTTTCACTTAAGAAGAGTTGTGCACTTTTTATTTTAATATATCTCTTTACATAAATACTATTTTCCACTTAAAAACTATAATTTCGTTATTTTACTCACTGATGAGCAAAAGGTCGAGGCAGAAATGACCATGTACCTGCAGGAAATGGCCACTGATGGGGAAGAGGACCCGCTGACTTGGTGGAAAACGAACGACAAAAGGTTTCCGTTCATGGCAAGATTAGCACGGAAATATCTGTGCATATGTGCTACCAGTACTCCATCAGAGTGGGTCTTCAGCACAGCGGGTAGTGTATTTTTGTAATAAAATTCAGCATTATTTTACTTTGAGTGTAATTTTTTCATTTAAAGTCAAAAGAAAAACTATCAGTTGATTAATCGGTTATCAGCAGGAACTGCCCAACTTGGTTATCGTATCGGCAAAATCCACTATCGGTTGACGTCTAATTCTAGTTACACTGCCAATGACAGCGGAACTTTGTAACACTTTATTGTAAGTAAGCACGTTTAATACAACCTTTTAAGTCAAGGCACAAGCTGAACAGTCATTTAAGAGATAATGATTAATCGTTGCAATAAGCGCCCAAATAGTCGAATAATCATTCTAATAATCATTAGATTAGTCGATTAAGAAAATAATAGTTTGTTTCAGCCCTAATATACAGTACATAAGCACATGTGTGAAATCTGAGTTCTGTTGGTTTGAAATGCACAAACAGAAGTGCAATCTTTTAGAAGTAAAACATTTTATAACTTTTTTCAATCATCATTTTATCATATTTAGTTATTTTAAGTTTATCTTCTATTGTGGCACACTTTACAATTTTGACCTGTCATGTGTTCAACAGATCTAATCTAAAAATTTTTTTGTAAAACAGTGATCTGATGACAAAATAAGTGGAAAAAATATTGGTTCTGTACCGGCCTATAGTTTGTTTTTAGATTTTATCAATATTGGCCAAAAATTTCATATTGGTGCATCCCGACATACAGTAGCACCATACACTAAATAATTCTGCATTGAATTCAAAAGGTTCCATATACTTGCATGGTAAAAACAAATTGAGCATGTGGATGACCTTATCCACCTTAATTTTTTCTTCTCATTTTTTGCACTTCTCTGCAATTCACATCTCAACTGCGTACATTCGTTTTATCCACTGTTTTTTACACGGATGCAGGTAGAACAGCAACCCAGATACCAAAAAATGTCCGCACAGCTTCTTTTTGCCGCCGTCCCTAAGCTGTCGGCTATAAGTGCGTCCCACTGGCGGGGATGAAACGTTCGCCGCCTAATTAGTCACTCCCATTTCTTGCGAGTTGCCGCCCGCGAAAAGCTGGCGGGCCGCCAAAATAATTCCTTTTGTAAAACTTACTTGGCAATAAATATCTTTATGATTCTGATTAGGTTTTAAAATAGATATTTAATTCATGGTATGAACAATTTAGCAGAATAAATTGATGAAGTTAGACTTTTCACGAATGCCTGACTATCAGTGAACAGTGAAAGACATCTGCAACATGGCCAAAATCTCGGGTATACTTTAATTTTTTTTTATTAATTTGCAACCATGGTGATATCTATCATAAACATGAAAATCCCTGATTTGACGTGAAGGATAAACTCAATGAAAAAGCGAAATTATCCTCTGGTTTCACAGTTGCGCAGAAATTTCGTTTATGTCTACATTTTTTCCAACCTCGATTTTTTTTGTTATTTTACCTTTTACAGGTTTTGCAATTATGACCTTTACAAATGTTTAAGAAAGTGTTAAAGTCCCTGTAAAGGCAATAAAAAAAAAATCTAAACGCATTATAAATGTTAAAAATGTATTGCTAAAACTACAAAGACTGAAATGTGAAGTTCCGCTGTCGCCATATCTGTTTCCGGTTTACTTGTGCGTCGCCCAAAATGTCTGTTTTTACTCGATGTCTCCAGAAAATACGCGTCAGCGATGTTCATCGCATTGTTGATGCCTGGTCCCCTGCTCCGACAAGCAAGAGGGACAAGGGCTTTAAACTCTAGATATCGAGTTATCTGCACAACTACAAGGGTAAGTATTTTAATCGAATGTGGTGTGCCGGCAGATAGCGGCTAAGCTAGTTCGCCACGTGTTCATTTTGTATGTAAGGTTAGTATAGAAGCTTGTTTTTTCTTAGTTTTAAAGCAGACTGTTTGATAATTTTTGTGATAATTGTAATATAAATTATATTAACTTGCTCTCCTCTCAGTTTCTAATAAAGATCAGGGCACAGGTGAAGTCACTGTCAGGGCATTGTGCTACAGGTCCACGAAAAAAGCAGATAAACCTCACAGTTTGAGTGTATGGTGAAGCTAGAATTAATAAGACCGCAGTTATAGGCTTGTTACTTTAATAGCCCGGTGTTCCTGGGGACTCGGCTAAGGTTATTCATGTTTAATGTAACTCAAATCAAATGAAAACAGTTATTGTAGGCAGGTAAGTTTCCCTAGCTGGTCCCCTCCGGGTAAAATGCGTTCTTATTCAAGTTTTCAACTCAGTCATTCGTTTAAGATGCAATCTTAAGTATTAGGCTATCATGATTATACAGTGAGCAAGCTATATAAATAAGTATTTAATATAATAAAAGTGTAGAGCAACAACCGAGGGTGTAAGGTAAAGGCTGAATATTGTAGATTTATTACAATATGTTGCATGTTTGAATTAAAATACCTGTAGATATGCAACTTCCCACTCATGAAAGTTTTATTCAAAAGGAGCACACTCTACAAAGGCCTGACTGGAGATTTGCCTGATCTATCCGTCCTTCAGGTGAGTAGGGATATAACAATAGCAAATTTCATTGTACAGTATGATATATCAACCAAAATCTGTTTACCAATATTTCATTATTTTCTTTTTCCACCCCTTTTACAAACAAATATTCTGCTTCAAAGAAAAAAAATGAAATTGATGTTATCATAAGGGGTCTTCATTATGAACTTGTATGCCATGCATAACATACTGTGGATAGAAATTACAGGGAAAGTTACTGGTATGATAATTTTGGTTATATTATATTACTATTATATTTAGTGTATTGCTAATCAATATATTGTTACTTCCCAGGTGACAGCGGCTCACTTATAGAGCAGGTGAAGCAAGTTGGGACAATGTTAATTCCCACTGGGGCCACCTGTACATGTAGTAGACCTAGATATAAATGTCATAGTTTAGTAGTTGAAGGACCAGGACTGACTACTTTATTCTTTTATTCTGGGAACCCCTGTAGGTGCAGATCAAACCCTAATGCTGCGACGTCTTGGAGTTTGGCGATGTTGTGCGTAGCATGGACAACAAAATGCTATGCTGCAACATTTCAGTGCCAATGTGTCTGTTGGCGAGTTATCCCTGCCAGGGGATCTGTTACTCCCCCCTAGACACCCAGGAAGATTTGGCGTTGCTTGACAACAGTTTGAGGCAGGATAAAGAGCTCCAGCAACGATTTGTAAGTGTGCCGATTTCGTTTATAACGGTATAGGGTAATCTAAAAAGTAAAATTAAGATCGTACACTGCATATTCTACAGTCTGAATCCACAGCCTGTCACATTTTAAATTTATGAGAAGCTTCAGAGAAATGTAATTTGTAACATGTTTTTTTTTGTATTTTCAGCTTCGGTTTTTTGCAATCAAATGTGGGAGGGACCTAAAGACAACCGTGTGGCGAATGCTTCAGAGTATCTTCTCTAATCACCTTTCCATCAATACAACCTGGACTGGTGTAGGGGATAAAGCATGTTTTAGAGACATGATCCTGAAGACCATTGTTCAAAGTAAGTTGGATATTGTTTTTATATTTAAGTAGATGTGTATGACCTTATGCCATTCAAATGGAATGACAGATCTTTATTTTCTACAGGAGCCATCTGGAAGAACCAGGCAACCCAGGATGCCACTGATGAGGCGATCCAGGTTAACGTTACGCGTTACCTGAAAGGAGCATCTGAACATGAAGGTGGAAAAAGGCGCCGCACAGCTGAGAGGAACCCACAGCCGACCCCTTAAACCTAGGCTGACTACTGACACCCCAGCATCACTGACAACTGGAACCCTTTCTTTATCCTGCAGTCAGTAACAAAAAGACCCCTAAAAAAGCCTGCTAAAAGTGTCAGACTACACTCACCCAATCCACACTGTTCACTATGGAAATTGCTCTTTTTTTTTCTCTCTCTCTCTCGTGACCCTGCTTTGAGGGCAGCTCCTTGGATGAATATGGGATGGTTTGTCCTTTTATACAGGCGCACGAGGAATCACTGAAGATATGCCAATTTGCACTGCCTCATTCTGGAGGTTGGGGAAAACCGGTGATTCTTAGCCCACTACGCCATGCAGTCCCCAACCTCTCCAGACATTCTGATTGGCTGTGTTCTCTACAGCCAGATATTCTGCTGTTAATTATATTTATTCCCACTTGTTGTCATGTGTAAGTTGAATGTCAAAATGTATATTATACCTGTTATCCTGCACATTCCTTGATACCACAGATCTCAATTATTTCATATACAATTTGCTGCTTATTTCATTGTTACAGTGCTTAATTATTCTATTTTTAAATATAGCTTGTAAATCCTAGATTATACATCTAATACTTGATATTTGCACATTATCTGGTATCAAATATTCTACTTACCGTGACTTTAGTATTGGCTTATTTCATTCCGTCAGTGCTTAACGATTCTATTATAGTTTGTAAATCCTATTTCATACCTCTGATACTTGATATTGCACATTAACTAGTACCAAAAATTCTACTTTCATTCCGTCACAGTGCTTAACTGTTATTCTATTGTTAAATATAGCTTGTAAATCCTTGTGCCACAGGTCAGCATTGCAGTTATAATGGTATATTCTACTCCAGAGCTTTACTCTAAATTATTACCACTTAACCCATTGTTAGAAATGACTTGTAAATATGATGTTATACCTCAATTTATTTGGTATCCTGCACTTTCTTTGGTACCAAATATCCTCATTGCTTATGTTTACTGGTAATTCTTTTCATCCCAGAGCTGACCTCTTTATATTATTAACAATTATTGTAAGTGTTACAATAGTGTTTTTTAAAAATTATTATTATTTTTTTTTACCAAAATTTAATTGGAAACCTGCATGTTCTTTAGTGTGTGTGTGTGTGTGTGTGTGTGTGTGTGTGTGTGTGTGTGTGTGTGTGTGTGTGTGTGTGTGTATATATAATGTTTGTATTTTTCTGTTATTTATATTTCAGTGATCTGACATCTTGTTTCAATGACAGTTACTGTACTTTGAAATGTGGAATTAAAACGGCAAATGGAAATTTGTCTGGTTTGATCAATCATTATTCTTGATAAACTGCATGCTATAAATATATATATATATATATATATTAAAAAAATATATACATACACATACATACATACATCACACACACACACACACACACACACACACACACACACACACACACACACACACACACAAAGCGGCGGCAGATCGCTCGAAAAAAGTGTTTGCCTCCGACACTCCGCGGAAGGTCCGCCTTCGATATAACGGCGGCGGAACGGCAGATGGCCAGCGGGCCGGCCGCGGAACGAAGGCGGTAGGAAGGCGGCTGCCGCTTTCAAAAAGTGTTTGCGATATCGCCATTCTGCCGCTTCTACTGCCGCCGGAGCACAGCCAGCGGCCCGCCGACTTATTGCTATCTGGGAAGCAACACACACACTTTGATTCTGGCTGTAGAGCCCCCACAGCAGGACATTTGGGTGATGCTCGGCGGCATACTCGCTGAGCAAAGCGACACCACTCTCCTGTTCATGTTAGTGCTTTCACTCGATTCTACCCAATCAGTAATGCACCCACTGAGAATTATGTTGAAAGAGCCTAATAACTGGTGATTCTATTGTAAGGAATGTGGAAATAGAGACTCCAGCCACTATTGTTAAATGCATTTTGGGGGCTCGATCAAATGTGCTTGCCAATGCAAAATGTAGATTTTCTAAAATTGTTATTTATGTCGGCACTAATGATGTCCAGCTTTGCCAGTCGGAGATCACTAAAGATAGTGTAAAAAAGGTGTGTGAACTAGCAAAAACGATGTCAGACACCGTAATATGCTCCGACCCCCTCCCTGCACATCGCTGTGACTGACATCATGGACAGATTAGTGTCACTGTCTGAGTGGTGTCTGGAGAATAGCATAGGATTTATAGACAATTGGAAGAATTTTTGGGGTAGACATGACCTGCTAAAGAGAGATGGACTCCAATCTCTCTAGCCGCTCTCCTCTCTAGTAACTTGGATCAAAGTCTTATTGGTGAGGGTATTTGAATAACTGGGACCCAGGTCAGGAATCAGACAAACTGGTTAATCCGAATGTCTGCTAGCTGCCTTGAAACTTCACACAGATCACATAAACAACAACACATAGAGACTGTATCACCTAGATATCATATAGACTGTGCCTGTTCCCTGAACTACCAAATAAAAACTCACTAAATAAATGTAAAACATTTGATTAAGCTCAAACTAAAATATTGAAGATAAACATCATAAAAATGTAGGGCTACTAAACATTAGATCTCTTTCAACCAAAGCACTAATTGTAAATACAATTATTACAGATCATAGTTTGGATGCACTCTGACTTAAACCTGGATTAAACTGGATGAATATATCAGTTTTATGAATCTACTCCCCCAGGTTATTGATATAAACATGAGCCTCGTCTGAATGGTCGAGGAGGGGGTATTGCTATAATTTAAAGTGAAGGTTTTTGTGTTATTCAGAGGACAGGATATAAGTTTAAGTCTTTTGAACTAATAATGCTTAATTATTAAGCATTATTTAAGTATTATCTGTCAGATATAAATAAAAAATCTCTGTCAGGCCATACTCTGGTTTCCTTGGTGAATTTACTAATTTTCTATCAGATCTAGTAGTTAATGTAGATAGAGTTTCAATTGTTCATGACTTCAACATTCACATAGATAATCAAAATTACACATTGGGATTAGCATTTATCGATATTCTAAACTCTCTTTGAGTCAGACAAAATGTGACAGGACAAACTCATCACCATAACATATGCTAGATTTAATTATGTTATATGGATTTGATGTTGATACTATAGAAATTCTAGAAAATCACAAATCATTACCTTGTTTCCTGCAATCAGCTAATTTCACTCAATCAACACCATGCTATCGTTCAGGAAGAACTATTCTTTCGACCACTAAAGATAGCTTCACTAATAACCTTCCAGAATTGTCTTGCATAATCAGTAAGCCAGAACTTGATGTAATAACAAAAAATATAAATGCAGACTTCTCTAGCACTCTTGATTAGCGTCGCCCCCATTCAATTAAAGAAAAATGACATGCACCATGGTACAATGATCACAATCATGCTCTCAAGAGAGCAGCTCGAAAAATGGAGCATATTAGAGGTATTTCGCTGTGCATGAAAGGATAGTGTCTGTAGCTACAGACAGGCACTAAAAGCTGCCAAGTCAGCATATTTTAGCAAACTCATAGAAAATAACCAAAACAATCCTAGGTATTTTCTTCAGTACTGTTACAAAATTTGTAAGGAATAAAGCATCGACTGAACCAGATGTTTTGTCGCAGCACAAGAGTAATGACTTCATGAATTTCTTTACTAATAAAATTGAAATAATCAGTAATCAGAAATCAGAAAAGTGTCTAATTTGCCTTACAAGCAACTTCAATCCTTCACTGTCATAAGTCATGAAGAGCAAACAAAACTTATCCAAAAAATCAAAAGCCACAACATGTATGTTAGATCCAATAACAACTAAGCTCTTAATAGAGGTATTCCCTGTAATCTCAGATCCTCTTCTTAATATTATTAACTCCTCACTTTCCTTAGGACATCCTGGAGACTTAGCTAAGTACAGACTGAATTAAAATCTACCTTTTATGTTGAAAATACTAGAAAATATAGTGTCCTCCCAACTATGTTCATTTCTATAAAGAAATTGAGTATATGAACGATTTCAGTCAGGATTTAGTCCCATCACAGTACAGAGACTGCACTTATCAGAGTTACTAATGACTTAGTCTTATCATCTAATCGCAGCTGCATTTCTCTTCTAGTGCTTTTAGAGAATTATGTTGGCATTGGTGGACTTGTATAAGCATGGTTTAGGTCCTATTTATCAGAACGTTACCACTTTGTCTATGTAAATGAGGAATTGTCAAATCAAACAAAAGTATGGAGTGCCACGGCGATCAGGTTTAGGGTCTCTGCATTTCTCATTATACATGCTTCCTCTGGGAGATATTATCAGGAATCATGGAATAAGATTCCACTGTTATAACTTTATATTTCTCCTAAACCCAATGAAAATTCACAATTCTACAAATTAGCAGAGTGTATCAATGAAATCAAAGATTGGATGGCCAGAAATGTCCTTCTACTCAATTCCAACAAAACAGAGGTACTTGTTTTTGGACAACTAAAATATAATTTGACTCTTGATGGATGTACTGTTACATCATCTTCTACAGCACAGAACATAGGTCTTATATTTGATACCAATCTGCCCTTTGAAAATCAAATTTACAATGTTTGTAGAACAGCATTCGTCCACGACAGAAATATTGCTAAGTTATGACACATGCTCTCTGTTGCTGATGCCAAAAAATAATTCATGCTTTCATGACCTCAAGCCTAGATTATTTTCATGCATAACTGGCAAGATGTCCAGCAAGTTCAATAAATAATCTTCAATTGGTTCAAAATGCAGCTACCAGAGTGCTGACTACAACCAATAAATAATCATATTAGCCCAATTTTATCATTGTTACATTGGCTACCTGTTAAATTTCATATTCATTTTAAAATTCTGTTAACTACATACAAAGTTTTGAATGGTCTCGCTCCACAGTACTTGTGACCTTCTGACAAGCTATATTCATTACAATTAATTATTCACATTCATTACAATCACAAAATTCTGGCTTGATAATAATTTCAAGAATAACAAAACCACAAAAAGTAGTTCATTTTCCTATGGAATAGTCTCCCTAACACTGTTCAGGATGCAGACACACTCACTCAGTTTAAGTCTAGACTAAAGACTCATCCATTTAGCCAGGAAACATCTATCATTATCAATAATTCTGTATAAAATTGGATTGAATCTATGCTAATATTATAATATTTGTTTCCATGTCCTGGGATTCATTTCCCAAATTTACCAGAGATGGACAGATCCAGCTCGGTTACTGCTTGGTGTCGGGCACTGGACCTTAATGCTTAATTTACAAATTTTAAACCATAAATTACAATGGACATTATATTCATGTGTTTTGCCAGAGGGAAACTGGCCCCATAGTGAGCCTGGTTTCTCAAAAGGTTATTTTTCTCCATTAACCAACATCTTTGAGTATTTTGTTCCTTGCCACAGTTGCCTTCAGCTTGCTCACAGGGGTTCTAAATTCAATTATTATTTATACAAATATTTTATACACAATTTACAATCATATTTCATTTAAAAATCACTGAGACTTTATTGATATTTCAGTTGAATCTTTTTGTTAATGCATGATTTTCTGTAAAGCTGCTTTAAAATTATGTGTGTTGTGAAAACCGCTATACAAATAAAAATGACTTGACTTGTGTTAAATACAGCTAGACAAAGTGCCAAGTGTGTAAATTAACAGAATTCAGGGGTCTTGAGACAAGTTTTGAAAAGTGAAATTTTTTGACTTGATGCAACGTCTTGAACCTTCAACAATCCTGGTATGAAACGCTCAAAAAACAGCGTGAATCATGACGACATAAACAAAGACATCCATCTGCATGAGTATAGCTGTAGCAGAATTGCTTTAAGGGGACGCATTTAAAAGACACACATTTTCTGGAAGCCTTTCAGCATGTAGATTTAGTAAAGCTAAATTACAACACATTTTCAGCACACTAATAAAAGCAACACAGATAAAAAAAATATATATATCTAAAACTAGTAAAGCTAACGTATTTCTCACTAATCAACCAGTTGTTGGACATCTAATGAACTACCCTGATCCATCCCTAGTCTCAAACCTAACTGAAAGAGAAACTGAAAAATTTCCATCATTGCTCAATTTCCATCACTGCTCGAGCATGACCATATCATACCGGCTCCATTATCAGAGTTCAAGCACAGAGTAAAGTCATACTCGCTCTTCCTCCCCAAATCGTTCATGTCTGTTTCGCTTGAGCTGATGATAAATTAAAGCCTCAAAATAATAACAACAACAACATAGAAGAAACGTGCACAGAGAGCCCAGTCAATACCCATCCATAACCTCTCCAAACAACAATAAATTAAAACCTACGGACCACACAAACCAGCAAGGGGGACAGGATTACTTCAGCAGTGATTTTCATTTATTTCACCCCCTTTAAACTCCTCTCCCTCCCTTAATAGTTCACAGCTGATTGCTTTTAAGCAATCTTTGAATTTACAGCTGAGGGTGAACCCTGTTCAAAAACGGATGGTGGCTCAGAGACCTGTGCAGAGCATAATAATAAAGTGTGAGGGAGTTTAGGGCCAGTTGATGGAACGGACACGTGTCCTATTGGGTCAGTTCTGCTATGTGACAAAATCTTAACATTGTTGACATTTTACATCTGTATTATTCCTTGAAAATGTAAAAATTTTATATATATATATATATATATATATATATATATATATATATTTTTTTTTTTTTTTTTATTTTTTTTTTTTTGAACATTTTGTTGCAAAATGGGGAGAGTATTGAGATAATTCATTGAAATTACTGCTTACTGCCATTTTAATTTCACAAATAAATGCAATCAGAAAATGAAGAATTGCAATCAAAAGGAAGCAAGTACCCTTCTGATAGGACTGTAAGGTCATGATGTTGCACCTATCGCAGGTTGTCACCAGTTCCATCGTGGAAACGTAATGGCCCTGTTAAAGCTGGCATCCTGCACCAAGTAGTGGTGGAAACTTTCGGTCTTAGTATAAGGACCATCCATCAATGTGTATATGCTGTGTGCACAGCTATTAAAGAAAAACTGATGCGGTGTAATATCAGGGTTTATATATGATACATTCCTGATATTCAATAGGCTATTTTGAACAAGCATCTAATCTAAAGCATTGCATTCACAACTGCATTATGTCCCACATATTTGTCCAGCAACTTTTAATTGCCAACTGAACTTGATTGTCATCTAAAATCAATTTTAGCATCATAATGCAATTAACATTTCTCAGCAAATGTGATCCAATGTAAAGAGGGTTAGATTTAAACTTTTTAAAAGTTTTAAAATGTTCAAAAGCTAGATTTCTGAAAGTGAACTCAGCATTGGGCTACATATTAGTGTTCCAAAAATGCACACTGATGCTTTTATCCTAGTATTATGTATTTATTTTTTATTTAAAACATGCATAGAAATTATAGTTTTTTTTGTATTGCGGGCTAATTCCATGACTGCCTTCTATTATTTGGAATGGTGTGCAAAAGCAACTTTAATAAATTAACGGATGGCTACAGCAATTAAATTAATAGCATAGTGGCGCCATTCATTTGTTCTCCGTGCCCGGCACTAAATCATCCCAATCAGCCGAGAGAGGGATAAAGGAGGAGCCGGGGACGCCAGTTCGAGAGGGAGGGAGAGACGCACGCAGCCGCTGTGTGTGTGTGTGTGTGTGTGTGTGTGTGTCGACATGTTCTGTTAAGCTGAAAAGCACTTTTATGTTATGTTTGCGTCATTAAAGTATTTTTGGTTGATAACCTGGTTCCTGGTATACCTCGTTATCATGATTAATACAGGCTAACGATTGGGGTAAATTCTGTCATGTGACACTATATTTTTGAGTTAATGCCAATTTTCTCAACAAAAAGTGTTTCCAAACCAGTTTTCCACGACATCTGAAGTATCGGCATAGAGTTTATGCACTAGAGTTAAACGGAAAAATGTTATTGTCGAAACTTGTGAAATTTTACAGATAATTAGCATTTTCATCAGCTACATCATAATCTTTTTGATGTGCTACACTTTTTGTGTAGACATTGGATTGAAACGTAGTTATTGTCAAGCTGGCTAACATAGATGAAATTCTGAGAATGATTTGTAAAATCATAAACCAATCACTAAGTTGCATTGTATTCCATCATATTCCAAAAAAGTTCAAATAACCAATTTATCAATTTATATAGGTGTTATGGAGTTACATTAAAGATGTCAAATGTCCAGCTATTACAGCAAATTAAAAAATATATTATTATTTTTTTCTTCCTTCTTTATGTATTTATATCTTTTATTTAATTTATTTTGGTTTGGAATGATAGGAGTAATACATGTAATTTTTGGACTAGCCAATCCATAAATAAAAATGCTAAATATTGTTTTTTTTCTGTCACATATAAAAATACATTGTTAAAACTAAAATACATATTTTTTGTGGCAGGCCCAGTAAAATTTTGGCAGGGCAAAGCAAAAATCTGAACGACTGGTCCAACTGGGCCTACGGACAAAATCCTCATTGTTGAGCCCTACTGTGGGAGGAAGATCAGAGCTAAATTGACTGGATGAGATGAAATGGCCTCTTTCGTCCAGCCCAGCTGTGTGGCAATAGTTCCTGCTGGGTGAGGGTTTCACATGCAATCATTCCTGCCAGCTTAAAGACCATTATTTTCATCCATCAGCTCCAACTGAATATTCATCAGCTCATGCAATCGGCCAGACCAATGGGGCAGTGAGCCTGCTGGGGGTTAATGGCGATTGGATGAGGGGGAGTACGGTAATCAAATCACACAGCTTTTCACGTCTCGGCTTCTATAGCGAACAGACAGCAGCACTGCTGAGAAGCAAGAATGGCTGTTAATTAATCTTGATTAACCTATTTAATTAGCATTAAGTGAGATTTTAAGAAGCCCTCATTGAAATCATTTTGAAAGAATCAATCTCCATCTAAACCCAACAAAGGCATGGAAGAGTGTGCTAAAACACAGCTCTCATCTTACGCAAGTTATCTTTTACACACATGCGATCTTAGCAGCCCTAAAGAGAGCTGATTTGCTAGTATGTAAGTATTTAATTACTCCAGACTTACACGCTGTCTAAGTGGAAGTGCCTCTGGCCAATTACATTCAAACTAAGTTATATGCACTACTGAAATTTTTGTTCATGACATACTGTATTATCCAGACCAGCACACATTTAGTCTTTCAACATAAAAACCGGGTGCAAATAGATTACAGCGGATTTAGGACTTAATAGGAAAGAATGCTGCAAAGAACAAAATTAACAAAGGATTACAATATAGTTCACTTAATTAGAGATGAACCGATCAATTATTTGTAAGGCCGATATCAACTGATTATTCTGCAAGCAGAAGTAGCAGATTCTAATGTAGATTCACATCAATACAGCCGTAAAATATAATCTTTATTTATCGCCACATAACTAGAGCCAGAGGAATTCATTTCCACAACTTTCACACAATGTCATCATTGAATGGCACTTTGAACACCACAAGATAAGAAATGCATGTGGTAGATAGATGATATGTCAAGATTAATGTCATGCTAGATAGTTGCTAAAATTAGATTATTTAGACTGATTATATCTTCACTTAACTTGCTGTGCCCCAAGTGACATGGCAGGTAATTTCTATTAAAACTTTGAGTTGCTCCCCCCAGGACACATGCCATTTGTTCTAACAGTGCAAGTTAGAGGCAGACTGATATATTGTTTACCTGATAAATCTGTGTCAACAATTGGATGTTAGAACTATCAGTTCTATCAGAAAAGGATTTAATATTAATGTAAAGATACTTGTATCATTTGGCATAAGCCCCGTCTTACAGTTCATTGCCCAGATACTTGCTTGAACTGTCAGATCCTGCCAGACGCAATGACAACAGAGGAGCGGAGTTTACCCCTGCCCAGGACGACACCTAAACTGGTGGTGATGTGGTGGATTGGGGTAAGACAATGTAAATATGCAAACATTCAGAGACAGCTATGCAAACTTATAAAGCAGAGGCAAGAACTACACTTACACTTCCATTTATTGGTATAAATTGATGACGATGGTTGCCGATAGTTTTTTATTATTATAATAATTCCTCTATGTTCAGGGCTGGAGGAGTCTACAGTTAGAACTTGCTGGTTTTACAGTATAACAGCAGCCTCATGTAGGGAAATAAAAACAATCACTGACACCTTGTGAGGATTTGCTATATCTAAATTTTCCATAATTGAAAAAGTTCATCCATATTTATATCCTGTTTTAAACACATATTTTGTTATTTTGATTCGATAATCAAGTGTTCTCAATTAAAGAGAGAACATACAAATGTGAATATATGGAAATGTGCCCCATAAGCACATACTGTACAGTGCATTCGTAAAGTATTCAGACCCCTTCGTTTTTTTTTTTTTTCACATTTTATGTTGCATCCGTATGCTAAAATGCTTTAAAAAAAACAAAAAAACAAAAATCACATTAATATAAACTCCATAACCCATAATGACAAAGAAAAAAAAATTATTTTAATAACTAAATTTAAGAAAAAATTTAAATATCACATTGATATCAATATTCAGACCCTTTGCTATGACACTTAAATCAAAGCTCATGTGCATCCCATTTTTCTGGATCATCTTTGAGATGTTTCTACACTTTGATTGGAGTCCACCTGTGGCAAAATCCATTGACTGGAAATTATTTGGAAAGGAACACACCTGTCTATATAAGGTATATATCACAGCTGAAAATGCATATCAGAGCAAAAACCAAGATTCTCTGGTCTGATGAAACAAAGATTGAACTGTTTGGCCTCAACTCCTAGTGTCATGTCTGGAGGAACTGAGGCACCGCTCATTACCTGGGCAATACCATCCCAATAGTGAACCATGATGGTGGTAGCATAATGCTGTGGGGGTGTTTTCAGCGACAGGGAGATTAGCCAGGCTTGAATGAAAGCTGAATAAAGCAAAATTCATAGATATACTTAATGAAAACCTGAGAGTGCTCAGGACCTCAAACTGGGCTGAAGGTTCACATTACAACAGCACAGTGATCCTAAGAACAGTCAAGACACGTGAGAGTGGCTTAGGGATAACTCTGTGAATGTCCTTGAGTGGCCCAGCCAGAGCCCAGATTTGAACCCAATCGAACATCTCTGGAGAGACCCTGAAATGGCTGTCCACCGACCATCCCCATCCAACCTGACAGAGCTTGAAAGGATATGCAGAGAAGAATGGCAGAAAATCCACAAATCCAGGTGTGCAAAGCTTGTCACATCATACCCAAAAAGACTTGAGGCTGTAATCGCTGCCAAAGGTGTTTCAACTAAGAACTGAGTTCAGGTCTGAATACTTTTGTCAATGTGAAATTTCAGTTTTTTATTTTTAATACATTTTAAAGAAATAAAAAATCTGTTTTTTTGGTCATTATGGGGTATGGTGTGTAGATTGATGTGAGAAAAAAACTATAATTTTGTAAGGTATGGCGGAGGATCAGTGCCTTAACAGATTCCCGAACAAACAAGAACTTACTGTTAAAAACCCCCCCTAATTACTGAAATAGCGCCAACCAGCCTCCACAAGCACAATAAATGTATTGACAAAGAGACAATGAACTATTGACAGAGAACCGCATGTGACATCCGCATGCTCACCACGTGCTTATCATGTGGACAGGAGGGGGGAAACTTTGAACGTAAAAATGTGTGTGTGTGTGTGTTTTCCAGTTAAACACAGAACTGCATATTGCTAATGAAATACGTGTAATCCCTGTATGTTGTGTATTTCTGAGGTATATCAAACTCGTTAGAACTGTTTCGTTGTGTGTTTTAAACTCTGAGGCCTCATATTTAATAGCCTCAGTGTATATTCCCTTTCTAAGTGTACTAAATATACTTTTCTTGGTATCAAATTAAACCTTACGATTTGGCCTAGCTAAATTCGAATATAAGATCTTCAGTAGAATGATATTACGTTATGTTTTGCCATCTTTTGAGTCATTCAGCCCAAAATCTCTTACCGTCATAAACCCAGCCAGAAACATGCAAATGAGCCGTGACGGAACAAAGGAATCATTCTCCTGCCCAGAGTAATGGAGGCCTTTACGACCTCCAAAGGAATGTTCAGAGAAGTGCTGACCCTCCCTTCATTCTCTTACTGAGAAAGAGAAATGAACCCTGTTAATCCTATATATATATTCTATATATCCATGTGATAAATATTGACATGTATCTAATGTGCCATCTCACATTTTCCCTTAAATGTGCTTGATCTATGTTTTCTTGCAAACTAATGGGTTAATGTTTCAGACTTTGCATACTATGGTTAACCAAAATCATATGTGTGGCATATTTGGTCTCTATAACTTGGTATTTTGAAGATTGAAATGACTGTGTACATGATATGTCGATAACAACAGCATATTAGTATTACCAGTATGTTTCCTATTTTCTTTCTTGCACATGCAATGGGCAATTTTACAACAAAGAGCAATAAACCAAATTCCCGCCTAGAACTCAAACCCTTCTTATTGGTCGAGCCAATGAGAGGTGGGACCTGTTTCCGAGGGTATAAAATTGCTGCGCCCACTTCCTCTTCCTCTCTCTTAGCTCGCTCTTAGCCCTATCCACTCTCTTATCTTACCAACTCTTCTTAGCTCTCTCTCTCTTATCTCTTCACTCTCTTGCTGAATGATGCCAAACTAAAGGCCCCAAGGACTCCCAAGCATGTGCCAGGCTACGGCCTCGACTGCCCATTCACCAAGATCCTCTGACTCTCACTGGTTCTCTCTCATCAAGACAACATCATCAAAGATCAACTGGAGCCTCAACAAATTGCATCAGGACAGTTTAATTCAAATGGGACATGCAAGTATCAAACTTAGTCTCATTATTTGATACATTAAGTATCCTTAACCCCTTTCTAAAAAGGGCGTGTCAGAACTAATATGATGGTTTGCTCAGGCTGTTGATCTGCTGGACTTCAAACAATGCTATAACTTCTTGCCTTCCTGTATTCTGCTTCAGCCCTCTTTCCCTTGGTAAACTGTATGAATGTATGTATATGTATGTTAGAGTAGTTTAAATGTTTAGTCTAGTTAATAAAGTCTTGTTCATGTCACATGTAAAGTTGTCTGTGTCTCAAGCTCATATCTAAAGTCACTAATCATAGATTTTGACTACTTGCTCTTAATACTTAGTAAGAAAGACATTTCCCTTGCCCCGGAAATGTACATTTCTATTAATTAATTAATTAATAACCAAAATTGAGTGTTCACGGGATGAACCGAGTATTTGGTTGTAATGTTAATGTAGCTACATCAAGTTAACCCGATTAACTGATCCAAATATTCATAATCGATTATAACAAGTTATGATTGATTATTAATATTTCATAGAGCTGATTCAGCTACCTAATGGTGGAAGAATATAGAGCTGATTCGCTACATAATGGTGGAGAATGCGGGCATGATTAAACAAAGGTTATGAGCTTTAACCACTGTCAACTTAAAAGTGTGCATTGAATAATTCCGGTCAGAATAGGACATGACATGCGAAACGGCATTTGCTTCACTAGTTGCTGGCTTGTTTGGATGCGGATAAAGTGATGGCTTGAATTGACATCTCTACTGTAATTGAAAGAGTCTTAACACATTTAAGCATATTTTCAAAAGGTATCAGTGTACGAGTAATATGATTTTAGCGAAGAAACCCTAATTTCAGTATTAAAGTGTAAGTCTGTTTTGATGAAGGAATCTCAGCTCAGCGGCATGTAAACTGTACCAGAATTGATTGCTTAACCTGTTTCTGAGGAAGAAATCTCAGTACAGTGTTATATAAATGTAGATTTGGGCGATGCTCCCCTTTTCACAGTATAAAGGCCTTACAAATTATAGTTAGATTGATGTCCTTCATCTAAACTTTATCTGTGCATCTGAAAGGCTTAGCTTCCTGGTGGTCAAAACTGTGTTTCACTCACTGAAACTCTGAAGTGCAGTGGTTCCCATGACAACGACTTGTCACAGGAAGTGCTCACTCCAGATAGCACGTGTTTCCTTCCGACGCCATTTTGTAAACAAACCAGCCTAGGTGGCTAAGCTAACCCAACTTAGCAGCCCCTTAGCTTAGGCTAAGCTAACTAATAGCTTCAACAGTTAGCTGCTAGCATAATTTACATGAAGCCTTTATCTACAGCTTGTGTGCATGCAGAGTGAAGTGATCTAAACCATTTTCCTTTAACCCCATTTCTGGTTTCTGAATTTTCACTTTCTCTTTCCTTAACTTTAATTCTTCTCATCTAACTTCACCTGCACCTTTCAGGTGCATCCCTTACTGAACGCTGTTCAGCTAAATTTGCAGTTACTTTGTTAATTAAATCTAAAAACTTAATTACATGTAAACTGTTTAGATAGAGAATAATTTTTATAGTTATTGGGAACTTTCAATGGCACGTTGACTAAACTTTCTAGAGGGCCAAACAAATTGTGTGGTCTGGAACACGCAACAGCTGTGACCAACTATAGAATGATGTCCAAAGCAAATCTAATTGTTGATCATAGGTGCTATTGATTATTCCCAATACAAGGTTATTCTGCTATTTTAATCACTTCTTCAAGTCTTTTTATTATTTTTACTAATAATAGAAGTCAGCTATTCATTTTCCCATTTAACCCTCTTGGTCTAGTGTGGTTTTATTTCCCCATAAAACTGCAAAAGTAACTAGACATACTTTTCTTCTCGATTTTGTGTTTATTTGCAACAAGTTGCTTAAATTTTATGAGCCAGCTACACTAGTAATCTAGACGATTTCTACCGCATAATTTTGAGCACCACTAATAGACACAATCTAATAGGAAAGCTCTTCTCTTCCTCTTTCTTTCTCTTCTTCATGTGTTCAAAGATCAAGCCTGTTGTATGCTATCAGTAAGTGCTGATAAATAATTTGACCCAAAGAAACATCTTAAGTCATTTATTAAATCTAGGCTTACGCTCTTTTAGCAAAGCCACTCAGATCCACACAAATCTGAGCACCCTGCTATTTGCAGCTAAGATAGTAATAATCAGGAACACATTTCAATTGTTAACCACACCTAGCAAAACCTAGCTGTACATTATACACCTTGCTGTCTCACTTTGCCTTTAGCTCCAAATTCTGTTTGATCTTGCATTAGTCTCTTGCCCTTACTCTCACCAGAAGTGTGCCAAAAATGTTGCAGATGCTTAGCCTAACTGCCCAGATGGCAGGCCAAAAGGACTGGCTAGGTGTTTTGAGGAACACCCTTTTATCCATGACTGCTGACGACCTTCAGCAACAGAACAAAAAGCAACTGGAAAACGAGGGAGAAGAACTAATGACAGACGACTCAAACCAGAGGTATGAGCACAAATATCTGACTGAGGTTATCTTCCTGGCCCACAACCTCACAGGTTTGAAACAGGAGGTAAACAACCTCAAACGCCAGATCACTGAGTCCCAAACGGAGCTGACACATGCTAAAAACCGCATAGACCAGCTAGAGATGGAGGCTCAGGACAGACACACGGACCCTGGCAGAAGGGAGTCACAGGAGGTAATCCACAGACTTCAAACGGCTCTGACAGCTGCTAAACAACAAGAGCAGTTGGAAAAGACAGCTAGAGAGCACCTGGAAAAGGTACTTTTTCACAAAGATTCACTGTTAAAAACAGCAAATTCTGAACTCTTGGACAAAGATGCCAGAATCATGGCCTGTGAAGGTCAACTGAATGTGTCCAGAGCTGAAGTTAAAGTGCTGACTCAGCAGCTGGAAAACACCAAAGATGAACTTGACATGGTCCAACGAGAACTGAGACACTCTTACCTGCTGCAAAAGGAACCACAGCAGGAGAGACATCTCACTCCCCACTTGCAATCAGCAGAGAAACCTCCCCAGCCAAGCACAGAGTTACAAAGGGGGAGACAAACCCCACTGCTTAACACGTCATCGGACAGTTTCCTTAAAGCTTCTGCAGCCGCAGAAGGAAAAGGATTGATTCAGACGAATCTTGAAACGACACGTGTAGCGACACTCAAAGACCTCAACCGAATGGCCAGACATATCCCTGCATTTACACCAGAGCTTGCAGGAGACCACGACGTCCACGCTTACCTGCGAGACATTGACTTTCACCTGCAGTCTTTGATGAGTGTGAACCATCAAGATAGACTCCATCTGATCTGGATCACGTCCAGCCCAGAGTTGCGACGCTTTCTGGCTCGACAGCCAGAAAACATCCAGTCTAACTACCAGCAGCTGAAACAAGCCATCATAAGGGAATTCTCAGAGTCTAAAAACGGACTGATCGCTGCCCTAGACACCAAACAGGGTCAGCATGAAACTCCCTATGTTTACTACCACAGACTCAGACGAGCTTACTTCGAGCTCGCAACATACCTGGGATGGAGGAGGACGCCAGCTTCAAGAGCCTTTTCCTCCGAAACCTCCATCCTATGGTAAGTCACCATTTAGGCATTATGGCCTGCCCCCACACAATGCCTATCCAACAACTGCGTGACCTGACACAGAAGGCCTTTAACAAACACAAGGCCTCACCCAGCAAACACCACAGGACGTCCCACAGCAGTCTACAACAACATCCTCCTGTACACCTTTCAAACAGGTGCCGAACAGAGGCTGCACAAAGACAGCTAGAAACGCCTGTTACTGAGTTACAAGAGCTGCTAGCACTAGCAAAAGAGCTCCTGGAACAGAACTCCCCTGAGGAGTACTGGGAAGAACAAACCTCTGACTCTTGCCCAACACCACTCAGGCAAGCTCAAGTCAGCACTGCTGCCAGAGCAGAGTAACACTGCAGACTTCAGACACCTGGTGACTGGGTGCCGAACCAAGGGCTGAACGGCCACCTGCTGCCCTTTTGCTACCAGTACTAGGTCAGTCTGAAACTCGCTCCACACTACACAATGCCCATAACCACTCCCTGCAGCCACAAACAAGCACCTGCCTCAAACGAACTGACTTCATAATGACAGGTGACACACTGTCAAGGCACCTGCTGCCTCTGCACCTGTTGCAGAGACCTGGATGTGGCTACTGTCTACATCACCCACCGTGGAACAACTACCTGCTACAAAACCCTCATGATTCACCTGCCATCCGCCATTGTGATGATTGTCGTCCGATGATGTCTCCAACAGGGACACCACCTGGCGAAAAAGGGGGACTGTAAGGTATGGCGGAGGATCAGTGCCTTAACAGATTCCCGAACAAACAAGAACTTACTGTTAAAACCCCCCCCTAATTACTGAAATAGCGCCAACCAGCCTCCACAAGCACAATAAATGTATTGACAAAGAGACAATGAACTATTGACAGAGAACCGCATGTGACATCCGCATGCTCACCACGTGCTTATCATGTGGACAGGAGGGGGGAAACTTTGAACGTAAAAATGTGTGTGTGTGTGTGTTTTCCAGTTAAACACAGAACTGCATATTGCTAATGAAATACGTGTAATCCCTGTATGTTGTGTATTTCTGAGGTATATCAAACTCGTTAGAACTGTTTCGTTGTGTGTTTTAAACTCTGAGGCCTCATATTTAATAGCCTCAGTGTATATTCCCTTTCTAAGTGTACTAAATATACTTTTCTTGGTATCAAATTAAACCTTACGATTTGGCCTAGCTAAATTCGAATATAAGATCTTCAGTAGAATGATATTACGTTATGTTTTGCCATCTTTTGAGTCATTCAGCCCAAAATCTCTTACCGTCATAAACCCAGCCAGAAACATGCAAATGAGCCGTGATCGGAACAAAGGAATCATTCTCCTGCCCAGAGTAATGGAGGCCTTTACGACCTCCAAAGGAATGTTCAGAGAAGTGCTGACCCTCCCTTCATTCTCTTACTGAGAAAGAGAAATGAACCCTGTTAATCCTATATATATATTCTATATATCCATGTGATAAATATTGACATGTATCTAATGTGCCATCTCACATTTTCCCTTAAATGTGCTTGATCTATGTTTTCTTGCAAACTAATGGGTTAATGTTTCAGACTTTGCATACTATGGTTAACCAAAATCATATGTGTGGCATATTTGGTCTCTATAACTTGGTATTTTGAAGATTGAAATGACTGTGTACATGATATGTCGATAACAACAGCATATTAGTATTACCAGTATGTTTCCTATTTTCTTTCTTGCACATGCAATGGGCAATTTTACAACAAAGAGCAATAAACCAAATTCCCGCCTAGAACTCAAACCCTTCTTATTGGTCGAGCCAATGAGAGGTGGGACCTGTTTCCCGAGGGTATAAAATTGCTGCGCCCACTTCCTCTTCCTCTCTCTTAGCTCGCTCTTAGCCCTATCCACTCTCTTATCTTACCAACTCTTCTTAGCTTCTCTCTCTTATCTCTTCACTCTCTTGCTGAATGATGCCAAACTAAAGGCCCCAAGGACTCCCAGCTGTGCCAGGCTACGGCCTCGACTGCCCATTCACCAAGATCCTCTGACTCTCACTGGTTCTCTCTCATCAAGACAACATCATCAAAGATCAACTGGAGCCTCAACAAATTGCATCAGGACAGTTTAATTCAAATGGGACATGCAAGTATCAAACTTAGTCTCATTATTTGATACATTAAGTATCCTTAACCCCTTTCTAAAAAGGGCGTGTCAGAACTAATATGATGGTTTGCTCAGGCTGTTGATCTGCTGGACTTCAAACAATGCTATAACTTCTTGCCTTCCTGTATTCTGCTTCAGCCCTCTTTCCCTTGGTAAACTGTATGAATGTATGTATATGTATGTTAGAGTAGTTTAAATGTTTAGTCTAGTTAATAAAGTCTTGTTCATGTCACATGTAAAGTTGTCTGTGTCTCAAGCTCATATCTAAAGTCACTAATCATAGATTTTGACTACTTGCTCTTAATACTTAGTAAGAAAGACATTTCCCTTGCCCCGGAAATGTACATTTCTATTAATTAATTAATTAATAACCAAAATTGAGTGTTCACGGGATGAACCGAGTATTTGGTTGTAATGTTAATGTAGCTACATCAAGTTAACCCGATTAACTGATCCAAATATTCATAATCGATTATAACAAGTTATGATTGATTATTAATATTTCATAGAGCTGATTCGCTACCTAATGGTGGAAGAATATAGAGCTGATTCGCTACAATTTAAACATTTTAGCATAAGGTTGCAACATAAAAAGTAAACAAAATGAAGGGGTCTTAATACTTTCTGAATGCACTGTACATTGCATCTCCAACTTCATACCTTCTGAACAATAAAAAAAAAATATGCACACACAACCAATATATTGGTTATAAAAAGCTTAATTTGGTTGTTACTTAATATAGAACATTGTAACAGGGCCAGTGTAATTTCTGTGCCAATCAGAAATGCAAAAACAATGACATCACAAACACTGCCCTTTTTCCATTGGTTGAACAAATGGACAGCCCGATCACAAACTCACTCCATTGATTGAGACATTGTTTCTATGCTGGACATTCTGTGTTTATATTTTCAGGGGAATCAATCTACGAATGGCTTAGTTGCCAATGCAAATCAAGCAGGGACAACAAAAAAAACGCATCACCTTTAGAAACACATTTGCTTTGCTCTAATATGTTTTGCCTTGAAAACAGACATCGTAGATTGTCTTTCAGTACATGTCTAATGGAAGGAACATAGAACAATCATCAATAACACACTAAAAATTAAGACAATATATTGCTCAATAGGCTTTCAAGCTAGACCTACACCTAAACAAGAAACACAGGCACAGGTGGCTAAATTAAAAGTCAAGGTTGATATCATCCAGATGAAATCAGAGACACAAAAGCCTTCTCACTTAACATCCACACAAATACATCTCCACACCCGGAGACAAGTGTAAAAGATAAACTGAGATGTGCCACAAGACAAATAGATGGCACAGGTTTAGACAGCGAAGAACGTCACGGTACACTACGTTATGTGCATTATTATGAGGGGGCCGCCTCATCATGATGGAGCAGCTTAATCACAGAATCACATCAAGCTATCGCAAGCTCATAACACATGCACGAATGGTCAAAACACGTCATCGTTTTGCGAATTTACCTTAATGAGCATTTTAACAAATGCAAAACTCTATCATTCACCTCCTCCTTGAACATTAAATTTTATGCGAATTTAGAAAGTTTATTTGCATATCAAGCGTTTCCATTCAGGATTTCTAATGCACAATTTCAAAATGCACATAAAAATTGTTTGATGGAAACCCAGCTAGTTTGTTCGCAAAACAATGACATGTTTTGAACATTCGTGAGTGTGTTATGAGTGTGCGATAACTTGATGTAACCTGCCCAGTGAAAGATTAGACCTTGGCACACAATGCTTTGAACATAGCCCTCGTCATTCAGACGTGATTTACCCCCAGCTGGACGATAAAGTGGGTCTTCACAATCCGGCAGAACATTTTTGAGAGTGGACACTCCAAAGTATGAGGAGACTGGTGGCATGTGGGCATCGCAGCCATTTCTGCCCCATTATATCAAATATTACACACTTAAAATGAGATACTTGATCCAATCTTGCAAATAAACCTGTCCCTGAAGCAGGGAAGTCATTCAGCTTCTCAATCATAATGAGGTGGCTTCCCTCATGATCATGCGCATTACGTAGTGGATGGAAATCAAACATTTAGAGTGTGTTCACACTTGTAGTTCGGTTTTCTTGGTCCGGACCCAAAAAAAAAAAAAGATACATTTAAGTCCAGGCATTTTTAACATCGAACCTAAAGATACAAAACAAAAGCCATAAGGATAAGGTTACAATCTGATTGGACAGCTTTTATGATATATATTTTGCAATGGAACTTGTCAAACATCCAAAACAATGCTGGCTGCTGGCCTAAATGTGCTTAAACTCACTTTCCCTTAACCGATCACTGAACATTTTGAACACTTGAGCATTTTTGTGCGTTTTTTCCAGTATACTGTAAATATGCTCATCTGCCAAATGTTAATCAGGAACTTTACCTCCTCATTGCTCCACGTTTGCTCTCTGCTCATATTGTTTTGCGTACACCACTCTTTCCATGTTCTTAATTAAATATTTCTCAAATCTTTTTAATGTCACATCTTGTGACATCGCACCCCGTTATTGGTCCGTTTAGACGTCTTTGGTCCATGCTGCATTCATATATCAGTCGAACCGCACAAAGACTTAATTTCTAAGCGAACTGAGACCCCCTATTCAGGGGGTCCCAATCCGCTTGTTTGGTGCGCACCAAGGTTCGGATAGCAGCATTCACACTTGTTCAAATAAAATGCACTAACAGAGCAATCGCACCAGAAATCGTTTTAATTTAAACAAACCTGCCAAGTGTGAACACACCCTTAATGCCATTTCATCCCATGCCTGGGACTAGCAAAGTTGATGAGACAGTACATTACAGTGAGTGTTGGGTTATGGGGTGCAAGTGCTGGTCGAGTGCTCATCATTTAAAAGTATACTCGTTTGACCAAGAGTACATATGTACATGTCCGTTGAGTGCGCACTTGTGCAATATAACCGCTTTGAGATCCTCTTTTAGTGTTGTCAACAGAAGGCACATGAGAAGACAACGTGCACAGACGGTCCGCGTGTCTAGATAAACAAGGCTGCTTGCAAATACATACAAATCACGGAGCGCACCTTAAAAACAAAAATAGCCAACGTTTAAAGTTGTGTTGTGTTAATTTAAACAGAATGAAACTATGACACTATGACGTTATTTTATTTCTATTGGCAGGACAAAACAGACATATTGTACGACTTTTTTGTTTAATCTTTGCCCAAAATGTGGATGCTGCAGAGAGCTACATTAACTCTAACTATTAACTATTTGCATTCCTATTTGTTGAATTGAGGTGCATTGAGAACAGTTTTTCAATCTGATTGCAACTCCCTGACCTGAAATGAAATCAAGCCTAAAGCTTCCCAAGCCTTGCATTTGCGAGAGAGTGAGTGTATATGAGCAGTACAGATTTAGCTAAGAGTGTGTGATTGATTCGAGGCCAGTCAGTCGGCCTGCCTGCCCTCGGCCCGTGATGAATGAATGGAACTTTTAATTAACCTCCTGCACACACATCAATATTATTCACACACATTACCACATTTTCTTTGCTCTCCCATTACACCGTAACCTTTAAGATAGAGTTTTGGGGCTCTTTTTGAAATACCATGAGAAATGAAAAATTGTAAATACGGTGTTAAAAGTGTTGCGGAAAATCAATAAAGTGCGTTTTGCCCTTTTTGTTTGTTTTAAATTTGTTTTTGTCCCTCTTCACCTTCCAACACAAAGAAGCTAATGCAAAATGTTAAACTCTGAGCCAGGGGGTCTCCAAAGGGGGTCAGTGGTGGTACTGTAGGGGGACCACCGATTTTTTTATTGTTTCACTAAAAAGTAGTTAATAATGAAAATATCCTTAAAACAAAATACAATATTAAGCTAACTTCAACCACAGCTCAAGTTAAGCTAAAATGAAATGAAATGTTTCACTATGCCTCCCACTTTAAAATGTATCATCAAAACTAAAATGTAATGAACAAGTACGTGACTGTATATCAATAATGATTATTTTAATGGCTTTCCAATGTAAGCATCATAACAATGTAAATTATATATATATATATATATATATATATATATATATATATATATATATATATATATATATATATATATATATTTATATATATGCAATTTAGCAAAGGCCAAGTTTAAAATGCAATAGTCAGTTTTTCATGGTATGTAACAGGGGGTCCCTGATCGGTTTATCTACCTATCAAGGGGGTATCTAGGCCCAAAAAAGGTTTAAGACCCCAGATCCAAACAAGAAAGAAAAAAATCTATACCATGAATGAACTCTAGAGGGCAGAAATGAGCAAATGTACTCCATTATTCCTTGGCCCCTTTAAAAATAATCAAATCACTTATTGTCACTCAACCATATACACAAGTGCAACAGTGGGTGAAAGTCTCGGGTGCATTTCCGAGCAACATAGTAGTCATGACAGTGATGAGACATTTACACAACACTATTTACAAAACTAATATACAGGTACACATAATTACTCAACACAATATACAAATAATCATATACAATGTACAGTATACAATACACACCATACAGAATACAACGTATACAATAAAAATAGAATATATAAAATATACAGTAGGTTGTATAATGCTGTATTGACATTCAGGCTGTCAGTTGATAGTAAGTTGCCAGTGTGTTGTTAAGACTGAATATAATTTATGACAGTCTTAGATTAATAAAGTGCAGTGCTGATGTTTATTGATCGTGAGAGATCAAGAGTTCAAAAGTCTTGGGGGAAGAAGCTGTCATGTAATCGGCTGGTGCGGGTCCTGATGCTGCGATACCTCCTCTCTAATGGTAGCAATAAGAGCAGCCCATGACTTGGGTGGCTGGAGTCTCTGATGATCCTCCGAGCTTACTCTCACACACCGTCTGGTATATATGTCTTCTAGGGAGGGAAGCTCACCTCCGATGATGTGTCTGGCCATTTGCACCACCCTTTGCAGGGCTTTGCGGTTGAGGGTAGTGCTGTTACTGTACCAGGTAGTGATTCAGCCAGTCAGGATGCTCTCTACAGTGCTGGTGAAGAACCGTGTGAGGATGTGGCAGTTCATTCCAAACTTCCTCAGCCGTCTCAGGAAGAAGAGGTGCTGGTGAGCCTTCTTTACAACAGCCTCAGTGTGGACGGACCATGTGAGTTCAGTGGCAGGCCGTGCATTTAAAGTCTAGGCCTTTAGTGTGATTCATGCCATTATGAAAACATGGTTTCACCCTATGCCTTTGGGCACCATACATTATGTTGCAGCTAACTAATATCAATCGACATTTTAAAAACACATTCACGCATGAAAGCCAGAACTTGAAATGACACTTAATGCTCAAATAAGCCTAATTTTAACTGCATGACTGTTTTGTGAAATAAACGTCTCCCAAACGGACAGTCAAAAATAATATTTTTTAATATGAATCTACCAAGGAGGTCTATAATACCTGGAAAAATCGATCTTATAATATTGCTGATTTAAACGTTGCTTGTAATAAATAAAATTTTATCCGGGTACACGGTTATGCTGCGTTCCATTCAAGTTGGATGTGGGAAATTCCTACTTGATATCTCCGACCATAAATGCATTCCATTCCCCGATATTCAGAAGATGACATTTAAGAAAACAAAACTGCAATGCTCACGTTAGCTTTGCAGGGGTTTGACTCTTATTAGAGATGTCTCCTAGCAACCCAGCTGATAAAAAATGCTGCAGTGCTAGAATATGTGCTTCAGGTGTACAAATATCAAAAGAGATTATAATATTTTATACACCTGTTTCTGCAGGCATTTGTTAAACAAGCTTTAATATCATGTAATGTGGAAACAAACTCATTTATCAATATTACTTGGTGAATGTTTATCACTTTCTTTGTATATTTAATGTATCCTGGGTCACATTTCCTTTTATGTTGCATAGTTTTGTTCATGGTTTTCAAGTACAAGGACATGCATCAAGTGATTGACGTCAACAACAAAATCTACAGGAAGTTTTCTCTCACCCTTTAAAAAATTGAAGAGCATATTTACTTCTATGAGCCCATTACTATCCCATTTATTTTCTCATTTCAAAAATAATTTAAACAGAACATACATATTACACAGAAGGAAAGGCTCTTCATTATTATGGTTAGGTCAGTGTAGCTAGTCTTAAATAATAGTAATAATATAATACTAGCTGAAACACATCTTGAAACTTTAACTACAACTGCCACTGTTGATATAAAATGGGTTCAAATAGATTCTACCTTTAGATTATTTCATATGAATATTGCCACAATATAGCAGTTACTTTTACACATGTAAAATCGTGAAACAATTTTGTAAAGGTGATGGTGTATAGTAAAAAAATATAGCGCATAGCACAACATTGCTCTTTTCCTCCTCAGTGCTGTTTGGTATGTCAGGGCTGTCTACTGTTTGAGAGGTTTGACGTGACTTCCTCCATAACGCTTCAAACTAGAAAAGTCTAGAATTGAAATTGGTCACATCAGTTCTGAGGTCTGCGCTCCACAATATCGAGGGAAGCCCGTTTGTTGCACGTGTGCGTCAGAGAGCAGAGCAGATCATTTGCGTGAGCTGGTTCAGTTACACTCGTGCGAAAGTGCAGATGAGAAGCCTTTAGCTGATTGCGAGATTATCATTAAATCTGCCTCGGCAGTCCTATATAGGCTATCACTTGGGTGGCTGCCAAAATATCTTCAATGGGAGAACCATTGCATTGTTCTTTCCATGCTGTCCGCGACCCAGTCCGAATAGACCTGCAACCCACCAGTTGAGAAACACTGCTTTAACTCACACACACACACACACACACACTTATGTCAGACCCCCTTGCCTCACTTCTCACTGACATTTTCTCCGCTCTGTCTGTGTGTGTGTGTGTGTCTGTGTGTGTGTGTCTGTGTGTGTGTGTGTGTGTGTGTGTGTGTTGCAAGTTGACGAGTCAGACCGGCAGTCGAAGAGGAAAGGAGATGCGCACACACACACAGATGAGATTCTCCATCCGGTTGCATTTTTTTCTCAATACCGTAGATAAGCAAATGTACTTGGTATGATAACCATAAATTTTCACACTGTGGTACACCGTGAAACTGGTGCAACCCTATTTCCGAGTTGAATGGAACGCAGCACAACTTTTTAAAACCTGATCCGACACTGAACGCTCAAGCAGCATAATTTACATTTAGAAAATTCCTGATGTTGCTATAACAATGCAAAAAGCACTTACCAAATTACTTGAAGTGAAAATCAGCCCTCCTTTCCTGTTTAATAAATTAAGCAATCACACGGTCATACAGAACATCTTGTGTTTTAAATCCATAAGGATCTCTTTCTAAGAGGTTATGTGGCAGTGACAGCCGACTGGTCAGTAAGATCTCGTGCTTTTCGCTCTTGAATTACAGGTGAAACTCGAAAAATTTGAATATCGTGCAAAAGTTCATTAATTTCAGTAATTCAACTTAAAAGGTTAAACTAATATATTATATAGACTCATTACAAGCAAAGTAAGATATTTCAAGCCTTTATTTGATATAATTTTGATGATTATGGCTTACAGCTTATGAAAACCCCAAATTCAGAATCTCAGAAAATTATGGCGCTTTTCCATTACCAGTACCAGCTCGCCTCGGCTTGCCTCGACTCGGCTCGCTTTTCGCTCCGTTTTCCATTGCAGACAGTACCGCCACAAATAATACCCGGTCGTCATAGCGACACCGCAGGAAACTGCCGTGACGTAATCTTATACGCGACACACATCCGCTACCCACACACACAGGACAATGGAGGAAATCGAGTGTATGCTGTTTTTGATCCTCGGGATGTGGCTGTTTCTCACAGCAAGAAGACAAACGTTGTTTCATGAGAGGCTGAGGGCAGCAAAACGAAACACTGCTGAAAAAAACAGGAGAGTTTGGGAATTACTACAGAGTTCAGACTACGAGACGAATCCGGTTGTTCACAGCCGACGCAAGAGGTTAAGTTATGCTAACATAGCTAACGTTTGCATATGTGTAAATACTATACTATATGCAAAGTATTTAATCAGCTTTATAGCTACCAGTATTACGTACTAAAATGTGCATGGTTTATGTGTTTCAGATCTGTTTAGCTTTGCAAAGTCGCGCGGCAGACCGTCTGTTTGGGCTTTCAACCGAGCTACCGATTCACTGACACTGGACGGCTGACAGTAGAACAGCAGATCTACAACAAGAAAATATGTCGAGCACGGGTAGTGGTTGAAAACGCTTTTGGTAGACTGAAGGGAAGGTGGCGTTGCCTCATGAAAAGAAATGACTGTGATGTTACAATTGTGAAATCTATGATTCTTACTTGCTGTGCTTTGCATAACCTTTGTGAGAGTCACGGAGAGGACTATGACAATGACTGGGATGCACCTGCAGCAGCAGAGCCTGTGGTGGCAGTGGCACAGGGTGTTGAGGAGGAGGGCAGAGATGTACGAGAGGGTCTGATGCGTTATTTTAATTGCTAAATAAATACATTATCATAAAATATGTTGTCTCTGCTGTTTTTCATTAAAGGTTATCACAGTATACAATCTGAAAATACTTGCTCAAACCCTTGTAAAAAAGCAAACCATCAAAAAAGACACTGTTTGTAATAAGTTTCAAAAAGGTTTTATTTAAACACGCATACAAATAGAAAAAAATATAATATTAATATAAATTCACACATCCAACTATATACATATGTTACATGTAGTGCAAACATTTAATTAAAATAAACAAAGGGGTTTCAGTCCAGGGGCGGTGGAACAGCATCCCACCGGTTCAGTGCCTGGACAAGCTGGCTCAGGGTTCCCAGAAAGGCCTGGTTGAAGGACGACATTGCAGCAATCTCCTCTCTCCTTAAAGCCGCTCGAGTTCTCGGGCATGTGCTGCATCATCGAGTGCCATCTGTAAATGGCGCTCCCGCTGTGCCATAATAATAGTTTTGTAGGCTATATCTGTGCAAACTATTTAAAAATGGCGGAGTTATTCTGGATACTCCGTCTGGCGCGCGCAATGATGACGCAGTGAATAGTGACGATTCTCTCTGACCAATCAGCAGTCGGCATTGTTTTTACGTCACATTTTAGTATCGCCTCAGCCCGCTCAGAACCTCGCCGGAGGTGGTACGAAAAAAAGTACCCGAAAGCAGGTACAGGTACAACTTTTACACAGTGGAAAACCAAACAAAGTCGAGTCGAGTTGAGCCGAGGCGAACTGGTACTGTGTAGTGGAAAAGCGCCATTAGAATATTGTGAAAAGGTTCAGTATTGTAGGCTCAAAGTGTCACACTCTAATCAGCTAAACACCTGCAAAGGGTTCCTGAGCCTTTAAATGGTCTCTCAGTCTGGTTCAGTTGAATTCACAATCATGGGGAAGACTGCTGACCTGACAGTTGTGCAGAAAACCATCATTGACACCCTCCACAAGGAGGGAAAGCCTCAAAAGGTAATTGCAAAAGAAGTTGGATGTTCTCAAAGTGCTGTATCAAAGCACATTAATAGGAAGTTAAGTGGAAGGGAAAAGTGTGGAAGAAAAAGGTGCACAAGCAGCAGGGATGACCGTAGCCTGGAGAGGATTGTCAGGAAAAGGCCATTCAAATGTGTGGGGAGCTTCACAAGGAGTGGACTGAGGCTGGAGTTACTGCATCAAGAGCCACCACACACAGACGGGTCCTGGACATGGGCTTCAAATGTCAAACGTCTTACCTGGGCTAAAGAAAAAAGAACTGGTCTGTTGCTCAGTGGTCCAAAGTCCTCTTTTCTGATGAGAGCAAATTTTGCATCTCATTTGGAAACCAAGGTCCCAGAGTCTGGAGGAAGAATGGAGAGGCACACAATCCAAGATGCTTGAAGTCCAGTGTGAAGTTTCCACAGTCTGTGTTGGTTTGGGGAGCCATGTCATCGGCTGGTGTTGGTCCACTGTGCTTTATTAAGTCCAGAGTCAACGCAGCCTTCTACCGGGACATTTTAGAGCACTTCATGCTTCCTTCAGCAGACAAGCTTTATGGAGATGCTGACTTCATTTTCCAGCAGGACTTGGCACCTGCCCACACTGCCAAAAGTACCAAAACCTGGTTCAATGACCATGGTATTACTGTGCTTGATTGGCCAGCAAACTCGCATGACCTGAACCCCATAGAGAATCTATGGGGCATTGCCAAGAGAAAGATGAGAGACATGAGACCAAACAATGCAGAAGAGCTGAAGGCCGCTATTGAAGCATCTTGGTCTTCCATAACACCTCAGCAGTGCCACAGGCTGATAGCATCCATGCCACGCGCATTGAGGCAGTAATTAATGCAAAAGGGGCCCAAACCAAGTACTGAGTACATATGCATGATTATACTTTTCAGAGGGCCGACATTTCTGTATTTAAAATCCTTTTTTTTATTGATTTCATGTAATATTCAAATTTTCTGAGATTCTGAATTTGGGGTTTTCATAAGCTGTAAGCCATAATCATAAAAATTATATCAAATAAAGGCTTGAAATATCTTACTTTGCTTGTAATGAGTCTAAATAATATATTAGTTTCACCTTTTAAGTTGAATTACTTAAATTAATGAACTTTTGCACGATATTCTAATTTTTCGAGTTTCACCTGTATGTACATCACTTAAAGCAGGGGTGTCAAACTCAGTTCCTGGAGGGCTGCAGCCCTGCAGAGTTTAGCTCCAAAATGCCTCATAGTAATCTTCAAGCACTCCTGAAGACCTTGATTAGCTGCTTCAGGTGTGTTTAATTATGGTTGGAGCTAAACTCTGCTGGATTGTGGCCCTCTAGGAACCGAGTTTGACACCCCTGACTTAGCGTAATTGCGTCACTCAAGGCCAGCTAGAAGGCCTCGACTGGGACATATACTAAAAATCACACCCTCCAAGAACAAATAGACCAATCTGATAGGCTGATGAATCTGACAATCTGACTTCAGTTGCTCATTCATTTGCACTGTTGAGGGATTCTGTAGAAATTCTGAAGGCCTGAAGGGGTGAAGCTCAGACTCACATGCTGCTTCGGCTAACAAGCTTGGCTTTGGGCATGCAATTTGTGAAACAGTTGTCTCAGCTCCTTGGTCTTAATGACGTTGAGGGAGAGGTTGTGCTCCTGACACCAGCATGTCAGGACGTGCACCTCCTCTCTGTAGGCTCTTTCATCATTGTCAGTGATCAGACCTACCACCGTCATATCATCAGCAAACTTAATGATGGCATTGATGGCATGTACAGGGAATACAGGGGTGGGCTGAGAACACAGCCCAGCGGGGCTCCAGTGATGAGGATCAGTGATGAGGAGATGTTGCTGCCCATTCTAACCACCTGGTGTCTGCTTGACAGGAAGTCCAGGATCCAGCTGCACAGCGAGGAGTTTAAGCGCAGAGCCTGGAGTTTCTGTTCAAGCTTGGAGGGCACTATGGGGTTAAATGCTGAGCTGTAGTCTACAAACAGCATTCTCACATATGTGTTCCTTTTTTCCAGGTGGGAGGGAGCAGTGTGTAGTGTAGATGCAATGGCATCATCACCTATCAGCGGTTGTTGCGGTAAGCAAACTGCAGTGAATCCAGTGTGGAGGGCAAATCAGAGCAGATGTAATCTCCGATTAGTCTCTCAAAGCATTTGCTGATGATGGGGGTCAGAGCATCAGGACGCCAATCATTAAAGCAAGTGATTTTGGATTGCGTTGGTACATGCACAATGGTGGATGTTTTAAAGCATGTGAGGACTATACATAAGGCATGGCTGACTCCAGCCAAAAAAAAAAAAGAAAACAACTCAGCAGAACAGATTCAAATGAATATTCTAATGTCTTCCTCTGTTCATATATTGATGAGAGTGTTGACTAATGTAGCATTTTTTTGCCTCCAGTAGAATGTGAATCATAGCTATGAGCGTTTCATTAACACATAGAGCATGCATCTGTGAGTATGTGATGGTGTGTGCTCGCACATATGAGGAACAAATCAGAAGAAAAATACATCAGAAATCTGAAAACTTTTTACTTCAACAGCTTCTGCAATTAAACTAGTGCACATATTCACACCAAACAGACAAAAATAGATTTTAAAAGGAATAGTTCACCTAAAATAATGTCTTCACCCTCATTAAAGGGATAGTTCACCCCAAAATGAATATTCTCTCATGATTTACTTACCCTCCTGGCATCCCACAAGATGTGTATTACTTTCTTCTCCAGAACACAAATTAAGATTTAAAAAATAATATTTCAGCTCTGTAGGTTCATACAATGCAAGTGAAAGGTGCCAAAACCTTGAAGCTCCAAAATCCACATAAAGTGAGCATAAAAGTAATTCATATGACTCCAGTGTTTAAATCCATAACTTCTAAAGCAATATGATAGGTGTGGGCAAGAAACAAAATCAAAATTATGTGGTGGAGCATCTGGGTCTTTACATACAGTAAACACCACTAACCAGGGAGATAACATTGGCTATGCAACTTTGTTGTCAAGTTAGCAAAGCTGAATTTTTATGAGAAGTTTTTGCAAGCTCTCGGTTCATGAGGTGTGGATTCGTACAGGGGTTTTATACCTGTGGGCACCTGTATGCTTACACATACAAGGAATTTTTCTTGGTGACAGGAGCTTCCAGTGAACAACAATACAAAAACAGCAGCAAGACATAGATAATTAAAAACAAAAAACAAAAAAAGAATACAAATAATTAATTATACATATAAGTACATACACTCACCTTCATACATACCCACATACACACACGTAGTGATAATCTAGTCTATTACAAATCCGTTACATAAAAAACAGAAATACAGTATATTATGTACAGTGCAATGTATGTAATGGCAGAAGTGGATATGTTGGATAATAGAAATAGACTTAAACTGTGTAATGCACATAATTATTGCTCAGTGGGGCAATTTAACTGTTCATGAGATGGATAGCCTAAGGGGAAAAAACTGTTCCTGTACCTGACGGTTCTGGTGTTCAGAGCTCTGAAGCGCCGGCCAGAAGGCAACAGTTTAAAAAGGTAGTGGGCTTGGTGAGTGGGGTCCAGAGTGATTTTACCAGCCTTTTTCCTCACTCTGGAAGTGTATAGTTCTTGAAGGGGGGGCAGGGGGCAACCAATAATCCTCTCAGCACTCCGAACTGTCCTCTGTAGTCTTCAGATGTCTGATTTCGTAGCTGCACCAAACCAGACAGTTATTGAAGTACAGAGGACAGACTCAATGACTGCTGTGTAGAACTGCATCAGCAGTGCCTGTGGCATATAGGCCCATTTCAAGATAATGTATTTGTAACATTCCCTCATATTAATTTTTTGAGAACAAAACTAACGGACCAAGCATCACCCACGCTGAGCGGGACTGCGTGAATATCTGTCTTGTTCTTTCTCCTGAACAAATTCTGTTTTCTACATAACTGCTGCAGTGTCCAGATACTAATAACTCTGATGTGACAACAGGCCAAGGATTTCTTTACTCCTAAGTCCTATCCAAAATTATGATTTAACTAAATTCTCCACATCCATTTCTTGCAATAATGAAGCTTCTGGCACAGCATCCATTCTACTGTTGTGATGATGCGTTTAACATTGTAAATTTTTCTCTCAAAATACTTCTACTTTATTCATGCAATATACTACATTATTCTCATAATGCTGCAACTTTATTTTTGAAATTTAATAATTGTATTTTTGTAAAAGGCATACAATGAGATTATTCTCAAAACATTTCGACATTATTGTCATAACACAATGACTTGATTCTTTAAATCTCAAGACTTTTTAATATTAGCATGGCACCAAATGCCGTTATAAGGAGCACATTGAAATGTATGCATTTATTCACTGAAAAACTTTACATTTCTCAAGGCAAGATTTTTTGTAGATCGTGACTTCAACTTCAGTCAATTCCTCACACAAAGCTATCATATGGTTCCAGAAGTAAACTGGCATAAAGTGCAGCAGTCAAGGACTACTTTTATGGTGTATTTGTCCCTTTAAGAGCTGGACAGCCACTGGTTACCATATGCTTTTGTTATGGGAAAAAGCAGCAAAAAAATTCTTCAAAATTCATATGGCTTAGACAGATTTGTCAATTCTGGGTGAACCATTCTTTTAACTAGATATTTTGTAAAGCTTACCAACAGTATAATTACAAAAACCACAGGATCACAATTAGACTGGCCCTCTAAGTAACACATCCAATACCATATGCAACGTTTAGTTCAATTTATATATCATACATACATTCGTAATGTGCCAGAAGAAGTGTTGAGAACATAATGGGTTCAATACCACATATCACAATGTCTGATGCAGCAACCACAGTTAGTTTGTGTATACACTACGCCAAGCACATTTTGTGTGTTAACAGTCGAGTGGTATGTTATCTTCATTAAAGAGTAAGATGCATGGTAATTACCAGAATGTGGCTCATGTTCCTATTGACTTAAGATCTTACGACCTAACAAGATAAATGCTGCATTCCACAAAAGCAAACATGTAACTAGGGTTGCAAAGGGGCGGGTAATTTCCGGTAATTTTCCGGAAAGTTTCCGGTAAATTTCCATGGGAAGTTAAGCTGGGGAATTTTGGAAATATTCCATATTAGAAACTTTCCATGGGAATAATGGGAATTAATGGGAATTTAGGGGAACTAACTGGGAATTAATTGTAATTCATCGATCATTGTATCATATCAAAGCATAAATATAAACAGAAGTCATAAGAAAACATCCATGCAAAAGGTTTTCAACAGATATTTCAACAGATTTATTTGTAAGTAGAACAGAACAAGTTTTAATTATTTTACTGAACAATCACTTGTTTCATGGAAGAACAAAAATAGGAATATTGGGTTAAATATTACTCATCCCCCAACCCCACTCAATCAAAAATGCACCCCCATCCAAAAATCCCCACAAAGTCCCATTCAAAATGTTAAAAAAAAAAAAAACCTTCTCCCTCCAAAACGTCCCATTAAACATGCAAATCTTCCTTCAAGCAATCCTCTGCAGTTTTGCTCAGTCAGAGGGCTCTTCGTGGGCCTCATCAACGTCCAATAACACGTCCACTTCCTCAACTTCCAACTCTTCCTCTTCAGTGTCACTTTCCAGCCTTGTTGAGGATGGCTCTGTGTCAGGCTCAAAGAGCCTTAGGTTTGCCCGAATACCAACCAGTTTTTCCACTCTTACATTTGTGAGCGTGTTCCCAAACAGCGCTATTTTGGCTGTGGTGAATCACGTGCCAAGCATGGGGGGGGGCATCGCGATGTCGGCTAAACATCGTGATGTCTGTCAGCCATCACGATGGACGATGATATCGTCCATCGGCCCAACCCTAGTAAGAATACTAATGCAATGGCATGAACAGATACATAAATAGTAAGGCTAGCTAAACAACTGGAATGATCTTGAAAACATATTGCAGGAGGCAGAGAAAAACAGCCACATGAGGTAGCTAGCATATGCCTTATGTGGTAAATAAAGTTATGCTAGCTTATTTAGCATCTAACTTATCAGCATTGCTACTAGATGAATACATTTGTATGTAATATTTTCAATTTAAACATTTAATAAATATATTTCCCCATAATATCATCAAAACTTACTTCACTTTGTTTTGTCCACAGGCTAAAATGTGTGCCTTCAATAGTCTTGTGCTTTGGGCTTCTGTACATGTGATGGAGTTATGCACAGTGCCAGTAGGGGGTGTGGTCTCAATAGCCATGCAGTAAGCAGTGTTCTATGTGCATGTGATTGAGGAATGGCATGGATATTCAAGTGTATTTGAATGGCATCTGTTTGTTTTAGTCAAGATTATGCTAAAATATACTTTCCTCAACTATATTTAAGTTCCCTATGAAGAGCCAACCCTCAACTTTGAAAATTCCCACTTTATTCCCGTTTATTCCCATAAATTGCTGTTAATTACCTTAAATTCCCATTAATTCCCATGGAAAGTTTCCATCTTTGAAAATTCCCAGAATTTTGCAACCCTACATGTAACATTTGTGTTCGCTTTTGAAAACTTATTTCAAAAATAAATTTTGCAGCATACTTGCCTACAGCTTGTTTTAAATGACATATACTTTAAATATTTACATGCAATGATTAAATAAATACTGTAGTACAGAAAAAGTGCCATTTATATTGAAAGAAAACCCCACTCCCAGCTTACAAAAAGCAAAGAACAATTATTGGATCACCAGGATACAGTAACGCAGGCTGTGACATTTGGGAAAGTTGTCACCATGGCAACGTCACTACAGTGAAAGCTCATTACTCATCCCGGTCTGGATTTATGGGTAAATACCCAATGAAGCCACACTACCCAATGGGCAAGTGCGTGCCTCTCCATCTATGGAAAAGGTAAGGAGAGAAAAAGAGCACCCGTGTTCTTATAAGGTGTGTGTGTGTGTGTGTGTGTGTGTGTGTGTCCATGTTAGCTTGAATGAAATGCAGTCAATTACGGCACAGAATATTCATACAAATTAATGCTCATAAAAAGGCACCACCAAGTTAATAGCCTGACTCTTAATCTTTAAATCATGACAATTCTTCATCTTTTCATATGTAGATTTTTCAATTCAATTTTTAATATGTAAACTATTCCACAGAAATGAACTGCATTCCCTTTGGCTAAACTGTATAAAACAATTCCATACTTAATTATTATTAGGCGACATTCCAGAAATCATCTTCCTCTGAGAGAGAGAGAGAGCGAGAGAGACCCAAACAGCCTGGTGCATTCACTTTTAGTGTACAGAACTCAAAAGCTTTGCATCAGATAGACCATTTGATGTCAGTGAGAATTCAATTAGGAGGAAAATGCCCTTTTTTGTTATTGAGTTTGGAGCGGCCAAACAGCTCAATATTCAGAGAAGGACAAATAGAAAACCCCAAGGGCTCATTGGAGAGACCACTCTTTTCCTGAGTGAGGGTGGTCCAAATGGGCTCCTCGCAAGCAAATGTCAATGATTCACTTTCCATATGAAACACAGATGTTTGTTGTATGTCCATAATGAACTGAACATTTTGGAATGAACATTTTGTCCATAAAAAGGATATAAATACATAACATATCAAAATGTCTATTATGACCTCTATCAAAGACCTAAAAGTGCTTCACATTTGGAGTCACAACATTTAGCATCTTCAACATAATTTTCACAGGGAATATATTGGGTGCATATTGAATTTGTGGCTTCACCTGATGATTTTTCATTTAACATGTTTTTTTCCATAAATTCACACATTTTCTCTCAACATTTGCGAGAGAAAATGTGTTCTGTTAGAAATCCGTGACCGGTTTCAAACATTGCTTTGTGTTGCTCTGGGATAACTGAGATTGCCAAACATTGGGGCTGATTGCACAGCTATTAACAATACAAATGATTGCAGCAAACACTATGGAAAGCCAGTGCAACCTAGCTTTATGCATCATTGTTTTAATATTGCATGGTAAACTACACAAGTCCTGCACAAGTTCATGCTGAATACAGCTAATAAACCTTCTATTTTGTAGGTTTTTTATGAATAAAGTTTATTGGTCCTCAAGATTACGTTACATAGCTGAGGGTGCAAATTAAATACCATGAAGACAGCACTACAAACACCTGAACAATAAGCCCTTTTGCTGACAATCAGTTTTGGAGTTTAAAAACACAGTTAATAGGTGAAAATTGGAAGAGCGTACTGGTTACAATGAATACAATTACAATGAATGGGGACAAGAGATTAGCATTAACCCCACTGACCATACTATCAAAATGGTGTGATTTCAAATCACATTATGTTTGATAATATATAATCTGTCCTCCAGTGTATCTGCTGTGAAGTGTACGGTGTCTTTTTTCTTTTCTTTTTTAATTCAGTGCACATTAAAGAACTAACGATGGGGAATCAGTCAGTACAGGAGAAAGTCATGTGCGAAAGAGTTAGATGAACTGATTTTTCACTCAAAGCGTTTCACTCAAAACGTTTCACTCAAAGAAATTAATTACTATTTTGAAACATGTATATTAATCACGAGCACTTGAAGTGGAGACTCCAGTCATGTCAATAAACTTATTAAAGCGGTTTTATTCTACATGGAGAGGGTATCCTCAAGGGGGCTGCCATGTTAAGGTCACATGACGGGTCGAATACTACTCACTTAATCTCAGAAACTGCCCTGTTATTGGACACTTTCACTCATGGGTTAAATTAAATCGCAGTTGACTGTGAATAGTGAATTTCTAAAATGGCATCTGTAACTGAAAACTATTGGTTGAATGTGTTCAAATAATGCTGCATCCATGCCACTAGGTGTCAATGTAAGTCCAAGACAAAATAAATAAAACTTACTGAGCGCACCTTTAAATATCACACAAGTTGTCCAGACAACTCACACATTATATTTCAAGTCTTCACTAGCCGTATTAGCCTATTTAATGTGTTAATTTTGTGCGATTAATTATATGAAAAATATTTCATCATGCCCCCTGACAATGGATAAATTCCCCTTTAAGGAATTTCGCACCAACAATGCAAGCACGGTGAGAATTGACAAACTCAATTGTAAGATGGATTGCTGTGGACTAGGCCTGTGATAGGCTTATGTTCAATGATATGGAAATAAAACTAACAATATATAGACTTCTAAATCAACTTTGTATTTCCTAGGGTCCTGGTTGAGAAACACTGCTCCAATCAATGCTTTAATCATCTGCCACAATAATGAAATGTATTTGAATTATCTAAATTATTATATTTATTAACTGCATTTATCAAATTAATAGATTATAAATGAACAAATTATATTTACATTTTTATGCATTTAGCAGACACTTCTATCCAAATTGACTAACAGTGCAATCAAGGAATACAAATAATCAGTTTGTATGCTCGCCAGGAATCGAACCCATGACCTTGGCGTTGCTAGTGCCATGATCTACCAGTTGTATCAAAATTTCTGCTTTTGTGTTCAACAATACAAAAAAACTACATAAAGGTTTGGAATAACATAGAGAGTCGATGACAGAATTTTCTTTGTAGGTGAACTATTCCTTCAATACCTAACTCACATAACGGTCATGACACTAACCTTGTCCTTGTCTTCCACCAGGTCTGTTAGCACATCATCAGGGTCCAGAATTCCCCCATCACAATACTCAACATGATGGGTTCGTACCAGGAAATCTCCCTCCTACAAAACAAACAAAGCGTTAGTGTGAACTTTTAGTAAGAGCACACAACGACACACACAGCTGACCTCAAAATTATCAGTTAGCCATCCTAAATATCCCACAGGTGTCTAAAGAGTAACTATACTTTAAAAATAATTTTTTAAGAGTGCCAGTTGCTTGAGTCTGCCCATCAGGGCTGACAATACTTATTTTGTGTTTGTGCAAACATCAAAACGGTGCATATCCAGAGACCCCGATGAACAAACAAGACAAAACGTTGTTCATTAAACTGAATAGTGTACCCACAAAACTCCTCCATTGTCACCTCCTACACGGGGAGGGCAGCAAGGCTCCAGCTTGTGCCAAATGGACTTGTCTGATTAATGCTGACAGGGGACAAAGCGGCACACATCAACAACCAAAAATAATCCAACCCACAAGCTCATAACAACCACGGTCAACCAGGTCTAAGAGACATGTCATTAACAGTCAACCAATCCAGTTTTCTCAAAGATATCTGTCACATATCAGACCTGGTTGCATGCACAAATGTGAAACAGCAAAACAGCGCAGAATTTGGGCAATTTGGGCCACTTTTAAAAGTCATGATTTAACGATACAAAACCAAACCAGGTTTGATGTTTTTTGACATGTTGCCATATTGGATTTGTGGATTTGTGAGTCTACAATGATTTGATTTGAGATTGGACAAAGAAAAAAAACTGATATGCATCAAAATATCAGATCTGAAGATCTTCCAGTGTAAATGAAGCATCTATGTAATAAGCTAAATATCAGCTTATGCCAAGAAGTGAAACATAAACATGTTACTTATTTATGCTCTATAGGACAAATTACTTAATTCCAACTTGTGCATGATTATAGAGTATATCATTACATCTTATAATTTGGATGAATTTACGTTGTTAAATCACTTTGTACAAAGCAACTTTTGCGAGTTGAATGTTTTCAAGCAATGTCATGTACAAAGACTAAAGCCAGCAGTAGGAGGTATGGTATGCTTTAACGGTGTTTGCCTTGGCTTGAAGAAAGCGCCAAACTCAATTGATAAAGTGAAACATGACTTTGATACGGTCCTACCCTGTTTATCTTGGCTGTTGTAGGTCTACAGAGCTGTCAGTTCAACAGTGATTACATACATGACTCATATAGTTATGAAATGTTCTTAAGTCCCAGCACTGGAGAAAAACAGTCACCAGATTTGACCTTCTCTGTACATATGCGAGTACAGTATATGACCACTGAGGTTAAACAAAGTATGCTTAACATTAAAGAGATCAAGAAAACTACATATCCTGGATATCAGAGAAATGCTTTATTTTAATTTTTGGGTGAACAAGCCTATCCCTTTAATTTGTCAACAGGCAGAAATAGTTAGACTTGTTATAAATGTCAACAATTTGTTTTATATGATAGTCCTGATTAGAGAGAACAAAGTGAGTTTGATGAATGAGGGTATTACGTAATCATGTTACTCAATAAATCATTTCAGCCCATAATTACTTCAAACCAATATTTCTGCCTCTTAGATATTGTTTTGGAACAGAGTGATAGAGTGAACTTTTTGTGTTGGCAGGTGAGCAGTCATCAAGCCTTACTAATATGATTCTACCATAATTAACCTCATATGTTGAAGATGTGCAATATTTGACCAAGTGGTTTAAATGTCTAGTATACGGTTTATTTTGGTACACAAAAAAACAGTTAGACAACTTGCTTAAAATAAATTGGTGAATTTGACACAAACCACATTCCAAGGAGCTACTGCTGTCCACATTTCTAGGAAACACTATAACACCCCTGCCATATTCATCATCATCTATAATTACATGACAGTATGCCTCAGTATTATTACAAAAACTAATGAATGAGATCACGCAATCTCTATGGCGTTATATTTGTGCCTCATTCCTGAGCGAGTAATTGTAAGTTTTGAGCACAGAGAACTATATTTTGCAAGCACATTGCATTATATTTTGAACAGAAATGAACAATCGCAAATAAAAAAATCGTTTGAGCAAAGAAAAAACGATTCCGTGCTCAATAAATGCATTTGCTATTATCCATATTAACGTGCAATAATAACCCTCTCACGCAGTTTACTCAGGTGCTCTCACAAATTTATTCTCTGCGCTCTGTCAAGTCCCTCTCTCTCTCTCTCTCTCTCGCTCAACCTCTTAATTCTGTGCGCGCTCAACTCTTGACACACACGCACGCTCAACTCTTCGAACACACGCGCGCGCTCAACTCTTGACACACACGCGCGCGCTCAACTCTTGACACACACGCGCGCGCTCAACTCTTGACACACACGCGCGCGCTCAACTCTTGACACACACGCGCGCGCTCAACTCTTCAAACACACGCGCGCTCAACTCTTCAAACACACGCGCGCTCAACTTGCAACAGCGTTACAAGTGTGCCACAAAATCAACCAATCGGAAAAGTAAAGGTCAATTGTGATTGGCTGTTGGTCTCCAATCACCACGCATCACAAAGACGACGAAAAATTTATTTTATGGATAGATGTCTTCTCTAGCCACCATCAAACATGACAGAGTCAAATGGTGAAAACTGCAACAATATGCCACAACGTCAGGTGAGTTAGTAATTTCTAGTTTTATGATGTTATGGTTTTCTATGCCTTTGATGAAACCCTGCTATTATCTACGGAAGCGTATTGCATTCACTTGAGAAAAAAAAATCTACTCTGTTTTTCTGAATTAACGACTTAATTATCTCAGAATTACGAGATCATTTTTCATTAAAAAAAATATTTTGTTCTGTTTTTCTGAATTAATGAGATCCCTCAAAATCCTGCCAGGAGCTCTATTTTAGCTGGATGCTATGAATTTATAGAGATATATTTTAAACTTGGCCTTCAATACAAAGACATTACTGTCTATGACATTTGTAATACTGTCATGGCTGAGACACGCTTTGATCTTCCAAAGGACACTAATTACACGAGAACTACCGGAATTCTAGAACTACTAGAATGGCCATAGCGGTCATTCTGACCGTTCATACTAGACTGTACCAAATGTCATGTCATATTTACTTTCGAAACTTCTATTGAGGTTTTAGAATGAAGCTTCTAATGTCTGTCGTCATATTTTATGGCGTCATCACCCTAAAAATGTATTGAATAAAATAGAATAATATGGATCAAATGGAGCCAAGCTGAACGCAGATAGTCCTACATAATACTGATCTTTTTTGTAATATATAATAGTGCTAGACTATACACATACATAGGCCTATATATATATTATATATTAGCTGCTAGACTGCCCGGAAGGTGCGTGCCTCGCTTTGTGTACAGCAAGTTTTTTCCACCACAGTGAAAATGTTTTCGAAAGTCTAAACGCCAACAAACATGGATTGAGTGGAATATTTCGTTAGATAAAAACATGTTGTGAATTTTGGAAATTATTACATCTATCCTTTTTCAAAACATGTTGACTTTTGGACTTTACAACGCTCAAATTTGGACTTTACAACGATCAAATTTGTATCTGTAATTAGCTACAATATCAAGTTCTGTGGTTGTCGATGAATTAATACATTTTCACATTCATTAGAATTAAAATTTCGTGTCCTGGTGTTTATTATTAATATAACAGATTCATTTATTCATGGATTTGATTCCAGTGGTGGATTGTTTCCAATTTCCAATAACTCCAGAGCGTTGTAAAGTCCAAAAGTCAACATGTTTTGAAAAAGGATAGATGTAATAATTTCCAAAATTCACAACATGTTTTTATCTAACGAAATATTCCGCCTCAATCCATGTTTGTTGGTGTTTAGACTTTCGAAAACATTTTCACTGTGGTGGAAAAAACTTGCTGTACACAAAGCGAGGCACGCACCTTCCGGGGCAGTCTAGCAGCTAATATATAATATATATATAGGCCTATGTATTTATATAGTCTAGCACTATTATATATTACAAAAAATGATCAGTATTATGTAGGACTATCTGCGTTCAGCTAGGCTCCATTTGATCCATATTATTCTATTTTATTCAATACATTTTTAGGGTGATGACGCCATAAAATATGACGACAGACATTAGAAGCTTCATTCTAAAACCTCAATAGAAGTTTCGAATGTAAATATGACATGACATTTGGTACAGTCTAGTATGAACGGTCAGAATGACCGCTATGGCCATTCTAGTAGTTCTAGAATTCGGTAGTTCTCGTGTAATTAGTGTCCTTTGGAAGATCAAAGCGTGTCTCAGCCATGACAGTATTACAAATGTCATAGACAGTAATGTCTTTGTATTGAAGGCCAAGTTTAAAATATATCTCTATAAATTCATAGCATCCAGCTAAAATAGAGCTCCTGGCAGGATTTTGAGGGATCTCATTAATTCAGAAAAACAGAACAAAATATTTTTTTTAATGAAAAATTATCTCGTAATTCTGAGATAATTAAGTTGTTAATTCAGAAAAACAGAGTAGATTTTTTTTTCTCAAGTGAATGCAATACGCTTCCGTAGATAACAGCAGGGTTTCATCAAAGGCATAGAAAACCATAACATCATAAAACTAGAAATTACTAACTCACCTGACGTTGTGGCATATTGTTGCAGTTTTCACCATTTGACTCTGTCATGTTTGATGGTGGCTAGAGAAGACATCTATCCATAAAATAAATTTTTCGTCTTCTTTGTGCTGCGTGGTGATTGGAGACCAACAGCCAATCACAATTGACCTTTACTTTTCCGATTGGTTGATTTTGTGGCACACTTGTAACGCTGTTGCAAGTTGAGCGCGCGTGTGTTTGAAGAGTTGAGCGCGCGTGTGTTTGAAGTGTTGAGCGCGCGTGTGTTTGAAGAGGTGAGCGCGCGTGTGTTTGAAGAGTTGAGCGCGCGTGTTTGAAGAGTTGAGCGTGCGTGTGTGTCAAGAGTTGAGCGCGCGTGTGTGTCAAGAGTTGAGCGCGCACAGAATTAAGAGGTTGAGCGAGAGAGAGAGAGAGGGACTTGACAGAGCGCAGAGAATAAATTTGTGAGAGCACCTGAGTAAACTGCGTGAGAGGGTTATTATTGCACGTTAATATGGATAATAGCAAATACATTTATTGAGCACAAAATCGTTTTTTCTTTGCTCAAACGATTTTTTTATTTGCGATTGTTCATTTCTGTTCAAAATATAATGCAATGTGCTTGCAAAATATAGTTCTCTGTGCTCAAAACTTACAATTACTCGCTCAGGAATGAGGCACATATATAACGCCACAAATCTCAAGTGGGTTTAACATTTGAAGTGAGAGAGGTAAAATCATCACTTTGAAAAATGAGGCACAAAAACCACGACATTACCTCATAAAGGTTCTTGGAAGTATACATTTTTTGTATTTTATATCCGTTGGTCTAGCTTTGTGTATTTTCTCTGTCCCGAGTCTCTTTCTGTGAAATTTTCTGTGAAATGTTCAGAATGAAATGAAATGTGAGATAAATGACTACTGGTCTTCACTGTATGATTATAATACATTAATAATTGTATTAATAATTAAAGCTACTAAACACATTATTCAGTCAAGAGCAGTGAGTGGTTGTATCGTTTCCTCGTTTACTATGTTTGATTAGTTTTTTAACAAAACACTAGACAGCCTCTATTATGTTACATTTATACTTCAATTCTGACATTTTGATACAAATTTTAAAAGTGAATATGAAAAAATGTGTTGATTTTTTTTTTATCACTACATACCTGTCATACTTGCATAGTTGTAATGACCTCATTGTGGGAAATCAAAATAATAAAGAATAAATGTGTCCAAACTTTTGATTGGTTGTGTACATTATCTTTTCCATCATAAGAGCTTTCTGTGTTTACTGAAAAGTTAATTTTATAAACGGTATATGTCCTCAAATCCTTCTCATACAATGCCAAATGTGTCTTACTGTGTTCTCTATTTTACCAGTGCAATGTTAAAGGATAGCAGAATCCCCAATGCACTACTAAAAAGCTTGTATCCCACTCAATAACCAACAAAACCAATGACCCTGCAACCCATAAAATCTCATCTCAAGCAGCTTTCGTGCAAAATGACAATCGACAGCCAACACACCTGTCTAATCACGGTTTCAACCAAATGAGTCCTTATGTTTTTAATGCTACAAGTGCAGCAGGGTGAATGAGGGTGAGCCACAGGCCACGAGCAGTGCAGTTTCTGGCGCTCAACAAAGGGCAACAGTATGCCAGTCTATGAGAAGAATGCTGTATTACATGCCACATTAAAGTCAATTCCCAGCTATGCGACCAATGAATAGGGGTATGTGTATAGCGGCAGATAGCGAGGCTGCACCATAATGAAATGATGGAAATCTCTGGAACATTTTGCAATTTTTACCCTGATGACGGTGAACGGCGGGGCTCCTGCTGTATTTCTGCGATTGCTTTTGTTGACGCAGGGTCCATTACCAAGCCTAACATCATTACCAACCTCATAAACAGTAATGATGATCATGATAGTGATGATAATGATGCAATAAGATGTTGTCCATCTCCAAGAACAAACTCCCACCTCTGCACCGCATTCTTACAATTTCTGGTCAAATATGAAAATACCAATTTTGTCGTGAATTGAATTTAATAAACATACCATTTTCCGACCCACACCTCATTTTCCATTATGGACCGCAATATAGCCTGAATATAATGAGATACGTTTTATATGGTAGCACAAATAAAATTAATATTTTCCTGGACATAGAGGGCAATGTGGGAAGAGATGTGTATGTGGGTAATCAGAGCTTAAATGAAACTAACAGATACAGGAAGAGTCCTGATCAAACAGCCTGTCTGGATGGCCCACTCCCACTCCAGCATTGTGTTTGATAAATATCTGCATTGCTAATGCAATAATCAGGAAGCCAAAGCATATAAGTTCCCCACAGTGACACACACATACAATTTCGCTCTCTATAAAACATACACAAATCCATAGACTTCTAACCAGGTTGCAAATTACTCTTTGACTTTTAGCAAAGTCGACTTATTAAAAAGAATCTGAAGTTGAACTTGCACAACCCAAACTGTTTTTTGGCACCCAAACATCCAAATATCTCTGCACCCATCTAGTCTTCCATCTATACAGCCCTGTCCCCAATATACTGGTATATTTGTTTTGAATGACTTTCCATAAAAGGTTGCCGTTCACCCACTGATCAAATAACCCTTTGGAAAATGTTCTGGAAGTCAAAGAACTTGGAGATATTGAAAATTTGTGATTTTTTTTATTTATTTTTTGCCAAATTTAATCCATAAGGTTTATAAGCACAAAAATATGAAAAAACAAAAACAAACCTAAACCTAACCCCTAACAGTACACACTAAAATGAAAAAAAAAAAACAAACAAACACTGGTCTATTCCAAGAAATGCCTTAAAAAGAAAGACTATGGCAAGTCACTGGAGACAATGGTATAAGAATACAAATCACAACAGCAAATGTGGATCCAGCGAAAACAGCACATTATGGTTCTTTTAGTGAGTTGTGTTAACCCACTCAGAAAAGTTGCATCTAGGGATGTTAATGAATAATTGAAGATTGACTATTCGTTTTTAACAATCCGATTAAGCTTATTGATCATCAACTAATACATTTCAGACCAAATGCGTTCAGCAAACATACCAGCAGAGAAAAGACAGTCTATACAGTCATCCAAAAAAATACAAACACAGCCTGTATGTATACAAATTAGGGATGTGCACGGACACAGTCAACATTCCCTTAACCGTTCAACACGCCACTATTCAAATACCAAATTCACTATATGGTTATTTTACATGTGCAAAAAAGGTCTTCAACCCGACCTTAACTCGACAAGATCCGACAAACAGTCTGCTTTTTTGGCCGGGTTTCGGTTCGTTTTTCCAAGCATAGGAGTTGTTAAGGGCTGTTCATACATGATTTTGTGTGCATCTACACTGTTTTTCTATATATACTGTTAACACGTGCTAGACGGACGTCTTAGACTGTTGCACTGAATCTCACTGTTTTTACTTTCAGCGTCTCATGCAGGATTGCCACATTTTTAGACACCATGTTAAAAGGAACCTACATTTTTATAAACCCATCTTGAAACAACAGTGTTGTGATGCATTCTAAAGTAGTTCAGGTTGCAAAATTAGACTTCATATGACTGCTATACTATTAACATGATTCCAGGTTGTTTTTCACCAGGTAAAGTTTCAGTGCTTGATAAACTGTAAGACATGTGTTTTTTCCTTTTGCTCTGGTGTCCATATTTACGAACAACAATTAGACAAGCTCAATGCTAATTGATTTGTAAGCATTTAAAAATCAAAGTTTGTTTGTTTGTAATGCCAATTCAGCTTCTATGGCTATTTCCATGGCGAGAAATATGTTCGCAATTATACATTCTATAAGATGTTTTTTAAATAAAATGTTCCTAAAAACTCTGAAATTGCATTCTGTTTGATTTTGTTAACATATCTTCCAGAGTGCTGACTGAATAAGAAAGGTTTCTTACGGATTAAGAGCAGTACAGTCTAATAAAATATGTTTCAGGGATAATGCATTCTTGCAGAATGTATTGGTGTGCAGGCATCAGTATATTACTCCCTGCTAATTCAGAGTCTGGGGGACGGAGCTTTAACTTCTGTCAAGTGATTACGGAAGAAAGATTTATACTTGGTATTGGAGTAAGGAGTGTGGGCTAGGATTCTAAAAAATGTCAAGTCTGTATCTAGTGATGCAAGGATGCACCTTATGCAATTCTATATTTTACATAGATTCTGTTGGACCCCCATCTAGATTGTATAGACTTGTTCTTAAAGACACACCCACCAGCAAGCGATGCCAATCAGAAGATGAGACACAACCCATGTTTTTTGGTGGTGTGTTAAGGGTGGTGTTAAGATCCAAGAAATGTCGATTCATTGTATATATGTTATGTTTTTCTTTGTTATATATTTATACGAATCAATAAAAAAAAAATGTAATAATAAAAAATTAAAAAAAATTATTCTAGTCAGATGTAGTTTTGTTGCAGTTTCTCCCTGTGGCAGGGCAGAGGGCGGGGCTGGGTCATGATTATACACACCCGGCCCTTATCAGGCTAATCAAGCCTCCAAGAGGGATAAAGGCTGACTGTGGAGGATTGTGCGGGAGAGAGAGATATGTTTACGGACATGTCCGTCATATGTGTGTTTATGTTTGTGTGTTTTGGTTTAAGTTTTCATTAAATTATTATTTATATTGACAAGCTGGTTCTCGCCTCCTCCTTGCCCATCTTAACCCCCTTACACTCCCGAAGACAAACTGAGATTTGTCTTATGACTCGGTGTCAAAAGTTTAACCCTTTACTGACAGTCCAGTGTCCTGAACTGAAATCATTCTGTTTAAATTCAATTATGCAGAAAAGTGCATAGCGAAGACAAAACACACAGTCCACGCAGAAGGACGCATGGTCACACAAGAATACACATTAAGATGGACCTCTTCAGCCATTGTGTTTTTTTAATCTTTTGTGCAAAGAACATAATGTTTTAAAGATGGCATGTCAAGTTAAAAATAGTTCAACTTTTTAAAACATGTCTTTAGAAACCTGTTCCGTTTTAGGGCACTCTGTCCAGCTGTTTTTGAATACAACAATGAGCGTGTTTTCATAAACACCATTACGCTTATAATTCCGAAAAAATCATCTTATTTAAAAAAAATAAATCCACATTTACACGAGATATAAAATAATCTTGTTACTCTCCACTTCTGATGTCAAACTGAGAGAGGCATGCGCACAACACTTGTGTACACAGGATAAGAATGCATTTGCATGTTTACATACAACGCAAAATCGGTAATGGGCAAAAATCTACCTGTGCCAATCGGTTTATTCTTATGTGGTTTAAGACCTTACACCAATAAAGGAAAGCAGTTTTATGCATTTACATGATAACACGTTTTGTCGGCTTAATAGGCAAAGGCCTAATCGGTGTTAAAAAGTACATCCCGAAACCAGCCTAAATGTTCTAGGCTTCCTTTAGACTGATTAATCAACCAGTTGTTCAATCAACCCACCAAAAAGTCGATTTGAAAATATTAAGTTTTGCACATCCCCACCATTCACCTAGTTTGGAATGATTTTCATTGAGAGCTGGCACTAAACAACTCTGTCTCTGAGGCGAGTCATGCTAATTGTTTTCTTTACTGGCAGACAGCCAGGCTTTTCCATGATATCAGATGCTTTGGCAGCCAGCTCAGCACTAGTGCATCTGGCATTCTTGAGTTTAATGAAAAAACAGCAGCACAGCTCCAGCCTACATTTGCCTGGGTAATTAAGTGTCCCTTTTCAACGGCCTGATAACTTCCTGAGTGACTCCCAAGCACTTCCTCCACCTCCTCTGCTAAAGGTCTCACACTCAAACAATTTACTGCCTCTGGCAAAGGCTTGCAGACTTGCTGAGTATTCAGAGTCTACAACTCAAGCACTTTCCACTTATTTTTCCACCCCGGAACATTGTTGAGCTTACTGGCTTAAGATCACAGGCATCTTTTCTTGCTGCTGGAAAGTGACAAGTCTGGGTCAATGGAAAAAGGGATGTGCAAAACTACATATACTCAAAATCGTCCAGTCTTTATGTTGTTGAAACCACTAATCGTCTAAAGGCTTGGTCACATTTACCTTTGCACTTTTTCGTAAAGAAGGCATGAGAGGCTGTGAAGCAGGTGTGAAACCTGCAAAAACTACTTGTCAAGCAGCATCTTTTTATGCTGCACTTTTTACTATGAGAAAGATGTTAAAAAGAAACTCAGTTAAAATGATTTGTTGGTTCAGCACTGCACACACAGAGGTCACTGTCAAACCAAGCAACTTATAATTGATCAAAGTTCATCAAAATTGAACCCCAACACGAAAGTCGCATAGGAAATTTTTCTCCACTGGAAGTCCATCAGCTGAAATTTCGGATTGCAAGGATTTTGTGTATATGAATAACTGTATTTCAACCGTGGAATTTTGACATGCAAAGGAAAATGTGACCACGACTTTAAGCTTTTTAAGCTTTTTAGCTGGGGTTCAGGTTCACCTGACCACTATCTGACGTTATTCTTTCAGGCTGTTTACGTAAGAGGTGTTTTCTTGCATTCAAAATCTGTTAAACGGAGAACAACAGAACAAAGAGGTCATTGAGGTCAAGCATTTTTAAAAGTTGGGCTATTTTCAACTTGACATGACATCTTAAAAGAATAGTTCACCCAAAAATGACTCAGCATTTACTCAACCTCATGTCATCCCAGATGTGTGTGACTTCATTGAAAAAAACTGAAGATGTTTTTTTAAGTACATCTCAGTCCAAATCTTTGAAGCTTCAAAAAGCAAAGGCAGCATAAAATAGTAATAATAATTCCTTACATTTATATAGTGATTTTCTAGGCACTCAAAGCACTTTTCATAGTTCAGGGAGAATCTCCTCTACAACCACCAGTGTGCAGCATCCACAGTGCACCAGTACGCTCACCACACAGCTATTGATGGAGAGGAGAGTGATGTAACCAATTCAGGGATGGGGATTATTAGGAGGCCATGACAGATAATGGCCAATGTGGGGAATTTGACCAGGACACTGGGACTACACCCCCACAATTTATGAGAAGTTCCTCGGTTTAACATATCATCCAAAGGACGATGCCTTTTTACAGTATAGTGACCCCATCACAATACTGGGGCATTAGAACCACACATACCACAGGGTGAGCACCCCAGCAGGCCTCTCTTATACCTTTATAAAAGTAATTCATACGACTCCAGTGGTTAAATCCATGTCTTTAAAAGCTAAATGTTTGGGTGAGAAACAGATTCTTCTTCTTTTGTTTTTGGGGATTCACATTCTTCCTGCATATCGCCACCTACTGGGCAGCAACTGCATCTAGAGTGATAGTAATAGCACTTGTATGGCACTTTAAAAGGGCTGAAGATTAGTGCAACTAAATCTAGGCCATTTCTCATTCACTTTAATCCTGAAACGCATCAAATGCATAATTACACAGCTGCAGGAAAATGTTTCAGACCAGCATAACAAAAAAAATTAAAGACTGTGAGCTGCCGAGACTTCAATTGTGAAGGAGGAAATCTAGTAATTAACAACACCTCTTGGGTCTCCATCATGGGAATGATAACGCCCAGCCATGTAGTTGTGCTCCAAACTGTGACAGGTAGTTATTTGTCTGCAAATATGGAACACAGAGAGCAAGGCTACAGCTTAACCACTATTAACTTACAGGTTATTTGGAAAAGTTTAGTACCAGCAGTGCATCGAGGCCTGGATGCATTTAGGCTGTCCATACAACTAGGCCAAAGTGAACAGGGAAAACCATCCAGTAAAACAGAAGGTGACATAATCCACCACAATTTACAAGCCAAATGCTACTAGTAGCATGTTGATGCTTAACAAGAGAGGATGTAATCTAGCTAACATCAGATGTTCGGATGACAAGTATTCAAAACCGATAACCACAGCCAGCTGAGGCATCTCATAATCACTAAGCTTTCTGGTGTGATCCACACTAAACACCAGTTATTGAATAAATATAAATAATTATGGATCTAAAATTATACATTTAATTTACAGTATAGGGGGTGATGGGAGGGCTGGGAAATTGATAAGCACACAGTGCAGGCCGGAAATATAACTGGATCTTCTTCACCACAGCTTAAATTTAGTTATTTTCCAACATCACGCCTCAATGCACTGTTAGCTTGCCACATTCAGGACAGTGAACCATTCCAGTGAAGAGCCTGTAGTGACACTGCGACTCACAATTGGTCACTTGCTCAATCAGTCCTTACGTATCCTGATTTTTCAGCACAGCATTGGAAAAAGTAACCGTAACCATGCCAATGAATCCGGAACTCTATGAGAAATGTTTGGCCTGATACAGGGTTGCTGCAGTGTTTTTAAAATCAAATTTAAGACTTTAAGACTTTTTCATGATCTGAACAAATAAAATGAATACCATCTCCCCATACCAAAACAAACCCACACAATCTCAAAATAAATGTATCACAGACTCTTAATTAGACAGGGGCACACAATCAACATGGCCTTAACATTGCTTATCAGTAAAACAGGATAGGATGTACTGTATGGAGTCCGACCGATATGGGATTTTTGAGACCGATACCAATTTTAGAGGGGGGATTCACAGATATGGTGGCCGATATAGTTAAATTTTGAGTTGGAATGAACACAGACCTTTTCTATGTCGATTGTTCACCGATGTGCACTGATATGACTATGCAAATGTACTCAAGGCTGCTTTCTTAAACAAATGTTTATATTTGACATTTATTATACATTGTCAACAAATTCTAGACATGAACACTGAGAAAATAAAGAATAAAAATACAATAAATAGCTAAATAAACATTAGTACTGTTTAGTATCAGTCAATTGCTGACGATTAAAATAAAGAATATATTCAATATGGTGGCATAGTGGGCTAAAGCACATGACTGGTAATCAGAAGGTCATTGGTTCGATCCCCACAGCCACCACCATTGCGTCCTTGAGCAAGGCACTTAACTCCAGGTTGCTCCGGGGGGGATTATCCCTTTAATAATGCACTGTAAGTTGCTTTGAATAAAAGCATCTGCCAAATGCATAAATGTAAATGTAAATGTAAAATAAAGAATATATTCAAATAAAATAAATAGCTAAATGAACATCAGTATTGTTTCGTATCGGTCAATTGGTGCCCGTTTTAATAAAGAATAAATAAAATAAACAGCTAAATAAACATCAGTATTACTGTTTAGGATCAGTCAAATGCAATCAGTCAAATGCGAAAAGATGCTCTGATGTTTACCTTTCAATCTGCTACATTACTGACTGCACTGACAACTATAGGTGGTGAACATAACAAACAGATGTGATAAACATGAGTGACATGGATGTCAGGGACAGGGTTAACATTATATTAGTTATATTGAAATGGGAAAATGATGGGGTCATTGTTTATTAACTTTCCAGTATGTATTTCACAAACCAGTTAGCAGCTTACAGAGAAGACACCGCTCAACTCCACACCGCTTAACTCTGTCATGTCTGCAGAGCCAACATCAGCTCAGATTCAGCTCCGTAAACAATGGAGTCAGAGCGCTCTCTGCTAGACAAACTACGTAATGACACCAATTATAAAGCATTGTTTTCTGCATTATATGTTCTGAAAAAAAGTTTTCATATCTGAGCATATCGGTAAACATATACGCCGATACTGATATACTGGTGATCGGCCGACCTGTTTTCCACACATACGATTTTGCTAATACAATAATGTGTTGAAAGGAAATTAATCTGCCAATAGTTTTTAAAATTGTAGGCCTACAAAAAATGCAACCAAAATACCAAAAAGCAAAAAAAAAAAAAAAAGATGTGATACATAGTGCGGAACTTTTAACTTTAAAGGCTGAAAAACACTGGGAAATGTATGCGCTTCACTGTTTCCAGCTTCTCATTCAAACAGATAAGGAAAATAAAACATCTTGCAATGATCTACAGCAAATTACAATATAAACAATTAAAAGTAAACATTGTCATATTTCATCAACACTATATCATCATCATCATCAAAAGATGATCATTAGTGATCACTTGTCATAAATTTCCGATATGGCTTAATGATTGTGAACTGCTCTGCAACAGCAGGAAACTCTCACAAGCCCCCACATGCTTGGAGAAAATACAACAGTTTTCACTTTTTGAAGAATGCAGTGCATTCATTCATTTATATAATTAAATCATATTCTTTTGAAGTTTGATAATCACATTAGGTCATATCACGATTCCTGTCTTTCAGCAACAAATTTAAGACCTCTTTAAATGATAATTAAGATGTTTGTTGTATATTTTACGATATTAAAGACTTTTTATGACCTTAAATTTTGGAAAACTGAATTTTAAGATCCATGGGAACACAGCCATGTCTCGAGACTGGTAATTAGGGCATGGCGATTTATTGAATATTCACTATTTATTTGTGATGATTGTATTTACTGCCGACATAAAAATAAGCAAGATATGAATACTGTAAGCATTTTAATCAGTTCAAAATCAGTTTAAATTGTCAAGTCGTTTGCAGTATGATTTAAAAAGAATTGGATTAATATACATTTTTTATTCAACTACTTCCCAACAATGGTTTGGTTAAAAAGTTGGTTCCTCTGTTGAGAAAAAACGTTAAGCCATTTTAAAGCAAATACAAAAATATAAGACATCTTAAATCATCAAAAACTTTTAAATAATTTTTTTCTCTAGCTGTATGTTTGAGAATGGAAAGAATTTCCAGCTGAAGCCTCAGAAGCATTGATTGTGAAGGACGGGGTACACAATGCAAATGATCTTTTAGGAATCCAGGAAGAAAAACTGAACAGACATAAATGAGATGAAAAAAAAAAATGAAAAAAAAAAAGTGTATAATTTGCAAGAAAATTACATTTCAGGGGGATGCAGAGAATCTGTATCAGATAAAAAGACACCTTATCTGGCTTTGTGAATTATGAGATTTACAAACATCAAAAGCAAGCTCAGCATGTGCATTGTAAGTCTATGGTAATCATTGAGAAACTATCAGACACAGCAACTCCAAATCATTCATGCATGTTCAGCAAAACTACATGCATTCAGGTTTTCCGCCAAGTGTTGAACTTACTGGCACTGAATTCAAGCACCATGTGGCAGCGCCGAGAGGTTCATGAAAGGTTCAAAAACCACACAGACTGAAGAGGATGTTAGTAATTCCGCAAACACAATGCTCCGTTTGTTCTGCGTTTTCTGTTGAAAGCACGAGACATGATTCGTGAAGACCCCCTGAATTCATGAATAAATGCAACAGTATGACTATTAACTCTATTTTATGAAAATTCAAGGGAAATCTGAAGGACATTAGTTACCATCAGCTCTAAATCATACAGTCTCACAGGAAAAAGAACCAAGTAATGAAAACAATCTATCACAAAAATCGATTGCACTGCCTTCTCGATATCGACAATACATACTGCAGTACACTGCTTCTGATCATAAACAGAATACATTTAAACCCAACATTACTGTGCAGGACAGTAGCCTACTATTAATAAACAAAAATTATGTGTGTAAATATGGGGTGTTATTCAATGCCAAAAATGCATAGAACGGACTTGCATTCTCATGAAGACCAGTCTTGCTTAGCTACCTTGAAAGAACGCACTCGGAAGGACAGGAGGACGCAGAACGCATCTATTGCGAGCTTTGAAAAATGCTACAATCTTCCTGTTGTGCAAATGAGTTCTTGCCCTCAAGTCAACATCCTATGCATCCTGGATAATTGGCCTGATCAAGAACACATACAGGTAATGTTATGCTTTCGCCGTACTTGCATGATGCCATTGAATGTAAGAACACAGCCATGTTCAACTTTGTGCATGCATGCATATTAGGGCTACAGGATTATGACCAAAATCATTATTGTTGATCATTTCACTTGATATTGTATTTGGAATAATTTCACTAACTAGAACTTGCATTGAAATACTTTCTATGTAAATGGGACTTTTGCATGCCATATTCTTTAGACTACATGTCAAAAACAAAGCTGAGAACGGAGTTCCTGAATAACTTCACTGCAGTTTCATACACAAGTAACTCAGCTTCACATTTGCCGTTAGCAGCATGATAAACCAAACAGTTGTTTTCATTTTGAATAAACTATACCAAATCAAGCCATAGACATGTTTGCAATTCATTCAATGCTCAACTACTCCTTATTAAATAATCACTTCAAATTCCAATCACATAATATGCAAAAAGAGAATTTTAAGCAAGTAAATAAACGCCATCAATGGCAGGTTCAGACTCTAACGTGCAGCAATGACAGATTTGCAGATTCTTGGCATTCTAGCTGTCAGTTTGTCCAGATACTCAGGTGACATTTCACCCCACACTTCCTGTAGCACTTGCTATAGATGTGACCGACTTGTCGAGCACTTCTCACGCACCTTACAGTCTAACTGATCCCACTTAAGCTCAATGGGGTTAAGATCCATAACACTCTTTTACAATTCTCTGTTGTCTGCATTTCTTTCCCATCTCTTACCTTTATGTTTTTCTATTTCAAAAGTGGCTTTTTCTTTGTCTAGATTTGATCAAAAATGACTTTTTTCAAATAGTGATGGTGCTGATTTTTTACATCAGTAATGTCCTGGCTATACTTTGTGATCAGTTGAATGTCACTTTGGTGAATTCAAGCACCAATTTCCTTCTGAAACAGCAAAAACTGAACATTATTGCAAACTTTTGGCCGCCAGTGTACACAGAATGGCAAAAGGTCTGGCAGTTTATTAATACTTTATTTTACTGAGTTTACTTGCATGCAGACATATAAACTGTAGTTAAATATAGGTTCGGTTTGAATAATTTTGATATGATTGTGTCTTTTCTTTAATCTCCTGATTATTTTAGTTTTGTAGTGCAAAAATCTGTTAATCTGTAAACACGCCGCTCAAGCCTCACTTACGGAGGATGTGTGAACCCGGAGTGAGTGTTACTGAGCCGCACCACAAATGTCAACCAGAGCAGCTCCTTTGCGGAAGAATCACTTCTTTAGCACTCTGATATGTGTGCCTTCAGCAGAGGTTCGCACCAAACTGCCATGAAAATATAAACCATCAAATATAAACTTCGATAGTGAATGCAAGGCGCTCAGGCTTCATTTTAAAGGATCATCTAAATGGCAAATGTTCCTTTTCGAGTGACACAGAGGAGACGCACGCTTACTCAATTTTTGTGGAGAGATAAAATGATAAAGCGAAATCTCAAAGGTTTTGCTTCAGGCTAAGTAAGGGCTTGTGGTTTTAATCAAAGACCATTCAAATTATAATATTACAATATTATATTCTAAAATAAATATATAAAAAATTATATTTTAATTAAAAAAAATGAGTTCTGAAATCAACAGTGCACAAGTATGTAAAATTGACCAAAACTAAAGTTGACCAAAAAGAGAGACAAAAGCTTTTAGAAATATTTTTATATTTAAAACATTATTCGTGTCATTTGTCAGTTTTTTTAAAGCCTTTTAAGGAAATCATATATCCCTATTTTATTAGTTGATTTATATGTTTGAAGATAAATATGTAAAAATTACTTCTTAATGTGTATGAAGCACACATGCACCTTAAGAAATGACAATTTATATGACAATTAATCGTGAAAGCCCTAAAAGATACAATTAATCGTCATACTTGCAATTATTTATTTGACAATTAATCATCAGCCAAATGTTATAATCGTGACAGCCCTAAGTTGTATCTATTGAAAATGTTGATATAACGGTAGACCTATATGAAATGCTTTAATTTACACTTTCCACAACTTTCCAATTGCAGCAGCTGTCATTGTAATCTCGATTACAATTCAATGGGACCCTCTTCTTTGTCTTCTGACCCTGACCGATTGAGGCCAAAAGTAGAGATACTCTGCAAGGGCAAACACCAGACAACCACCTTGGCCTGGAAATAAGGCCCTGGTGAGAACAATCAAGATCCCTCAAGCAGCTCCATCCATCCTCACTGAGCCCTCCCGGGCATCACCAACTCACACGTCTATTCCTCTGAGACTAACAGCCAATAACACTAGGTTGATGGGAATAACAAACACACCAATAAAGGCTGGGCACGCACATAAACGTGCCTGAGTGAAAGGATGTGCCAATACCAAATAAATAAATTGTCAGAGCTCAACCTCTGTGAGTAATCGGCTGTTAAGATCTTGCACTCCGATGGCATACTAAACCCAAGCAATACCCATATATGACCAGCAAACTCAAGTCACCGCCCTGACCTGCAGAATTCATTGCATGATATTACTCAGATACGCGACAGGGTGCAATACAAGGCCACCGCCACCCACAGTCCGATCAGTACTCGTACCTGCATCGATACAAATTGCACAGACCATCTCCCATCAGTCAAATTGACCACTCTAAAGACAAAGCAATAGCACACTAAATTGTAAAGCGAGGAACTCCTGCAGCAATCTACGATCACATTTAGGACCAGCGGCTCCTGGAGAGATGCAGGATGAAAAGCCTGTTGTTTATTAGAGGCTAGACTACACCCTAATGCACAGGGAGTGAGCCAAATCCACGTCCCCACCAGTCCAAGGGGATCTGAGAGAGCAAGCGAAAATGTGTGCCACTCAAACTGATGTACTATTTAAATAATGAAGCTCAAGCAGCAATGACGAAGATGTCTGATGAGAGGGAACAGGGTCAGTGTTCAGAGGATAGACAGGCCACCATATTTTAAGTCTGATTTGCATACATCAGAAAGAAAAATTGGACAAGGCACTTCTGCCCCCGACTTGTGAACCCCTTTTAAATTTTACAATAATAAAGAGACAAGGTCGACATTTCAGCTCCCATCAGGAACCAAGGATGTGATTTTGACTAACAGGCTTGAAATTAATGAATGAGGACTTTTACAGTTCACTCAGTCCCATAAGGAACAGCATACATTTTTGAACAGCCTCTAATTAAATGTAAACCCAACTATTAAAAAGGGGCTGTAATATAGCGTTTGGTAGTCCCTCTGTGATTTTGGCCATTTTGTGTTCAAATAGGAGTTAATTAGCTGACATTAAGTCAATTGCAGTTAGTGAAGGAACAAATCTCATCAATTATTATTAACCTTTAAAAACATATAAAAGAAGAACACAAACACGTTACGGCCTTTGTTCATCTAAAATGCTAATTCTGTCATCATTTAATAACCCTCATGTCTTTCCAAACCAGTTTGAGGAGATGTTTTGCAGAATGTCAAGGCTGCTCTTTTCTACACAGTGTAGGTACACAGTACAGTGACCAGGACCAGTCAAGCTCCAAAAAGCACCACTCATTTACCATAACAGTAGTCCTTATGACTCAGGCGCTATAATTGTCTTAAAAAACTAAGGATGCACCAGTTCAAATTCTGTGCCGATACAGATGCCTGATTATTTAGAACAACTTCTGCCGATAGCTTTGTGGTTCTACTTATTTTTTTATGCTACCTTGCTTCAAATCACTTTTGATTAAACACTTAATTCTCTGTCTCCAAGTTATAAACAAAATGTTGAAACTTTTAAAGGAATCATTCACCCAAAAAATAAAATTGTGTGTGACCTTTTCTTCTGGATAACACAAAAGAGATTTTTTGAATATCCTAGTATTGTGAATTGTGACCAAAACTTTGAAGCTCTAAAAAGCACATAAAGCATCATAAAAGTAATCCATAAAACTCCAGTGGTTTAATCCAGCTTTCACAAACTGGGGTCTGCGGACCCCCTGGGGTCCATAGTAAATAGCCAGGGGGTCCGTGGAAAAACCCTGAATTGTAAACATTGTGTTGCAATGTTGTATTCAAACAATCAATTAAAAAAAAGCAACAAAAAATACTCAATCTAAAGCTTTTGACTAGTATAAAAATATGACAACAGAAATTTAGAACAATATATTCAAACAGCCTATATAAAATAGTTGTATATTCTGGAACACAAATTGTGGAATCCGCCTATAACGTGTTAACAGCCGCAGCGACTTCTATGATTGGTGAATGAATCTCGCTTCAAGATGACTTGGCAGGGGAGCCAATAGCTCATTTCATTGTATTTGTGCACTATGTGGTATATATTTATAGTATATAGTACATATTTTCCACTTCAGTATAACTGTCATTTATCTGAATAGATGAACAGAAGAGAGCCTTTATGATGTAGGAATACATAAGAGAATTGTTTTTCCCATATTTCTTTTTTCTGTTTATTTGCAGAAAAGCAAAAAGTGAGTTAAAAATTACAAGATAATTTGACACAATGAAGAATGATTAAATTGCATTATTGTATCATTACTGTTGTTTAATTATGAACAATAATATGATATTATAGGAACAAAACAAAAAAAAAAGAATCAATACTGTTCATTTTCTTCAGAAGAACATGGTGCTTTCCTCATGCTTTGACTAGGGGGAAATTATAATAATTTATCTGTACTGTTTGAGCTTTGTAGTGTTCTTGATGATATTTCTTCACTCAGTGCAGATGGCACTAAAACAACATATTGCCCTACCCTAGCTTTACCAACCTGGCACCTTTCAATGGCCCAAGCAAGGCATTAGGTATTTAGGCATTTTATTTCTATCAAATTTGATAGATTATGTTAGAGCTAATGTTGACCCATTAATGAAAAGGTTCTCGTGTGATGTGGATAGGTGGGCCTCACTACATTTGTCTATGGCTGGGAAGGTCAATGTTATAAAGATTGTATACCCAAATGTTATTATTTAGTGCAGTCTCTTCATCTAGAAGTTCCTCTTTCTTTTTTTAATTTTAATCAAATAAAAGTTTTTTTATTTGGAATGGTATATGACCTTGTTACATTTCAGTAATTTACATAGATTAGTTGACAAAGAAGGTTTAGGCCTCCCCAAAATTGTATTTTATCACTATAAAATAACTATTTTAAATGTTATATAGATAAAATATTATTTGATCATTATGCTTTTAATCTTAGACACATAGCCCTATTGGCCTCTTCCACCTGAGAGAGCCCCTGGTACAACATTGAACAAGCATTCATTCATTCATTCATTGCCCCAATTTCACCATCGCAATTTGCCTATTAAATTGCCTGGTTAAGTAAAAATGCATCCCATTATTTCGCACTTCCATTCAGTATGGACAAAGGATTCCCATATGTTCAATTTTGACACTTAAATATTTCCTCAAGCATATGGCTGAATATGAAAGTCCCCTTTTGATGGAAAGAATGTTCTGAGAGGGCTGTTGCTACACTTGGTGAGCTTTATGAAAATGGATCTTTGAGATCATTTGAAAATATAACACTGAAATTTCAGACTGTTAGGTCTAAATTGTTCAGGTATTTACAGTTGCGCCATTTAATTTGTACTACTCTTGGTGGTAGTATACAGTCCCCCAAAGCTCCATGCATTCTATGTATGGTGCTTACGTCCTTTTGAAATGGTCATGAATCATCAGTGTATTATTCCTTGTTGATTAAGAGTCTTGGTGATTGGGCCTTAACAGCTCTGTAGAGGTTATGGGAAAGATATTTGAACTTGGCATTGGAGGATGGGGAGTGGGAATTAAAAAAAAATGTAAACCATGTCTAGGGATGCAAGGGTATGCCTTATCAGTTTAAGATTTTGCATCTTGGTTTAAGCTTGGCTTGGTTTAAAGGACACACATACCTGCTGGCGATGTCGGTTGGAGGATGGCGACATAGCCCATGCTCTGTGGTTCTGCACCAAGATTCAAGAATTCTGGTTAAGAGTCCAGAGATTTATCTGTGAGGTTTTAGATACTCAGTCTGGGGCAGAATTATATCTATGTATATTGGGTGATGGGGCTGTTATTAAACTAGCTGACAAATATACAAAAATATGGGTTCAAACTAGTGTAATGATGGGCAGACAAATAATTCTTAGATGATGGAAGTCAATAGGCACTGAATGAAGGGTTAACCGAATTGGGCAGGGTGGCGGCATTCTAAAAGATGTCATATAAACAGCTTGGCAAATTAGATGCATAAATTAAGAAATGGGACAAATACATTTCTGGAAGGCTCTCGGTCAGGGCCATATGTAGAGAAAAACACTCTCACTCACTCTCTCACTCTCTCTCTCTCTCTCTCTCCCTCCCTGTTTATATGAGTACACTCAGTCTTGGACCACAGGAATGTTTGTTGGGGTGGGGTTGGGGACTGGGAGGGGAATAGGGAATTAATGAGGGTTAAAGGGGGGATAATGGCTTTGTTCTGTACTGTGCTTGAGAGTCAATCAATAAAAAATGTTAATCTGAAAAAACACAATGGAATTAAACATTTCCAAACATAAAACCAAATGAAATGTAACTGAAACACTGCACAAAGAAGCCTCCCACAACAAGACAGCAGTGCTTGGCCGTTATGCAAGGTTCATCAGTATTAAAACTTATTGGAAGTTAATTACTGAGATTATTTTTATGTGCGTGAGAAACCCTGGTTTAATCAACATCTACTGAAGTGATCTAATTGGTTTTGGGTGAAAACAGACCAAAATGTAGTAAATTTTTCACTATAAATCTTGACATCAGCAGTCTCCTCGGCGAACATGATTTCACGCTTGATTACACTTCCTAGCACCATCTAGCGCTCAGCACATGCGTCAAGCACTAGGAAGTGTAATCAAGCTTGAAATCATGATCTTGCCTAGAGACTGCAATGGCAAGATTTATAGTGAAAAATAGTGGTATTTTGGTCTGTTCTCACCCCAAACCGATTGGATCACTTCCGAATACATTGATTAAACCACTGGAGTTTTATTGATTACGTTTATGTACTTTTTGGAGCTTCAAAGTTGGTACCCATTCAATTGCAATATATTGACCAACAGAGCTGAGATATTCATCTAAACATCTTCATTTGTGGTCTACAGAAGAAAGAAAGTCACACACATCTGGGATGGCATGAGGGTGAGTAAATGATGGGAGAATTGTCATTTTTGAGTGAACAATCCATTTAAGATGAATAATCAAGTTAGATGTAAATGTCTGATATGTTTTTTCTGCCTTGCAGATAATTGCTTTTAACAGTCAATACCAATATTTGGCTGGTACATGAGTGCATCTACACAAACAATAAAAAAATGAAATTTAAGCCTTCATTTACATGAAATTTTCCACTTCGCCGTAGATCTAAAATCTCGTTCTACACATTTTCAAACTTGGTGAAGAGCAGCTTGGAGTCCTTGGAGATTCTGCATAACAATTTCTTTTGCATTTCATGGAAGAAAGAAACTCATACCAAAATCCTTTAAACCTAATAAGGGCATAATACTCACCTGTTCCAGTAGTTTTCTGTATCTCTGGGTGGCTTGCTGAATGAGCTCCCGTACCGTCCATCCTTCCTTACATGGGACAACTACACCAGTCCTTCCAAAAGTCACTGTTACTTTCATTATTAATCCAAAATGTGGATGAATATTCCAGATGTTTCCTTAAACTACACCAGCAGCAACAGGTGTTTATTTCCAGCCAAACTGATCTTCTGCATCCAACTTCACAGCATCAAAGATGACATTATCCGATTCTAGAATTAAAACAAATAAAGTAAAGTGTTTTAGCTATGTTTACTAAGTAAAAGCCTTTGTAGGAGTGTTTACTAAACGGTTCACTAAGTGTAGCATGAAAACGCATGTTAATGAAAGGGAAGTGTGTAATGAAACATTATGTGGTGCGTGTTGCGTAGCAACAGTCAACTGGAGGGAAAAGTTAGAGAGCCATTATAATAATAATAATATATTTGTATTATTATTATTATTATTATTATTATTATAGGTCGAGATTGATGGTATGATGGTGGGAAAGGACCCGTTCACTGTAACTGAACTGAGGCGGCTAACTGGTTAGCTCTAAACAGCAACAGTTGTTTAAACTCCATGCAAACACTTTAATAAAAATGCATTGAAACGAGCTTTATTTAACAGTTAGTATATACGTTTGTATGTATTTATATAGGCCACCAAACCAGTTTTGCACTTACTTGAGAAGGAAAAGATGGAGACGCGAGGCGAGCAGGTTAGCGGCAAAAAAAAGTTTGGCGACGAGTTGTTGAATAAACTCAGAAATCATGCAATCATAATGCCACACTATACTGATGACCCACTGAGAGAACGCGCATTTAGTAATGAAACCGAGCAAGTGTGGATGTTGTATGCATCAGTATTTTCCCTGGATGGAGTTGCATGCCTTTCGCCATTCCTGATGTTCCCAGCAGCAGTGTTATCCCAACTCAGAGCTGGGCCAGGCACTGGAATTTTATTAAAGGGCCAGAACACACCCTGCACACGGACGGCTGCAGGACCGGACGCACTCATCACTATTGATCGAAATGTATGAAACATATCCTAAATATTGTTATAATAGCCACACTTTTAATACCCCACATTGTACGATATGGCGTCTTTTAGAACACTGTGCTGTTTCTGATGGTAGCAATAAACCATATCCTTAACATTTATTAATGCATATATTTACCCATAATATACATAATGCAAATAGGCTATAATGCAAAATACAATACACATATTTTTGTAATACCATATAAATTAGTTTTATGGTACTCTGCTCTTTCCAATGACAATCATGAACCATATCCTAAATGTTTTTTTTTTTTTTTGTAATACGCATGCATCCCTAATAAATCACATGTTATAATACCCACTCTAATATCATTGTATATATGGTATTCAGATGTTTCCAAAGGCAGCCATGAACCATATATACAATCATATACAGGCCTATATAGGCAATACCAATATTTGTTCCACAGGGTCAGAAATTAAAGGGAAAGTTCTCCAAAAAATTAAATGTCTCTCATTATTTACTCACACTCATGATATCCAAGATGTGTGTGACTTTCTTTCTTCTGTGGAACACAAACAAAGATTTTTAGAAGAATATCTCAGCTCTGTTGGGCCATACAATGCAAGTGAATGGAGACCAGACATTTGAAGTTCCAAAAATCATATAAAGGCAGCGTTAAAGTAATCAGTATGACTCCAGTGGTTTAATCCATATCTTCATAAGTGATATTATAGGTGTGGGTGAAAAGGCCTTATAAACTTTAATTTTCCACGTTCATTTTCAGAATGTGAAAATGATAAAGTGAAAGTGGAGATTAATAGTAAAAAAGGATTTCATATTGGTCTGTTTCTGAAGACATGGATTTAACCACTGGACTCTCATGGATTACATTTATGCTGATTTTATGTGCTATTTTTCCAGAGCTTCAAAGTTTTGGTCACCATTTATTTGAGTTATAAGGACCAACAGATCTGAGATATTCTTCTAAAATCTTTGTTTGTGTTCTGCAAAATAAAAAATGGGATCATCTGGGATGGCATTGGAGTGAGTAACCGATGAGAGAAATGCCATTTTTGGGCGAACTATGCCTTTAAAGGGGGTTCATGGCAAAAATGCCACCAAATGTGACAGCAAATAATCCTGAAATTCAAAAAGTCAGGTCAAAATATATTCTCGTAATGAGTGTTTCTGTTCTGTCTAATATACTTCTTTCTTTATTCTAAGGCTAGTATATCTATCTATCTATCTATCTATCTATCTATCTATCTATCTATCTATCTATCTATCTATCTATCTATCTATCTATCTATCTCTCTCTCTGTCTGTCTGTCTGTCTGTCTGTCTGTCTGTCTGTCTGTCTGTCTGTCTGTCTGTGCATCTTTCTGTCTGTCTGCCTGTCTGAGCAATAAACACTGTATGCTGGTAGATCAGTGTAACACAGTGTAATATCTGTTTTCTGGGTCATTAAATAAAACTTTTCCTTGAAAAACTTTCAGATGCTAATGAGACCCCGAAAAGAATGCAGAAAACTTTGAGGTTGGTGTTGAATAATTAAAATGTGTCCAATGAAATACTACTTTGCAATGCAGACATTATATTAGCTTGAGAAATAGATTTAATGAAGGAAAAATCTATGATAATAGTTAAACACAGAGTGCAGTTTCTACCTGGAGCCTCCCATATTTTATTAAAACTTGGTGATATACAAGAGTTAGTTATTATAATAAGAATGGTTGAGCTACGCATTTTAATTGTGAAAACAATTAATTGAGCCGCCTCTGTTTATTGCAGTGGGGTATTCAGGAGAATGATTTTTATCAGCTATTCAGATGATTACACCATCAGCACATTTTATTTTTAGATGCAAAACACACCAAAATCCAGAGATAATGGTATTCAACAAAAACAATTTCCATTCCACTACGATTCGATTTTGAACATTGCCCTCATCTATTCAGAGCTTACTGGAATAAGCTGTTTGAAAAGGTTCATAAACCTATCAGTGGCACCATCAGAACATTGCTGTGCTTGTTTGAGAGTCACGACCAGCCCTAATGCAGCAACACTGACTCAATAAATGGGGCATGACTCTTTGTTTGTTTGACCAATGGCAGATGGAAAAAGTTTTCGGGAGAGCTGTTTGAAAGTTCTGTGTTTTTACAGTTCTGTTTGGTGATGCACACAGAATGACAGAAATGACACACTTCAGATTTTAGAGCACAGTGGTGATCTCAATTCAAAGATTGCTATGTCTATAAACCTGCATCCAAATGTGTTCAGATCCTTAACCATTGGGATATCCACTTTAAAATTAAGATTCCCCCCATCTAATAATGTATACATGATATATACAGTATATTTAAGATATGCTAAATAAAATATGCAGGAAATGACATGACACTATTTATACACAAAATGGTAAGAAATGCAGGAAACTAATGTGATACTTTCGGTAAAGTATAGATTTGTTATGCTCTTGTGATTTTTGTTGTTTGGCATCTCATGTGTGGTAATACTTTAAGTAGCCTATCTTGTTACTTTGAGCACATTCTTTTCAAAGCACAGTATTGGTACTAAGTATAGACTGAAAGTAATTATTTATACTGTATAAGTATTTATAATTTGTTTTTTAAAAATAAAGCAACTCCTTAAAACCTTCTGCACACTGGGCATGCCAATTGGGATAAATTAGTATGAGGTTCATTATGAGAATAATGTCATCAGAAGTCACTGAAAATACTCAATGTCATGTCATTCAAAAATATGAATGTCATAATAGCTGCATTTAGACCAGTTATGGAAATTTGACCTGCTATTTGTATGCAAATTACCAATGCACAGTATATTTGACATTGGCAAGCAATATGTTGACATATCCTTGATGTCCAACATTGCTATGATTCTGTGGCATTAGCATTTGGCCATGTCTATACCACTGGTTAATGTATGAATTAAATGTACAAAAATTTGCTTTGACCTATAAACAGCAGCCAATTATTTGCCTTAAATAGCAAGTTTTGTGAATAAGACCCAATTTATAACAAGCCTGAATTACACAGAGAAGGCATGTGTTTGCACTGAGAAGAATGATAATTTAATTTCTCCAAATTTAAAGCAATATTGCAGCTTATTTAGCACTTGGTTAAAGAGATAGATCAACCAAAAATTGTAATTCTCTCATCATTTACTCACCCTCATGCCATCCCAGATGTGAATGCCTTTTTTTGATGAACACAAACAAAGATTTAAAAGAATATCCCTTTAGGTCCTTAAAACATAAGTAAATTGTGACCAAAATGTTAGCACATAACGGCAGCATAAAAGTAATCCATATGAATTTGGTGGTTTAATCCATTCCTTCTGAAGCGATATGAAGAGTGTGTGAGAAACAGATCAATATTTAAGCCCTTTTAACCATAAATATCCACTTTCACTTCCACATTCTTCTTTTGTTTTTGGCAATTTGCATTGTTCATGCATATCGCCACCTACTGGTCTGGGTGGAGGCACTTTGCAGGAAGAACGTGAATCGCCAAAAAAAAAGAGAAGAACAATGTGAAAGTGAAAGTGGAGATTAATAGTAAATTAAGAGTTGTATGAATTACTTTTATGCTGCCTTTATGTTTTACTTCTAAAAACCTTAATTTGTGTTAAGCAGAAGAAAGAAAGCCATACACATCTTGAATGGCATCACAAATTATGAAATGATGAATTTTCATTTTTGAGTGAACTATGTCTATGAGTTGGATTGTGAGTGGTTATTTAATTGGAAAACTGGAATATTTGACCTGCAATATTTGGAATAATCTTAGTTAGTGCTTTTTTTTTTCTTATTAAAAAAAAAATCGAAAGCTGTAAAATAATAAAATGTTCTTGCCTCATCTGTAAATGAAGCATAAACCCCACTTAATTGTGCTTTGTTTTTGGATTTCTGTGAAAAGAAGACTTAATATCTTCTGATATTTTCATTCTCAAGTACTTTAAATGTATTTGTTTTTAAGGATTTTTAGAAATATTTACTGGAAGATGAAAATGTGCATTGAAGTAGGTTTTCTGAAATACCATAAGCAAAAGTGGTGCAACTGTTTAGTGAATTTGCCCTTGTGTGCCTTTCACATGAGAAGTTACATCAGCCCCCACAGGAGAGGCAATGATTGGTAACTGGGGTTAATTTGTTTCAGGTAATAAGCAAATACAATATCAAATTCAAAATAGAGTACCTTAAATAAAAGCATAATAATTTTTTCCATAAAATGGAGGTTGGGTGTGCAATGAGCATTGAGAGATTGCATTATCAAGCAGAACATCTGTAATAGGAGGTGTGATCTACATGTGTTTTAGGTCTGCTGGGCTGCTTGTCTAGACCTGACCCCTGCAGATTCACTCTCAGTGTGCCCAGCGAAGTGTAAATGCACTCCCACTGTTCGGAAGAGATGGCAAAAACAAATCAATGTGTCTGTACAACATGTCCAAACCGAGGAACCGCAGCAGGGGGTGATCGTCACTGAAGACTTCCCATTGAAACATTCGATTTTTCCCTTTAATTTCCATTTACATGGAGTTTTACCAGTAGAAGCATCCATCTTTCCCAGGGATTGCCCATTCAACAGGAAATGGCTTAATTAACCACATGGTGGGTTGGGGAAGGAGACACTACAAACACCTGTCATGGTAAAGAGCGATTCATGTATAAATAAGGAGGGTGACTTTGAAATAGAATTGTTGTTTTGTTTTAGTACGTTGTCACATAACCTCACTACATTTATAATATGACCTCATCACATTGTATTTGTAATTCAGTGAGTGGAGTCATTTATAATCAGGGTTGGGGTGGGGTGTGTGTGTGTGTGGTGGGGGGTTATGTAAAGATTGTTTCTGGCAGTCAAACAATGAGTCAAGAAGGAGATCTTAATGGGATCATGACATGCCTTTTTTTATCATTTCAGTATATCCCTGAGGTTCACTTCTAACATTAATCAAGTTAATAATTAATTCATTCATTCATTAATCAGAAAAAACAGTCATATAACATTTTCCACCATCATTCTGACCCTCTATCAGAAATGCTCGGTTTTGGTGCTGCTTTTCCTTTAAATCCTGACAGTAAACACCCAATGTTCTGATTGGCTCTCTGCTCTTGACTGACTTGCTCTCTCCTCTTATCATCTCACTGCTCACCACTACTGGGCGGGGCTACGGAAGTAATAAGATAAAGTAGGCGTTGATGTGTTGTTGTGCAGGCGGTTAGATGCAAATGTATACCACAGTGTGACATCACAATGTTGAGGAAGTAGAGAACAAGTCGTTTTGGCAGCTTGGTTTAACTTCCAACAAATGTACTTTTTGCAGTGAGGAGGAAGTTTTGAGTTCTGAAATTTTCTGAATGTTTTTATAGTACAATGTCAAAAGATCAAATAAAATTTCATTCCTCATGTCATGACCCCTTTACATTCATGGCTGATGTTCCATCACACTGGAAATGGAAGATCAAGCCAACTACAATTTTGGAATACGTTTGTCTACAGCTAATTTTAGCAAATGTGGATAATGCATAATATATGCTACATAAACATACATAGACCCCAGCCTTAAGCAAGTAAATGAAGCATTCAGATCACGTCTGAGAGAAATCCACAGTAATTTGGAAGACTTCAATGTCTTGCTTCAATAAGAGTGAATTAAAAGTAAGCGTTTGAGTTGAGGATTTGCTAATGCTGCATTTAATCCAAAAAGTTAACTGAAAAACAGCTATACCATTTTAACCTCGAAGGAATAGTTCACTCAAAAATGTAATTTATTTGATTATTTACTCACCCTCATGTCGTTCCAAACCTATATGCTGTTTTTTTCCATGGAACAAAAAAAATATCTTCACATAGATATATTTGCATATAACCTGAAGACATACAATAGCTTTCTAAGAGGAACATTATTCAATATTATGATGACTCATTTACTAAGTCATTATACACTAATAATATTCACCTTTTGCTAAAATCATTTATGGCAGCCATCGAATGGGTTTGAAGTCAGGACTTTGATTACGAGACACACAAGATCCAATGGCATTTGATGTTATGTCCAGCATGTGACATCAGCACCATATTTCATTTCAGTGATCATATGAAGTCATATGATCAATATTTCTTTATAATACTTTTTTTGACCTTGTTGTAATTTGTCAGCTCTTTGTTACTATGAACTGTTGATGTATGGAAAAGACCTATGTGAAGATTCTTTAAAGGGATGTTTGTGTTCCACAGAGAAATAACAGCATGGTTTAGAGCAGCATGATGGTGAGTATAATGATATATATCAATTCCGCATGTGGAATTGATATATACATAAATATTTTACTAGTCAACGCCTGCAGCTAGTAACATTTAAAAAATGTATGCCATATTGAAGTGTGCAATTTAACCCCCTGAAACAAAGGATAGTGAAAGGAACATTTTGTGGCAAAGAACTATAATGCCATTGTAAGCTAAATCTACCATTGCTGAAAGGATTAAACCGCACTGAGAATCTGAGCCTAATATCTAATGCACCAGGAGTCTGGGGGGTTATTATACCCCCCAATAATCAAAACAAGCAAGTACAACTCCCACATTATTTATACCATGATCAATGGAAACATGTAAATGACCCCCCAATGTTGCCTATGGACATCACTCTAATGCTGTTATTCTGTCTATGCTTATGCTGAAAGGCACACACACATGTTCCTGTCCTCTGTCTCTTTTCCATTACTTTAAAATTTTGTGACAATATTATTTTCCACCCTTGTCTTGCACCTGACATCTTTGCATTCCAAATGCAAATGCAAGGTTTTTGAGAATCTTTCTTAAGTCTTAAATGCTCCATAATACCCTCTTTCTTCCTGACATTTTCATCAACAAAAATAGACACGTGAATATATTGAGTTTCTCACATTCAGAAACACAGCACCTGTGAGTGTAACTGAGGAGTTATATTCTCCGGGAGAATCAGAGGAACACGTACGCTTGCACTTGTGCCTAATAGACCAAATTAGCAGAATTTTTTGTGAGCATTTCCGCTTCTCATTGTGGAAAATAAGCAGTAATTAAATCTATCGGCAAAGGGACCTTTCTGAAAATAATTAGATGTATCATAATAGGAAAAGGAAATTGTTAAATCACCTTCTTCTTGTGCTTTAGTGCTGTGTAACCATGGCAGTGAACAATATTATGCATGATCCCAATGTGTCATTTTATTCAGAGGTGAAATGAAAATGTGCACAATGATCACAATTATTTCATGATATAGTATAGACTACCTGTTATTCATTTATTGTTTCATGGTTATGTGAATGTCTCAAAAATGTGTCAATAATTCAGTGAAATTAGAACTCATATAATTTATAATCATACATCATTGGGTGAAATGAGATTTGAAAGAGATAGTTCACCAAAAAGTTAAGTTACTCAATGTTATGTTATTCAAAACCTGTGTAACTTTCTTTCTACAGTGGAACATTAAATATGATGTTAGGCAGAATGTTAGCCTTTGTCACTTTTCACCTGCATGGAGTCTTTTTTTTCATGCATTGAAAGTGTATGATGACTGAGGCTAACATCTCCAGCTGCTCCATCGAATAAAGTAATCCAGGTTTGGAACAACATGAGAGTGAGTGAATGAAGAAAGGATTTTCTTTTTGGGTGAACTGTCCCATTAAGTACATACATTTACCATATTAATTTATCCATATGTTCATATTTATTTCCAGTCCTGCAACAGACAGTAACTTGTTGTTTGAGGAATGGAGGAAGAAGGAACAAAATATAGACATGTAAACCCACAATAAAAAGGACACAAATGTTTTCATTATCATGTTTTTCATAGATCAGACTGCAGAATCCATAAGAATATGAAAGAATAGGAGAATGTGTTTTAATCTGGTGAATGGCTGTGGCATAACTTTTCTTTCTCCAGGTTCCTTTTGTGTCTGTTGGCCAGAGAAGGCCATATGTGAATAGATATGTGGTTCACTTGGACTATAGCAGAAAAAATAAAAGAGTTAATATGTGGCCACAAAATGCAACTCCTGAGGTCACCACTGTTGCATTCCACAAAAATATTCATTCTCATGCACGAGGCAACTTATTTTTCTTCATATAGAGAGGCAGCTGTGGACCAGAAAGAATGAAATCTTTGAAAATAAATAAAAGAGATTGGTGACGAAGCAGGCGGAGAATGAGGATCTAGATGCAGCGGTTTATTCAAAAAACAAAAGGAAAAACTCAGAAAAAAGCAAAACAAGGGAGACCTGGCACAGAGCATCAAAAACATGCAAGAACTAACAAGGAAACTAAAAGGGCTTATATACAAAAAGGAACAAACAAGGGAATAAGGAACACCTGGGTGAAATAATCAGGGAATGAGAACTAATCAGGGGAAAAGCAATCATAAAATGAAACTACAAAAGGACTACAAAAACCAAACAGGAACTAAACTAAACTGCAAAATAACAGCACAAAAACAAAAGCCAACAGAGAACATGACAGAGCCCCCGTTTTAAGGAGCGGATTCCAGACGCTCCAAAAAAGCAAAATAAAACAAGAAAAACAAAACAAATTGTCCAAGGGGGCAAACAGGCAGTCCAAGGGGCACAGGGGGCAAACAGGCAGTCCAAGGGGGCACAGGGGGCTGACAGAGCAGCCCAAGGGGGCACAGGGGCCTGGGAGGCGGCCACAGGACGGGGACTGGGTCACGGGGCCTGGGAGGAGGCCACATGATGGACACAGGGTCAGGAGGCCTGGGAGGAGGCCACAGGACAGGGACCGGGTCAGGAGGCCTGGGAGGAGGCCAAAGGTCGGGAACAGGGTCAGGGGGCCTGGGAGGAGGCCACAGGACAGGGACCGGGTCAGGAGGCCTGGGAGGAGGCCACAGGACTGGAACAGGGTCAGGAGGCCTGGGAGGAGGCCACAGGACAGGGACTGGGTCAGGGGGGAGGCGGCCACAGGACGGGAACAGGGTCAGGAGGCCTGGGAGGAGGCCACAGGACGGGGGCCGGATCAGGAGGCCTGGGAGGAGGCCACAGGATGGGGGCCGGGTCAGGAGGCCTGGGAGGCGGAGCCGTGGGAGGCTCGGGAGGCGGAGCCGTGGGAGGCTCGGGAGGCGGAGCCGTGGGAGGCTCGGGAGGCGGAGCCGTGGAAGGCTCAGGAATTGAAGCCATGGGAGGCTCGAGGGGCAGAGCCCTGGGAGGCTCGAGGGGCAGAGCCCTGGGAGGCTCGAGGGGCAGAGCCCTGGGAGGCTCGAGGGGCAGAGCCCTGGGAGGCTCGAGGGGCAGAGCCCTGGGAGGCTCGAGGGGCAGAGCCCTGGGAGGCTCGAGGGGCTCGGGAGGAGGAGCCCTGGGAGGCTCGAGGGGCTCGGGAGGAGGAGCCCTGGGACGGTCGAGGCTACAGGCGCTGGCTCTGGGACGGTCGAGGCTACAGGCGCTGGCTCTGGGACGGTCGAGGCTACAGGCGCTGGCTCTGGGACGGTCGAGGCTACAGGCGCTGGCTCTGGGACGGTCGAGGCTACAGGCGCTGGCTCTGGGACGGTCGAGGCTACAGGCGCTGGCTCTGGGATCGGTCGAGGCTACAGGCGCTGGCTCTGGGATCGGTCGAGGCTACAGGCGCTGGCTCTGGGACGGTCGAGGCTACAGGCGCTGGCTCTGGGATCGGTCGAGGCTACAGGCGCTGGCTCTGGGATCGGTCGAGGCTACAGGCGCTGGCTCTGGGACGGTCGAGGCTACAGGCGCTGGCTCTGGGATCGGTCGAGGCTACAGGCGCTGGCTCTGGGACGGTCGAGGCTACAGGCGCTGGCTCTGGGACGGTCGAGGCTACAGGCGCTGGCTCTGGGATCGGTCGAGGCTACAGGCGCTGGCTCTGGGATCGGTCGAGGCTACAGGCGCTGGCTCTGGGACGGTCGAGGCTACAGGCGCTGGCTCTGGGACGGTCGAGGCTACAGGCGCTGGCTCTGGGACGGTCGAGGCTACAGGCGCTGGCTCTGGGACGGTCGAGGCTACAGGCGCTGGCTCTGGGATCGGTCGAGGCTACAGGCGCTGGCTCTGGGACGGTCGAGGCTACAGGCGCTGGCTCTGGGACGGTCGAGGCTACAGGCGCTGGCTCTGGGACGGTCGAGGCTACAGGCGCTGGCTCTGGGACGGTCGAGGCTACAGGCGCTGGCTCTGGGACGGTCGAGGCTACAGGCGCTGGCTCTGGGACGGTCGAGGCTACAGGCGCTGGCTCTGGGACGGTCGAGGCTACAGGCGCTGGCTCTGGGACGGTCGAGGCTACAGGCGCTGGCTCGCTGACCGTGGCAGGCGTTGGCTCTGGCTCGCTGACCGTGGCAGGCGTTGGCTCTGGCTCGCTGACCGTGGCAGGCGTTGGCTCTGGCTCGCTGACCGTGGCAGGCGTTGGCTCTGGCTCGCTGACCGTGGCAGGCGTTGGCTCTGGCTCGCTGACCGTGGCAGGCGTTGGCTCTGGCTCGCTGACCGTGGCAGGCGCTGGCTCTGGCTCGCTGACCGTGGCAGGCGTTGGCTCTGGCTCGCTGACCGTGGCAGGCGTTGGCTCTGGCTCGCTGACCGTGGCAGGCGTTGGCTCTGGCTCGCTGACCGTGGCAGGCGTTGGCTCTGGCTCGCTGACCGTGGCAGGCGGAGACTGGGGAGCAGAAGTTTTTCCTCTTCTCCTCCTCCGCGCAAATGGAGCTGGCAATGCTGGCTCGGTGGCCGTGGGCTCTGGCTCGCTGACCGTGGCAGGCGTGGGAGTTGGCCGTGGCAGGCATAGGGGGACGAGCCATGGAAGTCTGGGGGGTGACCTCAGTGGGAGGAGATGATAAACCCTCCTCCTCTACACCCACAGTGAACGGCGAGCTGCTCACTCGTGGAGTCTCCTCCACAAACTCAAGGAACGTCCAGTGAGGTTCCGCCGGAGGCAACAGCTTCCTTTAGTGAACTACAGAGACCTGCTCTGAAGAAAACCACCAAGGAAAATTCTGGGTAGTCCACTAAATTTGCCAGATCTAAAAACTCACGAACGTGAACCTCAACTGGACGGTCCTCTTGCCTGAGGAGGAGAATTCTGACAGCTGCTAGATCCATAATGGTGGGTTAGTTCTTCTGTGACGAAGCAGGCGGAGAATGAGGATCTAGATGCAGCGGTTTATTCAAAAAACATAGAAAAACTCAGAAAAAAAGCAAAACAAGAGAGACCTGGCACAGAGCATCAAAAAAAACATGCAAGAACTAACAAGGAAACAAGGAAACTAAAAGGGCTTATATACAAAAAGGAACAAACAAGGGAATAAGGAACACCTGGGTGAAATAATCAGGGAATGAGAACTAATCAGGGGAAAAGCAATCATAAAATGAAACTACAAAGGACTACAAAAACCAAACAGGAAACAGGAACTAAACTACACTGCAAAATAACAGCACAAAAACAAAAGCCAACAGAGAACATTACAGAGATATTTCCCCACCCCACCCTAAATGCATTTCTCTCTATATTAATAACCCCCCTTTATTTATGAAGAGGTCACTATCATCTTGATACAGCTTAAAATGATAGTCCCATCTGTAATACCACTCTATCAAATAGAGAATCGATTAAGTTATGCAAATTTATTAATCAAAATCCCAAACCATCCTGACATTCCACTTGACCCTATTGGTAAATGGAAAGGAAAAGCATTCCTTATGAAGGGTGTGGTATTTCACAAATGTGTTGTTCCATCTGCAAGAACTAATTAAATGAGGAAAGAAAAATAATATGACAATATTCAGAATAAATCATAGCAAATATACAGGCATCCAGTTGCAGATATCCATATTTTATCAGTGTTAAAACACCATCTCCTATCCCAGCCAAATATGCAGAGATGACCAGTAAGCAATTCCCCAAAAGATAATTGATTCCCCCGAAGAGTGTGGATTTCCCATGAGTCCCCTTTATGTCAACCGTGTTACAAAAACATTTGATTTTCAGTTTCTGCAGTAAAAGGTCTGAATACCAAGTCAAGATTATTTTCTCCAATTGTGAAGACTTCTGACCCTTTTGACCAAGCCAGCTGCAAAATTCAATTGAGCTGCTGCACCTGCACTACCACAAATGTCCAAGTTAAAGTAGACATTTAGCCCTCTTTGCCTTGCTGGCATGTTTTCTACATTTCCTGCATTTTATCTAAATGTGTCAAAAAGAAGTATATTTGTCCAGTATTTTTTTCTCTCCTTGCTGACATTTGTTGACATGTTTCCTATTGAAATAGGAAGCCAGTGCAGGATATATCACAGGGCCTGTCCGTTTATTTAAATACATAACCAATAGTTATTTGTTTACTTCACAGCCATCAACCATGACTTCTATACTTGCTAATTGGTTGAAGTTTGTTTTCTGGGGAGAAGCATTCTCATTCTAAAGCGCGTTTGATTGGACACAAATCTGTGTAGTGCAGAATGACAAATCAATTATGATAGATGAGTTAAAATTATTTTGGGTCAGTTTAACAGAATAGAAAGACTAGACTTCAAACCTAAAGTCATGAACTAAAAACCACAAAACTCTGATGTAAATTTTCATTTAAACCAAACGCTGAATATCTTTAAAAGTGTTGATGTGACAAACCTGGCAAACTTGGGCAAATTCTGTGATTGTTTAGTCCTCAATAGCGCTAATTGTATCAAGACGGAACCTTGTGATCTCGACTCATGCTTCCACCCAGACGCAAACTAAGCTCTCGTAATCCTGTAGAAGTCAGCCAATCAGATTTGGTCTGACTGGACTGAGAAAGTTTTTCCAAATTTGTGTGCTATGAGTGTCAGATGGTTAATACACAGACTTTGCGCATGCAGTCTTAGACTGATACTATGTTTCTGTAAAGGTAACCTCTCAAAGGCAATATAAAATGCATCTCTCTTGAGAGCCTCGCACATCTCTGAACTTGAGAAAAGTCCAATGAAAAAATGGCAGACAGAATTTGCATATCCCGCCTCTGGACATACGGGTATTAAGGGAGGGAAATGAGTCTGTCCATTCAGGTTTTTGCCCTGAGGAGCCGAGAATGAGGTTCAGACATAACAGTGGCTCGGTTCAGCATTGTGGCCAGGAGGACACAGCGTCTCGTTCCCTCCATCAGGGAATGGAGGTTACAATAATAACCTAGATGTTCCCCGTCTGTCGCTCACTTCGACGTTGTGTCGAAGAAGCGTCACTATGGGTCCATATTTAATCACGCCATGCTCTGAACCGTGTACGTGCACTGCTGCCCACACCTGTGTCAGCAGTGCACGTACACGGTTCACTGCTGACACAGGTGTGGGCAGGCAGTTGAGTGCCAAAGCGACTGGCCACATCAGACTGCATGTACCCTTCCCCAACGCCCCATAAAATCGTCATAACCTTCTGGTTCCTGGCACCCCGAAGGGGGGAACAAGGCGACGTGCCAAGGATGGGAGCAAGCTGCACCAGTCGCTTGTTTTCTCTCTCTATGTTTAAAGTGGCTGGGGCCAACTTAATGCTATCATACGCATAGGGGAAGGTGGTCTTTTCCAACTCCTATTCTTTCAGGGGGAAAAGACCGCGTGGAGGCCACACCTGTCCAGACTAGGGGAGTGGCGAAATACATCACATGGGTTTTCAGGCCACATGTGGAAAATGGCACGGTGGTAGATCCTACCTGCTGAGATGGGTGAGTTGCTACAACAAAGTGACCCAGGGGCAGCGGGGACTTCCCAAGGGAGACGCGGGTCCACTCGTAAGGGGACCGTACAGCGGAAAATACACACAGGGGGATTAATTCGCACAGGGGCCCATCCAGTGAAGCACCTATTCCAGTACAGAGTAGTTTCAGTACCCGTAGTTGGTCTGGTCGGGGGATTCCTCTGCTGAAATCATGGACCACATTGCTAGGGAGGAGTCATCCAGAGAGCCGAGTTACTGGGGTCTCCTGGGATAAGAGCACACGTGATCACCTCAGTGGAGGGGAAAGGGCTAGATTCAAGCAGTACACCCAGTCAGCTGTTTCTGCATTACCGAGTTCTACTGGCTCGGACCTGAGACAACACGGGATGAAACCGACTCAACCCTGAGATTGTAAAATCTCATAAAGGTATTGGGTGTTGCCCAACCCGCTGCTCTGCATATGTCTGCTAGGGAGGTGCCGTTGGCCAGTGCCCACGAGGATGCCACACTTCTCGTTGAGTGTGCTTGAACCCGCAAAGGGGCGGGCACAGCCTGGGTGTGATAGGCAAATGCTATGGCGTCAACAACCCAGTGGGAAAGCCTCTGTTTGGAGACAGCATTCCCTTTCCGCTGTCCACCAAAGCAGACAAAGAGCTGCTCTGAACGTCTAAAGCTCTAAAGTATGCAGGGCACATGCTGGACACAGCAACGAAAGGGCTGGGTCTGTCTCCTCCTGGGGCAGCGCTTGCAGGTTCACTACCTGGTCCCTGAAGGGGGTCGTAGGAACCTTGGGCATGTAGCCCGGTCGCGGTCTTAGGATGACGTGAGTGTCTGCACTTACATTATTCAGTACTTTTCTAAAAATCTTACTTTGTATTCTGCTGAAGAAAGACAGTCAAACACATCTGGGATGGCATCAGGGTAAGTAAATAATGAATAATTTTGGGGTGAACTATTCCTTTAAGGCTATCTACTGCCAACCTAGGAAGCATACGAATGATGCAGTCCATTGGAAAGTCAGATTTTCCAACTTCCTTCGAGGAAAGTGAAATGGAATGCCACTTGAAGTCAGAATTCCAACTGTGAAACGTGTGCAGAAATTTTGCTGAAATGTAGGTGCGTGACGTCACACAAACATGTCTGCACCAGAGGATATACACAAAGTAAGTGATTAACATTTACTTTTATTAAGAAATATCAATAAATGAGTCAAAGTTCCTACATTACATGATGTTTATTAAGGTCTCTTTTGATAATCGTACTCCTGTAGCACACATGCTAGTGTTGCAGTATTGTTTATCAGTTGAGTTGCTAGGAGACTTCTCTGGTGAGAGTCAAACACCCGATAAGCTAACACGAGAATTGCAATTTTGTTTCCTTACATCTTCTGAGCATCTGGCAATGGAATGCCTTTATGGTTGGAGATCAGCGATATCAAGTAGGAATATCCCACATCTTAATTCAATGGCATTACACCATCCCTGCTGGTAAAGGCAGTTTAGCACACCAGCATCCCATGATTTATTTGTTTACTTGCTCAGAATATAAAGGTGATGGGGGGAAGGGTGCTAATGGTGGTGGTGGGTTATGGATAGTTCTATCAGGTCATCCCAGGTCATCAATGTTTTCAGAGAGAAGGAAGAAAAGATGAATACAATGCTTGGAATATTTCCTCTACTGAAGGGGTTGGCAACCTATGGCACACGTGCCAGCATGGGAGGAAAGGGGCATTGGCACAGCCAAAATTTGCACTCCATGTCAAAAGGTTGCCAACCCCTGCTCTACTATGTTGATAAAATAAGCAAGTACAGTATAGTCAGGGGGAAAACACAATTCAAGGTGTTTTCTTTAACTATTCACTTCTTGTGAGACTCTTTTTAAGAGACTGTAACCCAAAACGGACCCTTTTGTCATTTATTATTCTTTCTTTTAAGGCTTGAAACATGCTCTATGAAAGTATGTGATTACAGAAGTTTCAAATTGTCTTTCTGAGAGGGTTTAGATCTAAAGTGGAGCTGTTATTTAGCTTAGCTCCTCAAAACCCATTCTGACTACCACATTCAGTTCACAGATTTTTTGACCGAAACCAATGAATTTTAATGTGACATCTTTCTAACACATTCTCCAGATCTAACCCTATATCTGTCTGCTAGCATAATCTAAACAAATCTATCTCCTCAATAGAGAATCTTTTGATCTGGCACTCCGAAAATCTAGTGGTTTCACAGAACGGACTGTGGTTTCCATGGTATCGAGATGACACCATATTGAACTTGGCATGGTGCTATCACAGCATGGCCCTGGGAGAGCCCTGGCAGTGGGAATTAATAATTGGCTACAATAAGAAAAGGTAGCATCATGTTAAAAAATGAGAGCTCCAGCTGTGTCCAAAAAAATATGACCTCTTTAGAGAGACAAGAACTGGACGTTCCAAATGAAACTGATTTCTTGTTTACTTGCATTCTTCTCAGAATATAAAGGCAATGAGGGGAAAGGTGCTGATGCTGGTGGTGGGTTATGGATAGTTCTATCAGAAAGACTCGTAACAGCATAGCATGAAGGGAATAGCAATTTATTGATGAACATGAAATAATAATGAAGAAAAGTCTCTTTGGTATAAACCCCCATCTGACAGTCTGGGTAATTTTTTGGTTAACTGCCAAATCATGCCGGGGAAGATGGCAGGGTTGAGAAGCCTACCCCAAAAAACACTTTTAATTCTAGGACCTCCATAAGAGAGGGAAAATATATCAAGGAATACTGACCGGGTTTTAAGTTGGCAGGAAACTATCTGCAAAAGATAACAGAGCCATTAGAACATAATAATAATAATAATACAAAAAATACAAAACAAAACAAAAAATATATATAAATATTACATGCTGAGGGGGGGGGGTAGGTATGGGGTTGGGGGAGCATCGTGTGTTATACCCTTGAAAAGATAACGATGCTGAGGAAAATGAGGGAGGAGAGTATTGTTTGTGATGATTGATGCTTTAAGGCCCTGACTTGGGCAAGCATTTGGTCATGCAACACCCTTGACAAGAGTAACAAAGCTTATGATGTATATGAACCTTGAATTGGGTGACATGGTTGTGCAATACCCTTGACAAAAGTAACCATGTATAAACAGGGGCATAGATTCAGGTACCCACACACCCATGTTCCAGCCAAAACTAAGCCCTTTCATGAAAAAGTAACAAATGCTTTATAAGTCCTGAATAAGGCAAGCTTTTGATCGTGCAATATCCTTGAAAGGACAACCAAAGCTTTTGACACATGAAGGGAAGGGGGGCATTGGTTGTGCAATACCCTTGAAAAGAGTAAACAGTGCTTGCAATGCATGAGCCCTGATTGGGCAAGCATTTGGTTGTGCAACATTCTTGAAAGTTGAAATGTTTGAAACGGAGCATAATATGGTATAATGCAATACCCTTGAATATGATAACAATGCTTGGAGGATTATGAGGAAGGGGCTGCATAGCTTTATTTTGTGATTCTACCACCACCAGAGTTGTAGGAAATTGTACATTTGATGCGTTGCTTACTATGAGCTGAGCATGGTTGATTGAATGCAGGTTGGGACGAATGTACCGTATGTCCTGTATGATGAAAAAGACCATTTTTCCAGCATTTTAATGGAAGAATCAGGAAGTCCTCATGAAGCAGCTGCTGTAGCGGCTCCTATACTGAAGGAATGGCAAGAATACACTCAAGGGGAGAGATGCTGAAAGATGAGATGCTAACTAGTGGCAAGTCATGGGTGCCCCAAAGAATTAATAAATAAGGGGTCACAAGGGGTCATAAGAGCCTGATTGCACTAATTTATCATTGAGACATGTGGGCAAAAGGAATTATCAGGAATTTAAGATATTGATATGGAGCGACCATAGTCTAAACTGTCGTCTTTTATGGTTTAAGAAATAAAATAGATTTTTTTCTTTCTTTCTTGGGGGTGAAAAATAAATATCAGAAAAGGTTAAATGTTGAGAAGGCATGAAAACTAGAAAATATAATGTGAATTGACGTGAATTCCCGCAGCTAAAAAAAACTGCTTATAAAAGAATGCCATCAAATTTAGAAAAACAACCTGCTCGGAGAGGAAATAAGGAGCTGTAGAATGTCTAAAGAGATAGGAAGACAAGTATAGGGAAATGTAGGGGAAATTGTTTCTGATACCTCAGAATGATACCTTAGCTGGATGAAAAGGAGACTGGGGAATTCGAGTGAATGATATCTAGCGTGAAACTGAATGCCATTTTAATGGAGAGGTTTCAATAATCGGATGTTAAAACAGAAAGCAATGAAAGCACAGACAGGACACCAACATTGGGAATAATGGGGTCTTGTGAGAGTTGCAAAATTAAGAATATTGAGACCAAGCAGGATTGTAAGCTTTGAGCATAGACGGGGTGATACCATGCCTAATTTATTAATGTATTATTTATTTTCTCTCTCCCTGTTACGAATGGGCAGCGAAGGCAGACGAGGAGATGCGGATCCAAGTGCAGTTCAACTTTAAGGAAACAAACAAGGCAGGTACACGGAAAACACGGGAACAAAGGAAAAACCCTCAATGGGGAAATAAACACAAGACTGAGAAAACGGGCAGGGAACACATACCAGGCTAACAACATTCAACGATAGACAGCGACTGAACAAACAGACAAGGTTTAAATACATGGACAAGGACAAAGGGGCCAATGAACAAACATAACTCAAACAAGATAACAAGGGGATAAACAGGAACCAATGGCAAATTAACGAGGGCAGGTGAAAACAATGAATGAGAACACGAACGCTAACAGGGAGACTGTGGAGTTAAACAAGGGACAAAAGTGAAAACTACGGAATACAAAAGTGACAAAAATGACAACCAAAGGGTAACAGTGAGAACAAGACGAGGTAACCCTAACAGAGCCCCCCCTCAAGGATCGGATTCCAGACGATCAACAGTAACATAACATAAAAAAATAAATAAAAAAAATGTCCATTGACTGGGGGGCACAAAGGGCAGGCAGGAAGTCCAAGGGGGCACAGAGGGCAGGCAGGAAGTCCAAGGGGGGCACAATGGGCAGGCAGGAAGTCCAAGGGGGGCACAGAGGGCAGGCAGGAAGTCCAAGGGGGCACAATGGGCAAGGACCGGTTCAGGTGGTCTGGGAGCTGGCCACAGGGCAAGGATAGGTTCGGGAGGCCTGGGAGCTGGCCACAGGGCAGGGACCGGTTCAGGAGGCCTGGGAGCTGGCCACAGGGCAGGGACCGGTTCAGGAGGCCTGGGAGCTGGCCACAGGGCAGGGACCGGTTCAGGAGGCCTGGGAGTTGACCACGGGATGTGGGTAGGCTTGGAGGACCTGGGTGGTGGCCATAGGATAGGGGCCGGCGGAGCCGCGTGGGGCGGAGCCAAGGAGGACTTCGGAGGCGGAGCCGTAGAAGACTTGGGAGGCCCAGGAGGCGAGGCCGAGGGAGGCCCAGGAGGCATTGGAAGCGGAGCCATTGGATGATCTAGAGGCGGAGCCCTAGAAGGCTCTGGAGTCTCTGGGAGCAGAGCCATAGGAGGCTCTGAAGGCGGAGCTGAAGGAGGCTCGGGAGGCGGAGCCGTGGGTGGCTCGAGAGACTTGAGGGGTGGAGCCCTGGGAGGCTCGAGAGACTTGAGAGGCAGAGCTCTGGGAAGCTCGAGAGGCGGAGCTCTGGGAAGCTCGAGAGGCGGAGTCCTGGGAGGCTCGAGAGGAGGAGCCCTGGGAGGCACGAGAGGAGGAGCCCTGGGAGGCTCGAGAGACTTGAGAGGCGGAGTCCTGGGAGACTCAGGAGGCGGAGCTCTGGGAAGCTCGAGAGGAGCCCTGGAAGACTCGGTAGGCGAAGCTCTGGAAAGCTCGGAAGGCGGAGCTCTGGAAAGCTCGGAAGGCGGAGCTCTGGGAAGCTCGGAAGGCGGAGCTCTGGGAAGCTCGGGAGGCGGAGCTCTGGAAAGCTCGGGAGGCGGAGCTCTGGAAAGCTCGGGAGGTGTTGGCGCTTGGACGGTCATGGCTACAGACGCTGGCTCAGGAACGGTCGAGGCTACAGGCGCTGGCTCAGGGACGGTCGAGGCTACAGGTGCTGGCACACGGATATCTGAGGCTACAGGCACTGGCTCATTGATGTTTGAGGCTATCGGCACTGGCTCATTGATGTTTGAGGCTACAGGCGCTGGCTCGGGGATGGTCGAGGGCTCAGGCTCGCTCACCGTGGCTGACAAGGACTCAGGCTCGCTCACAGTGACATGCGTAGGTGCAGGCTCGCTCACAGTGACATGCGTAGGCGCAGGCTCGCTCACAGTGACATGCGTAGGCGCTGGCTCGCTCACCGTGACAGGCGTGGGCGCTGGCTCGAAGACCGGGGCAGGCGTGGGCCGGAAGGCGGAAGCCCGTCTTCTCTCCCTCCTCCGGGCAGATGAAGAGGGCCGCGCTGGCTCGCTGACCAAGGCAGGCGTGAAGGGACAAACCACGGGCGAATGGAGGGTTACCACTGTGGGAGGAGTGGCAAGGTTCTCCTCGATGACGCCCACAGTGAACGGTGAAGCGCAGACCAGCAGAGTCTCTTCAATAAACTCGCGGAGCGTCCAGCCGCGCGTCGACGGTGGTAACCGCTCCTGGAGCGCACAATTCAGGTTGGCCTGAAAACACACCACCAGGTCGGAGTCAGGGAATTCGGTGGCACTCGCAATCGCGAGGAAATCGCGGATGTGGTCCTCCACCGGACGGTTTCCCTGCCTAAGGCTGAGCAGACGGCAGCTTGCTCGCAAAACCGCTGGATCCATTGTTTTGGTCGATCGTTCTGTTGTGATTGAGCAGCGAAGGCAGACGAGGAGATGCGGATCCAAGTGCAGTTCAACTTTATTAAGGAAACAAACAAGGCAGGTACACGGAAAACACGGGAACAAAGGAAAAACCCTCAATGGGGAAATAAACACAAGACTGAGAAAACGGGCAGGGAACACATACCAGGCTAACAACATTCAACGATAGACAGCGACTGAACAAACAGACAGGGTTTAAATACATGGACAAGGACAAAGGGGCCAATGAACAAACATAACTCAAACAAGATAACAAGGGGATAAACAGGAACCAATGGCAAATTAACGAGGGCAGGTGAAAACAATGAATGAGAACACGAACGCTAACAGGGAGACTGTGGAGTTAAACAAGGGACAAAAGTGAAAACTACGGAATACAAAAGTGACAAAAATGACAACCAAAGGGTAACAGTGAGAACAAGATGAGGTAACCCTAACACTCCCCTTTTTCTCCCAAATTTAGAATGCCCAATTCCCAATGCACTCAATGCAGTCCTTGTGGTGGTATAGTGACTCACCTCAATCCAGGAGGCACAGGACGAATCTCCAGCTGTCTCTGTGTCTGAGACCGTCAATCCGCACATCTCATCAAGTGGCTTGTTAAGCGTGTTACCGTGGAGACATTGCACGTGAGGAGGCTTCACGCTATTCTCTGTGGCATCCATGCACAACTCACCACATGCCCTGACCAATTTGGTTGCTTAGGAGATCTGACTGAAGTCACTCAGCACGCCCTGGATTTGAACTCGCGACTCCAGGGGTGTTAGTCAGCGTCTTTTACTTGCTGAGCTACCCAGGCCCCCAATACCCTAAATCTTTAGAGGAATCTAGTAGGGGAAAACTTGTTTAAACATACTGTGTGGAGCTGTGAGAGGACAGGAATTGAGGAGCAGAGAATCGGAACAGGTGCGTATGGACAGAAGCTTAAAATATTGGAAGGATCCAGATAAGCCTGCTGACAGAGATTTAAATGTGAACCGGACAGAGAATAATGTTTTATTTTTTTATTTATTTTTTTTTCACATGATGCCAAAATGGGCCAGTCAGTGGTGTGAGTGGGTATAATTGAAGCCTTGAATGGGATAAAAGTATGTGAAGCGAATGATGTGATGTTTGAATTCGAAGCTCTGATATAGCCCATAAATCCAGCAACACAACGCATTGTCCATGACATGTAAAGCTTCCGTCAAATTAATATTTGGTATCTGCTTTACAAGAACGTTACTCTGGCATGGTTTTTAAAGAGAGAACGATCTTACTTACCTGTTGCTAAATGGAAGCTGCCCTGACTGCAAATATATTTTTATTATGTAACTTAAAAAAATATATTTTTTTAAAAACATGCCAAAACATATAGCAAACATAGTTGTAGAAACAATGTAGATTATGGAAAATTAAATGTAGCAGAATTGAAATAATGAGCTTTTGAAATTTCGTACCTGTGAAAAACTAATCCGGCACAGGTTATATAACAAACCTTACTGACCTGCTATGTCTAAAACATCAAAATTAACCATAGATAATATTATATGTTACTATTACTAAAATCAAGTTACCATATGCATACTACAGTAATCATGTAGTAAAACCATGGTTAATTGTATCAAAACCTTAATTACTGCCAAAAGGCTGAAAAAAAAAACATGTTTACTGCAGTTGTGGTTACTATGGTAATACAATATTACTACAGTAAATCCATGGTCAGTTTTCGTAAGTGTATCATTTATTAACAAGGATTACAGATCATTATCAATGTTTTAACAACTCTGAATTTAAATTTTTTTTTTTAAATTGTGGCACAATCCCATTATAATACATGTCACTTCTAGGTTTGTCATTACATAGTGTGAATAACTCCAGATGCTGTTTTTCTTTCATCTTTGAACAAGCGCTATGACTGAAATGGTGAGAGCTGTCTCATTTAGCACTCAACTATAGCTAATATAATTAGTTTATTTCCACTTTGAAGATTATGATATGCATAGTATTCATGTTGTCTAAATAATCACTAGTTAAAATATATTTTTTTATGTGTGTGTGAGGATCGATATTCTTGATACCACATTAGTATCGGAGTATTGATACTTTAATATCGGAATAGGCATCACACCCCTGTTTGACTAATCCTATAAGGCAGCCAAATGCATTGTGCTGGTAATGAAACGAGCTGTTGAAAAATGGGAATGTAATGAGCGGAGCCTGCCACTAGGGATCAGGGGTGCGCAACAACATTGGTGCTTACTTATTTGGAGAATGCGGTAGTAGACGTATGAAGTAAGAAACACTTTGTGATTTACGTGCATTAAGAGCGACCAACAAAAAAATGCATCATCTTAACTGAATGGAGTAATTGACACTGTACGATATGTACTTGTGCACCACGACATGCATGAATAACAGATATTGATTCTTCGATAGGGGTATGCTTAGGCATTCAACACAGTGACTGAATCATTCATTGTGAACCGCTGTCAAGCATACGCTGTGAAACGTGTGATCGCCAACCATGAACTATGAGATCCGAATGCTCTATAGAAATTAAATATTGCCTCTTGAATGCATAAATTGATGCAGATGAGGGTTGTGATGAACAGACAACATTGGCAGCAGAAAGCCCAAGACCTTTAAACCATCCTCTAAATACAAATTGATGAATATGATGAACTGAGTGTATTTCTGATAGGGATCAGCTGCTGCCTTGATGCAATGTTTTTGACAGCCTTCCAGCACCGGAACATGCATTACGGATGTGGTAGATGTGGTGGCTCGACTGAGGGAGGTCTGCTACATGACTGAGATTTGGATGAAGATCCAGATTTGCTGATTGTTTACACACCATAGGTTTGATGAAAGTTGAAATGGAGCAGCAGCATCGTCGAGGAGGGAAGGAGGCTTCTCATGATCTGTGAACTGGTTCACCTGTGGTGGAGAGATCGGGGTTGGCGAGATATTTAATTAACATTTCTATTATTATTCCAAGAGGGCCATGATCCAATTGAGATTCCGGAATTGTAGACACGTGCTACTACGAGAAGCTGCTGATACTGGATAAGAGGTTAGGAGCAGTGATTGTATCCATATTAGCTCATCGGTGGGGCAAAGCTGGCTCGACGTCGGACTTAGTAAGTTGTAGAAAGAATTGCCATGTAGACACCTGAAGGAAGCAGCAAGCTGGCGGACTTTTAAAGCAAGAGGTGAACAGTGATTGATTAAGGAAATTTTCTTGAAAAGGAAATTTTCAATAAACCGATGACGTGTACCGCGCGAGTCTCCCTGACAGAACTACCGCTTATGCTTCCATTCCTGGCAATCAAACAAATTGGCTTGACATATAGGGAAAACAAAATCCCTGCAGCCAATTTGGCTGTCAACAGATAATCCCTTATAAGTTGTTGGATTTGTGTGAGGAGAGGAGCAATATCATGGCCATGGTCCAGGAAATGGGCTCAGAGAGTCTCAATTATGGAGTCTTAGCCCTCCTGAATGTCTTATGGTCCCTTCAAAGACCCTTCTGTGTGAAAAAGCATTGGCCTGTTCTACTCACCTCAGTCTGTCAACAACAGTCAGTCAATTTATCTTTCATAACACTATACGTTTGAATATCTACAACAAACCTGCATTAGTGTCATTTACTTTATACACCTATGTTGTTGATTAGTACCAGCTGTGTTTTATTGCATGAGATCTTACTATAATTGTGTCACTGGTGATACAAAAAGTCAGGAGTCAGACAGTATGTGTCCCAATTTTCAGGGGAAGAAACCATTGCCAGTGCCCAAATTCATGTTCATGAAATACTGATTTACGACATACAGTATAGGGACCTAGGGAGCTGATTGAGATGCACCTGGAGTTTTCAAACTAAAACGGATTAGTGTGGATATACTGTGTTTTTAATTTTTGAAATTGTGCATCCTCGTTTCCTTCCAATTTTGCTACGTTTACACCTCTCAAGCACACAAGAACTGTGTTTTCCTCCAACAAAAATGGAGCATTTCGACAACGCTCTCCATAACCACATACTTTGGAAAACTGGTTAGAAAACTGGAAACCGAGTTTTCATATGAAAACAGATTAGGGTGGATGTGACCTGATAATAGGGGGTTAGCTAGATATGCAAGCAAGCAAGCAAGAAAGAAAGAAAGAAAGAAAGAAGGCTAATAATTGTACAAATATTATTGTTACTGTCATGTTAAAGGGATAGTTCACCCAAAAATGAAAATTCTTTCATCATCTACTCACCATCATGCCATTCCAGATGTGTTTTGCAGAAGCTTCTGCAGAAGACAAGCAAAGATTTTAAGAAGAATATTTCAGCTCTGTATGTCCTCACAATATAAGTGTATGGTGATCAGACCTTTGAAGCTCCAAATATCACATAAGGGAAACATAAAAGTAATCCATATGACCCCAGTGTTTAAATCCATATCTTCAGAAGCTATATAATAGGTGTGAGTGTGAAACAGATCAATATGTAAGTCGTTTTTTATTCTAAATATCCACTTTAACTTTAACATTCATAAGTAAAAGTGAAACTAAACAGGCACCACAGGTGACTTTCAGATGTAAAAGTGAAAGGGAATGTGGGGATTTAGAGTAAAAAGTAAAATTAAATGTTTATCTGTTTTTCACCCACACCTATTATATCAGTTCTGAAGATATAGATTTAACACTGGAGTCTTTTGGATTACTTCTGTGTTTACTCTGTGTGATTGTTGGCGCTACAAAGGTCTGATCACATTTCACTTGCATTGTATGGACATGCCGAGCTGAGATATTTCTCTAAAAATATTCATTTGTGTTCTACCAAAGAAAGAAAGTCATACACATCTGGGATGGCATGAAGGTGAGTAAATAATGAGAGAATGTTCATATTGGGGTGAAGTCAAAATATCTCAGGACACAGCATCAAATAACATGCACAAGCTGTTTAGAGTTTCAAGACATATATGAATGTCTCCCACTGGATATCTTTCCACTGAACAAGAGAGCCTGACAAATTAGTCATGCATGCATGTAATAGTCACCATAAAGTGAAATATCTACTCATAAGTGAGGCTGGTACAAGCCAGTTAGCGATATGCACATCGCACAACAGCTGCCGCTAATTAAACATTCATGCTTAGGTTCCTGTGAAAATCCTGTTTGTTGGTAAATTCTGGGGGAGGGCTGGAAAACGAGGTGGCGAGAATGCGACTTGTGGAATTGTTAGCGAGTTTGTCTCATCCTGTATAGCCATGTGACAATGAATCACTTACACTTTTAAGGTGTTACTCAGTAAAACAATAGTGTGAACGTTTATGAAATTGCTTATTTGAATTTGCACAGTAGATACAAATTTTCTCATTATTACTCTCAAAAAAATACTCAGGAAATATTAATAATCTTACAGCTCTACATGCCTTTCAAACTTACAGACCTCTAGTGAGATTGGTTTTTATTTATAGATACACTGGCGGCCAAAAGTTTGGAATAATGTGCAGATTTTGCTGTTTCAGAAGGAAATTGGTATTTTAATTCACCAAAGTGGCTTTCAACTGATCACAAAGTATAGTCAGGACATTACTGATGTAAAAAACAAGCACCATCACTATTTGAAAAAGTCCTTTTTGATCAAATCTAGACAGGCCCCATTTCCAGCAACCATCACTCCAACACCTTATCCTTGAGTAATCATGCTAAATTGCTAATTTGGTACTAGGAAATCACTTGGCATTTTATAAAACACTACTGAAAGCTATTTGGTTCAGTAAATTAAGCTTAATATTGACTTTGTGTTTGTTTTTGAGTTGCCACAGTTTGCAAATGTCTTCAGGTCAATATTAGGTCAAAAATGGCAACAACAAAAAAAAGGAACAGCTTTTTCTAGAAACTCGCCAGTCAATCATTGTTTTGAGAGTTGAAGGCTTTACAATGCTTGAAATTGCAAACAAATGGAAGATTTCATACAAATGTGTACACTAGTCTTCAAAGACAAAGGACAACTGACTCTAACAAGGACAGAATGAGATGTGGAAGGTCAGATGTGCAACTTAATAAAAGGATAAGTACATCAGAATCTCTAGTTTGAGAAATAGACGCCTCACATGTCCTCAGCTGACAGCTTCATTGAATTCTAACTGCTCAACACCAGTTTCATGTACAACAGTAAAGAGAAGACACTTTTGAAACAGAAAAACAAAAAGAATTAGTTAGAGTGGGCAAATAAACACAGACATTGGACAACAGATTACTGGAAAAGAATCATTGATTTTTTTGTGGGATCAGCTAGACTGTAAGGTGCGTGAGAAGTGCCTGACAAGACGAATCTATGGCAAGTGCTACAAGAAGTGTGGGTTGAAATGTCACCTGAGTATCTGGACAGACTGACAGCTAGAATGTCAAGGATCTGCAAAGCGGTCACTGCTGCACGTGAAGGATTATTTGATGAGAACTCTTTGAAGTAGTTTAAGAAGTTTTTAAGAATTTTTTTCAAATTGTAATAGTCATTTTTCATGTTATTAATGTCCTGACTATATATTGTGATCAGTTGAATGCCAATTTGGTAAGCAAAAGTACCAATTTCTTTCCATAAGAGCAAAATCTGTACTTTACTCCAAACATTTGGCTGCCAGTGTAGTATAGTTCCAAATTAATTGCTATGCAAATATGCTGTAATGAAAAATGGAGATTGTTATGAGCTGTTAATGTTATTTAGTGAATAAATATGTATAGTAGTTATTAAATAATCGTATGCATAAACAGAATTATTCAACCTGAGCATTTACAGTACATTTACTTGTAAACAACATAAATCAAAGTGTCCTTGGGCAATATTAAAACACATAATTACATTATCATACAAACATAAGAGTAAGCCTAATTAAAGAGTAGCCTACTTAAATTACCAAGTCTTGGGGCCTATGCATGTAAAGTAGCACTTTACTATGCGTGTTAGTCATATTCATCTGTTTAGATAGGGATAGTTACTTTGTGTGTGGGTGTGTGTGTGCGTGTTACATAGATTTTTTTTTTTTTACTGTAGGTATGAAATAACATTTACAGTGATTAAACGATAAGAGTTTTCATTTTAGAGTAAAGTCTCCCTTTCAGGGTAAGATGTGGCATTTCATCATATTCAAAACAATACATTTCAAAGAAATTGTCAAAATTCTATTAAAATCTCCACATGTATCAGCATTAAATGCATGATGCCTGTGAAAGAAACAGTTGTGATAACAAATTGCATCACACTTTTACTAAAGCCAGTTATTTCTTTTCTTGTGAGCCGGCAAGTCTCAATTCAACTGTGTGCTATTTCCAGAGCAATGACAAGCCCCCCTCATTAACACAGGAAACAATACAAATGGACCAGAGATGGAGACAAGACCCCATGATGTCTGATTCGAGCTGTTAAATTCATTTCTGGCACAGTGTGTGACATTTTATTTGAACAGGCCTGCAGTCAAAATCCAGCAGTACTGCTCAGCAGCATGTCCGAGAGTTAAAATCAAGGCTGTGGGTTCCAGTAGGATGAGGGCAGGCATTTCACTGGAGAGAACTCTGCAGGTAAAGCTATATCTACACACTGGGGTATATTACGGTATAATTACTCTCAAGAGAACAATCACTGCACACTCAAAACTCCACAGGAAAAAGCAGTTTTATTTAAACATTTTGCAAAACAGCATTGCATAGTAATCTTTTATTCAGTAATATAATGTACTTTAAGGCCTTGGTTTAAATCCCCTGTAGGTTATGAAATGACTAAGCCCTGGCATTTTTAATTGTATTCTCTGATCCTAAGTTTGCCTTTTATATGCCTTTTACACATAACAATATTTTTATGCACATTTTATTTAATTTATTATTGGATAGGAATAGAACAAGATACTAGATTATACTGGAGAAAACAGCAGCATTGATTAGTCAATTCAATTACCATCCTTTTAAGTCTGATTTATTAATACACAAATATTTTTAAACGCATTACACCCAAATGCCAGTATTCTTTATTTTCCATGCTAAAAACAATCCTGGAAAATCACTTACAAAGGGCTCCAGTTTCAATAATGATCTGTTAAAATCAATGGTCTGAGACCGGAAAAATGCTTGTGATTCTTTTGTTTTGTGGACCCCAACACATTTCACTATGATTTATTTAGGCAACGAATAGTGTACTGCTTCAGTTTCAAGCAGCGCATGTTAGTCTGTGAAAGGGCACCATTTTACAAAATAATTAATGCTGTTTTAGTCGATGCATGCAGCCTATAAGAGCAAATTTTGTTTAGATATTTGCTATGGTCCATTAAATGAGGAACTTTGCTAGTTGGATCCCAGCACAAACTCCCTTTAATTAATGCTGTGTGCTACAGATACATCACACCACTGCGAGCTGCTTTTAACGGACAATTTCGTTTTTTCTCTGTGACAGCAGACTAATGCAGTGACATGGAACAGTGGCACTCTAATGCATGAAGGCCAGCACTGAAGTGAGTGAACGCAGCACATTTTACCTTTCTTTTGCAAAGAAAAGCTTACCCATAATAGGTTTAGGAAAAAAGGGGATGAAATAAAAAAGGCAGAGAAAGGGAGACGAAGAACATGCCATGTCTTCTTAGTGGAACAAAGAGCTGATTAAATTAGTTTAAAGCTTTTATCCACTTTTATCTAATCAGAGATTAGAGGTGCTGTTTTTCACACCTTGCTTGTGATTTTTTGGGCATTCTTGAATGCTTTGTTTAAATGTTACTGTTTACCCTGCAAGAAACATTTTCTTACTCAGTATATATTTTTTTGTTTTCTAGTAAAAATGCTACATTTACTTAAGAAGCAAAATGGTATAAGACATTAAGGGCCCTATTTTAAGAGCACTAAGTACAGTGCTCATACGTGATACATCTTTGATGCATCTTTGCATCATACATGCAAAGTCAGTTTATGACCATTAAGTTTTGATTTTTTCATGAAAGTACATTGAAAGTACAGTAGGTTTGGCGAAATAGTGTGCGCAAAGTGCTAATGGGCTGGTTCAAGTTTCATTTAGAGGTTCTTCTGTTATTGCCACCATCTGCATAATTTACATAGTCCCTGTCAAACATATATAAACAAAGAAAGCACATTCATGAATTTGAAGAATGGAAAAATGTACTTCTTTTGTGCATTAAGTCCATATTTGTTATATGTCTGTCATATTTCTAGTGACACGCTCCTCCTTTTATACACATGGAAAATGTGCAGTTATTTAAAAATCACTTTTTGACAACATGTGGAAAAATAGCAACACAAATTTGATAATAAAATATTTTACATTTATGCATTTGGCAGACACTTTTATCCAAAGCGACTTACAGTGCATTTATTACAGGGACCCTGGAGCAACCTGGAGTTAAGTGCCTTGCTCAAGGGCCCAACAGTGGCATCTTGGTGGTGCTGGGGCTTGAACCCCTGACCTACTGGTCAGTAACCCTGAGCCTCAACCACTGAGCCACCTAAACCATGTCCTCTAGAAAGTTTAACACAAATTGATTCAACACTGATTGTCAGGGACATGATTTGATGTTCCGCTATATTTTCAGAATTTGTAAATTTAAATAAATATATATTAAATATAAATAAATGTATTGCCACCTACTGGTGGAATCTCCAAACTGCAAATGCAGGAACTGGGTATAGACTTTAGGCATTGAGAATAAAGGTGCTGCTTAAACGTCTTGATCAGGAAAATAGTAATTTGCAAAGTCACTTTATTAACACACATGCATATACTCACAAATAGTGCAAACACTCCCACCCACGCCCACCTGTTCTTTGTGGTGGCAGGACAATTGTGGAAGACTTGTAGTAGCATACACCATTCATTCAATGCAGGTGTCTCGTCCAATCATAATACAGAATCTTCTTTATAACTCTGCAGCTGTCAGTTATGGCTCGTAATGCACGTTGTTTTCACCCCCATCCACCACTTCTCCGCCAGTTTATGTTCCGTCCTACTGTAGGGGGTAAGTTTCTCTTCCCTGCCGTCATTGTCTTCCGGCAGGATCTGACGGTTCAAGCTAGATACTGAGCACTGATCCGTAGGACAGGGCTCATAGCAAGGGAAACTATTCTATCCCCATATTATGATTATTCTCTTTTATTCTGAGTCATTCTGGTAGAATTAGCACTAAGTTAGGGAGGTTTATGCTTGAAACAATAAAAAACTATCTGCCAACTACATAAGAAAAATTAAGTTAATTCAAATGGAAAACAAGTTTATTTTGTCTAACCCCCTTTAAGCTCAGCTCCCTAGTTTTCCTTTTTTAAGCATAAACCTCCCTAACTTAGTTATATTTCTTTGAAAACAGACATAGGGATAGTCTTATTCAAATATGACAATGCTGTCATCATGTTGTTCTCATTCATTCACATATTGTTAAAAACCCATATGACTTTCTTCCGTGTAACACAAAAGGAGATGTTAGGAAGAATGTTGGTCTCAGTCACCATTCACATTCATTGAAACTTTTTGCCATATAGTGGAAGTGAATGGTGATTGAGGCTGTCAGTCTGCCTAAAATCTCATCACATGACTTTGGAGCAACATTAGGGTGAGTAAATGATGAGATGATTTTTATATTTGGGTGGTTACTCTTTAACATCTTGTGCAATTTTGCTTCTCGAGTAGATTTATCTTGTTTTGATATTATTACTAGAAAACACTACTAAACAACTGATTATGATTTTTTTTTTTTGCAGTGTTATGGCTCAGTGTGCCCATTTTCTCCTCCCTTATGTCCCCATTGTCCTCCTAAATGCCCCTCTCCACCACTCACACTCTCTTTTCTCATTACAGTTCAACACGCTGTGATGCAAGGCTGCAGTAATGGTCTCAGCCTGTAGGAAATTGAAAATGCCCCATAATGAAATATCACAATCCATGGATGCAAAATAATGGCTATAGAGGATGAGTCGTCCTCCATCAAAAGACTGTAATACCCTTCATCAACCAGAGAGGCTGATTGGTGTTTTGGAGGGGCGGGATTATGTTTCATGATGACACACAGTCGTGGCATTTTCACACACAACAGTCTCTAGAATTTACTCAGAATGGTGCCAAAAACAAAAAACATCCAGTGAGGGGCAGTTCTGTGTATGGAAATGCCTTGTTGATGAGAGAGGTCAACAGAGAATGGCCAGACTGCTTCAAACTGACAAAGTCTACTGTAACTCAGATAACCACTTTGTACAACTGTGGTGAGAAGAACAGCATCTCAGAATGCTTTTCTGAGATGCGGGTTGGTGCTGTTTTGGTGGCACAAGTGGGACCTACACAATATTAGGCAGGTGGTTTTAATGTTGTGGCTGATCGATGTAGATCAATCACTATATCAATGTGTTACTGCATGATAATACTGTAAACATCAACAAAGTCAGAAAAGACAAAACGTAAAAACAAACATGCCCTATTTCTCCCAAATGCATCTGAAATGTAATCTAATCACAAAAACAAAATTTCAAGCAGAATTATCCATTATTTTAGTGGAGCTGCAAATTTCGTCCTTCTCATAAGTGTCTGTGCATGTTGATTTCAGACACACTGAAGATCCGTGAAGTTCTCATGATTGTGTATGTATCCGCACTTTAAAATATTCAAATCAAATGGTTATTTCCTTTTAAATTGCTCGTAACCGGCAAAGTTTAAACTCTTGTTTTAGCACAGTGGTTGATTGACAGGTGAAGGGTGGCGCTTCCCTGCTGCTGGGATGCATACAGGATGGATTAGTGTATACACCTCAAATGAGATGTGGTCAAATGCGTTATTGACCACATTCGTATGTGGTTTTTGTGATCCGATCACAAAACATTTTAGGCCCTATTTAGACCTGTATTTAGCACTGACACCATGTGATCAGATCACAAAAAAAATGCATCTTAATACCTGGTGTAAACGTGGTCTATGATTTGGGATGTACTAATCCAATGTCACGGTACATAAGCAGGAAGAAGGACCCAAGCGCAAAAATTAGTGAAAAATAAATATATTTTATTAAACAACTGAAAATAAACAGGCAACACAAATCTCTCACGAGGGAGAGAAAAATTACTTAACATAAACCAGAATGAAGACAAAGACTAGGACAGACAGAAACAAGACTTGAACAGGAACAGATGAACTTGTCAGCGAAAAGATTAGACAAACTCAAGAGGAAAAAGGGCGCAATATACAGAGCAAAATACATGAGGGAGAGGTGCAGGCAATCAACATAACAAGGAGTAAATGAGGAGGTGTGGAAGGAGGAAACATGTAGGCAGGCAAAGCAGAGTGCATGGCAGACAGAAAACAAAACAGATCCATGCGCTTAACACAGAACAGAAACAAACATATTAATAGACAACAGAAAGAAGAGGGCTGTCAATTGAGGTTATTGTGTCACAGGGGACTGAACAGGCTCATTGAAGGTCACCGGGGACTGGACATGATCGTCGATAGTCACAGGGGACTGGACAGTCTTGTTGACAGCCACGGGGAACTGAACATGCTCATCAACAGCCTCTGGGAACTGGACAGGCTTGTCGACAGCCTCAGGGAACTGGACAGACTCTTCAACGACCATGGGAAACTGGACAGACAGACACTGAGAACTGGATAGGCTTGTTAACAGCCTTAGGGGACTGGACAGGCACGTCGAAGGCTACAGGGGAAAGGACAGGCTCTTTGACAGCCTCAGAGAACAGGACAGACATGATGACCACAGGGAACCAGACAGGCTCGTCGATGGCTGCCACGGTTGTGAGTGCTGGCAGTGACTGGGTAATGGTCTCCGTGGTCGTGTGCACTGGCAACAGCTGGGGAATGGCCTTCATGGCTGCGATTCTGGCAACAACTGGGAAATGGCCTCCATTGCCATGCGCGCAGGCAGTGACTGGGGAATGATCTCCATGGCCGGGAACGCTGGAAGTGACTGGGGAATGGCCTCCATGGCTGGAAACGCTGTCAATGACTGGGAAACAGTCTCTATGGCCATGCACACTGACAGAGACTGTAGAATGGCCTCCATGGCCAGGAATGCTAGCAGCAACTGGGGCTTGGCCACCAATCTCGGCTTCTCCTCCTCCAGACAGTTAGAATCTCGGAAGCAGAAACAGGAACAAGACTTGAACAGGAATAGGCAAACTTGCTAACAAAACGATTCTACAAACATAAAAGGAAAAAGGGCACAATATATAGAGCAACATACATGAGGGACAGGTGCGGACAATCAACATGACGATGACTAAATGAGGAGGCAAGGCAGGAGTAAACAAGCAGGTATAAATGGTGAAATGTAGTTATTTGCCTCTATCTTTAAGGCTGTTTGATGCCCACGCCCCTTTGGCATTTACCTAATTATTGAGCCGCATTTAGGGGGGGTATAAAAAAAGGCGTCACCATGTCAGTTAGACGGTGCATCACTTGTTCAGCTGATAGCTGTTTCCAGATTTCTGCTGCTCTGTGTTAGAGCTGGTGTCTGCTCAGGTGTGTTTGCTGTGCCGTATGAAGCGGCTGATCGCTGTTTCTGCTGCTCCGCGTTAAAGCTGGTGTCTGCTCAGAAGTCTTTGCTGTGCCGTATAGTGCGGCTGACTGCTGCTTAGGCTGCTATGCGTCAGAGCTGGGAAAGCTGGTGCCTGCTTGGGTGTGCTCGCTGTGCCGTATAGTGCAGCTGATCGCTGCTCATTGGAGTCGGATCGTTCCGCAATAATGAATGCTTTTATGCTGTGTGTCGTTCGGTGACTGCTGCTCTCCTGCTCGTGAACATTGAAGTATCTGCTGCTGGATAGATGGTATGGTCTCCTCATGTTGTTGTATAAATCAGCCCATTAGCACATCTCTTCCTGCTCTGTCGCTGCATGGCTTAAAGCTTCAAGCTGCTGTTTTGTTTCAGGGGTTTTGTTTAATTGCTTTGTTTTGCTTTGCTTTGCTTTGTTTAACTGTTTTGCTTTGCTTTGCTTTTGTTTCAGTGCATTGCTTTAAATGTTTTGTTTCTGCTGGCTTTTGAGCTTAATTTGTGTTTTTATTTTTGTCTTTCCAGGAGCTGGGGCAGGCTAGTCATCCACATGTGGTGGTGTTTCTCCTTTCACTGAGTGCTGTGTGCATATCTTTGCAGTGAATCTCGCTGGAGTGTGTGTGTGAGATCTGGTGCACGTGTGGGTATTTATTATTGCGGGCATTATTAAAGCCCTGTATCTAGCCTGCCTTGCTACTGTAAGCCCCAGCTCAAGAATTATTTTGTCAATTTGTATTGTGACGTTCTATTAAAGCAGCTTTGTGCTGTTTGCCTTTTTATATTGGCACTTTACTCCTGTTACATCGTATTGAATGCCCTTTTCTTTTGTGATTTTAATTATTTTATTGTGATTGAATAAATATATTTTTGGTATAAACATATCCATGTCTCATTGTCTCTATGTGAGAGAAACCTAACCTGTGTGCCCTTATTGGGTATTTCCCTGGGTAATTAGACCAGGGTGGCCTAGTCGCTATTTGCTGTAGTGGTAAAACTCCTGAGAGGTGTATCATCTGAGAACTCTCTTTGGGTATTTTTTTTTACTCCCTTGATCCGCTCGCTTCGCCACATATGGAAAGCGGAGCGCATGGCAGATAGAAAATACAACAAGACATAGAACAGAAACAAACACATTAATAGACTACAGAAAGGAGAGGGCTGTCAGACTGAGGTCGTGACATGCAAAGGTTATGTTAACCAAAAATTCTCCAGTTACCTATTTTATTTTTTAAACATTGACTGATCATTTAAAATGCTTTCCATCATTTTGACAGATAAAAAAACAAACAAACAAGAAAACCACTTCAACCTAGCGCATCAGTTTTGATTTCACTCTCTCACTCCTGCGGTGTGTGTACCCATGTTTGTTGCCTAGTATCAACTTACTTATAGGGCAATTCGATCACAAGTCAGGGACAGGCGATATTGCCAGTGACATCACCATTATTTTCACCTGGTCGTATATGCATCTCTTTTGACCAAACCTTTTCGGATTTCAAGCAGATTGTCTCTGATTTCATGACTGCATATGTCAATCATTTCAGTATATCAATGTGTTTCTGCATTATAATAAAACACAAATAAGAACAATAAGAAAGCACGGGGGGAAAACGCTTCCCGTTTCTGCCATTTATACTTGCATTTAATCTTAGTGCAAACATGACATTTAGAGCATAATTCTCCATTATTTTAAACTGAGCTGATGTGCTTGATGTCAAACACACTGAAGTTCCATGATGTCTGTACGTTTGCACTTTTCAAATGTTCCTACCAGGCTGTTATTTCCTTTTTAAGCCACACATAACCGATAAAGTTTAAAAATCATGTTTTATCACAGTGGTTGATTGACAGAGGTTGATTGATTCTAGCCCAACCTCTGTACTAATCCTAATCTGGAATTCCATCCATATAGTATAGATACACTGTGAGCTGGAATTCACTCAAAGAGAAAGATCATTCAGTTCTAGGTGAAGGGAAGAACTGTGATTCGATCAGCCAGACCAACTGCATGGTCTAGCAAAAAAATTACTTTGACACGGTCACCCCAGAAACACAATTCCACTGAACATTTTCGAGTCAATTATTTGGTATTAAATAGCGTTTTTCCAGTATCATCATAACTTCACCTCAAGTCATAATTTCAGAGGACAGTGATAATTTTTGGGGGTACGAGCAGCACCTGTTAAATATGTTTGCTGGTCTCCATCTCTTGGTGACTAAAGCTGCTTTAATCCTACTCAACACTACTGGATTAATAAAAACACAGGGCTAATGAACTCTGCATGGATGCTCTCATTACAGACCGTGCTGAGATAACAGAGCAAAGGTTTAAGAGGAATGCATGCCATCCTCCACTTCTATCCTCTTGCTCCCCAGCACTCGTGACCTGGAAGATGTATGGACTTATCACCAGTTTTGTAAGCCACTTCTGTAGCCGAGATAAGTCCCAACCCCTGCCTAGATGGAACTGGAATGCAGCAGTGAGACACAAAATGAGCCAGCCTGTCCGACCGAGAGAGACTCAGAAAATTCAACTCTGGCCTCCACGGGATAGCTGTTTACCTGTTCGCCATGAGCATGTAGCATGGTGGGGCAAAGAAACAAAACCTTGGCTTCAGATGATCTCAGTGGGGAGGGGATTGCACTACACCTGATTGGATGATTGATGGCAGCAGGAGATCCAATCAGGGCCTTTCAGCGAGTACAGTTTGTTTAAGTGGACTGACAGAAGGTATTTCAGTCTGTCTAGCCCAGCAGGGTCGACATTTGGATTGCACGTATCTTTTGGAAGAAGAGACAGATAGAATAGGATGGGAAGGGAAGGGAGGAGGATGGTTTTAATGCTGCAAAGCAGTACCAGCAAGTTATCACCGTAGGCTGCCAAGAAAAGCCTCATAACCATAGCAACCACCGAACAGAATGCCAGCTTTCTTTTTGAACGTTATTGACACACATGTCCAGAGCTTTGCTGTATTTTTCTTAAGCAAACAGCTGTCTCTTGATCCAGGGGGAGCAGAGACTTCTGTAGATCCTCCTTGTTTAATGAGCGGTTTGACAGTGAATGTCTTCACCCAAGGGGCTCCTGAGGAGGCGCTCGACTGGGAAAACATGTAGTCACCAGCCCAGCACCACCCTCACACAATTAATCACAAATTCAATTGCCTAAACGTCTGACGGGGGATCAAAGACATCAAATGTGAAATTGGTAGAAGATCAGTTTGATGGAGCTTATCCTTTCCTCTATTCAGTCTTGCAAAACAGTGCTTTCAACGTAATCTTCCCCCTCAGGAGCATGCCATTGTTCGCACTGATCATCATTTGTGGGGGGAGAAATTTGCAGGAATGTCATCATTCTGACAGAACGTATGTGTTGCTAATGTTTACTGTTAGGAATGTTGTCAAAATGAAATGGTTTCTGGGTCACACTTTATATTAGTTGGCCTTAACTACTATGTACTAATATTTAACACACTATGTATTAACAAGACTGTGTATTTACTGTGTCTTGTTACTACATTTATTGCTTCTGAGGTTGAGTTACAGGGTTTGGTTTGGGTTAGGATTAGGGTTCACTGTTAGGGTTTGTGGTAAAATGGTGGTTGTGGTTGGGTTCAGGGTTAAGTTAACAGTGTAACTACAAATGTAATTAAATCCCAATACATTCAATTGAATTATAATGCAACAACATGTATGTACATAATATGTACATTGCATCAAATGGTTAAGTACATAGTAATTGTGTGTCATTTTTGCTCATTGTACCTGTCCTCTGTGGTGTTGTATTTCCACAAGTCATTGATCTGTATTGGACAGAACACATTCTGCATTATGAGCAAGTATTGGATTAGATCCGACAAAGATTACAAAAGCTTTCAGTATGCGCAGGGATAAGCCGAATGAAACAACTATTGATTCAGTCATGGTAGCCGGTTGGTACCAGTGACAGACATAAGCGTAAGAGATATGCCCAGGATGAATCTCATTTTGCTTTCAAACCTATCAATCTACTCTGGTAGACCCAGTGGAGTTTTTCCATTGTTTTACTGTTTTTACAGTAGGAAAGTCTCAAATACTTTACACACTGTTTTTGTTAACAGAAACTACAAGCAATAGGAAAAACTATTTAGTCAAAAAAAAAAACATTTTTTTGAGTTTTCAAAATAATTAGCTTCTAAACAACACTAAAATCATGAGCAAATTTGCACTAAAATACAAACACAAATTAAATAGAATTTAGATTTCTGATTTAATGTAAAACTACCACAGATCACTTTTGCAGTAAAATCTGAAAGTGATGACAATTTTTTTTTTCGTTTTCATGTGCTGTAAAGGATGAAAAAATAAACATACTGAAACTACATAAAAAAACTAAAAGTAACCATTAAAAAAAAAAAAAAAAAATGTATACACAACAACATCCAGCTAAATCTAAATCTAAACTTAAAATTAAAAACCAACATACAAAATGAGCACACGCACGCACGCACACACACACACACACACACACACACACACACACACACACACACACACACCCCTAATGAAAGTTTAAAAACTACAATCTTACTGACATACACAAATCAAAAGGAAATAATTTTATGTTTGTGACAACACTGGAATCCAGCTTCCCCCATGTTGGTACAGTATGTGCGAGTACATTGTGTTTCACAGAGGACAGTATAAAGGAGTTCAATAATCACTTAGGTGAAATTCACACAAGGATTCCACCGCCAGCCTACGATGTCTCAAATAAACCATCCGTGAAATGTATCAACTCATGGAAATTAGGTTTGTGTATAGCCTATATTTGTACACTACTTGCTTAATGTTTATTCATTATTCTCTTTTCAGCTGAAGCTGGAGAATGCATTACACTGAAGGTGGGGTTGTTTACGCACAATCCAAAGGTTTATCAATGCACTTCCTGTAAACACAACATTAGAATTCCAAAAGCAAATCAAAATGAATTACTAGATCAACATAGAGCAGAGGTGGCACAAGAGGTAATTGTGTTATACTGCTGGGTTGTTTGTAGTTGGTATTCAGAGGGCTGGTCCCACAATCTGGCCAAACTGCAAGACTGTTGAGTTGGCTGAGCAGTGACCCAGTCTGTTACACAGTGCCATCTAGTGGTGTAAAGTGAGAGCACAAGTGCCATAATCCATTGACTCCCAACCACGGGTATGTGTGAAGTAGCCAAGTTTTCAAGAATGGGGGAACCAAAAGTAAAAATGTAAGAATCAGTCATTCAGAACTCCATAATGATCAACCATTACTCTGTTTACATCTATGGTGCTTACGACCCTGCGTGTACTCTCAGGGTACTAAAAGGAATAGTTAACCCAAAAATTTTAATTCTCTTATCATTTACTCACCCATATTCCATTGCATAAGGGTGGCACCCATTCACTTGCATTGCATGGACAAAAAAAAGTTGAGAAATTCTTCATCATATGTATGACTTTCCTTCATCTGCTGAACACAAAATGAAGATTTTAGAAGAATATCTCAGCTCTTTTGGCCAATACATTACAAGTGAATGGGTGAAACCATTTTGAAGTTCCAAAAATCACAAATCAGCATACTGTAACACTTGAAGAAGAAAGTCAAGACAGCTGGATCTAGGTTCGGCTAGGGTTTTTAATGAAACGATAAACAAATATAAATAACAGGTAGACACAGGAACAAATAAAACATCCACGATGGGAAACCAGAACATTAACAGGAGCAAACATCTACGAAAGGCAAAGGGAACACACGGGAGGTCAAACACATACAACAACTGACCACTAATGATCAAACAACAGGGCTTGACTAATGACTAAATTAAACACAGGTGAGGACAATGAAAGACAGCTGGCAGAGATGAGAGCAGGGAATTATGGGAAGTGCAGTCCGGGAACATATGACAGGGGAGAAACACAGGCCAGACAACAGTGAATCGTGACACAGACAATTAATCCAATACGACTCCAATGGTTAAATCTATATCTTCAGAAGCGATACGATAGGTGTGAGTGTGAAAAAAATCAATATTTAAGTCCTTTTTTACTATAAATTCTCCAACCTGCTTAGTCAATCTCCACTTTAACTTTCACATTCTTCTTCTTGTGTTTTTAGTGATTCACATTCTTCATGCATATCGCCACCTACTGGGCAGGCAGAGCATCTGTTGTTGTTGTTGTTTTTAAAGTGAATAATTGTAATAATGACAACTTTAGTTTCGAATTTTCGAGGTTGCAGCATTATTAAACAGATATTCAGCATTACATCTTACACCTGCATTCCCTCAAATCCCAAATTGAGGGCCAGCAATGTTACTTGTTGTCTCACCCAGTGCTCTAAAAGTTTGGCAAGACTGAATAAAAGCTTGATTGTGTGTTTCCACTCAGAAGCGCACACAAAAGTCATCATCATTCCTCACTATATTAACTGAGTCCAGACAGAGACCTTAGATCAGCACTTAAATCAACCCAAGAGGAGAGAGAGAGAGTGATAGAGAGAGCGGCGACACAAACACAGAATAAAAGTCATTAGGCAGTCCTCCATTTCTTTAACATTATTCCGTTTGTGTGGATGCATTCTGCGGGGGCTGTATTGGATGAGAAGAGTCATCCGTCAGGGGCTGATTATGTAATTTGGGGGTAATTGCCCCCCTCTCGCCCCCCTGTCCCTCCTCTGTGCTTGCGGTATGGTGTGACTGTGTTCTCTGCTTCGTGCTAACAGGCACTAATAATTCTGTTTGTCTGAACTGGCTGCCATATGCATATCTGCACTGTTCCTCTGGCAATCAAATTACAGTCACCCTACAATAAATCACTGACGAACTGTTTATTAAACAAAGAGGCTGGGATTGCATTAGTAATGACAGAGATTAATTTAAGCTCTGTTGTGTACCAGAGAGTGCAGCCCCCTGGGTTTGAATTTTTATGCATAATTTGATGCATCACTTTTCTATGTATGGTTGATGCAGTGTTACGATTGAGGTGGTAGAAAGTAAACATGACTTATGACCTCATTGAATCAAAGTTTGCCTATATCCTCACCATTTGCAATGTGAGAGTTTAGAGATGTTAAACTAATGGGGAAATTAGATCTTATTTTCATAATTGCAGGACAAGCTTGGGCAGGTGCATGAGGAGAAGCAACATGTGATTAAGTAGTTGTATGTTTTTGTACACATGTGTATATAGATGCAATTGATGTTTTCTCACACATTGTTTTTTCTGCTAATCAAGCCATCTATCCATCCATCATTCCATCCATCCTCTAGCTGCTAGTTCCATGTTAAAGAACTACAATGATCTTGATCATGTATGTATGAGAGATTGAAGAGATCCAGAGAGAACTATTCAGCTGCAGAGACAATTAAGTGTCTTGCACTGGAAAGACATCTTCATTACATCACAAAGAGTCAAATGAGATAATAAATACCCCACTAAGCTAAAGCTGATCATAGCCATCTTGTCAGACCACAGGAACTTTCTAACCTTCATAAAAAGAAACCAAAAAACAATATATTTGTTTGTTCCCAAAATGCAGAAATATTTGAATGACTTAGAAATTATGTTACATATAATTACTACTAATATGCTTTTGTTGTCATGGTCAGGGCGCCACTGATGACAACAATGTCTCATGCCCTAAAATTCAGATATGTGATTAAATTCAATGTTATTAAAAACTGTGAGAGGCTGTGCATTTCAAAATAAATTTAAAGAAATAAATAATACATATGTATATGTATATATATATATATATATATATATATATATATATATATATATATATATATATATATATATATTTTCCACAGATAAGGAATGTTCTTAGGGGTGATGCAAAGCAGAGTGCCAAAACCTCTTAACCATAATAAAAAACACACACATTTGTACATTTATTGCTAATAATAACCAGAATAAGCATTTCCTTCGAGAAGCAACACAGTTCCTTATTCTAATTGTAGGCTGTTTGCGGTTGCCAGGCAACATGTGAACTTGGCACATTAGCCCCTGAATGCATGGCCGTTTCGCCAAACACTATTGCATATTGGGTCTTTAGGGACCTGGCATCTATACCACAAATGATTCTACAAAATGCCCAGATAGTGTACAAATTATCGTTAAGACAATTAGAAAATAATTGAGTAGAATTCAGATTTATATGATATAATATGTAATATATATCAATATATTCAGATATATTTTGATGTTTAATTTTTCAGCTATCAATGATATGATGCAATAAATGTAGTACTGAATTCATTACTCCCACTGAAATTACATGAGACACCAGTGGCTGTCAAAGACATGTTGAGCTACACATAAACTACAGATGAGCTACACATAGGCCTACCTATATGTATTTTCTCAGGGACTTCTTGAGTCTTAATAGATGCACAACTTATATAATTTCAGTAGTACACCCAACTGACAATAGCCAAATTATACTTTTTGTGTTGCACTTACAATAGTTTACTTCCACGTTGCTTCTGTAATGTTAAATCAAGTCAGTCACTGAATAGCATGTACTGTATAATATGTTATGTATGTGCAAAAACATATGGAACAATGATAATTCACCATTTTTACACAGAAAGTAAAATAGTAGTCATTTGTATGAATATAGTACTCTTTTGTATTGTAATAAACATAGAAATAGATATCCTGTGATAATAAACGTATATAGGTATTTATAGAAGCAACACTATTGCATATCTCAGGTCTTTAATTACCCTATACACTTTTCGTAGTTAAGCAAACATTTATTTTTTTATGTTTTGGCAATTTCGCCATTTTTATTTCTTTTTGTTACACTATTTATAAGAGAAAGTTTGAGGACTACTAAAATGGTGTTGGTTAATATTGAACGCGTGCTCACAGGTGTGCATGCGTCCTCATTTTACTATGACTTTGGTTGTGGCTCATCCTGTCAGAGTCAGAATACCAGTTTTATCATTTTCATTTTCAGGATATAATTTTACCAAACAAATTGAACACTACATAGTTCCTGAAATCTACATTTCCTCAATATCAGCCATCTCTACAGCACAATGGACAGTGCCCACAGCACCACCCAAGGTGTCCCTGGCACATGATCTGGCACACATACCCACACAGTAGATACTAACACAGAGGATAATGTGTTTTTTTTTAATGGTAAAGCACATGCAGTGTGGTGTGCATCTCTGGACAGTGGTTCCTGCTGATCAGCTTTCTCGACTCTCGTTAAAGAGACCCAGAGCATCTGGCGATGGAGGGAAAGAGGGGGTGGGATGCATTTGGGTAGTATTTGCCTCTTTTTCTCCAAGCCAGATGGGTGCTGATTATTGGGAACAAAGCTAGAGACACTGTGAAGCCAATTTGAAGCTCCCCTAGGGCCCATATACAGCCTATTAGCAAAATGCAATTGAAAATGGAGCACAGGACCCTATTAGAGAGCTGTTTTTGGCATACATTATGTTTTTCCCCTGTCACGAGGCCAGAGATATGCATACGTGTGCCCAATCTGGAACTGTTGTAGTAAGAATGTGGGAAATGTATCTTTAAATGGTGTGTCTTCAAAACCAAGTTGTACAGGCCAGGTGAACTGTTTCAGCTTTCAGAGCGAGTGCCTCCCCAAAGGCATCATCTAGAGTTTGATCTGTGAATACACTGAGCAACTAATGAGAGACGGTTGTTAAATAGGAGTCGGTCAATGACCCTCAATATCTAAACTTGATCATCATAAACAAAGGAATTAATTAGGCATTCTTTTCCATGCCTTGGTGGAAACACACAGCAATATCCAGTGAACTGCTGTGGCCTTCTCCCGTTGTTTCAGTTGAGAGCACATCACATTCTTCCTCGTCAAAATTGAAAGGGAGTTCATGTGGGGGATATGCGACTTGTGATAAAGAGAGGTGAGTTGGCCGTATGCTGTGCATTAACCTTGTCTGGCACATTTTACAGACGTTCTGCTGTTGAGATTCTTGTGGGAACTCCTGCGGCAGTGAGCAGATGTGTTTGTGTGTCTCTCGACATGTTTTTGTTAAAGTAAAATGGAAGGTTGGTCTTGAATATTTCAATGGGTGTTAAATATTTTACTTCTTTCACAATGACATCTTTCACACCACACACATTTACCATGCACATCACAATTCGATTTCAGATAACAATGACATTGAAGGGACAGTTCACCCAAATATTGAAAACTATGTCATCATTTACTCACCCTCATGTCATTCCAAGCCCGTATAGAATGAGATATTTGGGAGAGAGTAAGTGACAGACAGCTTCAATCACCACTCACTGCAAAGAGATGCAATGAATGTAAATGGCTGATGAATCTTGCTTATGATTCTTTTTTTTGTGCAAACTATCCCTTTACACTCTAAAGTGAAATTCAGTTTAGAGGTCTCTTTGGTCAGTACATATTGCCTTAACTGCAAATTGTCTGTGGCTCTGATACATCCAGTCCTATGCAAGCTTTCATCTGTCAATCACAAGAACTGCGATGTCCATTATGGATATATCTAAGGGGAGTTGTCCATGTTATGGACAGTCAGCAATTACAGACACTCTCACCATATGACTAATGAATCACCATTGATAACCTGAAACACAGGGACTGACATGTGCATTAAACATCCACAGTCATCAAATTTACCTCTACTGCTTTTATGTCTTCTCTCCTTAGCCCATAAAAGGCTATATACTACAGGTGGAGCGTGTGTGTGTGAGAACTGGTCCTGGATCTGTCAAGAGGCGATAACCATTATAATGAACTTTTGTTAATCCTGTTCTTACTGGTCTCATCACACTTTGTGCTAAGAACCTTTTAAACCACAAGCTCTCTCCTGACAATCATCACAACCATGAGAAGGTTAATTAACATTTTACGTTTAACTTCTATCTATGGAAAATTACCAAAAAGGAGGTGTGATGATGGGGGCGTGGCCAAGTGATGTCTGTAGCGAACGCTGAGAGGAAGAAAGGTAAGGATTGACACCTGTGGGAAATTATCTCTAACAAATGTTTTGTGTTGCATTGAGAGCTGGAGAGGGATAAAAGAGGCAATCTAGACTGATAATGAGAGAGAGAGAAAGAGAGAGAGATAGAGAGAAGAAGAAGAAGAGGGTTTGATGGGCCCTGAATATGCCAGCTAGATTGCCTCTGTCAGCGACACCGGGCAGTGGCACTGGACCCACTCAGCCGTTTCTTTCTGTAACTGGCCGATTAACTGCTCCAGTACCATGAGGTCAATGACAGCTTCGGTATCGTGATCCTCTGCCAGCTGCCACCTCTGACAGGCATTGCAGAGCGGTTGAGTGAAGGAAAACAGACGACCACATTTGCAGTAAGTCAGCGTACGGAAGCGCTGCCAATGTTGTTCAGGGTTACGGCTGACCCGTTGCAAGATGGCCCACTTTAGGTCCATGTACTCCATGACTTTCACGACTGGAAGTTGTTGGGCCACGAGTTGGGCTTCCCCGGTCAGCAAGGGCAGCACTTCCCACTGGGTGCACCAGCCCCATGCTTCAACTGCCTGCTTGAAGAGATCGATGAAAGTCTCTGGATCGTCTTGTGGCCCCATCTTCACAAGTGAGATGTGGGACTGGGCTATGGCTGTGGCCGGGGTCGTGGCTGGAGTACTCCCCTGGGCCATCAAGCTCCGCAATACATGTTGATCCTCCATCTGGGCTTGGAGCAGGACCTGGAATCACTGCTCCTTCTCCGCACGTAAGTCCGGGAGGACTTGATGTTGGGTCTGGTGGATGCCGGCAAGAGTCTTGATGACTTTGGCTAATGGCGAGGACAGCATGACGGCATTTCTTCCTCCTAATCCAGGTTTTGACACCACTTTGACAAGTCACAAACTCTCTTTCAAGGAGGAAGTGAGGGCCAGGTCAACAGTCAATGTAAATCTTTTTATTTTTAACACAGGTTGGCTTTTCAGTATAACAGACATAAATAAATGCACACATCCAAACTTCTGCGTGCAACTCTCTCTATCTTTTATCCCTCTCCAGCTCTCAATTGCACAGCTGTTAGAGATCATTTCCCACAGGTGTCAATCCTTACTGTACTTCCATGCCCCATCACCACAGCAGGCAGTTACATTGATCAGAGAGATGGTAAATTTACATTGGTGAGGCTTGGAGCCTTTAAGACTTTGTATGAAACTTTCTATTTAAACCCCTTCTTTACATGTGAAATGGGAGCAGCACCTATTCATGGGTTACAGTAGGTTAAAATATAGGTTGCACTGTGTGATGCTTCAATAATGGCCTTGTTGTAAAGCCTGTGTAACATTCCGATGGGGGAAAAATCTATTTGTGGTGAAATGTTCACAAAGAAACTTGCAAACTTCAGCCTCTCTTTCCTAACATTATATAAAGCCACAGGTGCTCCCCCACAGCTGAACAACACACTTGGTGAACATTCCTTTGTCATTACTTATTTACCAACTGGAATAATGGTATCTGCTTTTCTTCTTATTTGTATGAAAACAGTATCTATTCCATGTCCTCATTACGTCACTGTTACTGGGTGGGCCAAGTGTTGTGATAATTTATTCATCTGTCTGACCTAAAAAATACAACTGTTTTGGAACAAAATATTTTTATGGCTCAGTTTGAATAGCTTGATGGCCTTTTTGGAAAATGATTTTGAAACTTAACATAATATTTACTTTGTACAGTGAACTCTTATGTCAAAAGCTATACAACAACTGATTTAAAACTATTTCCTTTAAATATACTTAGCAAATTACATTTCTGTTGTGTGTAAATCCCAGCCATAAAAATAGGCTATTGTTTGCAGTGTTGGATCTTCAAAGAGCTTCCCATTTAAATATATATATATATAGACATCTATGGAGTGATGTGGATCCTAATAGATGCTTGACATAATCAGATGCTGCTGAAAGGAAGATGAACACGATACCATCACCTTAATTGGATAAATATAAACATCTTGTACAAAGTGCTGAGCATTTAAAGAAATCTTCTTAACCTACTGAAAAGTGGACAGTGAAATGAAAAACATTTGCCTAGATTCTCTTTCAAAGTGGTCTTTTGTAACCGTATCACTGGTTATGTATTAGAAAGTGGGATCTCAGCAGTCTGATAAACACATTGCTCTCAGATCTCAAAATCTATGCAAACATAACCACATAGGTAAACAGACCATTTTTCATGTGGTTGGGGGAGAATTGACAGTTGTATGAAGCTTAGATAGGCCTTTGATGTGTTGCATGTATGTATGCAAGAGATGTCTTATGACTCAGAGATGTTTTTATACAGTAGCTTGAGTCAGAAGATTTAATTCAGAGGTTTCAGCACAGCTAGCAGAGACTGTGCTATGCATTTTATGCATCTTGAGGAAGCCCTCAATTTGACTCTGCATTCTGAATATTGATTAAGCCACTTCTAAAGGCTTCCACAGGCCTGAAGAATATATCTGATCTTGATTTTGTCATGGCACCTGAGGATTCTTTCCCCCCAAGAACAGAAATCCGATATCAGGCCTTCAAATTGATTCTCTGAAAGAAAGATGAAACAATAAACAGGGACAAACAGAGGAATCTCCTGGAAATGGACCAAGTCAACCCACTGCAAACCTCATATGAGTCAATTACAAATGAAATGATTGGCAAACTCACTTTTTGTAGTTATTACTCAGAAATATATATAAATTAAGTATTAAATAAATGATGCATGATCTTCTGTAAAATAAGGGTTTTAATGGCTATCCAGTTGGGGTGATAGCCCTTAAAGGATTGGTTCAGGCAAAACGTTTACCCACACATTTTGGTCCAAACCCAAACATTTCTTTCTTCTTTGGAAGTACACATTTTCTTTCTTTGGAAGTACACGTCCTTCAGGGCTATCAATCTAGCTGTTGAATGCAGGTTAGAATCTGTCTCTGTGTGAGCGTTTTGAACGGGAGTTTGTACAAAGACCTGTTGAGAACTCGTAAGTCCAAGATTGGTCGTAACCCACCGCCTTTCTTGGGTAGGATGAAGTAAGGGATGTAGAAACCCTTCTTCGTCTCGGCTGAAGGGATGGGATCTATCACATCCTTGAGAAGCAGAGTCGTGATCTCTGGCCGTAAAGAGCTGGCTTTTTCGCCGCGCATGGAGGTGGAGCGAATACCGCTGAAACGAGACGGGAGCTGGGCAATTTGAATCACGTAGCCGAGTCGGATGGTCCTGGTCAACCAACGCGATGGGTTGGACAGCGAAAGCCATGCATCCAGACTCCGCGTGAGGGGCACTAGAGGGACGATCAATTTTGACATACCGGGTGGGGCTTCGCGATGGGGGGGAGCAGGTAATAGCACGCCGGGGGGCGAAATCACGTCCCGAGGCTTGGGTGCTGAGAAAAGACTCAAAGCATTTACCTTGCTACCTTGCACCCAGCAGGGGGCGGGTAAGAGACTGAGGAAGAGTTCCCGGGAAGGCGTCTTCGGTACTCGTCAGCGCTGGCCTGCCGAGGCTGAGCAGTCGCGGGTCCGGTGGCGAGGTGACTGCGTCCGAGGACTGTAGGATATTGGAGCCGAGGTGCCGTGAGAATGGCAGAATCGGCTAGATGACCCAGGAAGTGGAGAAATTGCTCTTTTATTAACAGTGTGGTAAAACAAGGATTTTCCAGCCGGCCCTCCTCCGGGTACGGAGTGGTCTTGGTACCAGCTCCGGAGTGAATGCCTGACTCCCTGGGTCTTCCGTCTCAGGAGTGCTTAGGAGCCTTCCGGGTCCTAGAGGAAGTCCTGGAGGGGGGGGGGCATGCGCTGCCTGTGAGGTGCTCGACTCTGGGGCTGAGAGCTAACTGTTTCTTGGATGCAGGGGGACGCCCCCGGGCAGACGGGGCACGGACCGTGCTGGGGTGGCGCAGCTGCATGATGTGCGAGATCGCTTCCATCTGCCTCCTTACCGCTGAAGACTGCTGGGCAAAGTCATTGATGGTGTCGCTGAAGAGTCCAAGCTGGGAGATGGGGGCATTGGTTTGCAGTCCAGCCTCGCACTCACGGCAGCCCGGGAAAGCATAGTAGACATCTGCGTGTCAACCTCCGACTGGGCGAGCAGACCCGAAGGTGGCAGCCCAGACAAGTTATCAGCATCAGACGCCGCTGTGACGCGCTCCGATGCAGCAGCGATGTCATCATCCAATTCCAGGGGCTCAAGGGAGAATGCCGATTGCTGCGAGCCACACTCATCCCGAGCTCGGACGGAAGCAATGTGCGCTCTAGATCATATGATATCATATGATATGAATAACGTGTGTCTGTGTGAAACAGCGGAATCTACAACCATTTACACTCATGTAAAATGTGATAGCGCCTCCCGGTGGACACTTTTTTCAAATGTTGCACAGACCTCTGGGGCTAAGAAACAAATTCAGTAGGCCTATCACATTTTGTTCCGTTCAGTCTTTTTTAATATTGTCTTATAGCTGCGGAAAGTTCATTGGGCGATGTGGGACATGTTTTTTAAGATGTTACTGTCCTCATAGAACTTGATGGCACCTTGGACTAAGACACTGCATGCAAAATTTCGAGTTGATCAGACAAGCAGTCCTGTAATTAGAGCTGTTTTAATAATGTTTTATATATTATATATATAAATATGTTTTATATAAGTTTTCATTGGAATAGTGCCACCAATAGTGGCCAAGGTGCGCAATTTTTTCATGTGTCCTCAAATTCACCTCCTGCATAAGTCTCTCAAATTTTGTGAAAACATCTCATTCTGTTCAAGAGTTATAATCATTTAAGTAAAAGTGGCCACACTTCTGACGTTTAGCCATACCGTTGTGACGATGAATCGAAAGTTCAAACTTTTTTTGATAATTACAGTTTTTCTCATTTGCTAAGACACACTTAATGAAACTGGGACCCACTTGATCTTCATCATCACCTTCTTAGCACAGCTGAAGATTTCTCTTGCAAATGTCTTAACACTTTTTCATTTGTTTTACACATTTTTCACACCCTATGCCAAAACAGTTACCACAGATCTCATTGAAAGACCCCAAACTCTATTGGATTAACTGTGCTGAACAAAAGGAAAACATCTATTCACAACTGATAGAAAGTACTTGCATAATTATGAATCTCTAAAGCACCTTGCAGCAGTTATTACTCATCCATCTATAAAAGATGCCACCTCTGTGTTGCTATTTGCAAGCATGGATCAAAGAGGCCAAAGGCATGGACGGAGAGTAAGAGGCCATGGCAAAGGGGCCTGAGGAAGAGGCCATGGCAAAAGGGCCAGAGGAAGAGGAGTTTGTATGCGTGGTGGAGGAGCCCCAGCAAGAGGAGAAAATAGAGCTTAAGTTTCAAATGAAATTCGGGCTACAATTATTGACCACATCATCAATCATGGCTTGTCCTTTAGAGAGGCTGGACAAAGGGTCCAGCCCATTCTGAGTCAGAGCACTGTGGCATCTATTGTCAGGCTTTTTTGGAATGAGAATGGGTAAGTCACAATGTTACTGTATACCACTGTGTATTTCAGCTTTACTGTATAGCCCTGTTGGCAGAACAAACTGTGTCTACCATAATGGAGATTTTTCATCAGTCCCATTAATGTGGCTGTCATAATGTCAATTTTGACATGCTTTTTGATTTTACTTTATAGAATCCACATTCTATTACACACTGGTGGCAGAGGAAAGATCTTTAGTGTTGAACAGGAGGCGAACAGGAGTCGATGTGGACTCAAGATGGCGCCGAGTATGGCTGCTGCGTTGCGAGCTCCGTTACAACACTGCGGTTTATTGTTTGTTTTGTTTACAGTTCTTTGTTTTTTGTCTTGGATGTTGTCTGCCTTATTGTTTACGACAGACAAACGCTTTTGGACATTAGTTCTACAATCACACATCGAAAACCGGACTTCAAATTCCTTAATGCCGACCCGCTGTTTACAAACACGCCGGCGGAGCCCTTTGTCTGTGCTGCTCGGCCGCGGAAACGCAGAAGGAAAAGAGGAAAACGAGCCGGCGTTCTCATTAGAGTAAGACGTCGTGCAAATCGACCCCCGCTACCCAGTATACTACTGGCAAATGTTCAGTCTCTGGACAACAAACTCTGCGAGCTGAGAGCGCGGATCTCTTTCCAACGAGAGACGAGGGACTGCTGCGTTATGTGCCTTACAGAAACCTGGCTGTCTACGGAGATTCCAGACTCGGCCATCGAAATCACGGGCTTTTCCGTGCACCGAGCGGACAGAGCGAAAGACCTCTCTGGTAAAAGCAGAGGTGGTGGTGTATGTTTTATGATCAACAAATCATGGTGTGATCAGAGGAACGTACATTTCATCAAGTCTTTTGCTCTCCTGATCTGGAATATCTCATGCTTCTGTGTCGACCATTCTGGCTGCCGAGGGAATTCACAGCGGTTATCATCACAGCTGTGTACATCCCCCGCAAGCCGACACAGACCGGGCACTCAGGGAACTGTATGGGTGTATAAGTGAGCAGGAAACCGCGCACCCTGAGGCTGCGTTCATTGTTGCCGGGGACTTTAACAAAGCCAACTTCAAAGCAATCGCCCCAAAATACCACCAACACATAAAGTTCAACACACGAGGGGACCGGGTTTTGGATCATTGTTACTCTCCCTTCCGGGAAGGCTACAAATCCCTCCCCCGCCCCCATTTGGCAAATCGGACCATTCTTCCGTTCTGCTTCTGCCCGCTTACAGGCAGAAACTGAAACAGGAAGCACCCACCCTCAGAACGATCCAGTGCTGGTCGGACCAATCAGACTCTGCGCTACAAGACTGTTTTGATCACGCGGACTGGGAGATGTTCCGGTCCGCCTCTGATGACGACATCGAGGTTTACGCTGACAGCGTAACGTGTTTCATCAGGAAGTGCGTAGAGGACGTTGTTCCGACCAAAACTATACGGATATACCCCAACCAGAAACCATGGGTTAACGGCGATGTTCGCGCGGCACTCACTGCGCGGACCTCCGCTTTAATTCTCCTAACACGGAGGAGCGTAAACAAGCCAGTTATGCCCTCCGTAACACTATCAGTGCAGCTAAACGCCAGTACAGGCACAAGCTTGAAGGCCAGTTCAACACCACTGACTCTAGAAGTATGTGGCAGGGAATTAACACAATCACGGACTACAAGCGGAATAAAGTCTCCGCCATGAACACCGCTGCATCTCTCCCGGACGAACTTAATACATTTTATGCTCGTTTTGAGGACAGTAACACCGCCCTCGCGGAGAGAGCACTCGCTGCTGACGCTACAGAGGTTGATTCACTCTCCGTCTCTGTTGTGGATGTAACCCGATCATTCCGACGGGTGAACATCCGTAAAGCCGCGGGTCCAGACGGCATTCCGGGCCGCGTCATCAGAGCGTGCGCGAATCAACTGGCTGGTGTTTTTACGGACATTTTCAATCTGTCCCTCTCCCTGTCTGTAGTCCCCACATGCTTCAAAACATCAACCATTGTGCCTGTACCGAAGCAAGCTATAATCACATGCTTAAATGACTGGCGTCCTGTTGCTCTGACCCCCATCATCAGCAAATGCTTCGAGAGGTTAATCAGAGATCACATCTGCTCTGTTCTGCCCCCCTCTTTGGACCCATTGCAGTTTGCCTACCGCAACAACCGCTCCACTGATGATGCCATTGCATCTACAATACACACTGCTCTCTCCCACCTGGAAAAAGGAACACATATGTGAGAATGCTGTTTGTAGACTACAGCTCAGCATTCAACACCATAGTGCCCTCCAAGCTTGATGAGAAACTCCGGGCTCTGGGCTTAAACAGCTCGCTGTGCAGCTGGATCCTGGATTTCCTGTCAGGCAGACGTCAGGTGGTTAGAATGGGCAGCAACACCTCCTCATCACTGACCCTCAACACTGGAGCCCCGCAGGGCTGTGTTCTCAGCCCACTCCTGTATTCCCTGTACACACATGACTGTGTGGCAACACATAGCTCCAATGCCATCATTAAGTTTGCTGACGATACGACGGTGGTAGGTCTGATCACTGACAATGATGAAAGAGCCTACAGAGAGGAGGTGCACACTCTGACACGCTGGTGTCAGGAGCACAACCTCTCCCTCAACGTCAGTAAAACCAAGGAGCTTGTTGTGGACTTCAGGAAGAAAGACGGAGAACACAGCCCCATCACCATCAATGGAGCACCGGTGGAGAGAGTCAGCAGCTTCAAGTTCCTCGGTGTCCACATTACTGAGGAACTCACATGGTCCGTCCACACTGAGGCCGTTGTGAAGAAGGCTCACCAGCGCCTCTTCTTCCTGAGACGGCTGAGGAAGTTTGGAATGAACCACCACATCCTCACACGGTTCTACACCAGCACTGTAGAGAGCATCCTGACTGGCTGCATCACCGCCTGGTACGGCAATAGCACCGCGTACAACTGCAAAGCCCTGCAAAGGGTGGTGCGAACTGCCAGGAACATCATCGGAGGTGAGCTTCCCTCCCTCCAGGACATATACACCAGGCGGTGTGTGAAAAAAGCTCGGAGGATCATCAGAGACTCCAGTCACCCAAGTCATGGGCTGTTCTCACTGCTACCATCAGGCAGGCGGTATCGCAGCATCAGGACCCGCACCAGCCGACTACATGATAGCTTTTTCCCCCAAGCAATCAGACTGTTGAACTCTTGATCTATCAGGATCAATAATTAGCACTGCACTTTATTAATCTATAATCTCACACTGGACTGTCAACATATTCTCCTCAATACAACTGCTATATATATATATATACACATATATATTTCATATACTCCCACTTATTGTATTGTATTGTATATTCTGTTCTATATTCTGCATTGTATATAATTATTGTGTTGTGTAAGTATGTGTACATCTGATTTGTAAATTGTTTTGTGTAAGTATGTGTACATTTGATATGTAAATTGTTTTGTGTAAGTATGTTGTTTATTGTAATTGGTATATGTCTCGTCACTGTCATGACTGCTATGTTGCTCGGAACTGCACACAAGAATTTCACCTACTGTTGCACTTGTGTACATGGTAGTGTGACAATAAAGTGATTTGATTTGATTTGATTGATTACCATTGTAGATAGGGTCATGGCAAACAATGTGATCAGACTGCGTGAAATTCAGGCAGCAGTAATTGCAGATCAGGGAGCATTTAGAAATATCAACAGTTCAGCAACTATTGATAGAGTCCTTAAAGTCAAGTCAAGTGGTTTTTATTGTCGTTTCAACCATATACAGTTAGTAGAGTACACAGCAAAACGAGACAACGTTCCTCCAGGACCATGGTGCTACATAAAAACAACAAAGGACCAACATAGGACCACATGAGACTACACAACGAAATAAAATACCTATATAAACTACCTATATATACCTATATAAAGTGCATGTGCAAACATGTGCAAAAAGTACAGGACAGTACAACAAATTACTGACAATGAACAGGACAATAGACAGTGCAGCGCCGACCAGTACTCAGTAGTGCAAAAAGATGACAGTTTCTAAAAATGTAAACATAACATACTATGAGATAATGTTCTATGCACATAGCAGTTATTGAGGTAGCAGACAGTTATAAAGTGACAGTTATTAAAGTGCAACTCAGGACACGTGTGTGTCAAACCAGTCTCTGAGTATTGAGAAGTCTGATGGCTTGGGGAAGAAGCTGTTACACAGTCTGGCCGTGAGGGCCCGAATGCTTCAGTACCTCTTGCCAGACGGGAGGAGGGTAAAGAGTTTGTGTGAGGGGTGTGTGGGGTCGTCCACAATGCTGGTTGCTTTGTGGATACAGTGTTTTTTGTAAATGTCTTTGATGGAGGGAAGAGAGACCCCAATGATCTTCTCAGCTGTCCTCACTATCCTCTGCAGGGCTTTGCGGTCCGAAACGGTGCAAGTCCCAAACCAGGCAGTGATGCAGCTGCTCAGGATGCTCTCAACAGTCCCTCTATAGAATGTAGTGAGGATTGGGGTTGGGAGATGTGCTTTCCTCAGCCTTCGAAGAAAGTAGAGACGCTGCTGGGCTTTCTTGGTGATTGAGCTGGTGTTGAGGGACCAGGTGAGGTTCTCCGCCAGGTGAACACCAAGAAATTTGGTGCTCTTGACGATCTCCACAGAGGAGTCGTCGATGTTCAGCAGTGTGTTCACCTTGTGCTCTCCTAAAGTCAACAACCATCTCTTTTGTTTTGTCGACATTCAGGGACAGGTTGTTGGCTCTACACCAGTTCGTCAGCAGCTGCACCTCCTCTCTGTATGCTGACTCGTTGTTCTTGCTGATGAGACCCACCACGGTCGTGTCATCGGCTGAACTTGATGATGTGATTCGAGCTGTGCATTGCTGCACAGTCGTGGAGTCAGCAGAGTGAACAGCAGTGGACTGAGCACACAGCCCTGGGGGCCCCAGTGCTCAGTGTGGTGGTGGTGGAGATGCTGTTCCCAATCCGGACTGACTGAGGTCTCCCAGTCAGGAAGTCCAGGATCCAGTTGCAGAGGGAGGTGTCCAGGCCCAGCAGGTTCAGCTTTCCAATCAGGTGCTGGGGAATGATTGTGTTGAATGCTGAGCTGAAATCTATGAACAGCATTCGAACGTATGAGTCCTTATTGTCTAGGTGGGTGAGGGCCAGATGGAGGGTTGTGGTGATGGCATCGTCCGTTGAACGGTTTGAACGATACGCAAACTGCAGTGGGTCTAGTGAGGGGGCAGCTGGGTCTTAATCTGCCTCATGACGAGCCTCTCGAAGCACTTCATGATGATGGGTGTAAGTGCGACGGGACGGTAGTCGTTGAGGCAGGACACTGAAGACTTCTTTGGCATGGGGATGATGGTGGTGGCCTTGAAGCACGTTGGAACAACGGCGCTGCTCAGAGAGATGTTGAAGATGTCGGTAAGAACATCTGCTAGCTGGTCTGCACATCCTCTGAGCACTCTGCCAGGAATGTTGTCTGGTCCAGCAGCCTTCCGTGGGTTGACTCTACGTAGAGTTTTCCTCACATCTGCCGTGGTAAGACAGAGCACCTGGTCGTTGGGAGGAGGGGTGGATTTCCTCGCCATCACGTCGTTCTGCACTTCAAACCGAGCGTAGAAGTCGTTCAGCGCATCTGGAAGGGAGGCATCTTTGTCACAGGCAACTGATGTTGTCCTGTAGTTGGTGATGGCCTGGATGCCCTGCCACATGCGCCGCGTGTCACCGCTGTCCTGGAAGTGACTGTGGATTCTCTGGGCGTGGGCGCGCTTTGCCTCTCTGATTGCCCGTGACAGTTTGGCCCTAGCTGTTCTTAGGGCTGCCTTATCGCCTGCTCTGAAGGCGGAGTCTCGGGACCTCAGCAGCGTGCGCACCTCCGCAGTCATCCACGGCTTCTGGTTGGAGCGTGTGGTGATGGTCTTGGAGAAAGTGACATCATCAATGCACTTGCTGATGTAGCTGGTCACTGATGCTGTGTATTCCTCCAAGTTGGTAGAATCGCCATATGTTGCAGCCTCCCTGAACATCAAAACATCAAAACAGTCCTGAAGAGCAGAGATGGCTCCTGCTGGCCAGGTTTTCACCTGCTTCTGAAGCGGCTTTGTGCGTCTGACGAGCGGTCTGTATGCTGGAATTAACATAACAGAGATGTGGTCTGAGAAGCCGAGGTGGGTGCGGGGCTCCGCCCGGTACGCGCCTGGGATGTTTGTGTAAACAAGATCAAGCGCGTTCGCCCCTCTCGTTGCAAAGTCCACATACTGATGGAATTTAGGGAGCACTGTCTTGAGATTTGCATGGTTGAAATCTTCGGCAACAATAAACAGTCCGTCGGGGTGAGTGTTCTGCAGTTCGCTCATAGCCCCATACAGTTCACAGAGCGCTTCCTTAGCGCTGGGGGGAATGTAAACTCCGGTTATGCAAACAGTGGTGAATTCCTGTGGTAGATAAAAAGGTCTGCATCTAACAGTCACAAGCTCCAACAGCGATGAACAGTAACTAGAGACTAGCATAGAGTTCTTGCACCATTCCGTGTTGATGTAAACACACAAGCCACCACCGCGAGTCTTACCGCAGAGAGCTGTATTTCTGTCGGCACGAAACGAGGCGAGCCCGTCTAGCTGAATGGCGGCATCCGAACTCTGTCGCTGAGCCACGTCTCCGTGAAAACAAAGACGCAGCAGTCTCTAAACTCACGCTGCGTAGCCTGCTGGAGTCGGATATAGTCCAGTTTATTGTCCAGGGAGCAAACATTTGAGAGCAGGATAGACGGGAGAGCCGGCCAGCTAGGGTTTGTTTTTAGCCTAGCATGGACCCCGCCCTCTTTCCGCGCTTCGCTCGCGACACCGCTTACGACGCCCTCTCCCCGCCACCGGCATCAGGCGACGCCGAGGGCTGGAGGCCTGGTCTCCGCAGCAAGCCGAGTACGCGTAGCGCCTCCTGCAGGTCATCATGCAGCTTGGTTTTTGCATGAGTCTTATATTTGAGTAGTGTCTGGCGATGGTAGACACGAACACTGGTTGCTCCGATGTCCATGTGTTGCAAAAGTCGGGCTTTTTTAACAAAAATAGCACCATTGTGGATCCGGAGTGGCCGCTGCGTGCTACCGCGCCGCCATCTTGGATCAACGACAGTTTAAACTAAACCATGTCAGAATGAATCAGCTGTACAGAGTTCTATTCCAAAGAAACTCTGACATCGAGAAGGAGGCAAAATTCCTGTATTTGCAGGTACGGATTTGTTACAGTATTGTAATGTCTTGTCATACTAATGAATTAGCTTTTTTTCTTACAGAATAATGGAGTTTGAAGCTGAAGGGGCACATCACAAATTAATTTATGGGGATGAAGATGGCTTCAACCTCTATAAAGTGAGGAGATGCGGGAGGAACATCATTGGGCTGAGGGCCACTGTTACAGTGCCAGGTCAGAGGAGTGCCAATATCACCATGTGTGCTGCCATCTCCAATGATGGTGTCCGTTGCTACATACCAACTATCGGCCCATACAATACAGAACGCCTCATCACATTTCTTGATGCACTGAATGAAAGACTGGTTCCACCCAAAGAGAGAGGCTGTTGAGTCCTGGCATGACTCTGTATGTCATCATTTGGGACAATGTTACCTTCCACCAATCTCGCCAGGGATTGATACGCCATGCAAGGAGGTATTTCCCTCTGTGCATTGCAAGGGAAAACATTCAATGTGATGTTGAGAACCTGTGGCATAATTGTCAGGAAAGAATGGACTAAATGTGAAGTTCTGAGTATTTCAACTCTTTATTTAGTTTTTTAGATATTTCTACCCATATGTTTCCTATGGTTGCCTTTTTTTAAATTTATTTTTTGCAAACAAAATGAGTCATTTTGGCCAGTGAGCTTCAGTTTTAGCCTGTGTGATAACTGTTTTGAAAATGTGATGTAAGAGTGGACAAATGTGTTAAAGCAATTGAGAAAAACTGTATTGATATTGGGACACCAGAGAGTCTTTCTGCAATGGTTTGGTTCCGATCGTGCTAACGGCCTAGAACTAGTTAAAAAAAGTAGGTATTGCAAAAAATCTAATATGCCAGAAATTGTTTCATGGAGGATAACTATTCCCATTGGTCTTCAGCAAAGGATACCAATTATATAATGCAACTTGGTCTGTATCATACGGTTCAGGAGTTATGGCCCAGAACCTATATGGCTTTATTATAGCCCCTCCCCAGGACGATCAGGGTGATTCCATGTATAAGGGTAGCCAGCCAGGGTACAATGATTCAAAAAAGAGGAAAGGAAATGTGTTGACTGGTGTGTTTCAGACTGAGGGTCCCTGTGGTCTGATGTTGGATGGGCTGCTATGATTGGAAAAGTAATTATTGGCCTGTGCAGGGCATCAAGGTGAGTGACAAGCTGAGCCAGAGGGTCTGCCACAGAAGCCTGTCTCAATGGTTATGTCAAAACTGGGCTGATCCTAACCCTCTGACACACATTCAAGGAGAAGTGCTTATTCATTTGGCTACTCCCTTAAAACCACTTAAATATTGCACTCAGTCCTCATTAAAGGGGGACATGGAGGATCAGTGTGCAAGGGGTTAACAACTGTAGCCACACAAGAGGTGTAACATGTTTCTCTCTATATAAGAATGAGTGACAACCAAACATTTGAGTGAAGGTTCATCAGCCCAAAAGAGCCTGTGCTCCATTGCTCTCACCAGAAAAGGTTTAGACATTCTGAGTGACACAATAAAAATTGAAGTGCTTTGATAAAATTAACGGAGCATTTAAAAACATTTGTATTTCTTTATTTCAAACAGGTGTCCTGAACATTCCCATCCATCTGCCTTTGGCAGATTCAAAGAGAATCCTCAAACTCAACCCATTGGTTGAGACTGTTTGCTCTGTTGGACTTATCAGGGGAATTACAGTAACATGGAAAAAGCTTACAGTCATCTCTGCATATTAAGCTGGGAAAGGAGAAAGTATTTTTTAATGCTGAAAAATTACAAACATCACCTTTAAGTGACCTGGAACCTGGAAATACATAACACAACTTGTTTAGACTCTGTGAGATCATCATGATTGTTCTCTTTCATTTTTCTTGAAAAGCAACATAAAACTCCTTTTTCAGGTTAATGCATTTTAAAGATAATTTTGTAAAAATCCAAATAACTTTACAGATCTTTGTTGTAAAAGGTTTAAACAATGTTTTCCATGCTTGTTTAATGAACTATAAACAATTAATGAACATGCATCAGTGGAATGGTTGTTAAGACACTAACAGCATCCAGACGGTAGGTAATTGTGGAGTGGTGGTGGCGTAGTGGGCTAAAGCACATAACTGGTAATCAGAATTTGGCTGGTTCGATCCTCACTGCCACCACCATTGTGTCCTTGAGCAAGGCACTTAACTCCAGGTTGCTCCAGGGGGATTGCCCCTGAAATAAGTGCACTGTAAGTCGCTTTGGATAAAAGCGTACAGCATATTGCATTGAGGCACGAGGACTGCAGATGTGAACAGGGCAATAAATTGCAATGTCAGTACTGTGAGACGGCTAAGACAGAGCTATAGGGAGACAGGAAGGACAGTTGAACATCCTCGCAGTGGCAGCACCACCTGCACAGGCTCAGTACATCCGAATATCACACCTGCGGGGACAGGTACAGGATGGCAACAACAAGGCACAATCACTCCATCAGTTCTCAGACTGTCTATAATAGGCTGAGAGAGGCTGGACTGAGGGCTTGTGGACCTGTTGTACACAACATCCCCAATGGGCACAAACCCACCTTCTCTGGACCACACAGGACTGGCAAAAAGTGCTCTTCACTGACGAGTCGTGGTTTTATCTTACCAGGGGTGATGGTTGGACTCGCGTTTATCGTCGAAGCAATGAGCGTTACACCAAGACCTGTACTCTGGAGCGGGATCGATTTGGAGGTGGACGGTCCGTCATGGTCTTGGTCTTGGGCGGTGTGTCACAGCATCATCAGACTGAGCTTGTTGTTATTGCAGGCAATCTCAATGCTGTGCATTACAGGGAAGACATTATTCTCCCTCATGTGGTACCCTTCCTGCAGGCACATCCTGATATGCTGTGACTGCTTGTTCTGTGCATGATATCCTGCAAGACAGGAATGTCAGTGTTCTGCCATGGCCAGTGAAGAGCTTGGATCTCAATCCCATTGAGCACGTCTGGGAACTGTTGGATCAGAGGGTGAGGGCTAGGGCCAATGTCCGGGAACTTGCAAATGCCTTTGTGGAAGAATGGGGTAACACCTCACAGCAAGAATGGGCAAATCTGGTGCAGTCCATGAAGAGATGCACTGCAGTACTTAATGCAGCTGGTGGCCACATCAGATACTGACTGATACTTTTGATTTTGACCCCCCATTTGCTCAGGGACATATTATTCCATTTCTGTTGGTCACATGTCTGTGAAACTTGTTCATTTTATGTCTTAGTTGTTGAATATTTACATTCATACAAATATTTACACATGTTAAATTTGCTGAAAATAAAAGCAGTTGAAAGTGAGAGGAAGTTTCTTTTTTGCTGGGTTGATATTTTTTTATTTTATTTGGCTTGAAACAGTTTTTTCTGACTGATTGTTAATCATTGACTACATTTGAAATTGATTCCTCAAAGCTTCATACAAAATCATTACAATGTGTCAATTATGTATGAGTTTACCATTAGTTATTTATAAATTTTTTTAATCAAAAGACTCCATCAAAAGCTAGAATATAATACATTCTTGAATAAGACACCAGAGCATTAAGAAGCAATCAGGGATGTGAGACATCTGACACATTAATAAACTATAGCTACTGTAGTTCAAACCAATTTCAAATGTGTCCTGATTGCAACAGACTCAATATGTGCTGATCTACCAAATGACCCACCATGATTTTGGAAAGACTGGAAATCAGAATAGAATTAAACTTATTTTTACAGTTATTTACTGCCTTCTCATAAACTATAGTAAATATTGTTCAGTGTTACTTACACAAAGACAAAACACACATGGTACAGATATAATGCAATTAACATAAACTAAGCATCATAAATATAACACCGTAGTTTACATAACTGATTTCAAAAGTAAGAAGAAACAACTATTTAAATAAATTATAATCAAATGTGATATGAAATCAATCAGATTTCTGGGAATACCCTTTTACTGTGTTCACTGTAAATTATGCATTAAAATTAAACTCATATTTATGAGTTTGCAAAACTTTTAACAATATTGTACTGTAAATAGATGTATTGTCTTGTAAAATATAATATAATATAGCTCTTCACTGTAAATTAAAATAATTACAAAAATCTGAATTTTTAATGCATTTTACAATAAAATTCACATAAAAAGATCACATCTTTTTAACCTAAAATAATTTTTCAGTGTATATGGTAAGGTATCTGCAATACTCAATGTTAATGTTGCCATCCAGTGGTCAGATATTTATCTGTAACAACCGCACATCCATTCAGCAAGCTGTCACTCCAGCTTCTCGGATCACTGTGCGATCTCTGCAAGTAAGCTAATACAATTATTTCAACTCAAATCAATGTTTCATGGCCATTTATTTGTTTATTTGGCAAGTATACTTGTAACATGCTGAATAATGATGAGTCAGACAGTCATTTTCACAAAATAATCACCAACAGAACTCCAACACAAATTTCAGCTGTTCAGTGATTTCTTTCTTCTCAAATTACATAATTTCAAAGCAAATCAATATTTTATGTCCATGTATTTATTTATTTGGTTAGTAGCCATGTAATAAGCGGGATAATGTCCAGTCAGCCGGTTGTTATCGCAAACTAAACCCCTTCAGGCTGATACAAGACCCTCCGTTTCGCATTGGAGTCCTGATCACCTTGTCGGGTTTATTGTGCGATAACAACTGGCTGACTGTACATTATACCTTACTTAATGAATGTCGTGGAGGCAAAAAAAAAAAAAAAACAGACACGAAGTGGATATTTTCTTTGCAAAGTGCATTCAAATTGTTTAACACACACTTTGCTGTAGATTATCCTGCTTGTACATGGTCACTAAGCAGCATTGATTAATTACATCTGTCATTGATTTTTACAGCAAATTTTGACTGGAAGGATAAAAAAATAATGGCTAACTTTATCTACGAGTCACAGACACAGAGATAAAGTAGAGATATCATATTGTTTTGAATGAATTAAATAAAAAGCTGAACAAATAATTTGTAAAATGGATAACGTTTCAAGCCCATGTGATGTGTTGCCGCTAAATTTAGTATGTTAGCCAACCTCAATTCAACACTTGTATCTTAAACAACATACATACAGTACTCACACAGCTTGGGGTGATGGTAAAGCATTCAAATTACATTTATAAGGTGCTGTGTCCACTGAAGTTATGCTACCTGCTACATTCTTCATTATTTACAATTGTTTTGTCAGACCAGCAGTGCAGCCAGGAAACTCCACCCCTTCTGCTATTTACGGCAAGCCACATGCACTAGAATAGTGCAGAAGTGTGCGGTTTGGGACACACCTTTTCATGTATCCATTAAGCCAGCATGGTTGAATGAATTAAGAATGAAATCGTGATGTGGTCTTGCATGGTTTCTAGGCTGCAAAAGGCTGCGTATTATGAAACAGTCTCCATTCTGAGCTTCAGTAAGCAATGTGTGATCGCGGGGTGCCCTCTTATGGCATATTTTGTGCAAGGCAGCAATATTAGATGATGTTTAATCATAGTACAATTAAAATTGTCTTGCCTCATCAGCAAAAGATGCATCTGATGGGTCCTGAGTACCTTCTCTCTCCTTCCATGCAAAACAGCTGAATGTCAAACCATACTTTCCTTAAGCGTGTAGTACGGGGCTGATGAACTGTAGCGCTTCACAGATTATTTAAAAAATGGCACTACATGACTTGGTGATTTATACATTTTTTAGTCACTGTTGATCCCAGCTCTAATACTATATTTGCATCTGGAGGTCATTTGAACAGAGGCATAAAACTCTGTTCTTGCAATGTATCATTAAGGGGGACAGCTGAGTAGGCACATTAATATAGAACAGTGATTAAAACTGACTGAAACTACCCTTACATTAAACGTTTAAATGCAAACATGCCATCCAATCAGAATGGAGTATTGCAACAGACCATTCTGCATATATACTTTTAAAGTGTGTAGTCTATACCAAACCCTATTATTATTGTAGTTCCACTTTCAGATATTTTACAGAGAGACACTCTCAAATGGGGGACAATGGGGGTTCATGTCTGTCTGTAGCACTTGACCCCTGTGCAGAGGACCTACAGTAACATCAGTGTCAGAGGGGCAGGTGTTTGGGGTCAGAGAATGTTTGTTTTCTGAAGCCTTCAGAGTCATAACAAACCCCATCAAGAGACATTAAGCACAACAATGACCAGTTCAATATGAAAGTCTGAAATGAAAAGTACAGATGGTCGACCATGCACAAGTTACAAGACACCATTAAATTAGTATGGATCACATTCAGCAAGAATTTAGACCTTGCTAAAGAAATTGCTAGCAATTGATATTGAGTCACAGAGAATCATAAACCAATATAAAGTAGTTTGGTTACAAGACAAAATGTGTAGTTTCTTGTTTTTCATGCCATAATGTTTTTTAGTGGTAGTCAATATTCACTAGTTGTCAGACTTTTTACTCCAGTGAATATTTCTCAGGGTAAATGTTTTTGTGAAAGTCAATTTCTGTACCTCAAAGGCTTAAATTTAAAGGCTTATCTACAAATTGAATTGACATTTTGTGAACAATAGCAGGGCATGCCACACTATATGGGGTAAGTCTCAATAAAACCTGCCATTAAACAGCTTTACGTAAGCTTTTCAGTTAAATTTAAACAGTAAAACAATTATAAAATAAGTCAATAAATGCCATAGCAAAAATAGGAAAAGTAAATAAGTAAATGTTACTCAAAAATATTAAAGCATTGGTTAGGAGTGGTGGTGTTGTAGTGGTCTAAGCACATAACTGGTAATCAGAAGGACACTGGTTTGAAACCCACAGCCACCACCATTGTGTCCTTGAGCAAGGCACTTAACTCCAGGTTGCTCCAGAGGGATTGTCCCTGTAATAAGTGTACTGTAAGTCACTTTGGATAAAAGTGTCTGCCAAATGCATAAATGTAAATGTTTGCCAACAAATATTGTAATGTACACAGCTGGAGTCGTATGGAGGACTGTCTGTGATTTTTGGAGCTTCATAAGAGAAATCTCCATCCACTTGCATTTTAAGGACCTACTGAGCCATAGAGATATTTTTCTATTTTTCTTCAAATGTGTTTTGGTGAAGAAAGAAAGTCATACACACCTGGGATATCATTAATGTGAGTGAATAATTAGAGAATTTTCATTTTTGGGTGAACTATCCTTTTAATAAAAATGTGACCTGACATGAAAATGACTTTTTCCTGAGAACACAGTTCAACCTATATAACATCACGGTTACTAACATAACCTCCTTTTCCTGATGGGGTAATGTAGTGACACTAGGGGACACTAGGGGTCGCTCCTGGGTGCCCCAGACATCTCTGATCTTTGAGAAATGGCCAATGAAAATTGGCGACTGCACATCTCTGGGGGTCTTCACGTCAGGAAGAAAACCACTTAGCTAATAGACGCCACTTCAGGTCATACAGGCGCCTCGTCGAGGGTGCCCTGACCCGAGTGATCATGTCTACCACTGCCGGTGGTAGGCCACTTAATTCTTCGGTGTCCCATCCAAGGGCCAGATGTGGAGATTCCAGAGATTTGGTCACGGGTGCCAGATGGTCTGTGCTGAGGGGAGCCTTGTCAGAGAATACCAGAGCAGGCAGAGGGAGGATTCCCGGGAAGTGAACCGGTCCACCTGCGCTTGACCGAATCGCCTCAAAATCAGCTGGACCACCTGAGGGTGGAGTCTCCATTCTCCCCTGAGCGTGACCTGCTGTGACAGCGACATTTGACGAGAGTGTAGGCCACCTTGGCGGTCAATGTATGCAACCTTCGCTTTGTTGTCCGTCCGGACCAACACATGCTTGCCCCAGATCTTTGGCAAAAGTCTCTGCAGGGCAAGGAATACTGCCAGCAACTCAAGGCAGATGATGTACCAACTCAGTTGTGGACCAGTCCAAGGGCCGGCAGCTGTGTGCCTGTTGCACACGGCGCCCCAGCCACGTTTGAATGTGTCCGTCATAACCACAAAGTGCCTGGAGACCTGGCCTAGGGGAACTCCTGCCCGTAGGAATGCTAGGTCAGACCAAGGGGTGAACAAACAGTGACAGACCTGCATGACAAGCATGCAGTGTGTGCCACGGTGCCATGCCCATCTTGTGACTCGAGTCTGAAGCCAGTGCTGAAGCGGTCTCATATGCATCAGACTGTGTGGCGTGAACGCCACTGAGGATGCCATATGCCCTAGGGGCCTCTGAAAGGATTTTAGTGGCGCCGAAGTATTTTGCCTGAATATACTCAGTCAGTTCAGCAATGACTGCGTATGCTCGTTCATGAGGCACGCCCTCATTGAGACCGAGTCTAACTCCATACCGAGAAAAGAGATGCTCTGAACCGGCGAGAGTTTGCTCTTTTCCCAGTTGACCCGAAGCCCCAGCCAGCTGAGGTGCCTGAGCACAAGGTCCCTGTGTGCACACAACAAATCCCGGGAGCTAGGACCAGCCAGTGGTCGAGATAGTTGAGAATGCGGATGTCCACTTCCCTTAACAGGGCAAGGCAGCCTCTGTGACCTTCATGAAGACACGAGATGACAGGGACAGACTGAAGGAGGACCATGTACTGGTATGCCCGGCCCTTGAAAGTAAACGGCAGGAAGGGTCTGTGTCGAGTTAAAACCGAGACATGGAATTATGCATCCTTCAGGTAAACTACTGCGAACCAATCTTGATGCCAGACACTCGCTAAAATGTGTTTTTTGCGTTAGCATCTTGAACGGGAGTCTGTGTAAAGCCCGGTTCAGAACTAAGTCTAAGATTGACAGCAACCTGCCGCCTTTTATGAGAAAAAACCCTTCTTCATCTCTCCTGGAGTAGCAGGTTCTATCGCGTCCTTCCGTGGAGGGAGGTGGTCTCCGCGTGCAGGGCAGCGGCGTTCTCGACTTTCACCGGAGTTAAGCGGACGCCGTTGAACCACTTTGTGCCTGGCAAACTGAATCACATAGCCGAGTTGGACAGTCCTGATCAGCCACCGTGACAGGTTGGGGAGCACGAGCCACACCCCCAAGCTGGGGATCAAGGGAACAATCATGTTGGACTTACCAGTGGGAGGGGCCTCGCGACAGAGCGGAGCCTGAGGTGCCACTTGTGGCCGTGCCGAGTCCAAGGACATCAAAGCACTTGCCTCCTTATGACCACTCCTGGAACAGCCTGGGACGGGAGAGGAAGAAGTCCGTCCTCGTGTCCCGTGGAGGCCATCACATCATGGGTGGATTTGTGCCACAGCTGGGACCACACCTCCGTGGCGCCAAAACTGCCAGTGGATACCATCTGTAAGGAAACCACCCTTTTGCAAAATGATAAGAAAAGGTAAACAGGGTCCTCCACCCAGCCCTCCACTGGGGGAAGGAGTGGTATTTACCAGCTCCTGTGCAGCAGGTCTCTAACTTCCTGGACTGACGTCTCGGGGGTGCTTTGAAGCCTTTCTTGTGTTCTTAGCGACCGGTCGTGAGACCATTCATTGGCCTTTTCTCAAATATCAGAGATGTCTGGGGCTCCCAAGAGCAACCCCTAGTGTCCCCTAGTGTCACTACATTGACACAATGTTGAGTGAGTGACAGAAGGAGAACACTGTATTATCCAATTCAACCTGTATCGCCAACCCTGGCCGAATGCATGCTAGTGTGTTTTTACTGTGTTCACTTTTTCATTCAACAGCGAAAGCAAAAATTTGATAATCCTAGAAGTTTTGATTAAGAGAAAAAAAAATCCTATTTAAGAGGGTTATGAACTACATGTTTCAAACCATGGCTACAGAAATCATACATTTGTTTAATTTGACTCAAAACTTTATAGTTTCTGAGAGCTCTGGTGACAACTTCCTTATGTAACAACTAACAAGTCCCATTTCCCCCCATAAACGCCAGAGAAAATGAATCCATTTTACTCTTGCAAGTACAATGGATATATTTAGCCATGCCATGAAGCAAGAAAAATAATTACATTTTATCTACTAATTTTAAGTTTCACAGTCAGCCAGCAACAAGCTTACCTGTTCCCCTTCCCTCTTCTTTCTTTCAACACATCTCTGAGCATGACAGATACTTAGATTTTTATCTGTTCATTTTTAATATCATACTCTAATTAGTTATTCTTCAGGTGTATTAAAGTTGAGCTGAATGGTGACTAGATCCATCCTGTTAGCTTTAATTGTCTGTCTTTGTCAGAATTTAATGAATGAGCCGAGCAATATTAAAAATATGTAATGAGATGAAATCCAAACAGCCAACACATTTCCTTCAGCCCGGTGTAAGTGTTAAACACTGTAACAATCATTTATCCCTGTAATGTTGAGCTATACAGTAAAGTGACAGAGGGATGACTACCAGTGTATATCATTATTACCATGCCATCTCAGTTTAAACTAATACATAACAGTTGAAAAAACAGCAAGCTCTCCCATTTTCAGGCTGTATATTTCCATGCATGGAAAAAGATTCTTTGTCAGATTATGCATGACGTTAGAAATGTCAGGTGCCTCGTATATAAAGGAGATGGATGTCAGAATGTGGTGGGGAGGTGGAGAAAGCAGAGGTAGGAAAGAGATGAATGTCAGTGCGGAAAAACAAATGGCGTCTGCACTGTTCCGGCACAGAATTAAACCAAAATTGAGAAGACTGATAGCCTGCTGTAAATTAGAGTCTGCACTGGAGACAAACAGTCATTTAGATGCAAGTTAACAAGTGGGACTGCTTTGTTTGGGGCTGATGGTTTGTCTAAATGCTAATTTATGTTCAAAGTGCGGTCAAAGGCATCATGTATAGACTCAGATAGATTGCTGCAGAGACATCAAACTGCTTTCAAGCCGTGAGTGGGTTATTCTGTTCTGGAAGGTTATTTTCTCCCACTGGCCTAAGTGCGATTGGATTTCAGTAATGAAACCGCCTAATAATGTTCATTGTACTCTTAATCTGGAAACACAATTATTTGTTTTTAATAACACAATGATTAATATGTGTAATTAAAAAGTAACTTGGTATTTAATTAAACAAATGCAGCATGACGGATGTGGAACTGAAATTGTCTCTGAAAACATAATAACAAAATATGTGATATGGCAAAAACTATTATGCCAAAAGAAAAAAAATGGAGTGTTGACTTCCTTTTGAAACAGGATGTTTGGTGGGACACATCAAAGCTTTAAAAAACAAAAAACAAAAATAAACAGTAGGCTTTAGTTAAGTCACAGTCATGAATCAAGATTTGCTACTTGCTAGTTGACTACAGGTAGTATTAGGGGTAGGGACATTGTTATTCTAGAGAATACTTGATTGGACAAATGCCTGGGTAGTGCAAGAGGAGTCACCAATATTTTTGGTCGATTTTCCTAGAACATAAAAAGTTTAAATTTTTAATACATATATTATACATCTGTTCAAAGATAATTTTGCCAACTTTTGGGAGTGCCCTTGCATATAGATCAGAGGTTGCAAACCTTTTGACATTTTTAAACTTGGCATTGTAAATCCATAATTTGGTATGTCCTCCCTCAGCTGCAATGATGCAAGTACACAAATTGGCATGAACAAAAACTGATGACCATGTTATACAGCATGATTTGAGAATGTTCCAATGATCATCTTGTGTGCTTCCATGAAAGCAAGAAAATCTGACATTTTGTATAAAAGGGGTTACATTTCCAGTTTATTCCCTCGTTTAACTACGATTTCAAATCAGATTCAAACTTTTGTGTGCTTGCCATTTGTTATGTAGTTTGAGAGTTACTGCCATTGTGGTTTAAGGAGTGGTGATGCTTGGATGGACATTTCAAAAACAGATAACAATATTTTCCTATTTACATGATGTGTTGCAAAAAGGAAAAAATAAACAAATAAAACAAGAAAATATAGGCTGTAGTCCATTCTATCATGAAACCAACACAAAGTGGACGCGTTTACTTGAATGACTCACCAAAAGTGAAACGCTTTCTGAATTGATTTGTGCTCTCATTTTGATTTCATGGGCTCTTTAAGCTCAATCTTTGGAGGACTCAAGGGAATTCAACAGCAGGGTTGGTTCTGAGTAGCTTCTGACTCTACAGTTCACATTGTAAGAGCAGAGCTATTGACCTGAGGTCAGCTAAAGTTTAGACTGTCTTAATTTCCTGCCTGTCTGCAAAGAAAATACAGAGTCAGTGGGTTAATCCTACAAATCAGCACATCTGAAGCCACACAGAGAGGGGGAAAGTGAAAGAGAAACATCAGACTTGGCTAAGTCATTTTCCTTTTCATGACAGGTCATTTAAAGTGCAAAATTCACAAATGAATCCGTTACAAGCAAAAAATATCAATTTCCTTGATGTTGCATTTTATTGCACTGATAATGTCTTAATACCCTGTTTCATGACACTTCTGAAGGAAGGAATGGAAATGTGGCATGAATACATTAATGTCTCACAGTCTGTGCTACAATCTGGAGAATGGAGAGTCAAGTGAGACCAACTGACACATTTCAGGAGGCAACACACACACACACACACACACACACACACACACACACACACACACACTGCTGGCCATGATGCTGTGAAGGACAAGATTTCCTCCCTTGCCATGCAGCCATATGCAGCCTGGCTGTGTAGGGTGAGATAGATAGTGAGAGCAGAGAATAATTTACACGATGAACAGATGAAGGGTTATCAGTCCATATTCTGCTGCATAAATCTCACAATATAGAAAAAAAAGGGAAGAGAGAAAATCATATAAGATAATATCTGTGCAATACTTTAACATTTTGAAATAGGGCCATATTGTGAGAGCACTTGGCAATGAAGCTCATTCTGTTACTGATATTGGCTAATGTAAATTATATTCTGCCATTTCTCCAGTTAATATTCACATCAGCCATCAGAATGGGAAATGACTTTGATCTCAGTGATTTGGAGCATGGCATGATTGTTGGTGCCAGACGGGCTGGTTTGAGTATTTCTGTAACTGCTGATGTCCTGGGATTTTCACGCACAACAGTCTCGCGAGTTTACTCAGAATGGTGCAATAAACAAAAAACATCCAGTGAGCGGCAGTTCTGCAAACAGAAATGTCTTGTTAATGAGAGAGGTCAACAGAGAATGGCCAGACTGGTTCAAGCTGACAAAAGACTATGGTAACTCAAATAACCCCTCTGTACAATTGTAGTGAGCAGAACAGCATCTCAGAATGCACAACATGTTGAACCTTGAGGCGGATGACACAGACTACACAGCAGAAGACCACGTCGAGTTCCACCTCTGTTAGCCAAGAATAAAATACTGATGCTATAATATATATATACAGCATATTCTATCCTTTTTGTCTCTTTAATTCTTTACATTAAGAAATTTAATGCACAGCTGATGCAGCCATCAAGCTCCGTTTGTTCACTGTCGGACGTCAAGATCCTCCTATTATCAATGTCCCTGTTATAATGTTTAATTCATAAGTTAATTTGAGAGGTGTTGTGGAGAGTATTTGTCAGTAGTCACTCTGCAGACTCTTCTCCATGGGTTTTGCCTATTGTGGTCACTGCAAAGAAGGGGGGTCAAATATTCCTGTGTGTTGATCATGCTCTGATCATTGACAGTCACCCCCTGCCGCACATGGATGTGCTCCTGAGTGAACTTAGGGGCACATCAGTTATTGACCTACACTACAATTGTCCATGAGGACAGTCGTACCATCACAGCTTTCATAACTCACGATGGCCTCTTCAGATAGTGCCGAGTACCAAATGGTCTTGCCTCTTCACCATCTGCATTTCAGAAAATTATGGAAGCTGTGTTGGAAAGCATAAAAGGTGTGCAGAACTATCTGGAGAATTATTGTTAATGGCGTTACTCAGGCCAGTCATGATGTGATCCTGCACGCAGTCATGCAGCATTTGTCAGATGCGGGACTGCAACTGAAGTGTGCATTTCAGCAGCCTCCCCTATTTTTTCTGGGGCATATAATTTCCAAAAATTGACATTCCCTGGATAGTGAGCACATAAAAGCAATAATTGAAGCCCCTGCCCCACATGGCATAGTTTCACTTAGATCATTCTTGGGACTGATTTCGTGGTAAAATAAGATCCTGCCCAACTTCGCATCCATAGCGGAGCCTGAGAGACGCGATGGATACTACGTTTGATTGGACTGTGTCTGCTGATCGCAGCTTCAAAGAACTGAAAGCGCTGCTTGCTGCAAGTCCGGTCCTCACATTATTCGACCCCTCACTTCCCACATTTGTATCGACGGATGCTTCCGACTTTGGTCTGGGGGGTGTTTAAACACAACTACACCCAGACAATGTTGAAAGAACTGTGGCATTTGCATTTAGAAGCAGCTGCTGAAAGAAAGTACTCTAGGGTCGAAAAAGAGGCGGTGGCTTCAATCTGGGCTGTAGAAAAGGGATGACCATATTTGTGGGGCTGGCACTTTATGGCGTTTTATTAACAAAGTTCAGGAGGAGCAAGTTCAATTAATCCGATCAATCACACAGCAAGTAGCATTGAGAGTTTTTGGCATTCGGCCCCAACATTGCCCACGTACAGACCCATACAAGTGACTTGGATCATCAGATTGCAACTCTGCTGCAAAGCATTTACCTTCATCAGAACAGCTCTTCCATCTAAAGCTCTACAGCTAATTTGTTTCACAGCATCGACTGCTACCACTTGAAGTGGTACTTTTACTCTGTCTTTATGACAATAATACAGAGTCATGAAATGACTTGCATTACTTTGAAAAAAATCTACAAAGCTCCAAACCATACGCTTAAGTTTGGTACAGTAACATCAGACTACTTTATTTATCTGGGCACTCAGATTCAGGTGCCTTCTAATTTTCATGACAACCAATTTTAAATGATGTGTTTAAATGATGTATTTCCTGACATTGTTTCACATATGTTCCCGACATTTAATCTTGCAACAATTATTTTCAGGCATCCGCAGTCGCTACGTTTACCTCATTTTCTATTGTCTCAACACATCCCTAAGCAGTACAAATGTGCTGTCCAACCATGCGTCTAGACCACCCACTACATCGCAAGCAGTGCAATGTGCTGTCCAAACTCAACAACTGTGGTGTCTTTAGGGTCATACGACACACTTCCACTACATTGCAAACAGTGCACACGCTGTCCAAGCGCTGCAACTGCGCCATCTTTCGAGCTGTGCAACAAAACCTCCTACTGCACTGCAAAAAGCATAAATACGCTGTATAAGTGCCGTAACCGTGACATCTTTAGGGTCATTTAACGAGGGCATTAATTTAAATTTTCAATCTGACAACTCCCATCCAGGCCTTCCAATCGCTAGCACACTATCTCCATTACAGCGGATCCCACTTAAATCCGATTTATCAGAAAAAAATCTATACTCAAGCCTTACTCAGTCCCTTCTGTAGGGGCGCCACAACAACAGCAGTCCAAAGGCCTGTTCGAGCACCAAATCCGCCATCTGATGCATTCGGGCGGAAGGGATGCTAAAGGTCTTCCACACAAGGGACAGACATCGAGCTCAGGTCAAGTCTTGAGCCTCGAGCCCTCCTCCAGGGTCAGCAAGTCACATATGTTTACGCTATCCTCAATGTAGGATTACATTAACTTGTGAACTACTGAAATGCTCAGAACAGATCACAGAGCACTCAGTACACTGCTTGCAATACAATGTTGTTTACCGACTTGGGTCTCTTAATTTTGCTGCAGACTGTTAATCCAGGTTGCCATTGACATAAAATGTGGATAGTGCTACAGAACTGGAAATTATTGCTTTTGTTCTCTGTCTATGGATGATTTCATCTCTGCTTTGGAATTCTGTCCAGAGTTAGCCCTGCTGCGTGAACAAATTGGACAGGGCTGGCCCAAAAGCTACCATGAGCTGGAACCTGATCTGGTGCCGTTCTCCCATATCCGTGATGAACTGTGTGTAGACGGTGCACAGGTAATGAGAGGTGAGTCACACAGTCACACAGTATACTAGTCAATCTGGTGCATCAGACACACTAAGTAATAGTTTAAATCAAATGAATGCTGCGTGATCTGTTTTGATGGCCTCAGATGTATGCACCAGTGCAATATACGGTTTCCTTTTGCCTAACATGCCAACTGAATGACAAATCTGCTAAAACCACCCCTGCACCACTTCAGCCCTTTTAGCTTGCCACTGGAACCATGGCTGAAACTAGGAATAGGGGGACCTTTTGATTGTGGTCCTTCTGATTGTCGTTTTGCAATAACCCTAGTTGATTAACACAGTAAATGGGCAGGAGTAGGGGTTACTTCAAACGTAACCACCTAAGTTGTCACATCTTTCCTCCAGTCTGTTTTCAGTAGGAAATCTACAGTATGTTGTGACTGGCAATGGGACACAATTCCTCTCCAGTACATTTGCAGACTTTTTACACAAGAGGGGAATAATTCACATACATAGCAGTGTGTATTACCCTCAGTGTAATGGTGCCACGGAGAGATGGAACAGAGTTTAAAAGGAATGATTCCTCTCTGCTGAACAAAATTGGAAGCCATAGAAATACACAGTGACTGAGTTCTTACTAAATTACAGAGCTACTCCACATAGCACCACATGTGTTTATCCATCAGAACTGTTTCACAACAGAAAAATTTGCACAAATCTGGACATCTTTCCTGTGGGGCACAAGAGTGTGTGGCCCAAATGTGCTCAGGTGAAAGATACTGTGACAGACAAACAGCACAAAACCAAAATGTGCACAGACAAAAGGCGTGGAGCTAAATGCCATACCTTCAAACCTAGGGATCAGGTCAGAGTGAAGAGACCTGACCATGTCAGGAAGGGAGCTCCAAAGTTCTCACAACCTCTGAACATTGAGAAACAAATTGGACAGAGTACTTTAGTACTGAGTGACAAATAGAAATGGAATGCTTCCTGTCTTACACATTACTCGGGTCCTGCTGAAATTCAACATGCTGACTTACAGTCGCAGGTAGATCACCAACATGGTTGAAGGAATAGGAGTTACAGTAAAAGTTAGTGCTCCGTTGTTAGCATTGTAACTGCATGGTTCTAATAACAGTTTTATGAACAGTTATGCTTGCCTAAATTCTCACAGATTGTTGGGTATATTTGTTTAAGAATAGGCTGTAATGTTACTATATCTACAGTGTGTTACTTTGAGTCAAACCTGTGTTTGTATGCTTGAGAATGTCTAAAAAATATTTTTTGTCAAACACTTATTTCAGAATAGTAACAGTGATACAGAGAAATCTTTCTAGAAGGGGAGAAATGTTGTGTTCTGCTGTTGTGCTACTAGATGGCAGTACCGTATCTAGATATGTGATAGATGACCCGGAGTTTAAAAAAAAACAAAAAAACTGCATTGTACACTATGTGTTTCGCTACTGTTTTACACTACAAAGTGCAAATTAATGATCCTCGTTTGGCCAGCGGATGATGTGGCAAACCTGATGTGAATAGCCTCATCACCATTGCCATTAAAACGCAGAGTGCTCCTCTTCTCGGGGAGCTGGTTTCTATCTCCTTGTGTGCACACCCTGGCATCCTCGTATGTCCAGGAGCAGAGTGGGGAGGGTAAAGGCCGAGTTAGATGCATTGCCGTACCCAGACCCTGGATCCCAAGCTCAAATTAGTTGTGACGTAGGGGAAAGGAAGACATGCAGCCTTACCGTTACACTCGCAGCCACCACGGAGGGCAGCATGTTGCGGCCACTGTACCTTGCCCACGTCCTGGACCATTCCTTTGGATACTGACCATCCTGCAATGAGCCTTTATTTTACAGTGAGGAGGCCACATTTTCCTTTATTTTTGGTACGTTCCCCCTTTAATTCCCCTTTATTATGTTAATTGTTGTTTACGATATATGCCTCTCTGAAACCTGAAGTCACACCCACTGTGTCTGATTCTTGCTAACCCCATTGATTAAAAAGTACATATAAATACAACTACCCATATATTTAATCTGTCTTTCATCATCTTTAGATGATGGGAAAACTAGAACAATTAAATTCTACACCTTTGTCTCTCCAGAGTGTCCTTTACTCCTCTACTCCATAAAATAATAAGCAATTTGTTAAACAATAAATTCAACTAAAGACAATGGAATTTGCTTCATTTTTGAGTGCTTTGCCAAATCAAATATTTGGTCCACCATACATCATAGAGCATCTGACATTAAGTAGCTCAGTGTGTAATGGCAGGATAGAGAGGAAGGCACACGGACTCGCCACAGATTGATTTATGGAGGCAGAAGGTAGTAAATCACCAGCTTGAGGGCAAGACCGCCTCACAGGGCTCGAATAACAGGCCTCCAGCCAAAATGCTCTGGAAGTAATCTATCAAGACCTGTAACAGTCAGACCCATGGGGTATAGAGGGTCTACAACCTCTCTGGTCTCTCAGAGACACCAGCTCCCACCACCAGGAAACTCTTTTTATCTTTGAAACAAAGGCGTAGATTTGGTTTGAAAGTACAGGGAAAGGAAATATTGCAAACATAAAATTGGGAAAAAGGAAAAAAGGAAAATTTATATATATATATATATAAACATATACAGTACATGTACCAATCACATGTAATGAGGACTCAAAAAATCATACATATAGAGCAGAGACATTCATCACTCAGACCAGCAGACTCATAAATCTCAACAGTTTTTACACAAAACTATACCATTGATCACACTTCCATACATTAATGTACGAGTCCAGTAAAACAGTTAATGTGTAATGAAAGATTAATAGTGATGTGTTGGTCATACATACAAACAGCATATAAATTAATTGATGGACAGTCTGGGATTAACAGACTAATCAGTCACATTGCTAAAGATGGATGTGAGTATTGGCAATAGAGAGATGTAATCAGGGGTGGACTGGCCAGAGGAAGAACTGGGACTTTTCCCAATGTGCCGGCTGCGAAACGGCCGAAGCCCCCAACAACTTTAGGGATGGTTTTTATTTCAAATATTGGGCCGGTTTCTCTTCCCAGTCCGCCCATCGATGTCATGTACAACACAATGGAAATTACTGTTTCATTTCTTCAAAAATTCTTTGGCTTCAGACAACATTCTTATAATTCAAAGTGAACCTATGGACCCCTCATTACAGTAATGGATGCTCTTTTAAGATTATAGATCACTTTTTTTTTTTTACATCATATCAATTCAGAAATAATGGTCTACCTCCAGGGTTTCAGGGGATTTCAGGGGTTTGCAGATTGTGGAGGTTTACTGAAAGAGTGAAAGATCGATCTTGCGATTTAAGAATTTATATCAAGATCATTCAAATGAAGACTGCGATGCCTCGGAAACTAGTAAGAAGGTATATTTGTAGTAATTAATAGCATTAGCTAAGAGATCCTTTATTTCATATGCAATGTTGGGTGTAACGTGTTACAAAGTAATGCATTACTGTAATTAAATTACTTTTATCTTGAAAATTTTAAGTAAGGGATTACTAATTTTTTTAGTAATTTAAACAATTATTTATGACGTACTTGTGTTACATACTGTATAGACTTTCAGCAATTCTATATAAAACAATATTGAATTTAAAATTTTTATTTAACGTCTAATGACAACATTTGTTTTCTAATTCAACGCCGCCCCTTTAAATGCATTGGTATGCCTGGGCGCTTAAGCGCTTATTTCCCCACTGCGCCTTGTTAAAACTGTTTAATGTTACCATACTGTATTGAATGTTGCCTGCTTAAATGAAATACAGCCTTTTGCAACAAATGTACTTGCTTAGAGAAGAAATTATAAAGATAGTGATTGATTTTGCATTTATTAACCATTTAGGAACAGTTTAAGAAAAGTTCAAAAATAATTTATTTGATGTTATAGGATTTATTTGAAATAATTAAAATAATAACTTGATGTCTATCCTTTTATTGTCCATCTGGTCAAAGATGATATGGGTTTTAGACAAGTGATTAGTAATTTAATTACTTTTCAGACAAAGTAATTGGTAGAGTAATCTAATTACAATTTAGAAGATGTACTTAGTAATTAGTCATTAATTACTTTTTTGGAGTAACTTACCCAGCACTGTTCATATGTAAGCAAAAGGGACATTTTAACTGAAATATACTCATATGAATCAAAATCTAATTGAAATCGGATTTGAATTGAGAGCTTGTGAATTGGAATTGAATCGGGAAATCTGTATCAATACACAGCCCTATTTGTTAACGTTTATAATGAAAGTTCTTACAAATAATTGCCAAGAAAATCTTGGTTTTTATACACAAGACAGAGTAAAACTGGCTTTCACTCAAAATTTCATATACAGATTCTGATTTTGGTGTTTCCTTCAAAGGGGGAACAGTTCAAAAGCAAATCTAATGAGAAACTGCTAAATAGATACTTCCTCTTCTCATCATCGTTAAAAAAAATTCACTCCTGCCAAGTAATCAGCATATAAGAAATCTGTGATTATTTATGCTCATCTTCATGGTAACTAATGTAATCACAAATTTCTGTTCAAGAGATTCAGATGTGGTTGAGGGTGATGTGATTTTCCTTGGCGGCACCTCAGCCAAACTGGTGTGATACAGCATGTTTAGATTTTCATCTGATCTGGAATGTTTTCAATAACAAAGGGCTAAACCAAAACTGACTGCACAGACCAGCCTGGGGCAAAGAGTTAGGAATATATATTGGGTAATAACCATGATCCAAATATAGGTCTCCTACAATCCATGGACAAATTACGCAATTACGCAATGTACAGTATTTCAGAGAAAAAGAATGCTGGTTCATACATCCAATACAAAAACACCTGAGAAACATAACAAAGTGCAGGATGAAGGCTCAGTCTCTAACAGAGGAAAGAGCAATACTGCCATCTGCTGTGAACAGCTCAATATAATAACTTGTATCCATTTTGTTTACAGTAATATGACAAAATAATTGTATTTGCATAGACTCAGGGACCACCCACCCAGACGCTCGGCCAACCAGTAGAACCCCAATACAAAAAGGCATGTGATGGACTTTTGAAATGAGGAGGAAGAGCCAGAGATTGATAGAGGAAGAACCATATACCATAAACACACACACACACACACACATATATATATATATATATATATATATATATATATATATATATATATATATATATATATATATATATATATATATGTATATAAACATATGGGTGACTGCATATTTGTGACAATAACTCTTCAATTTAGTAATGAATACCACAACCAGCATCAAAAATTATAACAATAAATATGGGGGCTGGGGTAATACCAATTATTTAATTGGTATTTAAATATTTTAACTTAATTAAAATTCAAAAAATCTAAAAATCAAAGTATGTGAAAATGCACAGCTGAGCTCACACAATTAAAGGCCAAAATTAAATGACAGAAGTCATCATTGTAAGGGGGATATGGGCCCAAATTATTTCTTGGACAATAGGAGTCAACAAGGTTGAGAATCACTGTCTTGGATTACATGTATTTCCGGAAAAGATTGGTTTGGTGATGGTTATAACAGTACTTTTAAGATTATACATATTTGTCTTGAAGTTTTGTCATGTTTTGTGTATGAGGTATGTTGGCAGACATGAAAATGTCTGCTTAAATACATGAATGTGTAGCCATAGTGAGGCAGGAACTCCAGAGTTGGTCCAGAGCGTCAGAGCTATGTGACACTGCTCCAGATTCTGTGCCATTATCAAAGGATTTGTCATGGATGTATTTGATGATGTGATATGTCCCCACATAAGCCTCTTCACATGCAGGCTGGATCTGCTCCTCTGAAAGCTCAAAGGCAAATTCCCCTCTGTCCCAAAGCTCGAATGTAAATGAAAATGGGATGCTATTCAAACAAGCCCAATCTTGAGAGGAGCCAGAGAACAGGTCTATTTGAAAAGAAAGTGACAAAGTCATGGCAGTATCAGTGATAGCCTGAAATCTCCTTTAACATGGGAGCTAGAACTGTTGCTATCTTCAGCAAGAAACAAACAAAGAGTGCCAATTCACTCACAAAGAATGTCTGGACCAGACCCTACTTCATAGTCCATCCCATGTACAGAAAGCATGGCATTAGCTGCAGCCAAGCCAACCTCCTTCGGGTTTATGCCATAGACATCAGAGAAGGCAAAATATGTGAAGACTTACATTCAGATATTACAGATAGTTATAAGTCTAATTATTTGTTCTGGCAATGATTCAATTTGATAATGGTCCTTTACAAAACAATTCAATACATCATGAAATCTGAGATCAGGTCATGATTCGGTTTACTTTGATTCAATTATTTTAATTTTGATATATGAAGATTCATAATAATTTTGCAACTGAAAATAGGTCAACAATTGTGTTGAAATGAACACATAATACACACACACACACACACACACACACATGAATAGTGATATTTTGATGGAATTCTGTAAATGCAATGAAATCAATGCAAGTCAATGGGGTCCAACACTTTCAAGCACCGAAAAGGACACGAAGGCAGCATACAGGTAATGCATACGATTCAGGTGGTTTAATCAATGCGATCGATCAGTTTGGATTACACATATTGAGTCAATTACCTGTATGCTGCTATTATGTCCTTTATGGAGCTTGGAAGTGTTGGACCTCATTGACTTGCATTGTATGGTTATATTCACATCAAATCTCCATTAAAATACCATTGATAATGTTCCGCATAAGAATGAAAGTCATACCTGTTTGAGGTGGCATAAGGGTGAGTAAAATAAAAAGAGAATCATATTTTTTGGTGAAATATTCCTTTAAAATCCAAATGATGCATTTTCACTGTCATAGTGATGTGTCAATGCATTTTTTACACCACTATTTAAAAGTGAAGTATGTAGTTTCTGCGGCACTAGTGTCACCAAACAGAAATACTTTTTTTTTCTCCCAAACATGTTTAGAATGTTTTCAAACAGGTTTCCTGAACACACCAACCCCTCCCCCATGTTCCAATTGTCAGACAAACAGAGCCACAGAGTTTATACTTTCCAGTAAATCAATGACTTACTTGTCTCTGCATATTAAACTGGGATTAGACAAAATATTTCAAAAGCCAAAGAATTACTCACTTCACCTTTAAATTGATAAGCAAACAAACAAATGAACAAAAAACATCTTATGCTGATTTTCGTCCTCTGATGAGCTTGAGTCACCAGTTCATTGTAGTTTGAAGCTGAGACACATGGGTGTCCATAAGGAACCAGAAGCTGTTGTCCTTATGAGTGAATGGTAACAGCTTGGGATTCTTTTTTGAGACTGGAACTGTACCATGATAATTAAAAGCACAGCAATCAGTTGAGAGTCCAACCACTAAAAACAGAGGAGAAAAAATTATAAATATGAATAAAACATGACAAAAAGGCATGGCGACTGATTGGGCATGTGAGCTTGTGACCCTTACTACCCCAGTGGGTGTTGAAGTTCCAGTTCAGGTCAACACCATGACAATAACAACCATCAGGTGGGGCAGATCTAGATTTTCTCCATAAAATAGTCTGTAATCCTATTTGGTTCCCAAAACCATATAACCACCCCTAACTTCAAAAAAACTTAAGGTAATATCATTTATCTGTCACTAGCAGCACCAAACACAACTGCAAAAATAATGACCCTCCAATTGTTAGGACAAACAAGTAGTCCCGCCCCAAACTCACACCACTGGATAAGCTAATGTTGTTGTCTGTCCCAGTCATTTAGCTCACATACAGATTGAGTTACTAGTGGTGCAGAAATTCCACATTTCACCTTTAAATCACTGATTTAAATTTGAACTTCAAATTTCCTTGCTTAATAATGTGGATATAGACATAAAAAACAAGCATCTAATAAAAAAAGTATATTGTAGTTACAAAAATAAAAGCCAGTTTACAGTCTTATTGATACAAGAATACTGTATATATATATAACCATCAACGTTCACAACAGGCGTCATGTAGAAATCCAGGTTTTGGACCGTTTGGTTGATCTTCTCATCAGTTTTGAAAGTTCTAAGAATCCGTACAGTTGACAAATCAGTATTCATTGAACACCATTGCTGCCATTACTTTCTTATTTCTTATTTATGCCAGTCTCTTTTAAGTAAACACAGTAATTTAGTTGACACTTACAGAACACTTATGAGAAAATACCCCCTGGAGCAATCTGGTGTTGAATGCTTCGCTCAAGGGCACAACCATAATGGTGATCTTAACAGCACACCACCATTATGAGGTCGTCTTTGACAAACCACTGGCAATAAACCGAAGCAATCGATTCCCTGGCATGGATTCAATAGTTCATCCAAACAGCTTTCTTTTGTTTGCCATAAGGATTCACATTTATCTGAGAGCTTTCAAGCAGAAAACAACTCGTTAATCAATCTATAAACCTCAAGATTAATTACAGGAATAATATATTTGTCAAAAGTCAGTTCTTCAGTGTGAAAGAACAGGCTCTTTAATGAAGTATAAGGAAATAATAATAATATTAATATTAATAATAATAATAATAATAAAACAAAACAAGAAAGTCTATTATATAATGTAGTCTGAAAGTAATACAGTTAGTGATCAGTTGGGTATACTGTATAATTTACACATAACATGTCCAAGCAGCATCATCAAGATTTAGGTTAGAAGTTCTTAGAATGTATAAGCAAATTTATATTTTATGTGCTGTGACTAGTCATTATTTTTCTTAAAATGTTCAGCCCCCGTCTAACTCAATGTAATAAGCAAAATCTCAAAATAAAAAACTGTGCAAAGACTTGATACACTGGCAACTGTAGCAAAACGTCTTGAAATGCCACTCAACCGACCAGAGCGTCTTTACACAACTGCATTATGATGAAGCGCTTCAAATATATTCTGCAGAGGTGCGCTGACTGTCCAAGTGCTTGTGAGTTTAGTTTTCTTCAATCTTTTTTTTTGTGATTTCATCCCCAATTTGGAATGCCCAATTTCCAATTTGTTCTAGGGCCTCGTGGTGGCATAGTGATGCACCTCAATCCGAGCGGCGGAGACACAGTGTGTGTGGAGAATTCACGCTATTCTCCACGACATCCACACATAACTCACCACGCGCCTCACCGAGAGCGAGAACCACACATCATAGCAACCACGAGGAGTTGGCCTCATGTGATTCTACCCTTCCTAGCAACCGGGCCAATTTGGTTGCCAAGAGACCTGGTTGGAGTCACTCAGAACTCCCAGTATTCGAACTCATGACTCCAGGGGTGGTAGTCAGTGTCAGTACTCGCTGAGCTACCCAGGTCCGTTAAATTTTTTTCTTAAAAAGTCATGGAATAACTGCAACATCATAACCACACATTGCAAGACTGCAAAAGTTACTAAAACTGTATACCTTTCTGACATTGTGGCAGCGAGGGCGTGGTCAAGCGCCCGTCCAGGGGAGAAAGCGGTAAGGGCGCTTGCACCTGAGCCAAATTATGTCTAACACCTGTCTCTAATTTCAGTGAGCATGGGGAGAGCGGCATAAAAACAGCAACAGAACCTCCAGACGAGGGAGAGTGACACGCGTCAGTCCAGTGTTGCCGCGTACAGAGAATCAGATAAGCTTTATGTTAATTGAGAAGTTTCTTGAGAACCAGAGAAGCTTTATGTTAATTGAGAAGTTTCTTGAGAACCAGAGAAGCTTTATGTTAATTGAGAAGTTTCTTGAGAACCAGAGAAGCTTTATGTTAATTGAGAAGTTTTGGTTGAAGAGTTGTGAGCAGTGCTGTGGACATTAAAACGTACTTGTGAAGAACTACGTCTTCGTTCCCTCCGTCGTCATACATCTTTACAGACATGTTAACGCATTATAATAAGACCATCAAATGGATGCAGGGCTCTGTGTCAGGGTGGACGAAATTCCAGTATCTCGTCTTATGCAAAACCCTGACACATGGTAAAGAATGCGCATTCCAAAAAATCCTTATAGCCTATTGGAATCACATGATTATTTTTATCAGTTGCCATGCCTTAATTTTACATTTCTCACAGCCAAGGATAATAGCGCTCCCTTGCAGCGAGAGATGAGATCTAACACATGAGCCCTGCTTCCCTTAGTTACTGATGCCTTGAAGTTCTCCTGTTGGCATCTGTTTTGCCAGAAAGCATGGAGAAGCGATTGCACCAATAAATTACCTCAGCGATTATTATATAACACATTTGTCAACCGTTAACCATAATGTATATATGTATATAAGGTGGGTAATTTTAGAACCACTGATCTAAAATGTCTATATAGCAGTAAAAATTTACAAATATATTTATAATCGATTCATGTACTCAAATATTTTTTTTTGAAAGGATTCGTCAATATTTAACATTTCTAAAGCTGTAAATAAAGTTATTACAGGACTGTGCCTAATCTGTAAGTCTCACACATTTGTAATTGGCTTTGGACAAAACATCTGCTAAATGACAAAATTTAAATGCAGTTACTCACACCAATCCGAAAAGGTCAGTTCAGTCAGAACTGTAAGAATCAAGTATGTATTCCAGTACAGTTATGGTATTACAGTATATTACTGTAGTGTAAATACTTGTTACAAAATTTACAGTATCACTTACAGTACTGACAGCATAATCTGTACTCTCTGACTTCATTGAGCAAATCTTTTACACACTGTGTGATCAGTTTGGTGTTTTGTACAAAGAGTTTTGAAAATGTACCACTTGCATGTGCAATAACTAATACAACCATAGCAATAATAAAAAAATAAGGACAAATATTATGGTCGTTAAACTGTGTGCATATCAATTGTAATTTAATTTACAAAATGCCATTTAAAATAGTTTTATATCTAGTATATAATGTCACACTGCAGGAAGATATCCACGTAGTATAAGTACGCTCTTATTGTACCGCTATTACAAGATCATGTTTGTAACAATTAGGCAAACAAATTATCTTTATAAATTCAAGAAACGCTTGACCAGTGGTACCTCACCTTCAAAAAAGGTTATATTTCTGCCTATAATGTCTGTCCAGATACTGAAGAAGCCCTGGATTTTCCTCAACAATCTGATCCATCCAAGCCAAAAATCTGTTCATGAAAAATAAAAAGTTGTCAAAAATTTGGATTGCCATTCTTTCAGCGAGCACCTATCACCCGTGACCTGTCTCTTATTAGCACTGGTCTTAATGAGAACATGAGGATGCCAGAATTATTCATTATATCTAAAATATATGTTCTGGGTATATTCTCGGTATGAATAGATTTAGATTTTCTTATTTCAGACATTGGATGGTACTTGGAATATTCATACTCCAAAATAGTTCCTTAAGGTTTTGCAGCCCTGAAAATGTTTGAGATGTTAAGAGTTACTGAATAAGCTAATGAGTAGGTGGCAAAGCTAAATCAGACACAGTTATGTGATTAGTAATACCACTGTTGATATCAGAAAGATGACAAATGTCAGAAAGAAATGATGCAAGTCAAGTAATTTATATTTGTATAGCGCCTTTCACAACACACATCGTTTCAAAGCAGCTTTACAGAAGATCAGCATTAACAGAAGATAAAACTGTAATGTCTATGAGTCTTCATTACGTAAATAGATAAAATATGATTGTGAATTGTGTTTAAAAATAAGTAAATAAAAAAATTATTGTATTTATAACCCCAGTGAGCAAGCCGAAGGCGACTGTGGCAAGGAACACAAAACTCCATAAGATGTTGATTAATGGAGAAAAATATCCTTGGGAGAAACCAGACTCATTGTGGGGGCCAGTTCCCCTCTGGCTAAAATCATGAATATAATGCCAATATTACTTATGTACAGTTAAAGTCATGGTTTAAAATTATTAAACTAAAGTGTTATGGGACAGTGTTTAAACATTGATTTTGTTTGAACTGTAAGATTAATGGTAATGTCTTTGAATTCTATCCTGCATTAACTGCAGAAGTTTACATAGATGACATTGTCCTTGTTAGCTGGATGATGAAGGCTTTTGTTGGCAATTGGTAGTCTCTGTATTCCATTTCAAGAGTGTAGTCCATCATTAGACCGAGGTGATGCAGGCAGAGATCAGTGAGGTGCATCGCAGTTCAACATGGCCGGTAATTTCGGTGAGGTCCATCTTAAGTCTAATATATATATACACACACACATATATACACTCACCTAAAGGATTATTAGGAACACCTGTTCAATTTCTCATTAATGCAATTATCTAATCAACCAATCACATGGCAGTTGCTTCAATGCATTTAGGGGTGTGGTCCTGGTCAAGACAATCTCCTGAACTCTAAACTGAATGTCAGAATGGGAAAGAAAGGTGATTTAAACAATTTTGAGCATGGCATGGTTGTTGGTGCCAGACGGGCCGGTCTGAGTATTTCACAATCTGCTCAGTTACTGGGATTTTCTAGGGTTTACAAAGAATGGTGTGAAAAGGGAAAAACATCCAGTATGCGGCAGTCCTGTGGGCAAAATTGCCTTGTTGATGCTAGAGGTCAGAGGAGAATGGGCCGACTGATTCAAGCTGATAGAAGAGCAACTTTGCCTGAAATAACCACTCGTTACAACCGAGGTATGCAGCAAAGCATTTGTGAAGCCACAACACGCACAACCTTGAGGCGGATGGGCTACAACAGCAGAAGACCCCACCGGGTACCACTCATCTCCACTATAAATAGGAAAAAGAGGCTACAATTTGCAAGAGCTCACCAAAATTGGACAGTTGAAGACTGGAAAAATGTTGCCTGGTCTGATGAGTCTCGATTTCTGTTGAGACATTCAGATGGTAGAGTCAGAATTTGGCGTAAACAGAATGAGAACATGGATCCATCATGCCTTGTTACCACTGTGCAGGCTGGTGGTGATGGTGTAATGGTGTTCGTTTAAATGCCACAGCCTACCTGAGCATTGTTTCTGACCATGTCCATCCCTTTATGGCCACCATGTACCCATCCTCTGATGGCTACTTCCAGCAGGATAATGCACCATGTCACAAAGCTCGAATCATTTCAAATTGGTTTCTTGAACATGACAATGAGTTCACTGTACTAAAATGGCCCCCACAGTCACCTGATCTCAACCCAATAGAGCATCTTTGGGATGTGGTGGAACGGGAGCTTCGTGCCCTGGATGTGCATCCCACAAATCTCCATCAACTGCAAGATGCTATCCTATCAATATGGGCCAACATTTCTAAAGAATGCTTTCAGCACCTTGTTGAATCAATGCCACGCAGAATTAAGGCAGTTCTGAAGGCGAAAGGGGGTCAAACACAGTATTAGTATGGTGTTCCTAATAATCCTTTAGGTGAGTGAGATATATATATATATATATAAAAAGACAAAAGATCAGCTGATATTCTGATGAAAAATATAAAAATCGAATTATTTCATTTTTAAAGTGCTTTTCCATTACGCAAAGGAAAGGTTGACCAATCATTCAGGTCTGTGTTTCCCAAAAGCATTGAAAGCTTAAGTTGATTATAGAGACCATTGGTGAAAAAAAAAAAAATGAAAAAAAGAAAAGAGTAACACGCTGAAATCTCTACTCAACATTTACCCATCTAACCACAATATAATAGTTGATTTTGTTCAATGTTCTCTCTGCGAGTTCCCTAGAAGCTTTTGGCCAATAAAAAGGCTTTGAATCAGTTGTTTTGGAAAATATTTTATTAAAAAGCATTTTTGTCCACAGTAGTTAAGACTTTGGCACCTAAAAATCACAAACATAAAGAGTACGCACCCATAATCTGCATTCCATCAAAATGCATACATAAAAGGGATAAATAAAAATAGAAAACACATTTTTATTTCTTCATTAACACAGTGCTTTCCTTTGTCTCCTGACAGAAACAGAGGCCACAGAACAAACCAATCAGATTAAAGAGGGGTGGAAATTTCATCATAATACAAAAAGGTGCCTACAAGGCACAAAGGATTTCATTGTGAGACAGTGCATATTTTAGAATAGAACACCAAAAAAACTTTGATCACTGAAAAAAAAATCAAATAAAAAAATACAAAAATCACAAAATCATTAAAACACATTTTAAATCAGACAATAGGCTAAAAATACTGAAAAACACAAAGGCGGAATGTGTTGATTCTCTGCGGATGTTCTAATGATATAAATTTGAAATTAATCTGGAAGACAATGATGTGCAGTGATATAGATCTTCTGCAAGACTTTGGAATTGAAACAAATCAGTGGAATTTGTATGTATATGAACGGTGACCCTCCTTTCTATGGCGAGACATGAGGAAACAACCAACCAATTGGCTGAGGACTCAACCAATCAGAAGAGTGAAAAGTTTTATCTCCAGGTGTGATGTCACAGGTCGGCGGTTGGGTGGAAGCAGCAGGACAGAGTTTGCAGTGTGGGTGAAGATAAGGATGGAGAAGCACTGACGGAGCTAAGTACAGTCTCCAATTTTAGGGGAAAACTGATATGCACATTTATTCTAGAGGGCTCTGGGCATCTGCTAGCAGGTCTGGTCTGAGGCACTCAATGGGACATTGGATGTTCTGTAGGGAAAAGTAAAAAGTGTATTTCATGGCTAAATCTCCAAATGTTTGATACTTAAATGTGAACAAGTAAGCAAAATTGACCCTATTTACTTTAAGCATGCCCATGGTCAATCCATGCTCATTACAAACTGTTTTTTTGTTTATATCCAATTGTCTGTCAAATGTATTCTATGAAAGACTCACGAGTTTACGTAGGGCATTCTCTCTGTAGCGGTCGAAAGCATCTGTGCGCACTGGAGGCTGAATGAGGTCCACGTCAACTTCAGCACCAGGTCGACGGCAGTTCTCACAACGCCAGCCCTGGGGAAACAGCATGGTACTATATAATCCTCAGACTAATCCCAAACCAGACTCTAACCCTACTGCTAAAGACAAACAGGTGTAAAAATGTTTTTCATTACCTGTTGCCCTCCGTAGCAGGTACAGGTGCAGATGGCTCCGAGATACTCCTTCTGCCACTGGTTCCCCACCTGGTACAACTTCCCCTCATCATAACAGGTGGACTCATCTAGAGCAGAGCACATTTAAAAAGTCAGTAAAGTAACCAGATTGTGATGCAATTGTAAAACAGCATAAAACGTTAGTGTCACAAAACTTACGGGGTTCACATTTGAACTCTCCTTTCCCATTGCCCAGGCAGGTGCAGCTCATCATGTCCCCATTCTCAGCATGGCGGTCCCACTTCTCGCCAATTCTGTAGTTGTGGCCATTGTCATGGCACCACTCTGCAGATTGAGAGATGTACGTTGGTTAGTATATCAACTCTGTGCATGCTCTTCGTTCTCAGTACCTGGAGAAAGATTTTTGAGTAACATTGTTGTTGTTCCCAGAGAATTCATCCTTCACACACACACACACACACAGCATCATGAGGTCTTGCTTCATGAGGCTTTCATTCATACAGTTGTTGTAGTAAATAGTGAGCTGGTCTCAGAATTTAATATTATCTAGTTACAGGGTGAAAATACAAATCTGAGACATGAACCAACCCCTCTCAGGCTGTCATGTTTGATGACTTGAACAAACATGTCAAGAAAGTTTAGCATGGGCAACAGTATAGAGTGTATAATTTTGTTAAACAATAATTATATGCCAGTTAAGTTCTGAAGTGCATTCCTTGAACAAAGATACAGTGGGGTTCAAAAGTCCTTGTGAAAATACCTTTATTTAGCATTTTTCACACAGAGTATATTTATTTATTACAACTTATGTTATCAACATAACAATTTGAGTGAACATTGAATTGAAAAATTAAAGCCTGAAATTAGAAAGCAGAATCTGTTCTGTTAAATATTTCTTATTTATTTTACATCATAGTGTGTCTTTAATTCTCTCATCATTTACCCTCTTGCCATCCAAGATGTGTATGACTTTAATTGTTCTGCAGAACACATATTATGATTTTTTGTAGAATATTTCAGCCCTGTTGGTCCATACAATGTAAGTGATAGGTGCCAAACTTTTTACGCTCCAAAAAGCACATAAAGGCTTTATAAAAGTAATCCATAAAACTCCAATGTTTTAACCCTTATCTTTACAGGTTATATGATAGGTGTGGCTGAGACACAGATACATTTTTAAGTCTTTTTTTTTGCTATAATTTCAACTCCCTGCCCAGTAGGGGGCGATGAGCATGAAGAATGTAAATCACCAAAAAACACAAGTGAAAAGTGAAAAGTGAAAAGTGGAGATTGACTGAACTGGGAGGTGAATTTACAGTAAAAATTACATAAATATTTATCGGTTTCTCACCCACACCTCTCATATCACTTGAGAAGACATTGATTTAACCACTGGAGTCTTATGGATTACTATGATGTTGACTTGTGATTTTTGGGGCTTCAAAATGTTGGCACCCATTCACTTTGTATGGACCAAAAGAGCTGAGAAATTCTTCTAAAAATCTTAATTTGAGTACAGCAGATGAAATACATTTTGGGGTGAACTATTCCTTTAATATATAAATACAGTATATATATATATATATATATATATATTAATCCTCATCTTTTGACCCAACTGTACATGAAAAATATAAAACATAAAAAAACTATTTTTAAAAAACAAATGGCTGCCCATGCTAGAGTGAGGTGTGGTGTTTAGTATGTAGCGCACTCTCCATTCACTCACTGGATGAATCACATCTGAAATGGCCACTGCCGAGACCAAGACACTTGCACCACAGTTTAAATCCTGTATCCGACATACGCTCCCACTCCGTGCCCACCTCATGATAGGTGGCAGTGAATGTGTCATGGCACACATCCCTGGCTGTGGGGATCTCTCCAGCCCCTGGAACTAAAAGCCCATGAAGGACACATTTAGAAGGGTAAAAAACAAGCGTATGGACATGATATCACAGAGAAGGTTCTGAAACGTGGTTACGAATTAGTTTGGTTTAGGGAGGCTTTACCAATGTTTCCGACAGTCACAACATCTTCTAGGACTTTCTGTTTTTGGTCTCCACTGACAGACTCCACGACAACATTATATGAGGCACCAGAAGTGAGACCGATCAGTGTAGCGCTAACAGAAGTTCCAGGTAAACGCATCTGAGAAGGAATTAAAGTTAGTAGGTGGTTGTCTTTTTTTGTTCTCTGATAAAAAGAAAACATCAACAGCTAGAAGTTAAACAGTAGGGTTAATGGCTCTATTTTGTTTTTGATGTGTGTGTGTGTTCTTTCAGAACCACAATCTATTCGTTTATAGAAGTACCCGTGTCAGATATGGTAGACTTTTGTACTCACCTGGAAGCTCTTCTCATTGACCTCTGTAGCGGGACTGCATGACACAACATACTCTGAAGTGTGCGGCACAGGCTGCCATATAATTGTTGTCTGGGTCTGAGATTCCTGGGGCAGGTTTGTCTCATTGTAAAGGTCTCTGAAGGGGAAGCCTGGTTCAGGGCCCTCGTTCACCTTCACCACTGGCACTCTCTGTCCATCTGCTCCCGGCAGAGGGATGTAGACCAGGGGCTCTCTTTGGTTTGGGCGGTGAGGCTGCTGTCCGTTGTTTCCCAGGCTCTGATATTCAGTGTAGATATGCTGGCCTTGCTGCCCCATTGTTTTGTGTCTGTTTGGTCCCAGTATATGCACATGATTGTTGAAGTGGTCATTGTCTTCTGGGACATCCAGGATGTCATGGTGGGGTCGACTGGGTTCGGGGAGCTGGGGAGTCAGCTGGTGACTTTCAATTTCTGTCAGAAAAATTATGTTGGGGCAAGCAAATGAGTAATGCTTAAGTATATATATTTTTTGCCAGCAGAGGGAACTATTTAAGGTGCATGTAATTCATAGTGCTACAGCAATTGAAATGCATAATATTGCTTTCAGGGTTTTTTTTTAGTTTTTTTTTTAACAAGCACCAGGTTTGATACATATTATGCACCGTATTATCAGATTAACAGAGAACTATCACAAAATATACCATAATAACAGTTCACTAAAAACAGGACCACCATACTACTACTAATAAAGCTGGTATCTTAAACCTTTTTTTCAGGCCAAGGACCTAAAGGACTAAAATTGTACAAAATCAGGCAAAGGACCCCCCTACAACAAATTGTATAAAATTAAATAAAGGGCCTGGACAATACTATTATGTGTATAGTACCACAATAATGTATTAACATACTGTTATTATTTATACATTACAAAGCCATTAAAGTAATGGCTATTGATGTACAGAGTCATACATACTTACTTTTTAATTTTATTGAATACATTTTAATGTCAGAGGGACAAGGAGACATGTAGCTCAACTTCAGCTTTTTACTTTAGTTTTATTTGAAGGGAAGTTAGAACACAAATTTTTGTAATGAATATTTTAAAATCCATTAAAACATTTTTTTTTAGATCAATCTGAACCCTGTTGATAGTTCCACATTCACTTTCATTGTATGGAAAAGAGCATCTCTTGTTGACAGACATGATGACAATTAAAAATTTTGTCTCAGACTCTCTTTAAACTATACATTTCAATGTAGTGGAAGTATGGAAATGTTCATAAAGATATACTTACGAGTTCTTGCCTTTCCAAGCAGCGGGGTGCTTCTCTGAGCATTATTTAATGCAACAATCTTGATAACATACTCAGTGCCTGGTTTCAAACCTACACGTATAGATAAACATGGACAAAAATGATAATTAAAGAGGATGATCCAATTGCGAACTCTCTAAGAAGCAGATCCCAAAACCCAGGAGAGCATATAAAGAGCATGTTACGAAAGCCAGAAACTGAAAAATAGAAGTACCAGAGATGGAAGCAAATGTCCTGCCAGCCTGGGGTCTAGGGGTCAGCTCATTGGGAATATCACCTGCCTCCTCGTAGGTGATATAATATCCAGTAATGGTGCTACGTGGAGGCTCCCAGGTGAAGGAAATCACGGTAGGAGTCAGAGAGGTGAAGTGGAGGTTTGTAGGAGGGCTGATTACTGGTTTTGCTAAAAAAAAAGAAAAATTCTTAAACACTTCATTCTGACTGGTCAATTGCTGGATTCTGTGGTATCACTAGTTTCATATCTCTAGTTTCATATCTCTAGTAGGACTATGTGGTGTCTCTCCACATTTTAAATAAATTTTAACTTTAATTTGTAGATTTATTTTGTGTGTAATAAGCGCAATAATTCAATAATTTTTTCTTACATAAATGTAACATTTAAGAACCAAACAGTTTTAAACAGTCACCATACATGGAAGAAAAGGCAATCAATATGTTCAAGGTTTAAAATGAGCTACATTTTTGGCATTTGTTGTCTGAAAAAGGTACCTGTAGTGGCTGTAAGGGTGAAAGGCTCACTGCGTGCATTTCCATTCAGTGTATAGATATTGATCTTATATGTGGTTCCTGGCTCCAGACCTATAGGAGACATATTTATATGATTGAATCTCACTCTAGATGACATAAAAAAATAATATAAAATAAAATTGTTATTTGCCAAGCATGGCTTAGATTAGTGCTTTAAATAGATATGATACAGCCTTTAGTATAGATTATTATTGCTGAGTGATGTTGTACCAGTAATGGCGTATGTGCGTGAATCAGGTTCAATGGTTCTCTGAATAGGATTATGGCCACCAATGGTGGGTGTGGCTTCAACCAGGAAGCCAGAGATGGTCTCGGTTTTAGAGCGCCAGGTGAGAGTGATGGAGGAGTCCTTCACGTTGGAAATACGAACACGACGCGGTGGGCTGATGTCTGGAAAAATTAGATCTATATTGAGTTTTCAACAGCACATTTAAATGGAGAATGATGGTGTGAATCTGATTCAGAGAAGTCCAAGAAATATGGCTTACTGTCAGGTGTCGTAACTTCGCCTTTGATACGATGGCTGGTGAGAGAATTCTTCACACCATAAACCTCCACTTCATAATCAGTGCCAGGCTATAAACACACATACAGGACAAATATGAAGCAAAGCCTAGAGAACCTGCCCCACAAAAGCACCATATAATTATCTGAAACAAACAATGTGTTATACAATCAGTGAAGTTTGAAAGAACATACTTTGGCTGTGTAAGGCACTTACTCACCATGAGTGAAGTGGCATGGAACTCAGTGGAGTCCGGGGCGACGTTGAGCTCTTTAGTGGGGCCACTCTTACTTTTGGGAGTGATGGCCACACGGTAACCTGTCAGCTTGACATTAGAAGCAAACCAGGAGACAGTGAAGGATGTTGGACCCACCTGGGAGAAGCGCAGATTGGTGGGCCCAGGAATTGCTATAGAAAGAAAAGGGAAGTATCACTGTAGATTATTTTACAAGACTTGAATTTCCAAGTGGCTAGTTCTGAAAATGTTTGCACCAGGATGCAAAGGTGTTGTGGGTGGTTGCCAGGTTATTGCTATGCGATTAGTAAGGTGTTCCCAGTGTTTTAAAGTAAGTTGCTATGTGGTTTCTAGGGGGTTCTAGGTGGTTGCTAGATGGCTTTTTATTGGCTAAACCCCATAATATTCTTGCCAATAGAAAAAGGCTTTGAAATTAGAAAATTCATCGATCAGATAATCAGTGCACATTCAAATGCAAAAAAAAAAAAACTGTACATTTGAAATTTAGATTTGTGTCATGCGCCGATGATGGCTAAGATGATGGGCTTCTTATGAGTGTCTTGCAGCATAAGCAATGCATTTTAAAATGCAGTGTCAACAAAGGAGCTCAATATTCATTTTATTATTATTCCATAAAATTATATTCTATTCTATTTTACAGTCTATTGAAGCATTTCTTTTCTCATTTTACTTTTATACTGGCTAAGTCTTTTGATTTGATAATTTTTGCACTTAAAATAGAATTAACTTTTGTTAACAGCCAGGTATAAACAATCTAACATGATGCTGTTTGGTTTACAACTGTGCATTTCACCATTTTCCCCCAACTGAATTGAGAATTGTAATGTCTTTAAAGTAAAAAATTTTTTTTATTTTTATTAGACTAACAAACCCCTAACACTTTCAATCAAATCAACATTTATTTACAAAGAAGAGAAGATTTAATAGCTAACGATGAAGCAGACCTCACGTGATAGGGGAGACTATTCCAGTTTAGGTTCGGCCACAGAAAAGGCCTGATCAACCTTAGATTTACATCAACAACGGGGGACAGACAAAAATAATTGACTGGAAGATATTAACACTCTGGTTGGAGAGTAAGGGTGGAGAAGGCCACAAATGTATTTTTGTGCAAGACCAAACAATGCTTTATACACAAAAAGAAGGATTTTAAAATCAACCCTGATATTAACAGGAAGCCAGTGAAGAGATGCCAATATGGGGAAAATATGATCCCTCCTTTTTGACCCTGTTAAAAACATGGCATGCCGCATTTTGAACAATTTGTAAGTGAGATAAAAGCAGATTGAGTCCAGCCACGATGTAATAAGAGCATGGATCACAATTTCCAGAAAGGAAATGTTTTGAAATGTAGCTTTGCAATAGATCTGAGATGAAAGAAGCTTCCCTTAATAACAGCACTAATCTGTTTATCAAAAAGAAGCAGATTCAAAAATTATTCCAAGATTCTTAACTTTTTAAGCTTTAGTACATTGAAAGAAAGTGGACTTAACTGGGCTTCCAAGAAATGGGACAACCTAAAATCAAAACTTCAGTTTTACCTTCATTTAACTGCAAAAAAAAAAAAAAAAAAAACACACAGACATGTTACATCTCTGGGGTTAAGCCACATCTCAGACAAAAATAAGTCCAGTGAATGAGACAAAGTAATTTAGAATAAAAGATTTATTCGATATTGACCGTGCATTCACTAAGGCCATCTTAACTGTAAAAGAGTTTGTACTGTGAGTACAAACTTATAGCTGAGAGATAAGTGCTTCAGCAAACTGAGATTTTTTAAATCGACTCTCCGACTCTCATCACTTGAACCGGTGGGGAAATGGCGATGTGTATACCAGATAGTGGTAGTGCACCTGATCTAAAATAGTAGAAGAGCAGTTGCTTAATGTAATACCTGTTGTCTGAGTGGCCACCAGAGGAGGGCTGGGGGTCCGGTCATGCAGAGCGATGACTTTAACAGTGTATTCTGTGCCCGGTCTGAGGCCATGAAGAACTGCAGACTCGTCATCACCACGTGGGGCAGGGAATAGCTCTCTCTCTCCATCCTCTGGACTGTAGTACAACACTCTGTAAAATGATACCACGCCATCAGGACTTTCCCAGGAGATCCGTATGGAGGTCGAGTCCACGTCAGTGAAGGTTAAGTTTTTGGGTTTGTCCATCTCTGAGAGAGACATATTTGATCAAAATGAGTTCATCCATTTCAGGTATACCTTAAGGCAGTAAAAGAACTGAATTGATTTGCGGCTTGTTAAAAAAAAAAATTCAGTTCTTTTAAGTATTAATTTAAAAGTCAAGCACACTTCATTATTGTTAGGGCCTGCCAGTGGGTTTGAGGGGGCTTTTGGGCGCAATCATCAAAATGAGCCCCAGCGGTGTAAATATTGTCATAACTTAAAAACATCCATAAAAGCACTTCAAAAGTGATGATTGGGGTTTGTTTGTTTATTTGAAAAAGAAATCACAAAAAAATAAGCACTCTAGGGCTCGGTAGATGACAAATAACATGTCGAAGAACTTGTGGTCACCGTCCATGAAATATAGAAATAAAAATCACACAATTTAAATAGGGCCTTTCAGCACAATAATAATATATACCACAGTTAGTTCCGGTCCTCGAATCTGATTGGACGAGAGACCTCCTATGAGCACTGATGGTGTGACGCTTCACTCTGTGTATCACACTGCTTGCGTTCGTGCTGTTCTAAACTAAAGTGTAAGCGTAGTGCATATGTGTTAGGAGTTAGTATTTATATTTGAAATGACATATGTTAGCCAGCAGGTGGTGGCAAAAGATCATTTTTGTGGGTAATATGAGCTAGTTGGTGACATAAATTGAATCCGTTAGTCATTATTTACATAGAACAGCGCTCTGTGTGAGTTTCCACATTGGATACATACTGTTTAAAAGGGCGGAGGACATCACTGTTTCTATAGTGAATGACATTTGCACACCGGCCATCCATCCGTCTATCCTTGTTTATCCAATGACTTGTTAAAAACAGCACAAGCCATGATACGATTTCTGAAATGAACATTTTGAATTACCAATGGAGGTTTGGACGCATCATTTGTTTTGAACCACCAACAGCAAATTCTGATTGGTTACGTAATAAAGTAGTTCCATGCAAAAATGCGTTTTTATGACCGTACTCAGTTTTTCATAATTTTTTTAAATGTACTTGTTCATTGAACTGTTGTATATAAGCAATGTCACACTCGCAATCATGCTATATGGCCCTACATCAGCACTGCTGTAATTACCAACGGCCGAATCACAGCAGTGCTGATGTAGGACCATATCGCACACTTGATCGCGTGATATTGCTATATATATATATATATATATATATATGTAGAGTATATACACATTACTCTAAGAGAGCAGATTTTGCTAATAGGATAGTTTGATTATATTGCAGATTAATTGCTGATATTTCCAATCTGTGTGAGTTTTCAACATCTTTATGTAGCTACTCGGCATTGTCAGAATTTGTTCTCCAGATTATTCTTGACAAAACGTGAAAAGCCCTGTGCATTGAGAAGCGCTGTATGAACACTCAAAAAGCCACAAAACAATGTTTTTCATGACTTTTATATTATTATTATTTTTATTGTTACAATTCTGTCAGGCATGAGCTTTATTCAGCTAGGTGTGAGAACTGATAGGAAGTGGCGCACAACTCCCAGAATGTATTGCGGTATAAAAAATATGCAAATTACTGTTTACTGCTTATAGCTTTACTGTTTGCTGATTTTATATACACTGCAGTTATTGTAATTGTTATAACTTTCAGTTATTTGTTATAGCGTCATTTTGATTTGTTTGGTAAATGAAGTAGTCTGCTCGCTGTTTACGCACTGATGACCGTGTGAGCTTTAAACCACAGGGGATTTCAAAATAGAAGTTGCTTATCACTTAATATATAAAAAAGTGGTCACGTGCTGTGTTTCGGGGGCCCGCCAGGAACGTTAGTGCCCTATTCGGCCACCTACATAGTCTTTAGGATGAACTGGCCATGATTAATGTACATTGTATGCTCTGTTGCACATGCATACTGGATATACTATGCATATATGCAGTAATTTTGCATACGGTGCATAATATACATAAAAAATACAAAATTAAATCTTGTAAGAGAAGTACGTTTGCACACCTACTTGTGATTACAGTTTCAACTAGTGGGGGGCTTTCTCCATCCTGACCCAGGGCAAACACACTGACTGTGTACTCCGCTTTCGGCATCAAGCCAGAGAACGTCATTTCAGTCTGGTCTGCAATTACACATAAATGACACACATACTTAACTCTTGCTTTGACAACAATCCTTATGTACTCTTTTATATCAGATACGCAAAAGAGGGTACACAACAACACAACATTTATATTGATGGTGATATCCATTACCGGGAGCCACCACTTCAGAGAAGGCAGGTCCCTGTCCATTGAGTGGCATTCCTGTGACTCGATATCCTGAGATGGGGCCTGCTGCTGGGCTCCAGCGCACAGTAATAGCGTTGTCCTTAACGTCAGTCACCTCCATCTGTGATGGCGACTCAATATCTGTTAAAAAATGAATCTGTTATTTACAACTTCTTGGTTAAAAAAAAAGCTCTTGGCTGAGTGCCGCATCTTCATTTCTACACTGTCTTATGCATGCACATTTTAATGAATACTAGGCAGTATACATACTATGCAGTGTGATCTGCACAGTACTGGGATTCCATTTCGAATATAGCCCTAATCTCTTTTTGTCCATGTTTCCATAAATCATTAGAAATATTGACTGACCAGTCAACAAAAACATAAAATGCATATTCAGGTGCATTGGAGGTGTACCGGTTCTGTGTAGAACATGGATAGGGGTGCTGGAGGCTGGGCTGTCCCCTCTACCGGTCACAGCAAAAACAGTGATGGTGTAATCAGTGCCTGGACGCAGACCCTCAATGGTGGCAGTGGACTGGGAACCAGGGACAGTAAATTCCTGAGGAGTGTCAAAGCCTTCTGAATGGGATTAATCAGAACAAGATTCAGCAAACGTAACTAATGGGTTTTACAATTGTTTATTACACAGCTTTCTGGATGGCTCAATACTGATTGGTCAATTCCAGCATTCAGTGGTCAAATATTTTGGAATAATGCAAAATACACCCATTCATGGCTGAGGGGGCGATTATGGGGGTTTATTTTGTGATAATGATCAACTGATTGTACATAACCCCCTACTTAATGAACTACTTACAATAGTTCTTTAAAGTGTTTATTTCTTTATCCTGCCTAGGTAACCAAGTGAGCCAGGACAGCCCTTTGAGATTCATTCACCCACCTGACTCCCCGTGTGTGATCCTGTAGTACCTCACAGTGACAGAAGGGGCGTCCCAGCGAAAGGTAATGCTGGTTGGTGTTGAGGAAGTAACCTCCAGGTCAGTGGGGGCATCAGAGACTAACAGAGAAATAGTGATGAGGGACAAAATGTGCTATTAAAACCAAGTGAGCTTTAGAGATGTAGGAAATACACTTAGAAGTCAAAAAGCAGGGAAGTGAGGAATTAGCATGTAGTTAAGTAAACAAACATACTGGTAGACTGAATTCCAGTCAATGGCAGACTCTCGCGGGATCCGCTAACGGCGTAGATGTTGATGCTGTACTTGGTCTCGGGGGTCAGGCCTGTAAGAGTGAAATGGCTCCTGGATGGTGGCAGTCTCTCCTCTTTGGCACGGCCACCACTGGTCATTTGGTAGCGGACACGGTACCCAGAGATAACGGCCTGAGGAGCCTGCCAGCGCACAGTAAAGGAGTTGGTGCCAACATCAGAGAACTGCAGATGGACAGGAGAATCCAGGACTGTTGAGTAAAAGGAAGCATGATTTAGTCAACATCCATAACTGCTATTATAGGACTAATAGACCTCCTTACCAAGTTGAATATGCAGAACACTTGTTAGGTTCTAATTTTTTCAGTCGGCAGGTAAAAGAATATAGATCTGGAGTTTGAAAAATGGTTCCAACTCCTTTTGACCAGTGAATTTTCACTGGAATGCCATGATCACTGGCTATGGATTCCAAAAATAATTTCATAGTGATTGCACACACAAAGAGCATGCAATCTAGTCCTTTTGCCACATTATCTATGCAAAAGTCATTATTCAACAGTTTCAGACAAAAAACTCACCAGTTCTTTGAGTGCCAATGACAGGTGAGCTCTCTCTCTTCTCATAGACACAAAGTACGCTCACTAGGTACTCAGTATTGGGCACAAGATCTAAAAATAACACAGAAAGACTTGTTACTAATGAGCAAGGATGTTAGCAAGGGCCCCCCCCCTGAGGTTGAATGACCCCCTCAGTGTCTATGTACCGGATACCTCACAGTAGCCCAATCTTTCATTTTTGACAGGAACGACAATGAGACCGTGACAGATAGACTTAGTCTCTTCAATAGGTTGAACTGTTATTTAAAGTGTTTTTTATTGTGAAATTAAAGTGACATTTTTATGTGACCTAGGAGCTTCATGTCATTGAAGAGACCGCAAGTCTATCCCGCACAGCCTCTTTTTCATTCATGCCAAAAATCAAAGATGGTGCAACTTTGAATAAGGTCTATGGTGTTTTTGACTTCAGAGGATGAACTGGTGCCAACTCCAACTGTAAGCATCTGATACTTCATATGCCACTGCCTGAACCTTGGACTTAGGATGGACCCCACCGAACCTCACTGAAATTACCTGCGATGCACCTCATTGATCTATGCCTGCATCACCTTTGTCTATTGATGGACTACATTCTTGAAATGGAACACAGACTATCATTTAATTGCCAACAAAATCCTTCATCAACCAACTAACAAAGGACAATGCATCTATGTGAAATTCTGGAGTAAATCTAGGATAGAATCTTAAAGTTCATAAAAAATATTTTCTTTTTCTTTTTAAAACACTGGACCTTAAATTTTTCAAATGCACACAAATAACTGATATATTTGCATTAGATCCACATTGGTTAGCTAGAGGTGAACCGCCCACACAGTGTGTCTGGTTTCTCCAAAGGTTATTTTTCCTCCATTAATGAACATCTTATGGAGTTTTGTGTTCCTTGCCACAGTTGCCTTCACCTTGCTCACAGGGGTTCTAAATACAATTATTATTTTAATTCTATACACATTTTACAATCACATTTAATCAAACTACATAATGATCACTGTAAGATATTATAGATATTACAGTTTCATGTTCTGTTAATGCATGATTTTCTGTAAAGCTGCTTTGAAACGATGTGTGTTGTGAAAAGCGCTGTACAAATAAAAATGACTTGACTTTATGGCCCTGCTAATGAATGTTAATTTGTGACAGCAAAGATAGGACTGCACAAACAAATATAGACAAATTCTGCTGTAAGTTACATACGGCGAAGAATGACAAAGTTTGCATTTCCGTCCACATTGTGCTCCGTGGTGTCATCATCCTCATCAACTGGGTGATAGCGGATGATGTAGTGGTCAATATCAGAGGGTTTGGGCACCTGAGGGGCATTCCAGGTAACCAGCATACTGTCTGCGGTCACATCCCCAAATGACAGATAAGATGGGGCAGGGACAGCTGAGAGAGGATGAGAGACAGAAGAAAACAATATATAACATTTTAAGGAATTATAAGCAATCTGTGCCACACGGGCTGAAAGAGACCAATGTGTGAGCACAATCAACCTCTGGTTTTACAACCCATTTAAAAGTAATATGGTAAAAGCCACTCACTGGTGGAGGAAATAGTGAGAAAATGAGTATCATCTTGAGGTCTGACAAAAAAGAAATCTGTTTATGTGCAAAAAGTAAACCACACAGACTGATGCAATGCGAATCTACACGTCAGTTTTATTCATCCAAATGACAGACAAAGTGAGAGCCTTGAAACAAGATACATCTGCTAGTCTTTCCTCAATCAGTTTTCAAACAAGGACATGGCTGCCATATATACAGTACTATGACATATTTTAACAACATAGAACAGGAATGTTCAACAAGGTTTGAAGGCACAGGGTTTGAAGGCACACAGCATATGAGTGTACATAATTTTAAACACTTCTGTCAAACACTTTTACACTGGAAATGTTACTTTGTGCACCTTTACAGGGAAAGTTCACCCAAAAATGTTAATTCTCTCATCATAAACTCACGCTCATGCCATCCCAGATGTGTATGTCTTTCTTCTGCAGAATGTAAATTAAGATTTTTAGAAGAATATTTCACCTCTGTAGGTCCACTCAATGCAAGTCAGCAGAGTCCAAAACTTTGATGTGGTTAGTTCTATACAAGTCTGTTTTTACTGTAAATCTCCACTTTCACTTTTACATCTGAAGTCACATGTGGTGCCTGTTTAGTTTCACTTTTACATCTAAAAGTGAAAGTTAAAGTACAGATTTAGAGTAAAAATGACTTAAATATTGTTCTGTTTCTCAAGCACACCAATTATATTACTTCTGAAGATATGGATTACTTTCCTTTGTGATTTTTGGAGCTTCAAATGTCTGATCACCATTCACTTGCATTGTATGGACCTACAGAGCTGCAATATTCTTTAAAAAAAATCTTTGTTTGTGTTTTGCTGAAGAAAGAAATTCTGGGATGACATGAGGGTGAGTAAATTATATGAGAATTTAAATTTTTGGGTGAACTATACTTTTAAGAAACTATCCTTTTTTAAAAAATTTGATGGAAAGTTGATCAGTGGAAACAAATTACATTTTTACCACCACATAATAAAGATTTTAATTGGACTTAACGTAGACTTCCATTGTTCTTCAATTATGCTAAATACTCAAACCTTAATTCTAAAATCATCATTGATTAAGATGTATAAAAAATACATTATTTGGTGTCTATGAATCATTTTTCCTTCAAAGAAGGATTTTTTTACAAGTTTAGGGGTTTTGGGATTTCTTAATTTATTTGCCAGCTATTCTACCACCAAAAGTATGGTTACAGTAGTTAGACGCATACACATACACACACACTGACCCATGCACAAATACACTGTCTCACCTGTTTGTTGGGTGATGGTAATGGGCTCACTCTCTCCATTTTCTGTGATTGTGGTGATGTTGATGTTATAATTGATCCCGGGCTCCAGACCACGCAGAGTATAAAAGCCTGTCGTGGGCTCCACAAATTCAACAAAGATCGGGACACTGTCCCCAGCAGCCAACACAGTGAAGCGGTAGGCAGTGACAACGGTAGAGTTAGGAGAACTCCAGGTGAGGCCAATAGTGGATTCAGTGATGTTGATAAAGTGGAGGTCAGTTATTTTGGGCACATCTGGAGGAGAGAATGTGCCAGAAGCCCAAAACAGACATAAACAAGACAGAGAGCCAGAGTTAAGTAATCTATCAAGAGAATAGATCCTTCATGGTTCACATTGTGAATGATACCGAACCATGGAGATGAGCGTTAGACGATAGCGTTAGTGACATGAGAATAGCATAGTCACAAATTCATCTGTAATGTAATTTGTAATGCATGTAAGTAATGTAAAAAAAAACAAAAAAACAACAACTAATCATAAATGTGATATGAAATTGAGCTTGTGTGCAGTTTGTCAACATTGAAAGTGCAGATGAAAATATCTTGTATATTGTATTCATCTACTGATTAGGAGGCGGTTAATGTTGACAGCAGGAACATGTTGATTATATTGTTGCTTTTTTATTAATTGATAAAGCAATGTGTGTCAATTAATCTGCATGTTCTTGTTCTCCATATTTAATGTCTCAAACCAAACAAAAATAGACATTAAAGCATGTACAGCAATTAAAATACTCGTGCTTTCACAGTTTATGCATAATTATTGATGCAGCTTGAGAATTAAGCAAAAAAGGCGATTTGTACAAAGGAATTTTTACTATCAGAGATATCAAAGACAGTGCATCTTTACCCCTCATGTACAGTAGGAGACCATGTAAAATTATTCTCTGCCCCCAAACTTTAACATGACTTCTGGTTTGATCTATTTCCTGTAACCATTAAGAAGCTCTTACACCTACCCGGAGTCACGGTGGTGGAGACAGGGGTGCTCTCCATGTCATCCTTTACAGTAAACACACTGACATTGTACTCCACTCCTGGACTCAGGTTCTCTAAAGTGCATGAGTTCTGTCCTGCCTTAACAAACTCCTCCACAGAGTTCCCATGCTGCCCTTTGGTGGGGGTGCAAGTCACTCTGTAGCCAGTGATGCCTGAGGGAACAGAAAATTATCGGCAATGTATTATCAAGCAGTACATTTTCAGAGTGAATACACAAACTTATTAGGCCTTGTGCCAAATGTCACCCTAATCCATTACGGTCTTCCTCTGTGTGCATGCTTTGGTCACAAACTATACAAAAGTCAGGTTTCCATCCAAGTTGCGAATTTCATTTAGAAAAAACTATTAAAGAATAAATCAGCATTTCCAATTCATGTGTTCAAGACAACAAAATTGTCACTTTCGGGAAAACTAGCAAAAAGGAGAAATGGAAATGGAAGTTGTAGCCAATGGGAAATGGCTGTTGTATTAAATGTAGTAAATTACTTAATTAGTTTAGATGGCCTACTGAGGCAAAGAACTAATTTTATCTACATCTTGGTGTTTCCAATCAAAACGTTTTATGCACTATCCCCAAATTTGAATAAAAAATAAATTTAAATACATGAATGGAAACTTGGCTATAAACTGTCAGATAGCAGTCCGCATCAGTGCAGGGTTGCAAATTGAGATTGTGTAGCACTAGCGAGCACCCATCTGTATCATAAAATGACAAATGGGACACCCATTCCAAGTTCACAAGTTCGCGCCATTTGGGAAAGGTCTTTGAGAGTGGACTACATATGCTTCATATATTAATTTAACCGTATACACATTTACATTCACATTTATGATAAAGCTGCTAACCTGGAGTTTTGTCATCGTTCCAATGAACAATCACTTCTCCTGTGTTTGGGTTGGACTGCAAGTTCAGATCAGTAGGTGGAGAAAGAGCTGTAAACAGATTATAAAAGTCATAAAACAGCAGCACACCACCGACAGTGTGAGAAACTTGCCTCTCACACTCCCAAATCTTTATTCAGTCAGTTCAATATTAGAAGAACGATAGCAAACTTACGAGTGACCACACGTCGTGTGATGGGGTTGCCGTGCTTATGACCATTAATGACGGGCTGGACGCTGTAGCTGTATTCAACTCCAGGGGTTAGACCAGAGATGACAACACTACCAGACTCTGAGATCACATCCCTAGGGGCTTCTCCACCTTGGCTTGGCCTAACAGTCAACTGCAGAGCAGAATTAGTGTATGAGAGAGTCTTATAGAGTGATCGAAGATGAAAATGTATGGAAAAGAATGTTCAAAGAAAGAATGTCAAAAGTCAAACAAGTTGTAAGGAGAGAGTTTGACTGTTTCTCAAGAGTACTTTCACATGTCACGTATGGCCCTTTAAAGTTAAGAGTGATGGCCTATACCTGTGCTTCAGTGCCTCTGGTATGTTTGAACAGTACCTTGTAACCAATTCTAGGCACAGGGGTCCAGAAAACAATGATGGAAGTGTCTGTGACATCAGTGTTGAAGTGGGGAGCATTTCTAAATGGCTGAACTGAAAGGCAGAAAATGCAATGTTCAAGACAATGAGATGTATTGTAGGAAAATATGTATTTGGGAAAACTCCAAATACTCTTATTTGAACAATTCCATTGGATTTAATTGAACAGAACTGGCCCACTTCACCTTTAAATTCCAAATTAAAGTAGGAACTAGAATTCTTCAATGATAAGTCAGGGCAGCTGTTAAACTCACTTGTGGCAAATTTGGCGGAAGAGCCCTTGCTAAGCATGTTGCCTCTTTCTGCATGGAGAGTGGCAGTGTACTTGGTATCAGGCTGCAAGTTGAGGATGGTGTACTGTGAAAGGCGGGCGGGAATACGCAGCTGCTTGGGGTTCAAGCCTTCAACAGTCAGGAAGAGCCTGTAACCTGTGATCCGAACCCTTGGTGGAGACCAGATGACTATAGCACTGTCTTCAGTAATATTTGTAAAGTGGATATTGGTGGGTGAGTCAGGCTCTGTAAAGAGAACAATTTACAGACTTGGTACACATCATATGGCCAACAATAATAGAAAGCCAATAACTTCATGACTATTCATGATTAGGCAGATATTCTTGACGAATTACAGCAGTTTATACCACAGCACTGAATGCTTGATTCTGATTGGTTGACAGACATTCCATGGTGTTAATGTTCAATAACTAATTTACTATTAAGTAGTTCCAAGCTACAGTTCCACATTACAGATCAAATATCACTATGCCATGTCTTTCCAAATTATTAAAAGGTTTCAAATATATAGAACTTCAAAGAGTCATACAGTCTACCATAGCAACGGAACCAAGAAAAGACACTGGACAAGGATGATTGGATGAAGCTTTTGAGTTAGTAATGGTGGTCATTACTAGTAATGATCATCATCAACCTGTAACATCATCAGTCGTGTAAGAAAGTGGTTCTACACAAAAGAACATTCTAGCAATCTAAACCTGAAAAAGGTCTTGGGGAAAAAAAATAAACAATTAAAATTATACATGTACATTGTGGAATAAGCAGAATAAAATAATTGAATAATTTGGGTTGTGCATTCATTTTCAACTAGATAGGTAAAGTTTTTCAAGACAAACTTTGATGATGACTTGACAAGCCCTGTCTGAGATTTTAAAAATAGTTTTAAAAGTTTGATGGTTATACAAACAATACAGTAAGACAAACCAGTTGCTGGCTATATAGTCATAAATAATGTTGCATAGACAGACAGACTGACAGATATAGAGATCAACTTCAGAGATTAATTATCTCAGAAGAAATGAATTAGGTAGATACCATCTGCAAATATGTGTCGATGCGTCAATGTAAGACTTTTAAGAGATTTTTTAATTTTCGAATTACCTGTAATTTTCAAAAAGCGTCAGTCTGAAAAGTCTGATCAGTTAGAAAAGACATAACACACTATTCCAGAACAATCTGAAGGTCTGTGCAGAGTTTGGTGGATATAGCATGAAAGCTCTAGGAGGAATTAGTTTTGATCTTTGTTTCAACCAAATTTATAGAATAACAGTATGTTGCCAACATTATAATAGTCCCCCCCCCCATAGGCCTATTTTATTTTTCATGATTTAAAAACAAAGCTGTGACAGATTGTGTTCAATAGGTTATACTGTTTAATATCTTTGTGTCAATTGTTCAGCTGACGAAACATTAAAAATAATCACGTTGACAAATTCCAGAAAGCACAGGTTGTGGTAATTAGATGCAATCTAAAACATTTTGATAATATAACCCATTGCACATTCTTCACATCTATCCCTCACAGCTTCATTTTCAATCACGAAACTGTGCATATTTGTCTACCCAGACAAAGGTCTATTCAACAGTCCGTCATCATTTATTCCATACGTATCTTTGCAAATCATCTTTGATTATTTACTCTCTTCTCCACTCACTAGTAGCTTGTTCTCCAACCAGGGGCTTGCTCTCCTCCCCTGATCTGAGAGCAAAGATGAAGAAACGGTAAAGTGTTCCAGGTTGGAGCCGTGTGATCTCAGCATAGGCGTTGCGTGTTACAGGAAGCTGGATTTCTCTCACCGTCAGCCCGTCTGAGCCCACGACAGATATACGGTATCCAGACACATCCGTGGATGGACTGGTCCAAGTGATGGTGATCTTAGAATCAGACACCTCGAAGAACTGCAGATCAGTTGGAGAGGGGACTTCCTCTGTGGGTGGAAAATCTTATGTCACCAAACTCTTTCTAGTTTTAATTTGTCTACAATGGATAAAAGTTGGTTAGGCTGGCCTGATTTGATGGTTTTAGAGGAATTTTGGGCACTTTTCAGGCAGGGAGACTAGCTGGCCAAACAGCTAAACATCAGACTGGCCAGGCTGGAAGACAAACAAGATTAGCTTGAACCAGCTAAGACTCCCAAACTACCTTAGGTTAGTGCAAGATGTTTCTTTTTGTTCTTCTGCAGGGTATTAGGATTCATCCCATCATTTTAAAGAAAAAGCATGCGCTTCTCAACTATACACAATTCTGACCTTCCTCTACCTTCTGAGTCATCAAAAGAGATTTCAGATTACACTGAGCTACAGTATATCCAAACAAAGGTTTAACATATCATAGCTCCTCATTAAGACCAGGCTATCTGCAGGTTCAAAGGAATTCATGTTAAGGCCAAATACAATACAAATTTAAGACCACTTTCGCAATAAAAAAAAACACATGAAATAATTAATTAGTAGGTAAATACAAAACCACTGAGGCTACTTGGATGTCTATGGACATGTTTTTTTATATTTTATTGTGCATTTATGAGTTTTCTTTTTTAAAAATAATATAATAAAACTTAAAACTCTAAATTAATTCATTATGAATGCATGTAGCCTAAAGGATGTAGTCTTTATTGTGACCCTTCTCTTTAGTCAATTGTTTTCCAGCAAGACGTGACACAATAGACCTTATTCACAGTAGCGCCATGTTTGATTTTTAATGGAAACGAGACTGTTTGGAGTTTTTTGTCTACTTTTTTCAAGGTTTGTCTGTGAAAAGATCCAAACACACTTTAAACTGCAGTACATCTCATCGAAGAGACTGTGCGTCTATCCCTCACAGCCTCATTGTCTTTGTCGTCAAAAATCCAATATAGTGCTGCTGTGAATAAGGTCTAGTATGTGCTGAATAACATTTATATACTTTTTTTCTTGGCAGATACCTTTAACAGGTAGTTAAAGGGCAGTTCTTTTAAAAATGAAATTTCTGTCATCACTGCTTACCCTTGAGTCTGTATGTATCTTACTTAGTCACCATTAACCGTCACTGTGTCTTTTTTGTAAAGAAAACAACAAAAGATATTTATGGCTTGATGACATCATCCCATGCTTCCACTGCAGCACAGGGATCACAATTTAAATAGTTTGTTCAATTAAGATATTTTATTCAGAAGTGTCCCAACACAATTATAGAGGTAATGCAGTGATCACATTTTGTTATCAAGTATACATTTTATATGGGCAAGTCTCACAGAACCTGTCAAAAACTGTTTCAGGTTATATTTTACTGCAAAATTAAAAAAATAATTTTGTAAAAATAAAATAAAAGACTAATTTTAAGACCATTACGATCTTTCACATTGTGTTATTACTTTCATGACAATTAAGCATATACAGTACTATTGTAATGCCTACAAAATAAATCTCATTACTCTACAATTTAAATAAAATGTCTTTTTTTTCCTTTTTGCATTAAAGTTTACGCATTATTTAATCCCTTTAATTTATGTTGATTTAAAAATAAATTGCTTTATTGTGCTTTATAATGGCCCTAAAAATGGCTTAATTTTCTTTAAAAATAATATCATAAATTTTTTCTTTTTTATAACACACATAGTGATTGTGTACTGTACCTGTCAGTGGCTCCCCAGCAGTGGTGACCTGAACAAATACAGGCTCACTCTCCAGAGTCTCTTCTACCGAGTAAATACTGATGTTATAAAGCAGACCTGGTTGAAGGTCACCCAGGGTCACGGAGGTGGCAGTGTTAGGCAGGTTCAGCTCAGTGCTGCCAGAACTACCTTCTTCAGATGGTGTGTAAACCACACGGTAGCCTAATCAAACAAAATATATATACAGTATTTGTCTTAAGGTGACAATGTTTTGTGTTTTTAGAGAAAACCCATGTTTACCCGTTATGGGAGTCAGAGGTTTAGACCAGCTGATCACAATGGCTGTCTCCCCCACATCCACTTTATGGTCAGAAGGGGCATCAGGAGCTAATGAAACAGATCAAACATAAGCCAACATGGCCACATCAGAAGATGAAATATGATACAGTCAAATACTGTGTGTAAGAGCATTTATCAGTGGACGATGCTGTGAAAGAGTGTTAAGACAACATGAAAATCAAAACGGACCCTTTTTACTTTCTCAATAAACAGTATGTACCTGGTCTTATTGTGCATGATTATTGCATGTTGTTATATATTATATTATATATATATATATACACATATATATTTTGAATATTTTATCGTGCTCTGAAAAGTGCACATTTTGTATCCACATTGGGGCCTCCACAACAAAATAAGGTACTTCAAATGTTGATAACAATATGCAGATAATAATATAAAAAAAATAAAATAAAAAAAAAGTCACACACAAGTGATCATCAATCATTTGAATACAGCTTATTTTTCAGTTTAATCCAATTCAAAGTACTTACATACCCATGACTGGTTTCCAACTATCCGTGCTATCTGTGGTTTTGTGTAGATGTGTAAATTCTCAAAACTAATGCTGGAGCTGATCAGGTCATTTCTCTTTCCCTCATTAGTGCTGTTCAGAATGTCGGCATTGTTAAGATGTTTCAGATAATGGTTGAACTGCTCCATGGTACTTTAAAATAGCAAATTCTCATGTGAAATTAAAATGGGTTGCATGTGCAACAATACTAATGGAAGCCCGAATTAATAGTGCATGTGAGCCGTTTTGCGTTTGTTACGAGAACTCTCATTTTAAGGAGAGCCTTGTTGATGTGCTGGCACTGATCCTGAAACTGGAGTTTGGGTTTCGCGGGAAGCCTGGTCGGCGCACGGATAGCAGAGCGCAATTTGGCTTGAAGAACTCTGTGCACATCCTTGTCCCACATGAAAAGCAAATTTAGTGCTCATAAATTAAAATTTATTTAATAAGGTTGTTTCATTGCCTGACGGAAATGCATACGGACATGGCTGACATGAGAGTATTACAATAAAGGTACAACTTAAAAAAAATAAATCTATATCAATATTTACACGTTGTAGCGATGACATTGGATCTTCCCAGATTGATGAATCCTTACACACCTATGGATTCCGGTCAAATTCCTGTCAGCTTGGACCAGTCTGCACATTGTTCTCTGACCTCTGTCATTAAAAAGCCGCTCGCTGGATGTTTTTTGCTTTTTCACACCATTCTCTATACACACTAGAGACTGTTGCACGTGAAAATCCCAGGTGATCAGCAGTTTCAGAAATACTCAAACGAGCCCGTCTCACACTAACAATCATACCACAGTCAATCATACCCCATTCTGATGGTTGATGTGAATATAATATGAAGCTCCTGACCCATATCTGCAAGATTTTATGAATTACACTGCTGCCACACGATTGGCTGATTAGATAAGCACATGAATAAGTAGCTGTACAGGTGTACCTAATAAAGTGGTCGTGAGTGTCAATTTTTTCATTTTATTTTGATGTAAATCGTGACCTGGACATGTTTTCGCATATAACCCACATAGTGATTGTGTACTGTACCTGTCAGTGGCTCCCCAGCAGTGGTGACCTGAACAAATACAGGCTCACTCTCCAGACTCTCTTCTACCGAGTAAATACTGATGTTGTAGAGCCGACCAGGGTGAAGGTCACCCAGGGTCACTGGAGGTGGCAGTGTTAGGCAGGTTCAACTCAGTGCTGCCAGAACTACCTTCTTCAGATGGTGTGTAAACCACACGGTAGCCTAAACAAACAAAAACGTATGCATATAACTACTGTTCCCAGAAGGAGGTAAATGAGGTACAACACACTGAGTTAGGGAAAAAAAATAAAAAAACATAATAAAAAAAAAATAACACACTCTTGTGTACTCTTACTGAAGAGTACACAAGAGTACCTTTATTCACGCCTGAATGGCAACTGATGCCAGGTAGCCACGCACACCCAGCAAAGACTTCCACAAACAGTGCCCAGCGAAGGGAGCTTAAACTCACAACCCATAGGACAGTGAAACTTAAGGGATGACTTGCTGTGAAATGCGTGAATGTTATTGTTCTGGGTTGATTTTCGTTTGGGCTTAGCCACAATCACAGCTGACTTGGACGAGTGTGAGGTGTTCATTCAGTGAAGTGAAGAGCTGAAGAATGATGAGGATGATGCAGGTGGCAGTATGTGTATACCAGCTGAGTGTGCGGGGTTACCCGGTGTCACCTTGTGTCACTGGCCTTTCAGGCATGAATAGAGGCGTCTTCAGTAAGAGTACGCGAGAGCGTGATTTCCCATACTCAATGTGATGAACCAAGTGAACCAACTGAATGGGAACAAGATATATACAATACTTGTCTTCAGATGACAACGTTTTGTGTTTTGAGGGACAAGTCTTGTTTACCTGTGATGGGAGTCAGAGGTTTAGACCAGCTGATCACAATAGCGGTCTCCCCCACATCCTCCACTTTATGGTCAGAAGGGGCATCTGGAGCTAATGAAACATAAGCCAACAAGATCACATCAGAAGATGAAATGTGATAGTCAAATACTGTGTGTAAGAGCATTTGTCAATGGACGAAGCTGTGAAAGAGTATTAAGACAACATTAATTCAAAATGGACCATTTTTACTCTCAATATATGTACTAGGGCTGCAACTAACAATTATTTTGATAATCGAATAATCCAACGATTATTAGAAAGATTATTCGACTATTCTGCGATTATTGCAACGATTAAGCATTAGTTCTTAACCGATTATTCAGCTTGTACCTGACTTAAAAGGTTGTAATAAACATGTTTGCTAACAATAAAGTGGACAAAATCATCTTTTAAAAAGATCTCTAAATGACATTCACTGAATTAAAGAAACATTTTTTATTACGTTTAATTTAGTAAACAAATTCACTGCAAAAATCCTATTGTTATCAAGTGTTTTTGTCTTTTTTTCCATTTAAAATGGTCTAAAAATAAATTTACTTAAGAGGCAACATATAAGATATTTAGACTTGCTTTAAGAGAATGTATCTTAAATATACAGTAAGTGTATTTTTTCACTTGGTTATTCTTCTGCGAGTGCAGTAAAGACAAAATATACTCATATTCAAAATCTATTCTCTAAAAGCAAGTCTGAATATCTCATATGCTGCTTCTCTGGTGACTGCATCTTTTTATAAAGAATTTTTAGATATTTAAAAAAATATATATTTTTATATTATATTCAACATTTTCAGATAACAATCTTTTCTTCTGCGGTGTAGCTGCTAAAGTAAATATATGTTGTTTTAAAAGAGTTTTACACATTTATATTGGAAAACAATTCAAAACAAAAACCCTCTCTCACCTTTCTGTACACTTCAATCCATCTTTAACTCACAAAAAAAAAAAAAACTCTCTCTTATTAATAAAGCTGGGTATTGCCAATTTCCTTCACGATAAAAATCCACATTGACATATATTATGATTCAAGAACTCGCGAGCCATCACGTTATAATCTTGCTGCATTAAGCATGCACGCTGAAGGATGAGCGTCCAAGCGGTAGAGTGTGCCTCAGCCGGGTGCAGTTTCAATCTCTCCCCCTCAGATCAGGACACTTCACACAATTCATAGAAGAGGCACTGATTGCACAGAGAAATGCCAATTTTGGAGATTGTAGTTAATTACATGACCTGCTTCCTTAATATTTTAACTTTAATAAAGCTATAACGCATTAAATATAACTGCATTTAAGATGTAACATTGGGGTGTTTCCTTTAAAGACGCTCAACATGCAAGTTTTGCTTCAGTGGAGCAGCAGCTCCAGCTTCACTTAGTCCACAACGAGAGTGCTTTTGTATTTACTTATTTTGTATTTTTGCATTATAATTACCTCATACTTTGCGATATACACCACCTGAAGCTGTGAAAGTTTAGAGTGCATCTAGACTGTGAGCGGTGTTTTCTTCTAATCCGCAGTCGGGTGTGAGCTGCAGTGCTGCTCTCGTGTGCCATTATTAGTGGCATATGATCTCATGTTACATTAAATTACATTAAAAGACTATTCGACAATTAAATTTTTTGTCGACAATTTTTTATTGTCAAAGTTGTCAATAACGTTGACTAATAGGTTCCACCCTAATATGTACCTGGTCTTATTGTGCTCAATCATGGCATGTTATTCCAAAGAAATAATATGTTTACATAATCTTTCATAACAATATAATATATTTTTACACCTCTGAAACAACTTTTGCTTTTATGCTGACACAACCAATGCTGTGTGGGAAGGGAAATAAAATATTATACAATAATATATACATATTTTCTATTTATTTATTTATTTTATGTACATAGTGATAGTGTACTGTACCTGTCAGTGGCTCCCCAGCAGTGGTGACCTGAACAAATACAGGCTCACTCTCCAGACTCTCTTCTACAGAGTAAATACTGATGTTGTAGAGCAGACCAGGGCGAAGGTCACCCAGGGTCACTGAGGTGGCAGTGTTAGGCAGGTTCAGCTCAGTGCTGCCAGAACTACCTTCTTCAGATGGTGTGTAAACCACACGGTAGCCTAAACAAACGATGTATATACTTTTAAGCATTTGTCTTCAGTGTATAATTTCTGTATAGGTGAATGTGACATAATTGTAATGTTTTGTGTTAGACAGCCCATGTTTACCTGTGATGGGAGCAAGAGGTTTAGACCAGCTGATAACAATGGCGGTCTCCCCCACATCCTCCACTTCATGGTCAGAAGGGGCATCAGGAGCTAATGAAACAGATCAAAAACAAGACAATAAGATGACATCAGAAGATGAAATATGATGACATTAGAACAAGACAGACAAAGAAAAAAAAAGGCTCACTTGTGGTCTGAGAAGTGGAAAGGATCAGATTAGGCTCCCCTTGGTTAGTAACTTCATACACATTTACTGTGTACTTCCTTCCAGGGAGAAGCTCACTGATGTTCACTGATGTAGCCGTATGAGGCAGATCTAGAAATGAATAAACAAGTTAGCACCACAACACCAAGACTCATTTGGTACATTCAAGTTCAACAAATCAACGTAGGCCAAAGGTAGACAAATGAACCACTGAATCCACACTTCAGCTGCACATACTGACCCAAGATATTGGGCTGTCCAGTCTGCCTTCCCTCTTCACTCAGATCATATTCCACCCTGAACCCAGACACAGTGTCTGATGCAGACATCCAAGAGATGACGAAGCTGCTGGACGTGATCTCAGTCACAGATTCAAAGGTGTCCACCACCGCAGGGGGGTGCGTAGTCTCTCCATCAAAGGTTGCCACTAGGGAAGAAAAGAAAAAATGAACATTATACAAACAGCTATGAAACGGCAGTTAACATGCCATCATTACCAAGCCATTTTAATCCACAGAACTGCCATTTGCTGAATGTGCTTTGCTGGTAAGAAAATCGCATTAATACGTAGCTGTACCTAATAAAGTGGTCAGTGAGTGTATATTTAGTTATTCTTATTTCGAGGGAAATCATGACCTGGACATGTGTTCACGTATAACCTATATAGTGATTGTGTACTGTACCTGTCAGTGGCTCCCCAGCAGTGGTGACCTGAACAAATACAGGCTCACTCTCCAGACTCTCTTCTACCGAGTAAATACTGATGTTGTAGAGCCGACCAGGGTGAAGGTCACCCAGGGTCACGGAGGTGGCAGTGTTAGGCAGGTTCAACTCAGTGCTGCCAGAACTACCTTCTTCAGATGGTGTGTAAACCACACGGTAGCCTAAACAAACAAAAACTTATGCATATAACTACTGTTCCCAGAAGGAGGTAAACGAATTTGGGAAATTGCACTCTTGCGTACAGTCACTGAAGATGCCTCTATTCATGCCTGAAAGGCCACTAACGCAAGGCGACGCCAGGTAGCCATGCACACCCAGCAAAGATTTCCACAACAGCGCCCAGAGCAGGGAGATTAAACTCACAACCCATAGGACAGTGAAACTGAAGGGATGCCTTGCTGTGAAATGCATGTATGTTTTTGCTCTAGGTTGATATGCGTTTGGGCTAAGCCACAATCACAGCTGACCACGACGTGTGTGAGGTGTTCGTTCAGCGAGGCGAAGAGCTGAAGAACGACGGAGATGATGCAGGAGCTGTATATGTATACCAGCTGGGTGTGCAGGGTTACCCACAGTTGCCTTGTGTCATTGGCCTTTCAGGCGTGAATAAAGGTGTCTTCAGCAAAAAGTATGTGAGAGCACGATTTCCCATACTCAATGTGATGTACTGAGTGAACCGACTGAATGGGAACAAGATATATATACACAATACTTGTCAGCATTTGTCTTCAGATGACAATGTTTTGTGTTTTGAGGGACAACCCTTGTTTACCTGTGATGGGAGCCAGAGGTTTAGACCAGCTGATCACAATAGCTGTCTCCCCCACATCCACTTTATGGTCAGAAGGGGCATCAGGAGCTAATGAAACAGATCAAACATAAGCCAACATGGCCACATCAGAAGATTAAATATGATACAGTGGAAGGTACTCTGAACGAGTGTTAAGACAACATGAAAAATATAAATATATATATATATATATATATATATATATATACACACAATTTTGTTTTATGAAAATCATGACCTGGACATGTTTCCACGTATAACCCATAGAGTGATTGTGTACTGTACCTGTCAGTGGCTCCCCAGCAGTGGTGACCTGAACAAATACAGGCTCACTCTCCAGAGTCTCTTCTACCGAGTAAATACTGATGTTATAAAGCAGACCTGGTTGAAGGTCACCCAGGGTCACTGAGGTGGTAGTGTTAGGCAGGTTCAGCTCAGTGCTGCCAGAACTACCTTCTTCAGATGGTGTGTAAACCACACGGTAGCCTAAACAAAAGATGTATATACTTTCAAGCATTTGTCTCCAGTGTACTTGAATGGGACATAATTGTAATGTTTTGTGTTAGACAGCCCATGTTTACCTGTGATGGGAGCAAGAGGTTTAGACCAGCTGATAACAATGGCGGTCTCCCCTACATCCTCCACTTCATGGTCAGAAGGGGCATCAGGAGCTAATGAAACAGACCAAACACAATACAACAAGATGACATAAGAAGATGAAACATGATAATATAGAACAAGAAAGACAAAGAAAAAAAAAGGCTCACTTGTGGTCTGAGAAGTGGAAAGGATCAGATTAGGCTCCCCTTGGTTAGTCACTTCATACACATTTACTGTGTACTTCCTTCCAGGGAGAAGCTCACTGATGTTCACTGATGTAGCCGTATGAGGCAGATCTAGAAATGAATAAACAAGTTAGCACCACAACACCAAGACTCATTTGGTACATTCAAGTTCAACAAATCAAGTTCAACAAATCAACGTAGGCCAAAGGTAGACAAATGAACCACTGAATCCACACTTCAGCTGCACATACTGACCCAAGACATTAGGCTGTCCAGTCTGCCTTCCCTCTTCACTCAGATCATATTCCACCCTGAACCCAGACACAGTGTCTGATGCAGACATCCAAGAGATGACGAAGCTGCTGGATGTGATCTCAGTCACAGATTCAAAGGTGTCCACCACCGCAGGGGGGTGCGTAGTCTCTCCATCAAAGGTTGCCACTAGGGAAGAAAAGAAAAAATGAACATTATACAAACAGCTATGAAACGGCAGTTAACATGCCATCATTACCAAGCCATTTTAATCCACAGAACTGCCATTTGCTGAATGTGCTTTGCTGGTAAGAAAATCGCATTAATACGTAGCTGTACCTAATAAAGTGGTCAGTGAGTGTATATTTAGTTATTCTTATTTCGAGGGAAATCATGACCTGGACATGTGTCCACGTATAACCTATATAGTGATTGTGTACTGTACCTGTCAGTGGCTCCCCAGCAGTGGTGACCTGAACAAATACAGGCTCACTCTCCAGACTCTCTTCTACCGAGTAAATACGGATGTTGTAGAGCCGACCAGGGTGAAGGTCACCCAGGGTCACGGAGGTGGCAGTGTTAGGCAAGTTCAACTCAGTGCTGCCAGAACTACCTTCTTCAGATGGTGTGTAAACCACACGGTAGCCTAAACAAACAAAAACTTATGCATATAACTACTGTTCCCAGAAGGAGGTAAACGAATTTGGGAAATTGCACTCTTGCGTACACTCACTGAAGATGCCTCTATTCATGCCTGAAAGGCCACTAACGCAAGGCGACGCCAGGTAGCCATGCACACCCAGCAAAGATTTCCACAACAGCGCCCAGAGCAGGGAGATTAAACTCACAACCCATAGGACAGTGAAACTGAAGGGATGCCTTGCTGTGAAATGCATGTATGTTTTTGCTCTAGGTTGATATGCGTTTGGGCTAAGCCACAATCACAGCTGACCACGACGTGTGTGAGGTGTTCGTTCAGTGAGGCGAAGAGCTGAAGAACGACGGAGATGATGCAGGCAGCTGTATATGTATACCAGCTGGGTGTGCGGGGTTACCCACAGTTGCCTTGTGTCATTGGCCTTTCAGGCGTGAATAAAGGTGTCTTCAGCAAAAAGTATGTGAGAGCACGATTTCCCATACTCAATGTGATGTACTGAGTGAACCGACTGAATGGGAACAAGATATATATACACAATACTTGTCAGCATTTGTCTTCAGATGACAATGTTTTGTGTTTTGAGGGACAACCCTTGTTTACCTGTGATGGGAGCCAGAGGTTTAGACCAGCTGATCACAATAGCTGTCTCCCCCACATCCACTTTATGGTCAGAAGGGGCATCAGGAGCTAATGAAACAGACCAAACACAATACAACAAGATGACATAAGAAGATGAAACATGATAATATAGAACAAGAAAGACAAAGAAAAAAAAGGCTCACTTGTGGTCTGAGAAGTGGAAAGGATCAGATTAGGCTCCCCTTGGTTAGTCACTTCATACACATTTACTGTGTACTTCCTTCCAGGGAGAAGCTCACTGATGTTCACTGATGTAGCCGTATGAGGCAGATCTAGAAATGAATAAACAAGTTAGCACCACAACACCAAGATTCATTTGTTACATTCAAGTTCTACAAATCAACGTAGACCAAAGGTAGACAAATGAACCACTGAATCCACACTTCAGCTGCACATACTGACCCAAGACAATGGGCTGTCCAGTCTGCCCTCCCTCTTCACTCAGATCATATTCCACCCTGAACCAAGACACAGTGTCTGATGCAGACATCCACGAGATGACGAAGCTGCTGGATGTGATCTCAGTCACAGATTCAATGGTGTCCACCACCGGAGGGGGGTGCGTAGTCTTTCCCTCAAAGGTTGCCACTAGGGAAGAAAAGAAAACGAGCACATTAATCAAACTGCTATAAAACTGCAAAGATTTATATGGCTTCGATTCATTGTCTTTTCATTAATTGATTTGTTCACTTTGAGAACTTGGCAGTGCAATACTGAAGATATTGTTGAACTTAAGCAATTTGTATGACAAATTGCTCAAGTTCCTCATTTGTAAGATGCTTTGGATAAAAGCATCAGGGAAATTACTAAATGTAAATGTATTGCACAAAATACCTTTTATGGAATTTGTACCAACTCTGCACTACTGTGAATTTTTCTAAATAACAAATTTTAGAATATTTTTTTTATTGTATTGTATAATTTTTTTTATTTTACTGAATGGCAGTATTCCTGTACTGTGTTGAATGATGTAATGCCCAAATGTCCTCCAATGGATTAATAAAGTACCATCCTATCCTCCTATTCCATCCTATGCAATGTCATCAATGAATGTGACGATGAAAGGCAATCACACAGTGATGACCTACAGGAGCCATAGTTGGTGGTGAAGTCAAAGCGAGTGAATTCTCTACGTCCGAAGTGCAGGATGCTGATGAGTTGACCCTCGTAGATGATTCCTGGCTTCAGTCCAGCGATGGTATAAGAGTTCAGATGGCCTGGAATAGTGACCTCCATCCACTGGTCATGGGTGTTTTTCTGTTCAGAAATTAGTAAGTTGCAGCTCAATAGACTCCCTAACACAATCACATACTATTGTTTTGGCACAGGAACATATTGGGTACAGGAATGTAAGGTGTACAGCAGCTCAGAAGAGGCTCACCTGTCTCCATCGAAGTATGTACTGTGTGATGTGTGCAGAAGATGGGGCATTCCATTGGATGGGGTGGGAGTTGGGCTGGTTGCTAGATTCTGTTATAATCACCTGGACTGGACGATGACCACCTGATATACAGTATACAGACATGAGGATCTCAAGAAATATAATTGAACAGGGCACCAAACATGGTTCCAAAGATATTTTATATTCAAATCATATTTGGAGCCAAGGCCTTCAGCATTTTATAAGACACAAACTCTCAGACACCCTATGAGCCGCCCACACTTTTTTCACTGACCGTCTGATGCATATTGCTAAAAAAACAAACAAACTATAAAAGTACTTTGTTGAGTACCATTCTAAGCTCTATTCTATTCTGATTGGCTGACTTCACACAACTTCAGATATGGGCACAGAGTTAACAAGTACTTTTGAGCATGAATTATCACTGTATTGTTACCAGTGTTTACGAAGTTAGTGGCCTCAAATACAATATATAAAAAATTTTGTTTGAGGTAAGTTGTTGCTTTTTGTGAAATAAACTGTACTTTTGGATGGAAAAAAGTTTCAAAGTATACACTTTTCACTAATTTTCAGTGTTGTCTGTACAACCATTTGAAGAGACGGAGTCATTAGTTTTTTTATTGTCTGTTTTTAAACCTGACGGAGCCGCACCCGCTGCCATCCCCAGATCGCTTCCAGCGCCACTCGCATCGTCCTCAATCCCGTGGGAAGAAGGAGCAATGCGGGGGGGCGGCTGGAGTGGCTTGCTTTCGGATGAAAGCGAGCCGCGACCGCCATGTTGTCATGGTCATGCTCTCACAGTGAGAGCATGAACCATCCACAAACTCAGCCTTGGTGTGATCGCTACCCAGACACACGAGACAACTCCTGTGGCCGTCTGAAGCGGAGAGCACTCTACCACATCCAGGAACTACACAGGGGCGGAAGGGCATCTTTATAAAGACGCGTCCTGAAAAGGACGTTCATCGCCGCTGTGTATTTTGCTCTTTTAGAGGAAATCACTCTTTTAACTAACTCTTTCGAGTTTGGGTTTTACTGCGCTGTCGAAGCGCCCAGGGGCAATATACACTGCCGTGCAAAGAGAAATCGCCACTGTAATGTGCCCTCAATCCAACAGCATCAGAGGAATACAGGAACGGGTGTGTCTTCACGCGAACAGCATGCACAACCATCGGCTCCGACGAAATTTTCTGAATGAACTCTAGTATTTCCTCGCCTTTATACCCGTATGTCTGGGGGCGGGGTATGCAAATACTGGCTGCCAACTTCTCATTGGCCTTTTTTCATAGATCAGAGGTATATTCGTTGCTCAAGAGAGACCCCTAGTGTCGCTTCTCCGATGTCGAAGAGCGACAGACGGGGAACCCAAATTTCTGGTATCAAACAGCCCGAAGCTGCAATGCTGCTCTGGCACTTCATCATTAGCATTTAATGTGATCTCATCTTATGTTAAATGAGATCAAATGACTATTTAACAATGAAAATCTTTGTCGACAATTTTTAAATTGTCAGTGTTGTCAATAACATCGACTAATCGTTTCAGCCCTAGTTATTAATAGCGATAACAAAATCTAGGGAAATAACAGCCCAATCTCATGAAAAGTTGTACATAATTTACATAATGTGATGTCACATGATTATGTTCACATAAACTCACGAATTCATCACGTGCAAATTCCCGGATGTCTAATGTGGAAGCGCGTTTTTCACGCATGAGGCGTAAAGGACATGCTTATTAATATTATGCCCTTGCCCAAACCCCTTATCTAAACCTAACTAATCAGTAGAGTGTGTAAACATGATAGGAAGCTGTTGTGTGTGACAGAAGCAATTAGTTGTTGTGTATTAGATGGAAACGATTTCCAGCGATATCATTGGCTATAGCGAAAGTCGTAGGAATTCAAACAAGTGCTGTCGCACATTATCATACGAATTTAGCCAAATTTAGAAACGTTGTTCGAATCCTGATGATTTCACTGTGAGAGTATGTTGGAAATAATCTACTATTATAATTGTAGTCATAATCATGCAGCCTCCCGCCAACAACTCATAAGAACACCGCCCACTCCCGCTGCAACGTAACAATAACAAAAAAAACGTCCCGTGGCTACCGCAAATAAAGTCAACCTCTAAATGGCAGTTATAATCATAAATCACTAATGATTGCTTTGTGTTGTTAGACCACAATTCTTGCACTTACATTCATGTGATGAGCGAGACAAAGCTTGTCAATGTCAAAGCATGCATGATGACACAGAGGCAGAAGGACTTGCAAATTCACAGTAATGGTAAAGATGCCACGCCAACAAATGGTTGAAATAACTATTGCGTTTAGTGCACTGGTAATACACTGAGACAATAACCCGAGACCCAGATCCAGACCAAGACACTGAGAAATGCACAAAGACCACGTGTATATAGCCTCATGAGGTCTTGAAACCAAGGCCACAAGATCAAGACTCCAACTCTAGAAATTTAACACTACTCTGTGAGATTCTTACCACAGTTCCAGCACTGAGACATAAGGAGAGAGGACACACACTGTCTCGTGCTTTCAAAGCTTTAAATACAGCAGACAAACTTTTACTGCCATGACAGCCCACTGGCTGGGTAGTCCGTATACAAAATTTAAAGCTCACTTAGTCTGTATTATGTTCCGCCAGCCTGCACCAGCCTAACCCCCACTTTTCCCAGCCCTCTAACAGCAGGGTGCCATTACTGAGGGCTATTGCTCTGGGGTTGCCTCTACACACATCAAGCAAAGGAAACACTTTAGACTCCAATAAGCTGTCAGTAATGTAGGAAAAAAAACATTATTAACAGAGAGAGAATAAAAATACAAAAAATTCTGAACTTGAGTCAACAATGTCATTAACAATGGAAACTATATAAACGCTGAATGACTTTACAGATGCCATGGCAAGGCAAGCAGAAAAGGTAACCGGTTTGGTTGAAATTCAAGCAAATTCCCAGCACAAGCTGAAAGAAACTCAAGGCAAACAAACGACACCAAAAGGGTCGTGGGGGGTGATTTAGACAGCTGTGCAATGTGTTTGTCTTTCCTCATGCAGAGAACTTCAAAGAAGGCAAAGTCAGAGATCCACCCAAATCCAATGGATTAGGGCATCTAAAAGCCAACATCCTTGACAATGCTAGAGGATGAGCATTTGTCGAAAGTTATAAAGGAAAAGATCACAAGGAAAAGCAAACACTAATCGCCACTCTAGCAAAACACCTGGGAGAAAAGGCAAACACCACCCTTGCTCTCAGTAAACATCTGGAAGCCTTTGACTTCCAAACCTCACCCCTCCCCACCCATGCCCGCAAGACTACTTATAGCAGTACACAGCATGACCCACATGCTCGAGTGAGAGAACATATCTACCAAAAAGATGCCATTTACTCACCAGGGAAAGATTGCTGAGGCTCACATCTTAACTCTCCAACCCCATTTCCATAGCAGTAACATCTGTAGTGGATTCCCTGAATAACTTTGTCCCACGATTCTCCGATCTGATAGAGTGCTCTAGTCTCAGGCTCCTGGCAGTGATCTGGAAATGGAAATCATATTAACATGGTCATTATCGAATCATTAATGCCATCATTTACACTACACATGGCTAGAACTGTTGATCCTTAGTCTCCAATTTAGAGAAAGAGGCATTCTAATTGTTTCAAGGAATGTTAATTAATGCAAATGTCCCATTTCCTCAATGACTTCCTCCTAGTACCAGTACCCACTCCAAAATTCCCTCACCCTCTTTTCTAATGATCAAAAATGTAGAGTAAATGGAGATAACTGATGCTCACCGATAACGTCACACTTCCAGCTTCCACGGCCTTGACCGAAACAGGTGCAGTTCATCATGTAGCCGTCATCGTGCCGTTTAGTAAAAGTCTGGTTTACGTCATAGGTCAAATTATCCACAATGCACTGGTCTGAAAGAGGAAGAGACACAAACATAATGGATTCCTCCACTAGTCATGTGACTTTACCACATGCAACCCATGAAAAGGAGTGAGAGTTCCTGTCCTTAATACACATACAGCATGACTTCTCACCTTTGAGTTGTGAGTAAGCAACGCAGCTCCATTCTCCACGGCCATTGCCCACACATGTACAGCGCATCATGTGACCCAGAACATCATGACGTCTGTCCCACTGGTCACCCACACGATACATCACACCCTCATTGATGGTACACACCTCCTCATGGGCTAATGGAAAGAGATCAGTCATATCAAACTATGAACCTGGATCAAATGCGACTACTCCTACCCTAAAACAATGTATGCATTTTACCAATACTGGCTAAACTAGTATTTTTTTTTAATTACCCACTTATTAAAAGCCCCTGTGATATTCTTATTACTCCATTCACAAACTTATGGCTCTGAAGCAACCAAATGCTACTTAACTCTGCTGCTTAATATTATCTAACCTTTAAAGTTTCTAGGAGATTCCAATAAGACTGGTACATATTTGTACTGAAGTTAAAACAGCAGTTAAAGCTCAAATCAGGGTGTGCTAAAAGATCAATAAACTTTCATTTATTTTCTTAATGGCAAATAGATTTCTGAATAATTCATCAGCTAAACAATTTGGTGGTCAGTTAAGACAAAACAACCAAAACTAATGACCATCGATCTATAAAGCTCAAGGCAGTATCTCACAAATAGCCTTATTGTTTTAACTGGGAAATCACTAACTGGGATATCGGAGTAATAAAAAAGGAATGAGAATGGGGAAATAGCTTCAAGGTTAAAAGTGGAGGAGGCTGCACTGAACCCAGCTGCTCTGAAGGCCAGCCAGATGTATATGCTCCAATGCCAGCTAGATTCTGGTACCATGCCAACCTCCCTCTGTCTACAGCCCAACACAGCAGAGATGGACAGAAATGTTTGCATAAAAAAAAATGGCAGCTGCTTCTAAAGTACAATTGTTAAATGTTCTCTCCTATTGTATCAGCAGACACATTCAGTACTTAATTCAAAACTACATACAGTCGCCCCAAATAGTATTACACTTCTGACATAATTAAAAATGCATGAATATCTTTGCATTTTATGGCAAGTGCAAATAGCACAAGCACTATTCCAGCAAATATTTCAGAAAAATAAGTTAGGTTTCAAAATAATAATACAAAAAAATAGATATGATATGAACCAAATGTGTGGTTACTCTGCTAGGGCACCTTTGTGAATTTGAGGGGAACTGACTTCTACTAAAAATCACCTTGAGACCAGTTGGTTAAACATAGATAAGAAGAGTAAAGTTTGTTCTGACAAAAGATCTAGCACCATTTGTTTACATATGCCACATTGTTTACATTTGATATTTGAATGACAATTGTCCTTGTACAGAGAGACAAAAAAAAATCCCTACCCCCTACAAAACAAACACTACATTACAACACAAATAGCAGCCCTGCCTTCAACATCTTTTCAATCACTAAATCTCAGCACTATCAATAAACTCTCCAGATTTCAACTGGCACCTTCGTGACAGAGACACCCATCAAAGGCCAGTCAGAAGTAGGCATTTATGCAAATATGGCTGAATACGTGCTGTGATCTTTTCTTCCACATTGTTAACATTCTCATCTTAACTGTTACCAGATCACCTCCCGTAAAGACCACAAGGTAACTGGAAAGGCTGTGAGACCTTGTGCGTAATGACACTTTTATCTTTTCAATCTTTTTCTAATATGCATCTTGAAATTGGCAGTGGGAGGCAAGACAAGCAAAGATTTAACAAACATGGACTGCAGCCTCTCGCAGTATCTCTGGAAAAGTTGAAGATAAAATGTTTTGCTCAAGGTTATTCATATCCAGAACAGTTGCAGGTTTGAAATACTTTCATAATATAACTCTCAAGCCTCCTTTGTTCTAAAGCCTAATCCGCTCCAACATCTATTGGTAGAGAAAAAAACGGCACTTACCTAACATGGGGCAGAAGCCAAAGCGCTGCTCTCTGTCATAGTCGTAAGTGGTGCCACACCATTTCATGCCATCTCTTCTGCCATCAGCAGTGCAGTCAGTATAGTTACGGCCATTGTACAGGAATGGGAAGTGGCACAAGGCACCATTGGAATTTCCTCCTCTGGTTGTGACCAAAACTAAAAGATATATTTACCCATCAGTGAGAAACAAGTAAATAAGTAGTAAATTTAACAGTAACGTGTATACAAATTGCCATGGCTCATGGCTTGTTCCTTACGGGGCCCGAACTAGCAACTTTCCCATTATCAGCCATGAGGGTTATCTACACTAACCCACACCACATCGATTCTCTTTGTGATGCATACGAATCAATATGAAACTTGTCTGACAATGATAAGTGAATACCATGTAGATAACTGGAGATTTTTAAAGATGCACTCAGCATTTTAACACCCAAGATAATCCTAGGTTAAGGAATGCTCTTCCGCTTGTTAAAAATGCTCCCATGTTAAATGTGTAAACCGCTAAAAACTAATATTTTTTAAAATAGCATACACGGACTAAACTTGACTCCATCTCACTCTCACTCAGCAGGGTGTTTATTCAGTTACATATTGCTTAATTGTGCTTTGTTGTGTCCCCCGCCCCACTATGTTTTATTTTTTCCATTTTGTATTGTACTGCTTTGGGTCTGAGAATAGCGCATCATAAAATTAAATGTTTTATTGTTTCCTAAGCAACTTCCTAGCAATGCCCCAGCAACCACCCAAAACACCCTAGCAACCATCTTGCAATGCCCTAGCAACCACCCAGAACAACCTAGCAACACCTAACTGCCTAGCAACGCCCTAGCAGCCACCCAAACACCATAGCAACCACCTAGCAATGCTGTAGTAACCATCCAAAACATAACCTAGCAAACAGCCTAGCAACTGCAGAACATCACAGAGGCATGGGTTTGGGCTCTTTTGACTCAAGGAAGTTTACTGTGTTTTTGCGTTCACACCATTTTTCAATTGTATTTCTCTGAGAACATGCACCAGATGGACATTTTTGACCGATTGGCAACGTTTTGTTGTTTTTTCAGCGTCACAAGCATGAGCGCCTCAAGTACTGCGTCATCTTTGACAAAATGAGTCTCAAAACACCTGTGTTCTGTTCTGTTTCTTGTGCTGCGCCTAGCTTTTTTAACACAAGAATGTGTACATCACCTAAGGCTACTGATATGAGACTTATTCTCATGTGAATCTACATTCAATTAATATATTTTTAAAAAGTACTTTATATTTCTTGATGTAAAACATTTTTAATAAGGAAAATATTACTGAATGCACCTTTAAGCTAGGAGTACACTTCAAACTAATCTAAACAAACTAGAATTTTTTTTTATCCCCACCATTGTTCCCAGTACAGAAGGAGTTCTTGTAGTCTTTCTCAAAGTCAGACGAGGTGCTGCACCAGAGCTGTCCATCACTTCGTCCCTCAGAAGTGCAGGAGTAGAACGTTTTTCCCATGAACACAAAAGGGAACACACAAGGCTGGCCATTTGAGCTACCGCCATACACCTGAGAATGGCCCCCTGCATACACACACACACATCACATGTGATACAATGAAAAACTAAGATATGCCAATTCAGTCATATAAAACAGCAGAAAAATGTAATGAATTGAAAGTCACTAACCCCACTCTTCACAGCTGACACCGTTCCCCAAGCACGTACACAACAACTGTGTGCTGCCTTGGGTCTTGATCCAGCGCATGCCCAGGAAGTAGGAAACATTTGCATCTGTCAGACAGGTTCCCTCTACTGGATACTCTGGCACTGCCATGGGGTGGAATACTGCAGACTGGACATTGGTAATCACTTGAGGCCCAGTACCTTGTGCGCAAATCACATAAGTTATCATGTTACTTTATGTTTTCCATTTTGGAGCTTGACAGTCATGGTCACTATGAACTGTTGTATAGAAAAGAGCTGCAAGAAGATTCTACAAAATTCTCCTTTTGTAATATACAGGTTTGGAACGACATGACTTTTCAAAAATACAAAACAGAATTTAGCCTTAATTTTAATTTTTTTGTGAAATATTCCTTTAAGAATAGTGTTAATGTGAGCTCCTTACCCAGACTAGTAGTGTGCAGTGACACATGTCTCTCACATTTCCACTCTCCACGCCCATTACCAGTACACAAACACTGTAGCACATGCCCGTGAGAATCTGTTTTGCTCCATGTGTCTCCAATACGGTAAGAAGTGCGCATGTCCTGGTCGTTACAGTGGTCTGTGTTGCAAAACACACAAAATCAGATGTTTCTAATCTGCAAAAAGCTATTTAAGACCGTGTTGCTGTTCTTCTAAATAACAAAATAATTGGTCATGATTTCTTACTTTAAAAAAAAACAGAGGAGAAAAATGTTTCCTCTCCTTCACACTTTAAGCAACAATGTCCTTGCAATGATGCCAGAGAGTTAAACTGCACTACAGGTTTGCACTGTTTTTGAGTAGATCATTCAAGCGCAATCCAACTGGACAATGGAAGATTGGTATTGAAAGTATGCATTGTGGTTTTCCTACTTTTAGATGTGCATGTGATGCGTCCATTTCCTTCCCCTAGACAGGTGCAGTCCATGATCATCCAGCCTTGGTAAGGTTTCTCCCAGGTCTCACCAACCCTATAGGACGTCCCAGCTGAATTGTCATAACAGCGTTCCGCTATCAAGCATATGAAAAAAAGGAGAGAAAAATGACTTTTCAACTCTAACATGATGCATTTCAGTACCATTTCTTCATTACCAATCCAAATATAATTCATTTAAAGTGATAGTTCACCCAAATATGAAAATGATGTCATTATTTACACAGCCTCATGTCGCTCCAAATCTGTATGTTGCTATTATGCTGAAAAATGACAGGATATATGTTCTTCACACAAAGCAATCATAGGGCTTTAAAAGACTTGGAATATAGTACATAAGATGTATGGACTACTTCTCTAGTAGCTTGAGCTTGACAGCCCCATCTTACTATGAAGTCTCATTGTATGGCAGGAGCTGAACACAATTATTTAAAAAAATTATTTTTTACATTTGTGTACAATTGTTTTTTGGTCAAAAGATTACCAACAGGTTTGCAGGTCCACTCTCCTTTCCCATTGCCTAAACAGACACACTCCAGCATGTAGTCTCCAGTGTCATGGGGTCTCCTCCAGGTGTCTCCAATCTTGTAAGATCGCCCTCCCTCATGACAGCGGTCTACAACAGAGACCAATTTGGTAAACAACAGCACAAAACCAATACGTAAGATTACCAAACTGCAGTACAGTGAAGGAAAGTTCCAGTCTACTCACTTGCAATGGTGCAACTTATTTTCCCTCGACCAGAGCCAATGCAAGTGCAGTCCCAGATCATCCCGTCTCTGGGCCTCTCATAAGTCTCTCCAACTCGATAGGAGCGGGTATTTACTTTATCGTAGCAGGTCTCCTCAGCTGGGAACACACATAAACATTTTTCTTTTCACTATTCACCATCTTAAAGATGTCATATTTAATAACCCCTCTGTAGAGAGGGGTTATTATATATATATTCAATCAAGTCAGGAAATATTCTTCAGCTTTACCACATCATTTGGCCAATAATTCCATAAAATTTCCTTGATTTTTTTTCATGAGGAATTTTAAAGGTGCACCCAGTAATTTCATTTTGGACTTATGTTGACACCTAGTGGCACCGATGCAGCAACATCTAAACACAGTTCACTAGATTAAGCGAGTGGTATGAACCCTTTTCAGACTTTCAGGTTTTAGAACACAATTGCAGGGTAAACTTTAATAGCACTGAATGGGAGGCCATGCCAAATATATTTGTTTTTTCACATTTCTCAAACAACTTTCCAAATTAAGAAAAAAAATTGACTGATGGATTACAACCACCAGAAGAGAGAACATGGCAAATTTACCATCACTATCTTTGTGAACTCAAGTATTTAAGCAAACTTCTGTCATGCTATAATTCATCACATTCACTATGATCACAAAATGCCAATCTATTACAATACCTGGAATATCAAAATTCACAAAAGGACTTAGATAATTTTTCTATTTGGCTCCTAAACAATAGAATAATCTTCCTAGCATTGTACAGGACTGAGACACACTTTCTCAGTTTAAGTCTGGACTTAAGACTCATCTCTTCAGCCATGCACACACCTAATTTATCCCTCAACTCATAGTTTTACTGCATTAGCCAGATCCACTGGAACCGGAAACTCTTCTAATATTCTATAACTCTGCATTAAAGTAAATGGCATATATGCTATACGGGATAAATATATGTTGCTGAGTGTTGACTACTAACTGCAGCCTATGCCAGCCAAACATCACTTTAGTCTACCTCGGTAGTTTACATTACAGAATCATTTTCTGTTACAGCATAATTTTCTGTGAAGCTGCTTTATAACAACGTGTGTTGTGAAAAGCGCTATACAAATAAAAATTACTCTCCACAGTGGAAACCTCATCCAATCTGTGGTAAATTGTATTTTAATTTAAATTTAATTAAAAACTATTTTCAGGGTAATATAATAAAAAGTATATTGCTATAAATGTACACCACATAATAAAAAAAATTAATAAAAATTAAAAATAAAAACTGTAAATACAAAAAAAGGTTTGAATGAAAAAGAATCATCACAGTCTGTGAATAGGGTCCATTCAGCTGGCCATGTGATCATAACATGGCAGCCCCCACGAGGGGACCCTCTCCATGTACAAAAAAACAGCTTTTATAAGGTTACTGACATGATTGGCGTATTCATCACATGTGAGTGCTCATGATTTGATAGTTTCCATTTCTTCAGGAGTAAATTTTATTAATGAGGAAATAATTACTGAGTGCACCTTTAAGCATCGTTTTAAATACATTGCACTTATTAATTTAGAATCGCACATAACTAGAAAAAAATTATATATTTATAAAACGTAGTATCCAACTCCCATTACTTTTGAAAGATTTTAGTTATTTCCATGACTATTCACAGTTCCCTGATACTTCCAGGTTTTAAGTGTCCCGAAAGTTGAAAATTATTTGGAGGAACTTACCTTCAGGCTTTGATTTACATTTAATACCAGAGACTCCGTGGCAAGTGCAGAGCAGAGTGCTTCCCAGATAACTGCGCTCCCACTGCTCTCCAAGTCCATAAAACTGACCATTTTCAACACAGCCATCTACAGAGGACACAATAGTACCCTTCTTAGCTCTAAAACATTTCTCAACAAAAAAAACATAGTCGCTTATAAAAAACCTAATGTGCACCTGCACAAACGTATCGTTCAAAGTCATAAGATTGATCACAGTTTCATTAGGTTTATTTGCGTGCGTCAAACCCCAATGATGCCACTTAATGGTTCGTTCTCTCAATGCACTTCATTGTAAACAAAAGCAGACAAATGGGTGATGGCAGATCAACCTACCTTGGGAAACGGATGACACGGAGTGTTCCTGAGCTTGTCTCCTATGTTTGCCCGTCCCTTTCGGCATACACTGCACAGCGCTGGCGAGCAAAGCCACTGCCAGCGCCGTGACCAAAGGGCCACCGGACATTTTCACAGGTGAGATGAAACAGAAGTTGAACAACAATAGTTAAATCTTCCTTTCTTGGGTATAGAGGCTTATGGAGACGCACTATACTAGCTGAGGATTCCAGGTTTGGCAGCTGCTCCAAGTAACCAAGTTTCCTCTGCGTTGCGCCTTTTCTGTGCGTCCTGCCCCTCCTACTCTCTTGCGCACCTCTGCAAAGAGCTCAGATGTGCGGAGAGCTTTTATTTGACCTTCCGCCCGGGAGGAGGAACTACCCCTACACACAAGTAAGATAGCGAAAGCGTCACCTGGCCATACAGAAACCCAATCTTTAGCTCTTTTTTTTTTAGGCTAAAGCTTTCATGCACTGTCAATGCAGTGCACTCACTTTCTGTTTTATATCTAAATAATAAAAATACTCAAGTGATCAATAAATGACCCAAATTCATCCGTTCCATTTTGAGTCACAGTATTTCTTAAGCAAGTGCGTGACAGTACTAATCTAATAGAGAAGAATACAGCTGAAGTGCATGGAAGTCCCATGTCCCATTCACAGATGGCTCAGGGCACTGAACCCATATGAAACCAATTAGAGAACCTATAAACTTCAATAATACTTCCTCACCAATAAAATAAAGTTTATTCTGAGTTTACTGTCACCCTCAGATAAATAATGTGAGAGGGGATAAGGCAGATGCAAGCTGTACTGTAAATATATGATTAATCATTTAGGCTCATTTAATTGGCCTGTAGTCACTTCCATATTAAATATGTTTGATAAGTGTGTCTTTTATACATTTCCATCACTCACAGATACGTGGAACTATAGAATTATACATAAATGGAAAATAAATGGAGTCAAAGTGTCAATTCCATCATCTCCAACAGCTGGATCCAGGAATCGGTGTCAACTTCAATAAACTCAAAATCGAACGCACATAGTGTGAGCTCTGTAACTCCCATGGACTTGATTATTTGACATACAAATAACAATGATGGTGACAAACAAAAACAACATATTAAGTATAAGAGGAACTTTGAATAATCACAAAATGACAAATAACTGCAAGTTACAACAAATACAATAACAGCAGTGTAAATAAAATCAACAAACAGTAAAGAGCAGTACTTAGTCATTTGCATAATTTATTCATACCACAAAGCTTAACTGGGAGCCTAAGCGGAACTTGCTAAATAATGCTCACACCTGATAAAAATGCAGAAAATAAAAACATTACTTTGTGGCTGTTTGAGTCTTTGAGGCTTAATTTGTTTAAAGGATAGCAGAAACAGCACTTGTCAGAGCTTTAGGCTTTTACTTTTTCTCATGAATAATCAGGAATTAATTAAAATACTGCAGATATAAAGATGCAAAAACTCAAACAGAGTGAAAATATGAGCAAATAACATGCAAAATATCTGCAAAGATCTACTCTTTTATTTTATTTTAACATATATTTATATTTGTTTATATTTATATATGTCTACATATTCTAGTCCGATTTGTTTTCATTGATTTTTTTAAAATAAAATGTTCAAATTGTTATGCGGGTAACTGATATTACATTTTAAGCATTGTCATCAGTGTCCTGTTGTGTGAAACTTCATCTATTTTAAACAACATTTTATGATCTTGTATAGCTATATATACATTTATAATATACAGTATTATTATACTTGTTGTTTCCACAACCTCATATTAACAAAGACAATAGTTTATTTGCACTTCTAGAAAAAAGTTGAAAGGCGATTCATATATTTAAATATATTAATGCTGACTTGTCACAGCACCTAAAATACACACTTTTCCTTTTAATTTGATGTGCATTTTAACCTAACATCTGTATGTTGGGAAAACATGTGCTACACATTTTATTTGTCTATAACTATAAAGTGCTTATTTTTAGTGCTTTCTCTAAACAATCCACTCATCACATTTACAGTGGTCTTATATGTTTTAAAGTTATGACAAGTTTTGCACTGTGGGGGCCTGTTGTTATGAATAGCAGTCAATAGAAATGTCTCTATATAACACAAAAATCTGAAATTGAGCCGTAAAATGAAATCATTGAGCCAATGTGTTATGGTGTGGTGAGTTGCGAGCCAGGTTTGGTGGCCCGCTCTAGGCCAGAAAGTCCAGGGCCACTTTTTAGACTAGTCCAGCCCTGCCTGTCTCCCCAGTGATCTCTCTGCAGTCTGCTCCCGAGACCTTTTTTACCCAGCCCCAGGATTAGTGTAATCTATGCTTATGAGCTGATATGCAAGATATCGTTCTCTTAATAGGGTTATAAAGAGTTTTGTCCACAAAGGTTTTAACGATATTTGCTTTTCTGTAAACAGCTTAATGACAAAATCCCTTTAAGGCAAATTAGTTCTCTCCGCACCATCTTGGTAATTCCAAGAGCAGCTATTTTCTACCTAGTTAGTTAATAGGCATTCAAGCACAGCTGCCTGTATAATCAAGAGCCCTAACTTGAGTGAGGATAGACCAAAATCAACAAAACTTTATGGTTCAATAACATATTTCAAATCTGCTATGAAAACTGTCAATAATAGTATCATAAATTGTGCTTCTTTAGCCCAAACTCTATTATTAAATGAACACTGAAACTGAAAATTACCATTGCTATAGCCACCCTGTTGTGCATTACAATTTCTACAATTTTCTATAAGTGGTCTGTCTCCTTCTCCTTATATTGCCTTTTAGCCCCATTTTATCTGCATTACATTGGCTACCTGTTAAGTATCATATTCATTTTAGAATTCTGTCAATTACTTCCATAGCTTTGAATGGTTTAGCTTCACAGTGACCTTCTATCATGCTATAATCCATTTGCACTGGTTGGCAAATACTCAATAAAACACTGTTATTTTACCATAAAATATATATATATACTGTATATATTAACAATTTAAAAGAAAACAATGTGACCTTCAGTGTCTCTTGTAAAATTGAATTCAATTAAATAGAGAACAGAGCAAAACAGTGCTTTAAGTATTTCAATGGTAAATAAACATTTAAACAATTATAATACAAAAACACTAAAAAAGTAATTTAATGCAAAATGAAACTACCTAAATATTTGACACTCTTTACTGTGTGGTAAATCTACATTAATACAGATTTGATGCAGTAAGAATGCCTGAACAACTATAACAGACAGCATGCAGCTTATATAAATTTTGAAGACAGCGCAGATTTAATCCCTTCTGTTTACGCTCCCGTAATTCATTAAAAGCTATGTTTGCATTAATATCACCTAAAGAGGGGTATTTTGATTAAGAACAGCCAGAGGTGGGTAGTAACTTGTTACATTTACTCCGTTACATTTACTTGAGTAACATTTTGGGGAAAATGTTACTTTTAGAGTAGGTTTAAAAGTGGGTACTTTTTACTCTCACTCAAGTAAATTTCGAATTATTTTTTGGTACTTTTACTTCTTTACAATGTGTGGCGTTACTGTCATTACATTACTGGGTTTAATTTTAATGAATGTGTAATTTATTGAGAGATTATATTGAATGTGACTTTTACAATAGTGGAAGTCGAAATAGCGAAAACTTGAAATAGCGCACACTATATAGTTGATAGTGGGTGGTTTCAGACACAGCGAATGTTCCACGATCAGGGTTGGTGCCCTACGTAGGTTGTGTACTCTGCATTTAGAGAGCGGCAGCACTGCTGTACAGAACTAACAATCTAAATACTTATGACACTGAAAACTGTAACTGAAATAAGAATCCACACAGGACTTTAAAAGCTATGAAATAGTGAAAGAAGGCATTCTATTTCATCATTATATATAATGTCCTTCTGGGACATTTTCATTTTTTTACTGTAGTAATTACTAGAAATTTTTCCAAACCTCTCTTCTTATTGACAAATTCATCCAGATCTGCAAGAGCCCTTAAAGGGTTAGTTCACCAAAAAATTACAATTCTCATTATTTACTCACCCTCATGCAACCCCAGATGTGTATGACTTTCTTTCTTCTGCTGAACTCAAATTAATATTTTTTGAAAGAATTTCTCAGCTCTGCAAGTGAATGGGTGGCAACATTTTAAAGCTAAACAAACAAACAAACACAAGTCAGCATAAAAATAATCTATAAGACTCCAGTGGTTAAATCAATATCTTCAGAAGCGATGTGAAACAGAGAAACAGATCACTTTCACATTCTTCTCTACATATCGCCCCCTGCTGTCAAGCAAAAAATGACAAATATTGATCTGTTTCTCATCATATCACTTCTGAAGATGTGGATTAAACCACTGGAGTCTTGTGGATTACTTTCATACTGCCTTTATTTGCTTTTTGGAGCATCAAAATTTTGGCCTACAGAGCTAAAATATTCTTCTAAAAATCTTAATTTGTGTTCTGCAGAAGAAAGAAAGTCAAACACATCTGGGATGGCATGAGGGTGAGTAAATGATGAGAGTGATAGCTCTCTTTAAAGTGATAGCCCAGCCTAAATTTAATATTCTGTCATAATTTATCTACCCTCATGTTGTTCCAAACCAGTGTGATGCTTTGTATTATGTGGAACACAAAATACATTAGACAGAATATTAGGCACTGACAGTCTCATTCACCATTCACTTTCAAGATATATATATATATATATATATATATATATATATATATATATAAAAAAAATTATAATTATGTCATTTGTGAAAGTAACGAGTTACTCACTACTTGAGTACTCTATTAATTAGATTCTTTCTTACTCTTACCCAAGTAATTATTTATGTTAGTACTTTTACTTCTACTTGAGAAATTATGTTTTTGAAGTAATTGTACTTTTACTTGAGTACAGTTTTTGGCTACTCTACCCAACTCTGAGAACAGCGCAGTCTCATGCAGGAGCCCTGCATTCATCACAAGACTCAAGCGCATGGCAGACACATGCATATGAGCTTTGGAAAGCAGCTGGCTGTAATCAAACTGCTCAAGGGTAGCGAATTTAGTCAGATCTGGGTAATGCTGGTATTTTTTAACATCGGAATGTGGCTTTTAAAATATTGAACAAAAAATAGATTATTTCACACTCGTAGCTAATCATGGCTGCACCCTGCAGTTTTAGTTTATTCAGCGGCTCAAAGCACCATGTTTTGTAGATGCCATTTCAAGTTTAAAAGATCAACATTTAAAAACGCGTCTTGAAGTGAATTTCTAATTTCAATTTGACTGCCTTACAAAGGCATGCCACAGGAACGTTAATATACATTGAAGGATCATTGTAATTTAGAAATGAGATTGTGTGAGTGTCTGAATAGAGATCACAATCTTTTATCAATTAATCATGCATTTCTAATACAGAGAATATCAAAATCCACAAAAGGAGGTAGATAATTTTACTATTTGGTTCCTAAACTATGGATTGGCTTCCTAGCAGTGTTCAGGACTAAGACACACTGTCACAATTTAAGTCTAGACTAAAGACTCATCTATTCAGCCAGGCATTCACCTAATTTATCCCTCAACTCATAGTTAGTCAACTCATTAGACAGTTCTGCCAGAACCAGAAACACTACTTATATTCTATAACTCTGCTTTAAAGTGAATGGCATCTATGCTAATATTATTATATTTATTTCCCTGTCTCAACCTCAGGTATACTGAGCCTGCCAGATCTAGGTCTGGTGCTACCTGATGTCCGACTCCCACTGCTATGTGTCGCTGAGTGATGACGACCAACTACAGCCTGTGCCAGCAACACAGGCTGTAGTTGGTCATCATCACTCAGGGACACGTAGAAGTGGGAGTATCAGGTAGGACCAGACCTGGATCATGCTGTCCATCAACCACTATGATGGACTTCACAGAGGATGAATTGATGCCAACTCCAAGACATGGGATACTTAATGTGCCACTTTCTGAACCTTGGTCTCAGGATGGACTTCACTAAAATGACCAGCCATAAGCTTTCAGCCAGAGTGCAATGCCCCTCACTGACAAATGCCTGTATTATCTTGGTCAAAGATGGACTACACTACATCAGGAAAACATTTACAGTTAGATAGGTGTTCAGGAAAACCTTAACTTTTCCAAACAAAACTAGCTTGGAATTGTTTATGAAGAAAGAATGCAGTGGTTTTGTGTCTATGAACCAATTGCCTTTTTTAAAAGAGGCATTGCCTGTTTATGTCAGACTGATCTCATTATGAATTCGGTGACAGTAGGTCGAAATTTCGTTAGCTGAAATTGTTCTGTGCACTGCTTAATGAAATTCAAACCACATTCTCCAGTGACTGAAGCTGAATGTGTTACTGAACGTATGGGCATGTGTGTACTTAAGTTTCTAGGTGGAGTGTCCACAGAGTGGCTCCAAATGTGAGTTGTTTTTAGTTATAAATTGTGTAAGAGTCAACAGGTAAAACATTTAATTTAAGAGGGAAAATGTAATGTCCAAGTCGCGACTATTTCCTGGTTTACACGTGACTAGAACCGAAGCTCTGAGGATGCTTGAATAATGTTTGAATAAATGCAAAAATGGTGTCGATGTTAGGGTATTGACATGCTATTGAATGTAATCTTGATTTCAGTCTATTGCTTAGATAGAGAATAGCTTCCTAGAGGCATTACTAATATGGCAGCTGTGTGAACTGATTTGACTTCAAGGGACTTTGGTAACAGCTAGTCTTAACTGCTTTGCAATCTCTACATGTCTGGTCCAGTGTATGACATCATCCTCCCAGAGGACAGGGGCGGGGTACTGCTGCAACCCCCTTAAGTTTAACTCAGACTCCACTAAATTCCTGCAGCCCCCACTGAATCTGCAAAATCAGCACATATCTAAATACTTCTTTCTGCCCCTCAACTTTATCTATATTTACACCATTAAGTAGTTTTAGCATTAGTTTTGTGCACTTAAGAATACGAAATACAGTCTTTTGATCATAACTATTTGTATTATCAAACATGTATAAGCAAATCCAGAAATAAATAAAATAAAACTGTAACATCTGATTTGGGATTAGTAATTGTTTAAACTTTATTTAGCTCTCCTGACACTTCCAATTTGGGATACACTTCCTCTTGTGAAAAAAAAGTAGAGTACTCAGAAAAGAGACTCATGTATGTGTAGTATGCACAGGTGTTGCTGTGTCGGCGTTTGGCTAATGCTTTCAGGAATAAAGCATAGCTGAATTATACCAGTTGTTGTAAACGTGTTTTATATATATATTTGTTCATTGGTTTATAGTCTCCTATGTCCATGTATTTAAACCCTCATGTTTTCCATTGTCCTTTGTCAAGTATTGTATGTGTTTGGTACATTGGTCATGTCATGTCATGCTATGCCAAGTTTATGTTAAGTCAAGTTCATGTTTATGTTTCATTCACATGTGTAGTTAGGGTTTTCACGTTTATTAATAAATTGCACTTGGGTTCTTACTTCATCGTCATCATCTTAGTCATTGCCAGCACCAACATCAATGTTACAGAATAATTGACCGAACAATGAACCCAGCAATTCAACTCCTGTGCCTACTTCAGTGGTATCGTCCCCTGGAGGATTATGTAAAGGACTTCTGAAATCTGGCCCCTACTTAGCTGATACGGTGACCCTTTATCCGCAATGATGGGCGCTTCACCACTGATCCCAATCTCATCCCAGACAGCCCTCTATCAGGAACAATGGTTAGTTATATGTGTCCTGTTAGATGAACTGTTTCAGGCTGGCCACTTTTACCTGGACCCACACCTACATGCCTCCAGGGCCAGCCCCAACTATCTGTGCATTACTCTGGACACACGCTGAAAGATTGTAGCGATATTTGCACATCTAAGGCATTAATCACACATATCAGCGACACATTCAAAATGGCTTTTTAAAAAACTGGATTAACTTTAAAATCTTTCTCATAAACAAGAACATCTTCACCATATATGGCATTGTGCTAAATTTAAACTGATACCAGGCTTAGAGAAAAACATTTTAGGTGAAGCATTTAACTAATTCATATTGAACACCAAAGTGAATATTCTGCACAGCAATAAATGTAATTTAAATTGCACGGTAAAAACTTGGTGGAGCAAATTGATTAATGACAGCTATTTGTGTTTAAAATCCAAATAGGTGCGCAAATACTTAGATTTATGAGTTCATTGACCTTTTAGGAAAATCAAATCTTCTTAGTTCCTGGCATGCATTATGGAGAGTGTCTTTTTGTTATTGTTTCCCAGACTTTCTCCTGGTTTCATTTTACAGGATCATGAATAAGATGCATTTTAGGACAACTGGCAGAAATGTAAAACATAAACAATGCTCTTTCAAAAGAGATACAGTAAATAATAACTCAGTACCGATTCAGACACATGAAACCCAATCAACGACACGCACAATTAAGATGAAATATGTGCATGAGTGGAACTGCTACCCTGTACTATAATTTCCCCAGTGTTATGTCATAGTAAAGCGTTGGTGGGCAATTTGAGTGGAAACCTTTAGACATGGATAAACACTTGCACATCATTCCAGATGGTGCTTTGGATCTCCAGCGTTAGTAATGAAAGGATTTCCTTGCTTTGGAAAGCCAGTAGTGTAGAGAGACAGGTATACAGAGGAAAATGTATGGAGTACTTTATTGCTGTGACGCAATCAACCACACCATGTCCATCCTTAAAAAGATTCTTTCACAGCCCACCATGTTTGGAAAGTTTCAGATCTGACTCTATGCCATTCCAAATTCTGAGTAGAGACAATCTTCTAAGTACACATATAGATGAAGCTCCTTCAAGGCACTTAATTTAAAATGACAAAAGGTGGTTTATCTTGTCAATGGAGCACACTACAGTATATGTCATTGTAAAATAAAGGAATGACATCATGTCGTAAATGGTTTTGGTGTAGAGTCAGATGTAGTAATAAATCTTGAACTGGGCTCAAAAAAAAGCTTGAATCCCCTATTTTGTCATGTGTCTCACAATATGATGGACACTGTCACCATGGGAGGACATCACAAAATGGTGCTCCTGTGCCAAAGAACACAAAACTTATATAATATTCACTGACCACCCACGACCCAGTTTAAAAAGGCAATAAATGCTCTGAAATAATGTTTCGCCATAATTCAATTAAGTGATTGTCATTCTTTCCATTCTACTTCTTTGCAAATTTGGCTTATTATGGAATGTGGAATTATTCACAAAACTCAGTGTTATTTGCCTAATGCACAATGATGAATCTAAGACATTACAGATATTACACCTTCATTTTCTGTTAAAGCATGGTTGACTGTAAAGCTGCTTTGAAAAGATGTATGTTGAGAAAAGCGCTATACAACTATACATTAATTGACTTGGCAATTAACATTGCACGGTTACTATTGCGCTATACTGTTTTTACTATTTAATTTGCATCAGGAGCTGTTAAAAATCATATTTTATGGCATGTAAATACAGCATACCTGTCAATGATTAAAAAATGCACCCTTCCTTTTGCAAATCCAAGAATCAGTTTTTTTCTCACAGTCTGCGGTTATCGAGTCTTCTTCAATTGAAGTGTCATTTTGGTGTGTTAAAATGTTGTTGTTCTCATACAAATCAATCTTGCACAAATGACAGAAAGCTATGAAAACAAATTCATGATGCCAACTAAAACAAGTCCCACATGATTATTGGATCATTATCATTATGATAATTTTGGGTCCTTTTCCTGTGTCACTATCATTGTGATTTATTTTTTATTTTAACTTTGGTCTCGTTTGAAGTGGTCTCGTTTGACCACTTGGGATCATGTCACCTGATACGAATGTTAATACCAGGTGTAAATGGGGCCTAAGAGTCCTAGGCTAACAAAGCTACCAAGTCAATCTCATCAACCTGTCTGTAAGAAAAGCAGGCCTTATTTAAAACCTCTTCCTGTTTAATTTGTAACATGTTTGGTAAGGTGGTTGCAGATGAAAGGCTCAGATATGCTTTATCACCATGGGTTTGATGTGTGTCTGTGTGTGTGCGCGACTGTGAGAGATGGAGAAAACAGAATTTGTTTTGTGTATGTGTGTGTGTGTGTGTGTGTGTGTGTATTTGCGTCATGTACAGCATTTTTTAGCATTGATCAGTATGGAAGTAAAGAGCCCTTTTTATTTAGGGTTGCAGTCTGTCGTGCGATCACACAGATGTACGGTGCAGAGTAGTTGTTAAAGATCTTTCCTTATATCTGCAAGGTTGTATCCTGCAAGGGGTGATGCAAGAGTCATCACAATTGTGTCCTTGAGCAAGGCACTTAACCTTAGGTTACAGGGAGATTGTCCCTGTTATAAATGAGTTGCTGTGGAAGCATCAGCTTAATGAGTTGTACTACTCCCGATGAAAAGAACAGCTTTTCATTTAGGATGAATGAAAGCTGACGTCTCTCGAGCCCCCCAACTCTGATAAAAAAAACAAAAAAAAAAACTCATCCAGCTTTGCAAAAAGAGGAAACATTCAAAATTTTACTTCCAAATATTTTAAAATGTGTGTATATGCTCTAACGATAATATTGCTGTCATGGTCACATTGACATCAGTAATCATGTCAAATGTCTTGAATGAGTCAAAAACATGAACAATTGCCTGATTAAATCATTTTAATCAATAAATGAGACACACGAGGACTGACGCATGTGCGACACAGCTGGAAGAGCAGCGCTGTTTACAACTGAGTAGGAGGAATGCTGTACAGTAGCTTGGTTGGGCTTGGTTTAGATCTGTATTTGTATCTGTTTTTTACTCACAATGGTGTGTTTGTGTGCTTATCCTGGATGTCTCAACTGAGAGAACAACGTGACATTATGTTTGTCACATGGCAACTTGAAAACATTGCACGAGGGACCATGTGAACTCAGTGCTCTCTACTGCTGCTGACCGGATGTGATGGTTTATACAGTAGTTAAAAAGTATTTAAATATTAATACTTTAGAAGATATTAATTTAACCGCTGGAGTGGTATAGATGATGTTTAAAATCACTGTCTGTGATTTTTGGACCTTCAAAAGAGAAATCTCCATTCACATTTATTTTTCTATTTTTCTTCAAATGTGTTCTGCAGACAAAAGAAAGTCACACACCTGGGATATCATGAGGGTGAGTAAATGATGACATCATTTCTATTAGTGTTATTGTGTGTTCTCTAAAATGACTTCTTTTGTCACTGGCTCACATTTTCACCCATTTGTTGCTTTCTTCCCAGGAAACAACCCACTGAGTTTATTTACCCACTAAGAGGACAGCATCAGCTGTGACTATTTGTTCCTTTAGTTTTTTATAATCACCAGAGGAAGAACTTAAGGTGATAGGAGAGGAGGGAGGATTTTGACAGTCTCTGTCACGTTCTGACATGCAAATCTGAACTAAACTGAACTATACTAAACTTCTGAAGATCAAACTGTGATGTGATATATGATACCAGCTCTCCAGGGAATAAGTAAATAAAAAAATAAGGGATAGTCTGGGCTCATCTAGATTATCTCTTTGCAATAGCTGCTCCCCATGGGGATGAAAATGCTAGGCTAGCTCCACAGGGATTCTACCTTACCAGGTCCTGCCCTGCTTCTGCTACAGAGTCATTTCTGATGATAAATAAACAAACCTAGCCATTTACCAGTGTAAATTTGAATTCACATTAGAACAGAAAGCTAATCTTAAAGCTGTTGAGGAGGTCTTCTATCTTAATCAGTGATGTGTTAATTAGCTTTGTGAATTTGTGGCTTTTTCTCTGTCTTCAAAATTAGGCTAACCAGTGTTCTCTTTCAATTATATTTATCTGTTTTGTGCATTCCCCATGCAGAGGTAAAATTAAAACTACAGAGAACCGCAGAGCAGGGGCGGTGCCAGGATTTTTTTCACAGGAGGGGCTGGGCAGGGTACCGTGATCAGTCTGGGGTTGCACCAAAATTCCATTTGACCGGCAGTGGGGTATTGGGGGGCCAGTCTGCGTGCAAGTGTTAAATAGTGTTACATTGTCTGACAGGTGTTGGTGGGTGCTAGTGTTATTTCATCCTAAGGGGGTAGGGTGCTGGTGGGGTTGCAAGTGGAGTGTCATCAGACCTGGGGTGGGGGGTGTGCGAGTGTTACATCATCTGTCCGGGGGGTTGAGAGTTGGGGGCACGTGGTGGGGGCACTTCCCCCCAGACCTGCCTAATTCTTCTACATAAAATCAATAAGAATTTTCACACACTCTCTTGTGATCAGTGTAACATATGACTCTCATTTCTTGATCTCTACTTTTAACAATACCTCTGCCTCCGGTAAAGGGACCTATATAAATTTAAGACAGGTTGATTTAAGTTAGGTTTAATTAAAGGAATTTCATTCTAAAAACAAAATCCTGTTATCATTTACCCACCAGCATGTCATTCCAAACCTGTATTAATTTCACAGTTGACCCAGTTGATTCCTGGTTGGAATCATTAATTCACAAGTGGGAGGGATCATCTTCTGAAGTTCCGGTTCTCGAATTAGCCTGAGGGACACACACACACACACAAAATGAAGTGAAATGGTGTTATATAAAGACAAGGTTTTTAAGGTGAATATTAGATGGTCCTTCACCTTAAAATTTAACTTACACCTACACAAAAAGGCAAATGAGGTAAACAAAACCATAATCCTGACCCTAAACCAACACCTAAACCTAACCAACAGTGTGCAGATACATAATACGAAATGAAAGCACACTTTCTTAACCAACCATGTAATTTCATGTCGCTTCTGTGCCACTTTTGTCTCACACATCAACTTGAATCCTTGACTGGACTCAAACAGCAGACTTCCAAATCCAAAGTCCAACACTCTTTGAGGTGAGCTACTGCGAAAACGAATCATGTTGGAATAAGTGTGTAAATGTAGGTGAGTCTGTCATACAAGTGTTTATATGTATTGTTTTTATATATGATGCGTTATAGTAAAAGTACCACAATATCATAACATAGAAGTATGTGAGTAATAGTGCAAAAATTAAGTGTTTATAAAGTCATAATCAGCCATTGTAGTCTTGAATTGTATTAAAGTGAATAAAACGCATAGTTGTTGTATCATCACTAGAGTTAATTTCATCAGGAAACTGCCAGAAAACAGAACGTGGCACATAAAATAAACAAATTTGTTATAGTAACGTTCATTCTATGAGACTAGGTTTGAATTAAAGGGGAAGATAATCAATAATGACAGCACACGCACAGCGAAATCATCAGGATGCATTTGAACAGCGGTGAAAAACTCTTATGATGTGTTACATTCATACGAGCAGACAGAGAAGTAAGTTTGAAGTGTATATTATCAGCTTTACGCTAAACTAAAATGCTATTTCTAGCTATTTTACATGCACATGTAACCAAGTATCAGATCGATATTTGTATCAAGAAAATTCACGTTAGATCATAATTTCTTTTTTTCTAGTAAGACCTTTAATATTAGGGCAAAAATAATATTCTTGATAATAATTTCTGTATTGTTTCCAAGTAAAAATATCTAAAAATCCTTAAAACAAGATCAGTTTGATTTATCTTGTTTTAGAAACAACACTGCGTAAGATATTTAGGTTTTTCAGAGAATGTATTTTTAACATGTATTTTGTCTTACTGTACAGGCAGTTTTTATAGTCAAAACCAGAGAAAATATCTACAGGTGCTGAAGAAGTAATCCAAAGTATTTAGAGTACGTTACTGACCTTGAGTAATCTAACAGAATACGTTACAAATGACATTTTACAGCATGTATTCTGTAACCTGTTGTGGAATACATTTTAAAAGTAGCCCTCCCAAACCTGAATATTAATAAAGATGTCCTTAATGCCTCATGTGCGGAACTCATGCTTATTCCGCATTGGACACTGGGAATTTGCACATGATGAAGTCGTAGGAGTTTATGAGAACAACATCGTGCGAGACCATACGAAATAGCCAACTCGTAATTATGTATGACTTCTCATGAGATCGAGTTGATAATGACTTAATTTCAGTCTGATTTTCACCCAAAGCTTACAGTATGTATATCTTCAGAAGACTTGGATTATAGTGCAAAGGCTCAGTTCCTATTCATTGTAATTTCATGGAAAAGAGCAACCAGTGCATTCTTTAAAATTTATATTTTTGTGTTTCACAGAACAACAACAACAAAACAAGTCCTAAGGTTTTAAAACTACATACGGGTGAGTAAATTATATAAAATATTTGCTTTTGTTTGAACTATTACTTTAAAGGTTTAACTCTGGATGAGAAGGAGCTCAACTGAGCATGCTTTCTCAGGCTGTGAAGTTCCTCAGGCCTGATTTAGGAGAATGCTAAAACTCTTTAAGAGAATGTTGGTATAAAAAATTGGATTTCAAATGCAGTGTAATACAAATGGATAGCATTTAGAATTAAAGAAGCAAGCAAGAAAGAACAGATCTACAGGAAGTAAGAGAGAGATTTGATTGCAAGATGAGCTATGCAAGGTGTTTCTCAGAGCATGTAAAGAGTGGAAACACACACCACTCCATATCCTTTCCGGAGAACACAGTAATTACAGATATTTAAAATCCATTAAACAAGGGACAAGTCACTACAAGTGAAGACACAAAGTGAACTACAGAAGGCCTACTCAGAATCCGGAATCAGTGTTCTCTGTAAATATCCCTTTTCTAATGATCTCTCTTTAGTTATCTCCTGTTCTTTATTTCCCAAATGTCTCAATGTGTGCTCTGACCTTGACATGCCAAGCCATTTTGTTCCCACCCCAATGGAAAATGTGCATACATTAGCATCTGTACACTACTTTAAAGCCAACCTGTTAGTGCTCTAGCATTCAGAATCCCATGTGGGATCTGCACCAGTCAATTGAGACATTGTTAGAATTAGTTAGGGATCTAATAGGACTTCATCCTGTGGCCCCAGGGAACATTCTGGAATAATGTATATGATTTGTGTGCAGTGTACTAGAGTTGAGGGAGTGAATTAGCCTATGCTGGACATGGCCCTTCTCCTCTGTTTTGAATCCCATGTTTAGTCCTTAAAGGGATAGTTCACCACAAAATACTAATTCTGTCATCATTTACTCACCATTGTGTTGTTTCAAACCCATTACTTTTGTGGAACACAAAAGGAAATGTTAGGCAGAATGTTAGTCTCAGTCACCATTCGCTTTCATTGCATCTGCTATTTTTCCCATACAATGATACAAAGTTTAGTCTTGTGTGAACGATCCCTTTAAAATCGCTAAGTGTAATAAAAGCTATCCATTTCATGAATTTCCATCTATGAATTGCTGATAAACAATAGAAAAAAATCTCTTTAATTCTTTGTACCTCTGGCTGTGAGACTGTGAGGATTTGAATGATCCAGCTTCATTCAACATTTTGTATATTATTGGGGCTATAAAACAAGCAAAGTTTGGAGTTATGTTACATCTAAAACAAGCACATGCATAGAAAGTCATCTTTAATATAGTGCACATAAATAGAGTCAGAGAAAACAAGATTTTCCATGGAAGATTAGGACAGGAAGTCCACCATACATATGCGGTAACCTCTGTGGCTTTTCCACATTTGGCAAAACTTAAGCACTTGGTGACCAACTAAAAAAAAAAAAAAAAATCACATGAATTATATGTGAAGCCCGCTTGAACATTTTACTGGCCAACGACTGATGAGGTAATACTAGCTGATGCTGATAGGTATTTTTGTAGTGGATGCATTCATATGGGGTAAAGGGAAAAGCTATGGAGTGATAGAAAGCTCTACTTGACTCAGTCCATTGGTGAGCGAACAGGAAGCGAACAGTCCCTCATGTCCATCTTCAACACCCCCTCAATCTCCATGCAGATTTCCTTTGCTAAGAGACCAACACTATGGAAAGCATTGGCCTCTCTCTTCTGAGTGCAGGTCATGGGTTTGCCCCTCTGGAACTTCTTCAAAATAGCTGGAGGAAATCCAACATGATCACACAGGAAGTCGGCATGTTTCAGAGTCCCAGCACCCAAGGATTGGTCATTGCAGACTTTCTTACAATCTCATATCAGACATTTTTGTTATAGTCCAGCATGTTTACCTTCCTTCATGGCGTAATCGAAAGTGCATTGTGTCAGCAGCGTGGGAGATCTGGGTTCAGATCCCTCTTAGAACACAGGAAGTAATCACCTTCGCAATATCAGTGATGAGCGTGATTCAGAGGTTGCATTTTCCCTTCACATTTTACACATTTTAATTTACATTTTAATGGTTATCCTTCTAACATTTTACTTTAATGATGGTTAGGTTTAGGTTTGGGTGTACAGTTTATTAAATACGCATTCCTCTTCACTGTATTACAGCCTGTACAGATGAAAAGGACTCGCTTTTGTCACCCCTCCGAAGAAATTAACCCTGTGAAATGTTCAAGTCTTCGGATACATCAGTCAGGCATATAGGGTATCGTTTGAAAGCTTAGAAACTGAGCTTTCCATAGATAACCATCACTTCTGCATTTAAAATGTTTATATCTGCTCATACCTTAGTCTGTGAGCTTGCTTGTATGAGTAATCCAATGTTACATCTTAGATATCCAAAACAAAAAAGATTGTGCTTCTAGTCCATTCAGAGGCCGAGACATTCGATGAAACAATGGGGGTGGTGCATGAACTGAAAATTAGACAATGTCTATTGATGAGAATGATGAAATGTGTTAGAATGCCACCTACACTTAAGATCTGCATATTGTGAGAGAAGGTGAAAGAAAAAAAGAAAGAAATTCTAGTAGAAAGAGTTTTGGGGTGGAGATGGAGCAAACAGAACCAGAATTACATGCTTACTGTTAAGTTTAAGACATTAAAGAAATGTGTTCATGCACATTATACCTCTGTGCTGAATATTGTTTAAGATTTAACATGACTGTTTACCGGGAATAAAAATGGGACTCTTATTATGAAGTTCCTGAAGTGCGGTGGTTGTTGTTAGTACACGAACGAAGGGTGTGTAACTTTTGGGTGTTGTGGAATAAACGGATAATCGATTCTGAAGTGTATCTTTTTGTATAACATTGGTAGCAGAGGATGGTTAGCAACTACAGAGTACCACCAACATTTGATGAAGGAAAACCATATGAAAGTTGGAAGAATGAAGTCGCAATTTGGACCAGGGTTACGGAGCTCGAAAAAAAGAAACAGGCACTTGCTGTGGCTTTGGCGCTGTCGGGAAGAGCGAGAGAAACGGCGATGGAAATACCGGTAGATGATTTGAATAAGGACACTGGCATGGACACTTTACTTGTGAAACTCGATGATTTGTTTCTCAAAGAAGAAAAGGACCAAGTTTATGAGGCGTACTCGAGTTTTGACCGGATTATGAAAGATAGCGCTGTTTCCATGACAGACTATATAATTGATTTTGAACAGCGGTACTCGCAGATGCGTAAATATAAGATGGAGCTTCCCGATGCAGTGTTAGCATTCAAGCTGCTGGACACTGCGTGCTTAGAAGTGAAAGACCGACAGTTAGCTCTGACAGCATGTACAGATTTGAATTTTGCTTCAATGAAGTCAGCACTGAAGAGGATTTTCGGAGGAAAGTCTGCTTCTACAGTGGGGATTAATCAGGAAACAGCATATGTAACAGAACAAAGACGACAAAGGAGCAAGCCATGGTCGCCAAATGTTCAGCAAAAGACACCACTGCCTGGCACTAACCCTCTGGACAGGTATGGACGCAGATCAAAATGCGCTGTTTGTCAAAGCACGTTCCACTGGGCCAAAGACTGTCCACACAGAGGTGAGCAAGTCAAACTGACTGAAGATTGTAAAACAGATGATATAGAGGAGTGCAACATTACTCTGTATACAAAAGAGTCGCCCACTGAAGCAGAAATATTTATGACAGAGTGCTTCGGCTCAGCAATAATAGACACTGCATGCACACGGACTGTGTGTGGACAGGAATGGATAAATAGCTACATCGCTAAACTAAGCCAAAACGAGATAAAAGACCTGAGGAAGACAGAAACACAAAGTCACAGACCCTTTAAGTTCGGTGATGGAAAAGTGGTCTATTCCAACAGAAAGTTGAAAATTCCTGCAAAGATTGGACAAACTAAGTGTCATATTGAAACTGAAGTTGTGCCAGCGAAGATTCCATTACTCTTGAGCAAGGCATCCATGAAAAGAGCAGGGACAGTGCTGGATATGGAGAATGACAGTGCGGTGATGTTCAGTCAACCTGTAAAACTTGACTTTACAAGCTCTGGTCATTACTGTGTAAACATTATGGACAATGAAAAGAGAAACATTCAAGGTAATGACTGTGTCTTGGTAGCTGTTGAAGATGTCTCGCTAACGGAACAAAAGAATGAGGATGTACAAAGTCAGTGTGACGAGGAAATACTGACAATCTCAGAAAAAATTAGCTCAGCAGAAAAACACAAAATCCTGATGAAGCTTCACAGACAATTCGGTCATGCTTCTGCTGATAGACTGCAGAGACTTATTACTAGCTCAGGCAATAAAGATGCAGAATGTAATGTTATTCTGGAAAAAATTGTGAGTGAATGTGAAACGTGTCAAAGATACAGTAAGACCAAACCAAAGCCTGCTGTTGGCCTACCACTGGCAACTCAGTACAATGAAACTGTTGCAGTAGATCTGCATGAACTTGAACCAGGTGTGTGGTATCTCCACATTATTGACCAGTTCACAAGGTTTAGTGCAGGCAGCATACTGACCACGAAAAGATCTTCTGAAATAGTGAAACACTTTGTCCATGTCTGGATAAGTGTACATGGTCCACCTCAGAAACTGTTTAGTGACAATGGGGGAGAATTTAACAATGATGAGGTTAGAGACATGGCAGAAAACTTCAACATAGAAATAAAGACAACAGCAGCATACAGCCCGTGGAGCAATGGACTTATAGAGCGACACAACCAAACACTTACAGAGATCATAATGAAAGTGAAGACAAGTAACGGCTGTGACTGGGACACTGCATTGGACTGGGCTCTTATGGCAAAGAACACCATGCAAAATGTCCATGGCTACAGTTCTCATCAGTTGGTGTTTGGACAGAATCCCAACCTGCCCTCTGTTTTAACCGACAAGCCCCCAGCTTTAGAGGGCACCACGAAAAGTGAGTGGGTGGCAAAACACATTTCTGCTTTACATGCATCAAGAAAGGCGTTCACTGAAGCAGAATGCTCAGAAAGAATACGGAGAGCACTGCGTAAACAACTGCGTAACACAGATGAAAAAATATAAAATGGGTGACAAAGTGTACTACAAGAGAGTTGATTGTCCAAAGTGGAAAGGACCAGGAGTTGTCATTGGCCAGGATGGTGCAGTGGTGTTTGTCAGACATGGAGGAACCTGCATTAGGGTACATTACCTCAGACTAAGAAAAGTAAACACAGACAGCGGAGATCAACATGTCGATAAGGATGATGCTGAAATTGACACAAACAATGTGCATAGACAGGAGATGACAGGAGATGCTGTCAACAACACAGAGGGAACAGAAGCTTTAAGTGAAATGCAGCAGAGTTCGGTGCAAATTGAGCACACAGGGGCATCCACTATGGAGCAGAATGTAGCAGCACAACACACAAGTGACGACATAGGGACACAAAGTGATACAGAGCAGGGAACTGATGTCCGTCTAAAAACAGGGCAAGTTCTAAAATACAGAGACAGAGACACTGGGGCTTTACACACAGCAAAAGTACTAGGGCGTGCAGGCAAAGCTACTGGCAAATATAAAAACTGGTACAACCTTCTGCTCATAGAACCCACTAATGTTGCAGGCAGTAAAGATTCAGTTGACATATCATGTTTAGAGTGTCTTCAAATAGAACCTGCTGTTACTGATGGTAGTGTCACAAATGTTAGTGAGGATGTATTGGTAACAAAAGATCTATCCTTTAACCAAGCCAAACAAGATGAGATGAAGAGTTGGAGAGATAACAGTGTGTTTGAGGAAGTTCAGGATGAGGGACAAAAGTGCATCTCTACCAGATGGGTGTGCACTCTCAAGGAAACACTAACTGGACTAGTACCGAAAGCACGATTGGTGGCCAGAGGTTTTGAGGAGTTAAATGTGTTAGAGCTACAAAAGGATTCACCCACATGTGCTTCAGAGTCTCTTCGACTGCTGGTGGCAGTTATTTGTCAAAGACAGTGGACACTTCATTCCATGGATATAAAATCTGCATTTCTGCAGGGAATAGAACTGTCACGTGACATCTACATCAGGCCTCCCCCTGAGGCTATCTGTGAGGGAGCATTATGGAAGCTCAAAAAGTGTGTATATGGTCTGGCAGATGCTTCATTGTACTGGTACAATAGAGTGAAAGACATAGTACTGAAAGCAGGAGGAAAAATGTCCAAGGTTGATCCAGCTGTTTTTTATTGGCTAGATCAGGACTGCACTGTAACTGGGGTGCTTGCATGTCATGTGGATGACTTCATATGGGGGGGCACGCAAAGTTTCTCCACAACTGTAATACCACACCTTCGATCTGTTTTCCAAGTTGGACGTGAGGAACATGATCACTTCTGTTATGTGGGAATAGATTTTGTGACTGTTGACAGAAAAGTACAAATACACCAGGAAAACTACATTCAACACATGCAGCCCATACATATGGATCCTTCACGAGCTGTGGAACAAGACTCATCTCTCTGTGAGGAGGAAAAGGATCAGCTCAGGTCAAAAATAGGCCAAATTCTCTGGGTGGCAAGGCAGAGCAGGCCAGATGTTATATTTGATGCTAGCAATTTGACATCAAACATAAAAAATGCAACTGTCCAGACAATCCATGAAGCAAACCGGATAGTGTGCAAACTTAAGTCCAAGAAGGTAATTCTAAACTTCCAACACTTGGGCAGAGACAGTGCTCTTAAGATAATTGTGTTCAGTGATGCTTCGTTTGGAAATCTTTCAGATGGAGGTACCCAAGGAGGGCACCTGATTCTTCTAATGGGAGAAAATGGAAAATTCTCACCCCTTTCATGGCAATCAAAGAGAGTCAAAAGGATTGTGCGGAGCACACTTGCTGGTGAAACATTGGCGATGTCTGATGGAATTGACAATTCTATCTTTCTGTCCACACTGTTCTCAGAACTAACTACTGGTGATGCTGAACATGCTCCACCAATAATCTGTGTCACAGACAATCATTCAGCTTGCTGATGCACTTAAGTCCACAAAGTCAGTCTCTGAGAAAAGACTCGCCTGGAGATAAGTAGTATCAAAGAACTTGTCCAAACACAGAGAGTTGAGCTGAGTACTGTGGTACAACACAAAAGAACAACTTGCGGACTGCCTTACCAAGAAGGGGGCATCAGCTTGTCAGTTACTCAAAGCACTGAGTGAAGGACAATGGAAACTGAATTAAAACAGTCTGTCTTTGAGTTGTACTAGAGTGCTTGTTAAAATATACTCGGTCGTATTTTTGTTCAAGGAGGTTGTTGTTCAGTATGTCCTGTTAGTATGCTGAATTGAAAGATTATTGTTATTAAGTTTTTTTTTTTTTGAAGAGTGGGAGTTTGTTAAGTTTAAGACATTAAAGAAATGTGTTCATGCACATTATACCTCTGTGCTGAATATTGTTTAAGATTTAACATGACTGTTTACCGGGAATAAAAATGGGACTCTTATTATGAAGTTCCTGAAGTGCGGTGGTTGTTGTTAGTACACGAACGAAGGGTGTGTAACTTTTGGGTGTTGTGGAATAAACGGATAATCGATTCTGAAGTGTATCTTTTTGTATAACACTTACAAAGTTAGGATGATGGGGAAAAAAAGAAAGAAAAAAAAATCATCATAAGATTGATAACATATAATTTATTCTAAAAAGAGTATTTTCTTTGTTTTTTGTTTTTTAAATGAGACAGATTTCTTAGCAATTAGTCTATAGTATGTGTGAATGGTGAGTTTTCAAATTTGAGTGTGAAAAATTGCAGGCGGCAACTTAAAAATGCCCCAGAAGTGCAATTCCAGTGCAGGTAGCGTAGATAAAGGTGAATGCATTGAAATACATGCAGAAAAGTGATGGAACCGTTTAGTGAATTCACATCAGAGAAATAGCACATACATACAAAGCCACACAAAATGACTTACACATGTATTCAGACACGAATATCACTGCCCGGCATTATTGTTTACAGAGTCTATGACATTTCCCGCACCACTGCAAAAGACATCACTTTATTACTTTGATGAGGTTTGAATGTGTGCACAGGACATTCCGTATTCTGCCCCCGATGTGTGCTGGAGAGCAAAAAACAAGGCTGATATCAGACACATAAATATTTTTGGAGTGTAAAAGTGTAGTCTGTAGACCCAGAAAGAAAAGCAGCAGGGCTGGTTTGCTCAATAAATAATGAAATATAAGCACAAAGACCTGATTGCTGGCTACATGATTCAGGCTGCACGATGACTGAAACACAAGCAGGGGCCCTCTCGGTACATCTATGCAGAGAGAGGAGGCAGAGGGGAGAAGAAAAGAAAAACACAGACATAAACTAAGATGAAGGAGTGTGAGGGGTAAATGAAAAAGGCAGGAAAACTACACAGAAAGTTCAAATTAAAGAGGCAATGAGTTAAAAAAGAGAGGCCTATAAAGGGCTGAAAGATGGGAGTTTGGACAGTGGAATAGAAAGGTGGAGGAGGAAAAAAGATAAAGAGGAACTTGCCCTCATCCTGGCTATGGCAGCTGTGTGTGTATTTGTGTGTGTTAAGGGGAAAAGAGAAAAGGAGAACTTTCAGTAAAGGGATTACTGACTTTAGTCATGGACATTTTGCAGACTTTTGGAAATTCTTTGCAGAACAAACCAAAAAAAACCCTCAACAGACAGACAGTTGGGCCTGGCTAATATTTCCTGTGTGTGGAAAGCTTTGGCTCCTGTCAGTTGAGTCAGATTTAGAGTAAATTAATTTGCTCACATGGCCTCAGAAGTGTCATTGATATATGCTTTTTATATAAGCTATGAATTCTAATGTCCATAACAGAATGAATTTATTCATGTCCATCCCAGAAAAATCAATAAATCACATGCAAGAAGATTCTTATGAATTCACTTTATACTAAGAGACAAAAAGCATGCCTCAAAGGCTATTACGTTATTTCTGCACCACTAGCATCACCAAAATGAATAGCAAAATAATAGTTCATAATTCAGAAAGTTCAGAATGCCTTCCTATCATACTATTAATATTTCTGGCATATATATTTACTGCAGAAACAATAAGAGTTGTATGGTTGTGTGCTATTCCACTGCTTTCAAACAGGTTTCCCAACCACTCCCCCAACTTCCATTGGTTGGGAAACAGATAGTCCCACCCTAAACTCATGGTTAGGATGCTCAAACAAACAGAGCAATATTTACAAAGTTTACACTTTTCAAGTGGCTTACTTATAGTCGTCTCTGGGATATCAGAAAGGATTTGAATTAAATAGACTGTTAGTGAGCTTTTTGGAATATCTTAAAATGTTATGAATCTTCATATTTCTTTCTCTTTTTCCATTTAAATTCAATACCTCGTTGACAACACACTGCCCTTTCATCAACTTCTGCCACCTTAGCAACATGGGTGTGTCTATATAACACATAGAGGCATACGCTCTCACAGGGGAATCATGGCCCAACATATTTGTCTCACTTTCATTGGTATTTATAGACTAAACTTAGCTTAACTGTGGGTTCGGTTCTTGGCCAAAACCTGAGATACTTCTAAAATGTGGTTGAGCTTTAAACATTGAGCTCTGCAGGCTCTCGAAGCATCTCACTGGACCCATCAGACTGGCATTTCAGTCTCTTTGATAGGACTGAGACTGTCAACGAAGAGTCTAGCTACTGTATAGCCATGGTTAAATGAATGGCCAGGCATGGTTACTGTATGTGTTTCCCCCCCTGATTTGTTTACTGAGGTGGAACGCTGTGTCCTCCCACACTCGGGCGGAACGTTGTTATGGCATCCGCAACACGGACAGGTTTAGCCGTTTTGCGCCATCTCCAGGACGTGCACAGGGTCCGAGTTGGAGTGGCAAAGCACATTTCTAGGGTGGCAGCTGCCACCCTTCTGGCCCCACCCCTGGGATGATTCTTTAGGGTTCTTGCTCACTCGTGTGTTTTCTGTGCCTTAGGCTGCTGATGTAAGTGTGTGAGTCAATGTCTGACAGCTCAAGTTAATATACAGTAGTCTATAAGATAAAAATCAAAAGGCAAGAGTCATGGAACAACTTTCTTAACTTGTGCTTGTTTCTGCCCCAACATATAGCCCTAGGTGAAAGGCCACAGCATGCAGATTACACGTTGCTGAAAGTCATGTCATGTCTTGTTATAAAGCCAAACCAGTCTTTGCAATCATTGTTATTTTCCAGTAAAATACAGAACCCCAAATGACCCCATCTCAAACTCAATTTCTTAGTTGTTATGCAAAGTCAAAATACCTGATATTTACAAAGCAAAAGCTCACAGTAAACCTTTATAGAACACTAAAAGAATTAAGACAATAAATGTCACCATATCACATGTGATTGACTTCATAATTAAATAGAAATTGTGTTTTCCTGTGCAAACAGCAGTAATCTGTAGGGCGTTACTGTAAAGGATGCACTGAAGAGGCTTTGCTAAGTTTAGTAATTATCTGACTGCACCATGCAGAGGCTATAAAGTGTCAATAAATCATCCCATAAAAAGGGAGATTCCTGCTCAATTACAGCCTCATATCCACCACACTGGGCTGCTTTAAGATCAGCCTCTACCAGTCTGCCAGTCTGGGAGTTCACCACCAAACTGAAATCAGCTGTGTGTTTGTGTTTATCAAATGGATATTCATTTCAAAGGAAAATTTACTTCTTAAACAAAACTTGAATGCAATTTTCACTTCATTATGTACAGTAAGTGGTTAAAAATGAAAATAAGACATTAGTTAACACAATAGGTATCATACTAAGAACAATTTGTTTACAACATTTACAGTATTAATTTTAGTTAAGTGTATTTCTCCATATGCAAATATTATTTTAAAATTAAAAGTTGTATGCATTGTATAAAGATGTATACTTTAGTTATCATATAGCATTATGATCAAACATAAACTAACCATGAATAAAAGTACATTCATAAATGAACATTATGAAGATGTTAGTGTTACCTGAAAGTGTGTGCCTACAGTATAAGATGTTTTGGGTTTTTCCTATTCCTATTATGTGGCAGCATGAACATCTATCTCGCTTTCTTAATGTGCACTCTCTCGAACTGTTTTCTGCATTTTTTATTGTAAAACAGGATGGTTCTATTGGTGCAAGCCAGTTATTCCATGGGAACACACATACAATCAATAGAGCATGCGTTTTGCTGGATTACAGACACAGATTATTATATCACAGATGAACACGTTATAATCATTTCTTTCAGTACACTGTAAACCCTAATGTTGTCATTATTAGAAACATCAAGTTGTCTTAATTAAATATGAACTGAAATTAGTGGGCTCATAACTCAATATCTATGTTCCTTGAAATAATTTTCTTAAAAATCTATAGACTTAAGTTTTTAAGTGTTAAACTCAAATGTTTGAGTACAAATATACAGAATACACACAATACCTTGTGCTTGATTTATTTAATCCTGTTTCCTTGATCAAATGGCACTTTAAATAATTGAAATAGTTATTAAGAATTCATAGAGGTTTTAGTTTTATCATTATTTATGTTGTTTTGTTGCAAATAGTGGCTTCGTGTGATGAAAGCATTAGGGTAATCTCTGTCCCCTTTGGTCAAGTTGGACCCTGTTAACCATTTAATTTTACCTTGTGCATGTGCAACTGAATTATATTCATTTCAGTGATTAAATAAGTGTATTTATGATTGACCTAAAATCAGTTATAATGTTCTTTTTTAACTGTGATATTGATCTAAATTCAGAGAGTCAATTTAACTAAAATTATTAATAAGTAATACTTCAATAGCAAATCTGAGTTGACTACTTGCATCTAGTTACCTTAAATATTTAAGTTTATTCTATATAAACACCAACTATAAGTTTTGTAGATACCATTACTCAATCCAATTGAGGGAATGAGTTTACTCAATCAATTGAGTAAAGTCAACTTATTAGGGTTGTCAGTGCATAACGCAGGGAAGACATGCATGTGTGTAATCTAACACAAGCTGATTTGTCTCAAGCACATACTATACTGAATCCAATGGCAGTAAAGCTTTCTCTTCTGTATGTTTACCTCCATTCAGAGGGCCTCTCTCTTGAACAAATTTCTTGGCCCCCCTCTCTACCCCCATGCTTTTGTGACATAACTGCACATTTCACCCTCCAAGCACATCTGGATTTCTGGTCTGCTCCAAAGAGACCGTGTCACCCCTCAAAGCAGATTCAACCAAACTGTTTAAATCAATGAATAGCATCAGAATCTTAAAACACTGGAAAAGTCAATGCCAGGTTGCTTACGTGCAAATTCGAATACAATATGGTCCAGTCTCATGAGAACAAAGCATAATGGGTTTCATGTCAACTGAACCAAATAAGTCTAATGTTTCTTGAGGGGGTTGAGCGAGCCTGTAGACTTAGCCATAGGGGTCAGTTTAGGTTGTGAAGTGTCTTGTGGTGAGATAAATCAGAGTACAGGAAGGGTGTAAATAAGGGCACGTCCCATGAGTCAACTGAGTTGATTTAAAGCTGGTTATCCTACCTCTGTCTGGTGGCCTGACATCTAAATTTTGATGGAGGAAAATTACATTCCAGTGTGGATGACAGGTGTAAACACAGGAAAATCTATGCATTTTCAACTAAAAACATATTAGTTTGTATGTGGCCTCAAGCATTAATTTTGTTGTCTTGATTTTTTTATTTATTTAATTTTTTGGTTTCAATAATTTGAAGATTTCTGTAACCAGTCTCTCAGGATAAACTCAGCCATAGGAGCACTGTGTTAAGGCTAAATTCGGTTTTCTTTTTATGCTTCCAAATAATAAAAAAGAAATCCTTGCTCTAAGAATCGCAGTATGATGACCTTATGAGTTCATTAAAAACAGCAGTCTGGGGTAAAATAAGCAGGAGTTGGTATGATTTACACATGTGATAAGAAGCATTACTAAGTAACCTCAAACCTTAGGCCCTCTGTAGTCATGCCTGGGGCTACATGCTCCTCTTTCTACTGCAACACAAAATTTTATGAGAATAGAGAAATCAAATCAACATTGCTGGAGCCTCATTAGGAGAACAGTGCTTAGAACTGTGCTTGCGTCTTTTATAGAAAGACGAACATCAATTTATATCACTGCATTACATATGAGGCAAGTATCCAATCATTTTTGGCTGCAAGCAGCAGAATCAATTCCCTCAATAAGGAAACACAGTGTGGCCTCCTCAGAGCAGCATTCAGGATTGTACTGTATATTACATACTTATTCCCCCTCAAGACCAAATTCAACATAAATAACTGTTCCTTGCTCATGCCTGACAATTTTCGCAGAAACGAAAATCGCAGAAACAGTTAAAGAGCATATATAGTCACTCCAAAAAGTATTTGAACATTTAAGCTACATTTAAAAACCTATAAATCTCATTGCAATAGATAACAAAATATTAAACCAATTGTCATTTATTAGAACACTTAAAATGGGGCCCTAATGTTTTTGATGCAATTCCAAAAAAGAAGAGTTAATAAAATGTACCAAAGTTTTTCCTTTACTAGACAGAAACAGTTATTTTGATAGAATTTCATGATATCTTTACTGTAACATACTGATACAGAGTTTCAATTATTGTCTGGTTCCTGGTCAGTCTGGCTGCTTAATTGAAAAGCAATTCTGTGAGTTTCTACTAATTTTCTTTAAACTACAAAATTACGCTATACTAGCTGATCTCTCACATACAAATTACAGGGACAATGGGAGTGATCTCTGGCTCCAGGTCTGTTTTACCTCATAGTGGAACAGAGCAGGGAGACAGAGAGACAAAACGGACTACACTCTCTGCCAAAAGTCCTAATGATGAGAAAAACTTTCTTGCACCCCCCATCATAGCATTAAATATGTACTTAAATAGGAGCATATAGGTATTCCATATTAGTGTTGCTTTTGTCCAGAGTTTATGTTTTAGCATGAATATTTGACTAATATGTCACTTGTTTTAGTGTTGGCCATCATCGTAAAGTGTTGACACAGTAACAAACTATGTTCACAATGGAGCATTTTGGTTTCCTGTAAATAAATAAAGTTTCCCACTGTTAGTCATATACACATGGTTTGAATGTGAGTATATACTACAAGCCTGAGCAAATTACACCAATAGTCATGCCCTGTGGTGTGGTGAGTGACAAGCAGGGAAATGTCAAAATCATTGGCCATATGGAACGTTGCATTGGTCTAATTTGGCGTGAATGACTTCAGGATGAACAAGAGCCAGCGAAACATAAAAAACATACAGTGTGGTCCTTTAAATGCTCTGAAATTAAAACTGCCATTTAATTTCTGTAATAATTTAGTAATTCAGCATAATTCCAGTCAGGTTGGTCTGCTTATGTCATCAAGTTTGAACCAAAGAAATAAAGACAGACTCACAATTTTTACTTTATAAGACACAACAATGTATGCCACAAATGAGATATTGTGGTATCCTAAAAGTTATGCTAAATCTATTATCCTGAAAGCTGTATGCTTTTACTCTGAGTGTACCATCTTGCTGAAAGAAATATTTATTTTCTTTTTTTTTTTACTCTAAATCTCCATTTTAACTTTAACTTTCCGATGTGAAACTAAATAGGCACCACAATTGACTTTCAAATATGAAAGTGGAACTTCAGAGTAAAAAAAAAAGGATTAAATGTTTATCTGTTTCTCACACACCTATTATATTACTTCTGAAGATATGGATTTAACCACAGGAGTTGTATGGATTACTTTTAAATTTTCCTTTGTGATTTTTGGAACTACAAAAGGTCTGATCACCATTCACTTGCATTATATGGGCCTACAGAGCTGAAATATATCATTTGTGTTCTGCTGAAAAAAGAAAGTCATACACATCTGGGATGGCATAATGGTGAGTAAATGATAAGATACATCATTTTTTTTTGGATGACCTATCCCTTTAAGAAATAGAGTTAAAGGAACAAAATTGAAAATTCTATCATCTTATACACACCCTCATGTCATTCCAAGCTCATAATTATTTATTTGTTCTATGAAACATGAAAGAAGAAATTATAGAAGTTTCAATGTTCAAGTCAGATCTTTTCAATGAGTTAGTTTTTTAGCTTCACAAAACCAGTCTAAATTATTAATTCTGATCTAGTACTCAAGATCAACTAACTTGGTTAACAGCTCACTTGAGGGTAAGGTTATCAGTGAATAACAACTTTGGTCTGTTTCTCATCCAAAGCTATCATGTGGCTTCAAAAGAATTTAAAAGAATTACAATAGAGTAGATTTGATAAATAAAGAACAGGTTCCCTGCTTTACTACAGTACTCAACCCTGACCCAGTTGTAGAGCTGGCAGGAAGTCGGACTCCATGCAGTAATTATAGTCATTATGAAATACAATCAAATACTCTGGTATAAAATGCTGTGAGGAGCTGTAAGAGGACTGGCCATCTTTCATTGACAGACCCTGAGATGATGTCAGCTTTAGAGAGTTGGATATTGTTCTTATTTTGGTAATGGACAAACTTTTCCAGCAATGGCTAGAGGGACGTGACAACGCAGCCAGCGCTGTCCCACATATACACACATACACAATCTCACACAAACAGATGCATACACATAATCAGAACAAGAGGTTTCTGCTACAACAATGCAAAAGAGCCAAGCTTTGAGACTGAGGTGGTTTATAATAAAGCCCCCTCCCCATCTGTTTCTGGCCCCTCAGAGCAGACCCAAGAGAGAACAATATATAGTTCAGTGTGCACAGCTGAAATTATGACCGCTCTCACTTACTGTCTGATAGAGATACATTACTAAGAAACACATGGCATCATGTTCACCATCAAACAAAGAGTTGCAAAAAACACTTTGGTCAATCATCATCATGAGATATACCCTCTCAGATGTTTAGTGAGATCATACTGGACTGCTGCTGAGGGGGAGATTAGGCTGAGCTCTGCTGGTGAATTTGATGAAGTACAAGGGATAATTCTATCCTTTTGAAGAATATATAGGGTTAGATTTACCCTAATGAGACTATAGATAACATTTACCAGACAACCAGAAATGTATAAAAGTAAAACCTGTCATTTTACAAAGAAGTTATATTGGCAACAAATTTCCAAAACAAAGTAAAGTCTAATTTAGCTAATTATATACATGTATGAAAGTTTAAGATTGCGTAGTGATGTATAAGAAAGACTAAATAAATAAATATATTGCAACATGTATGGACTTTATTTTAATTCTGTTTTAGTCATAAAACCACCTTCATTTGAAACCATAATGATCTGATTGAATATGACTATTAATAAATGAATGCAGTTGCAATGCAGTGTATATGTATTTTGTATCTAACATCTGAAGTACATTTCAAATGACTGTTAAAAAGTGGAGGTTTGAAAGGCACATAAAATATTTACAATAGCGGCTTGCACCAGAAATGTTATTTCATATTTCAGAAGTGAATACCACAAATTCCTTTTTCCCCTGGCCAAAACATTGATGAGTTCACATCAGGTTAGTGCTAAAAAAATGTATTAAAAAAAAGAAATCAGAAGAAGTACCTAAATATGATGTTGAAGAATTATGATTGGTTTCAACCAACCTACAACACTAGGGAATAGACAAGTATTCCCCATCTCATCATACCCCCACGTGTCTTTCTGTATCATAAAAAATACCTTCCATGCATAAAGAAGCCCAAACTGATAGATCCTCTCCATCTCAAGGCTCCGTTCTTGGATATTTCTCTTTGGCCAAATGCACAAAGTCCTCAGCACTGTCCAAAGACACCAGGCGATCCTAGAAAATGATTATAACAAAGAGGATGTTTAAATTATAATGCCTGTGCTGCTTGTAAAAGTGTAAAAACGTCTTGGTTAAGTATGTAACCTTGGTTCCCTGAGGGGAACGATATGCTGCGTATGATCGCTATGGGACACCGTCTGAGTGTCACGTGGTCTGAAGCCCTTATACAACCATGGCAATTTATTGGCTGATGGCGGTAAAGCAACATGTCATGGACCCCATAAAGGCACTCGCTATCGCTCCATCGAATCAGATTTTCTGCAAAAGGAACAAGCTTATGCAGCTGCTTGAGAGTAAGGACAGCTATGCAGCAGGTTACATACGTAACAGAGATGTTCCCTTTTGTGGAACTCGAGCTGCGTATGATTGCTATGGGAACAAAATACATTCACGCCATGCGAACAGTAGCTGCCAACTGTCTAAGCCTGTGTGGTAAGCATAAAGCACGCACAAGCAATCTAAAGCATCTAAAAAGGAATTATGAATTTACTTCTGTTCTAACAGAGAGAAGCAGGAGTCAAACCCTCATCCAGATTATAAAATATAACAAATGAATGTGGAGAGGATCACCCTGCCACCACAAAAATGTCCTCCAAGGCTTCATATTCATACAACATGTCCTGCATACAACAATGGCTGTAAAAGCAGCATTCTCACTGAGAAGGGGGAATCTCCTCTATTGCCCCTTTTTCTAAGAGAGAGTGAATTTGGGGGCCTGGGTAGCTCAGTGGTAAAGACAATGTCTACCACCCCTGGAGTTAGCTAGTTGTTCGAATCCCAGGGTGTGCTGAGTGACTCAAGCCGGCTCTCCTAAGCAACCAAATTGGCCTGGATGCTAGGGACGGTAGAGTCACATGGGGTAACCTCCTCGTGATCACTATAATGTGGTTCGCTCTCTATGGGGTGCCTGGTGAGTTTTGTGTGGATGCCTCGGTGGATGGTGTGAAGCCTCAACATACGCTATATCTCGCTATATCACGTTAATGCGCTCAACAAGCTACATGATAAGATGTGCGGTTTGGCGGTCTCAGATGCGGAGGCAGCTGAGATTCGTCCTCCGCCACCCAGATTGAGGCAAGTCACTATGCCACCATGAAGACTTAAGAGCACATTGGCACAAAAAAAAAGAAAGAGAGTGAATTTCCCGAATCAAAAACGGGGCTTCCCGAACAGAGAAATCTGTCGGAACAACCCAATTGAACACTGGCGGAGCCTGGAAGAATTTAATGACATAACTGTGCTCTATCGTTCAAAGTACCCAGTTCGAAACGCCCTGCAACTGCTGCCCAGTGTTATTATAATTTAGATTTTTTATTTAGTTTTTATTTCTATATTGTATGGACCTACAGAGCTGAAATATTCTTAATATTTATATATTTTATCTATAATAATTTATGTTCAGCTGAAGAAAGAAAGTCATATACATTTGGGATGCCATGAGGGTGAGTAAATGATAAGAGAGTTTACATTTTTGCTTCAACTATTCTTTTATCTTTTTGAGGTTTAAAATTTATGATTTTACTTTGGGCAGAACTCATTTCATGACCACTGGTGGGAAAAAGCAATGGTAAAGAAAAATAACATAAATCAGGTAAATCTAGTTAAGCTTCTATACAAGTAAAAGTTATCTTGATTTTATGATGTGAAAGTGTAGAAGAAAATATCAAATTATTTTCAAATATATACTGTATATTTTCTAGAGAATACATTTTCCTCTGTCCCACTTTACCAGATGGCAATGCTGCTTAAACATATCTGGGATTTTGGAAGGTTCTACTTCCCAGTATTGAATATTGTTGCTTTTGACTAAAGTAGAAGACATCCCAAGCGATCTTCAAAGGTATAATGTTAGATTATGTGTCGTTTGGTCATTTGGAAAAGTGTCAAGAAAATAAAAATTTCCAAAATTGCCCCACTTAGCCCATATTCACCATAGCAAGTAAAAAACTAAAACTAAAATGAATTTGAGATTATTATTATTTTATTTGAGTTAGTCTTGGAATTATGAAAAAAAAAATTCCAATAATTTCAGTTTTTATTTTTATTTTAGTTAACGAAAATGATTTTAGTTAGCTTTCTGTAACTATAATAGCACTGCTGCTGCCAAGCCGCTAGCTGGGTAGACAGATTAATTAATGCATAGCTCTCACCTGTAGTGCGACATGTAAGCACTAGATGGTGTGCTTCACCTACTTTTGACGGCTTTCCCACAACCAGCGGCACTGTGGAGGGGGCTTTTGCACCTCTACTACTGTGGCTGGTTGAATGTTATTTAATAATGTTTCTGCCTTTATTGTATTCAGGCATAAATGATGAGAACCCTGAAATGTATTTACAGCAGGTATGCTGACAAAATAAACCATTTCCCTGGTATTTTGAATGGGGAAGAGTGTGTGAACATTGGGGGCTTATGTTAACTGTATACACTTTTTTTGTTTTGTGTACACTTGTACTTGTTGAACATTGAATTCTGTTATGCATATCTCCAGACCCTTGGTCATGAAGACAGCGGCTGAATTCGGGAAGCGTTAAAAAATAAATAAACATTCACTCCCCAGAGCAAGCTGCGGGGGGAAACTGAACCATATTCCGGCTGTCGGGTGTTCAATGCATGTATAGCAGCGAACGCATCCTGATACTGACTGAAGGGCAAATGGGAGAAACAGATACGTTTATATGGTCCAACTTTGTTCACTGAATGGGGCTCACCCTTCATTACACAGGAAGCCAGTCAGGCTCGTGTGTAGACCTATTTATATTGTACATCAAGTTATTTTACACCTGCCCTGAGACCCATGGTCATGGAGGCAGAGGAAAAATTCCAGGTGAAAATATGCAATGCTCTTTTGCCAGCACAAATTATGGGGGAAACTGAGCTAAACTGGTGTATTGAAATACGGGTTAGACACTAAACCAGTCACAGAATACGAAGTTCTTTTGCACACCGGCTAGACAAACACAACTTTTAGTGTTCGAGGCATGGAAAACGGCAAACAAGACTTGATAGTGAACTCTGCTTCATCAATATATACTTAAGTGGGCTTCGGCTGGTCAAAAGACGGCGGCCCTCTGAATGGCGGTGATACGAACCCCAAGCGCTCATCTGTGAGATGCATTTACTAACCATGATTCATAGAAGGAGGTACAAATTCCATTGTCTCTTACCCTCGCAAACAAAAGCATAGCCTTGGCCAACTTATTCGCCAGCATGAGCCACAGGGAAATTGAGGGAACTCAAAGGCATTCCTTAATGCATTCCATCAAGTGTAGATCCAACAGCTGTCTGAAAAAAGCGACATCTATGCCGCCATCAAAACACTGAGCAGACAGCAGTGCGTGTCTCTTCTCTTGACAGAATGCCTATATGATCCACAAATGGGAGAAATAAATAACTAGTTAAAATACCTTGCATTTCCTGATAGAATCCCAAGAGAATAATGACACTCATGAAGCACTCCGTGCGTTGGTTCGCCATCACTCAGTTAGGAATATTCTCTTATTTAAGCACCCTTGTTCTGCAGCCGGGCTCACCGGTCCATGCATGAGCACCTCGGCCACGAGTAGCACTTCAAATAGGGAGGGAAGAGAGAGATAGTGAGGCCACTCCTCCATTGCTTTATTCATGTGCATTCTCCCAGAATGACACAGAAAAAGACAATAGGGACAAAGGGACCCATTTTGTTTCCTTACCATCCAACAACAAATTCTCTCATACAGCATTTTTTAATGGCAACAGCTTATGATGCGCATGGTCTCTCGCACGTTTTGTTCGTCAGAAAATAGCCTCCCAGTTAGGCCTCAGAGCATGTCCGACGAGACTCACGCTTTTGCTCAGGGGGATGGTGACAAACACGAGGAGGATTCTGGTCTCCGTTCGAACTCCTATCTTCTCAGACACAAAGCCGAAATCCCAAATAGCTCCAGCACACAGAGCTCAAAATCTGGAGGCTATAGAACTGGAACAAGTGGGGATAATGCCTCGTGGTGAGAAATTGCAACCCTTGACAATGCGTCATTGTCCTCGTCGATCCCTTGAAATGTTTGGAAAAAACACATTAAAATTGCTCTGAAATTAACGCTGTGTCAAGGACATCCTTACATGTTTGCCACTCAAAAGGGAATAAAAATAATCCTCACTTCAATGTGAGTCGCTAGAAACAAATACGGGCTTAGACAATTAGTGTACTGTAGAACAGAAAATCTGACTCAATAACATGAAAGCGAGTGCCTTTATGGAGCTTGTGACGTAGCTCCCAAGGTGGTGTCACAAGCGTCACTCAGACAATCAATTGGCATGATTGTAAAAGGGCTTTAGACTATGTGACACTTGGATGGTGTCCCATAACGATCACAAGCAGCTCACATTCCAAGTGTAATTTAGTGGAAAACTCCACTAAATTAATCAAATGATTTGTCATGATGACCATTATAATGAGTCCATGTCATAAACAAATACAGTATAGAAAGGTTATTGTTATTGCTTAAAGGAATATTCTGGGTTTAATACAAGTTAAGCTCTGATACTGACTGCCACAAAAATTTATTTAAACTCGTCTGTCCTTTTCATTAAAAAACAAAACAATAATCTAAAATCTAGGTTACTGTGAGACACTTACAAAGGAAGTGAAATGGGGCCAAATTTTGGAGGGTTTAAAGGCAGAGAAAGCTTAAAATTTTATAAAAGTACTTATATCAATTCTTCTGTTAAAACTCATGTATTATTTGAGCTGTAAATTTGTTTGAATCTTAATTTGTACAGTCGTTTTATGTTTTGTTGACATTACATCATCATTGCAATGACGTTGTAAAATTGGCTATAACTTTACACAGAAAAGGTTAGTAAGTGATTTTATCAAAATAAAAATCACATTAACACGAATATTGTTTACGTCTTGTGGCTGAACTTTTTAAATAGTGAGTATTTTAATGTTTACGGACTGGCCCCAATTCACTTCCATTGTAAGTGCTTCACTGTTACCCAGTGTTTTGCTTTTTTTAAAGAAAAAGTGGGAGAAGTGGAAATACATTTTTGTGGTCCGTGCCGTTCCTACCACATTTGGCACCCTAGGCCAGACCCTCAAGTCACCCAAGAAAATGTTGTAGCATTAATGAAACTATGGACTAAAAACATATTGACACCTTTTCACGTTACACAGAACAAGATGAAGTTATCTTTCTCAAAAGCCTGCTGTGGCAGTATTATAGTACAGTGATGGTACAATATGGTAAAACCTGTTTACTTTTATACTATATTATGGTATGTCCAATAAACATGGTATTGGCTTGGTAATTTTTGGTACTTTTAAGTGCTTTCATGTACTGTTTGTATTTTGATCCACTTTTATTTAGAAAATGTCTTTACCTGCAGTAGACAATTGTTCACAGACTGCACTCACACTCACACATTCTTCTTCATCACTGGCAAACGATTCAATGCAGCTGCAGGCTCTGTTTCAATGAATTGTAAGTAAACATACACTTCATTCAGAGTTGTTTTTGTTCTCTGTCCTGTTACTGTTTTACTGCGAGACAAAGCACTTCAAACGATTCTGTCTGCAAGTTATACAAATTCACTGAGAAGAACCGACTCAAAATAGAGATTATTTCAAGCATCAGGCATTGCTCCAAAAATTGCTCTATTTTTGCCAAACATGGATATAAAAGAATCAGTAGGAGTAGTATGGTAGTAAGGCATTTAGTACCTGGTCAACATGTTCTGTGGGGGGCACCACAACACGTTATCAGAACGCACAGGGTGCATTTTGTTCAACAGATTGGACACATGCTAAAATTGTCTAGGTAGATTGGTGCTCCCGAAACGATGCCGCTCTAGGCGGTCGCCTATGTCGCCTAATGTGTTGACCAGCCATGATTGTGGTAATCAGTATTATGCCACAAATGCTACCAATTGAGCTTAACTTGTATTGAACCCGGAACATTCCTTTAATACAGAAATAGGTTTACCATGACAAAGAGGTATCTTTCATTAGTGCCCAGCCCACGAGGGAAGAGGTTTGTCGTCTCTGACACTATGCACAGAAGTTCTTTGGCCTTCTCCAAATTCTCCCAGTCACTCAGAATAGGCTTTCTGTTCACTGTCAGCAAGGAGTCAGCTTCCCTGTGGTAACCTGGATCAACAACATGCACGTACTATTACATGAATGCACTTCTTCAGACACACACAGCCATTGGCAAATGAGTGTCACATTTCACTTGGTATGCTATTACAATCTGTAAGGCTGGCATTGTGCAAAAACATGAACGCATAAGTAAATAACATTTTTAAACACAAAAATGAACATTGGTTCTGAAAACTAGTTTTGCTATATGAACCGTATTGTGCATTGGACATTTAGGGAAGACCCTACATATTACCAATCATAACCCATATTTAATGTAGTCGAGGATGAGGGCATGTTACACAACCTGTCCGTGATGGCATCTATCTAATTTGGTTCACTTCTACCAAGTGACAGGTGTTTTTGCACCAAAATACCATAGAGTTTGATTGAATGCACGGCCTGTGACACCAACAATGAGAGATATGGGAAGTGTTTTCTCATCCCTTTTAAAAGTTGATAAGCCTATTAATTTAGCTATCCTAACCATGATCCAATCCATGTTAAGTAGTATTTTAAAAACAGTAAGACATATAAACACAAAATTAATACAGAAAGATGTACAACATAAGTTAATTTAATAAACAGTCCTCACCTAGCTGAAGCAAGATCTTCTTCCAGCGTGTACAAACTTCCCTACGAGCACATCTCAAAGTGTGGATATCATAGTTCAGCTTCTCCCATTCCTAACACATACACACATTTTGTAAAGATTATTTTTCTACATACCCTGAACATCTACTTCCCTAATCAATAAATGACCTGTGCCAGTGTTAGGAATTGAGGAAAACAGGAAGAGCAGTCAAAGTGAAAGACTAGAGCAAAGAATGTGCAAGAATTTCTGCTCTGACCCTGTGATAGTGATTTTCACTTAAAAGTGATAACATTTCTGTTAATAAAAAGAAAAGTTTTCAGTAAATGATACTTCTCTTCCATACTTGATCAAAGTTGAGGACCACATCAGTGACCTAACATCAAAGGTCATCTCTGAAGTAAACCCATGAAACATCATCACTTGTCTTTCTGGTACAGTTGAGTGAACTGAATAAAATTTTGGTAAATTGGCAAATCGCATCAGCTTAGATTCCAACTTGTAATTTATTTAATAATGGCCAAACTCTGTATGAGAAGCAGAAAAAGTCAATCTGATATTCTAAACTAGTCAGAGTTTAGTCCATTTCAAATTTCTAAAGCAAAAGCATTAAAAATGCAAAGATGTGTGGATTTCGAAATTATGAGCTTGCTGAACGAAGTATTTCAGAAGCATACAGGAGTAAAATATTCCCCTATATAACCTGATTGGAGTTGATTCAGGACAGCAGTGCTCATTGAATGATGGCACTGGGAGGAGCAAGGAGGATGATAATGCAATGGCTGTATAACATCGTTAGAGGGGGATCCTGTCCCAACACAAGTGCCTGCTGTGTGCTCAGTATAAACACTGTATGCCACTAACTTTAATTACAGCACCAAACTTCAAGGAAATTGTCCAGAATTCATGTGACGTTCATTCGTGTACCGGTGGCAGTTATTCAAAAGAACATAATTCAAAATTACCGAGTCCATGACATCTTGTGATTCACAGAGAATTTATGAATAATTTTAGAAGTAAAAAGCTTGTTCAAAAGAAATAAATTACAATACATTATGTGAGAGAGGCAAGTTAATAAATATTAAACCAATAGTTAGCAGTCTAGTTGATAGAAATGGTAAACATAAGCACAGTCCTGGCTGTAATAGATGCATAGTGTCATAGAAACACAGCTGCAATATATCTTGCAAATATCTTCACTTAGTTCTGGGACTATATCTCAAAGTGTGTGTATATTTGTTCCTCACCTCGGTATCTTTATCTACTTGGTTCCTCATCATGATGAATGCATGCAATTCAGTGTCTGATTCCCCCTCAGTAGTGGAGATGGAGGTTTGAGAACTGCTCCACAATTTCTTCTCAGGTACAAATCTACAGTATTGCTGCTCAGGACCCACTGCTGTCTCACTGCTAATGGACACATTGGTCCTGGTGGAGCAGTTTTACATATTGTGTTATTTTGGGAAATGCACTCAATCATCCATTTCAATTATTATTAATATTATTGTTATTAGTCTTTCAACAGAACACAAAATTGTTTTTATTAGCATAGTGACTTACCTTAATATACAATCTTTCTCCTCAGTCTCATGAGTAGGACAGCAGCCAGAATAAAATGCACCCATTTAGAACATCAATGATTTATTTATTTAAATATAAATAAAAATAAGCTAAAACTTTTGTTATAGAACCTTGTCTTCTAGAGTCATCTTCTTCCCTGAACTAAGACAGAATTTCGTGCTACTTAAGTTATTTTGTGGCCTTAACTTGATAATGGGTAACTATGGCCATGTGACTACTCTGTTTAAATGCCATGGGACTAACCACAGGCAGGCAGTCAGGTCCATCACAAATACAAAAAAACACTGCAAACATCTGTTGCTGCCTCATACCATATGTAGAATTAGTTATACATGGTTTGCGGAGTTAGTATAATATTGAACATCATGTAACACATTTGAATCGTTTATTAGTCTGAAAGATGTAATTATTGTGGATGGGAGAGAAATGACACAGAAGTTTGTCATTTTGAATCCAGTTTATTACAAATCATTGTCATATATGCCATAAATTGATACTGAAGGTTAAATTACTGTAATAGAGTGGTTAATTACTGCTGTGGCTCCTGGTTTGACAGTATAGCCAAGGAAGGCATGAATTGGCTTGGACTGGTCAATCTGGGACGCTTCTGCTTCTCATAGGTTCGGCACTGGACTGTCTGTTGGAGTCTAGATTAAGAAAGAGAAGCCATGGCGAATACCTCTTCGGCTAATTAAACAACAAGAGAGAATCTGTAGAAATCTGCAATCCTGAGGATCACTGCCACTTGGATGGATTTGTTGGTTAAAACACTATTCATTTTTCAAAACTGAAAGATAAAGTTTGATTAATGTAAAATGTTACCTGGAAGAGGAAGGTGGAAGAGCGATGATTCGTGGCCGTGCCGTCAGCACCAGCTCACCCAAGAAAGCCTCCATCATTAGGTTCTGCAAGGTATTGAGCAAAATATCCTCCACCAGATCACAAAACTCAGGCAACCTTGCAGAAAAGATTAGTTTGAAACAGAGAGAACAAGGATATGTTGTTGAAATATCGATTAGTTGTTCCTAAGTGCTTTATAAGAGTACATATTTTTTGTTTGTTTTTATTGGATGGATTTATTGCCATATAAGCATATAAGCCATATAAGGCTATTTCATAGCAAATACAGGAAATAATTAAACAACTGATTAATCAACACATTTTTGTAAAACATTATGCACACACAAAAAGGAAAGGTTAATCAATGTGTCAATTCTATAAAAGATTGTTTAACTACACTTGTGATAAAAATTCTAAAAGTTTTTTCTTACAAAACAAGTCTTTCAAAAACGTTTCCTGATAAAAACCATTGTCTCATGACATTAAAGACAGGGCAGACCAAAAGCATGTTTTACAGTCAGAGTAATGTCACAATATTGGCATTTTGGTGATACTTCCCCCTTCAATAAATACCCATGGGTCAGTCTGGTATGGCCTATATGACACAAGTACATATTTTAAATGATCGTAAACAGGTTAGACCCTGCTATAAGATGTAGTTACTACAGTACACAAATCTGGCGCCAAAGAACATCTGTCTCAAATGATGACCATTCAAAAGTATGTGGTGGCACCACCCAAACAGCATGGTAATGATATAACTTTCATGCATTTTCAGAATAATTAGTCGCATGACATTTCAGGCTCAGGAGATTGACTCTATGCATATGTGGTTGCAACCATTGCATACTGTCAGAACTGTTTCCGAGCATATGGGGGCCCTAAGCAAAATCCTACGAAACCCTTTGAGCGCCACATCTAGCTACATCTCTGTCCTTGCAGTTACATTCTCCGTTCCCTCTCTGGCCACAAAGTGGCCCCCTATAACTGTCTAATTGAGCCATAACAGCTGCATGAGTCTTACTCACAGCTTTAAGTAAATTTAAAAATATATTTATTTATATATATTTTTAGGGCTGCCAATTGATTAAAATGTTTAATCGAATTAATTACATGATGTCCCAATTAATGAATCATGATTAATTGCATTTAATCGCATATACAAATATTTGCTGAGAAAGCCCCTCATATAACAATACTCAACTCAACTCAATTTTATTTATAAAGCACTTTCAAAAACCACACTGGGTACCAAAGTGCTGTACATGGAGTAATAAAAAATAAATAAAATCACATTAATACAGCTTAAGAATGCAAAAAAACATTTAAAACCTATAAAACAAGAATAGGATAAAATCTACCTAGTACAAATTATAATGCAATTAATTAAAAGCTAGGGAAAATAAATATGTTTTTAAGGCACCCTGGAAAGAGAATAGAGACGGAGATGATTTTATGACCAATGGAAGCTCATTCCAAAGTCTAGGGGCTGCCACCGCAAAAGCTCTATCACCTTTAGTTTTTAGGCGAGATCGAGGAACTGACAGACACAGCTGATCACTAGAGCGGAGAGACCTTGAAGGTTGATTCAAACTTATTAAGGCAGAGATGTACTCAGGTGCAAGACCATGAAGAGCCTTAAACACATACATCAACACTTTGTACTTGATTCTGTATTGGATCGGTAACCAATGTAGTGAAATCAAAACTGGGGTGATATGGTCTCTTTTCCTGGTTCCAGTTAAAAGCCTAGCAGCTGAATTTTGGACCAGCTGCAGGCGAGAGAGAGAGGCCTGACTCACACCCAGATACAAAGCATTACAACAGTCCAATCGAGAGGACACAAAGGCATGCACAACCTTCTCCAAATCATCAAAAGAAAGGATGGGCTTCAACCTTGCCATAGTTCTAAGATGGAAAAAACTATTTTTAACCACAGCATTTATTTGTCGATCAAACCTGAGCTCAGAGTCGAATATAACACCCAGGTTTTTTACATAGGGAAGTTTTTCCCTGGAAGCAGTGACAAATTTCTTTCTAAATTTAAGTCACATCCCCTTTGACCAAAAACAATAAACTCTGACTTATCCTCATTTAATTGAAGAAAGTTGTTTGCCAGCCAACACTTCACATCGGCCATGCATTTATGCAGAGACTCAAAAGAGTGGTGATTCCCATGTTTAATAGGAAAGTAAATTTGAGAGTCATCAGCATACAGATGATAGTGTATGCCATGCCTCTCAAAGATCTTTCCTTTCGGAAGCATGTAGAGGGAGAATAAAACGGGTCCCAAAATGGAGCCCTGAGGAACCCCACATGTTAAAGGAACAACTGATGAATAACAGTTCTCTAAACAGACTGAAATCGTTCTACCCTTGAGATATGAGGAGACCCAATCCAAGGCTAACCCCTGAATACCAACCTGGTCTCTTAGGCGATTGATAAGTATGTCATGATCAACCGTATCGAAAGTGGCACTAAGATCCAGCAGCAGAAGACCAACAGGACTACCAGAATCCACACCTAATAAAATATCATTTAAAACTCTCAACAGAGCTGACTCTGTGCTATGACCAGCTCTGAAGCCTGACTGAAATTGATCGAGCAAATTATTGATGGCTAAAAAATCATTTAATTGTGCAAGCACCGTCTTCTCTAATATTTTTGACATAAAGGATAATTTTGATATAGGTCTAAAGCTGTTCATATCAGATGAATCAAGGTTTGCTTTCTTAAGAAGAGGCTGAATAACAGCATGCTTAAAGCAGTTGGGAACAATACCAGTAGTCAGGCTACTGTTAATAATCGATAACACACTTGGACCAATTGATTCCACCACCTCTTTAAACAAAGTGGATGGAATAACATCACACATAGAACCAGTAGGCTTCATAAGTGCGATTATATGTTTGAGTTGAGACAGGGACACAGGTACAAAACAGGTCAATAAATTTTGCGGAACAGGATAGGTAACAGGATCATTAATAGTAGGTAAGATCTGTGAGCGTATACCAGAAATTTTAACAGTAAAAAATGTTAAAAACTGCTCACATGTGTCCACCGAAGGGGAGATGGGAGTAAGGGCAACTGGATGAAGAAATGATGTAATAGTAGAAAAGAGAACTTTAGCATTATGACAGTTCTTTGAAATGATATTAGAAAAATAGCTTGATCTGGCTAATTTAACTGCTCTTTGAAATTTAGTCAAACAGTCTCTCAAAATTTCATAGGACACTTGTAGTTTATCTTTAAGCCACTTTCAGCTCAGCCTTCCTGCACTCCTGCCTAAGAGCACGGGTATTACTATTCAACCAGGGCTGAGCCTTGACTTTTTCTTCCTAATTTTTAATGGAGCCACAGTGTTTAAGATGCCAGAACATGACAAGTTGAACTGGGAGACCAAATCCTCAGGCCCCATATCAGAAAAAGGAGACTCCAGCAGTGATTTCAGTGGAGAAACATTAAAAGCAGCTGAAAAACTACTAGCAGTAGAGGGAGTGATAAAACGAGATGTGACAGCAACAGGGCCATCATTAACTTGATCACTGCATGAAAAATGTCGGTTAAAAATAACAGTCTTGTGGTCTGAGAACACAGTGTCAGCAATTTGCACATTGCTGATAGAAAAACCCAGAGATAAAACCAGATCAAGGTTATGACCACATATATGTGTAGGGCCAGCAACACTCTGAAATAAACCAAAAGAATCTAATAAATTAACAAACTCTTTGACCAGTGGTCTCGAAGGACAACACACGTGAATATTAAAATCCCCCCAAATTAAAATGTTATCTGAGCAAGGAATAATAGCAGATAAAAAAATCTGAGAACTCATTTATAAAATCTTTGTTATATGACGGTGGTCTGTAGATGAGGGCACATAACACAGATTTAAATGAATTCAGCATAATAAGCTGAGCTTCAAATGTAAAAAACGCCTCGGTGGACAGAAGCCTGCATTTGTGTACAATAATTTACTATATAACGATGAAATGATTATACAACGTTATCTTAAGAACATAACAAATGTCTGTTTTGTGCTGTCTGGTTGTTTTTTCACTGTATAAACTGCGCATTGCCACACAGCTGAAATTTCAATTACTGCCCTCTGGAGTCAACAGGTGGTACTACAAGCTTGCATTTCTCAGTAATCTTCCTTATTACAATCTGGGGACATTGCGATTTAAATTGCGTAATTTATTTAATTTTTTGTTAAATCAAAAGCCCTAAATTATTTATTTTTTTAAACGACCTTGCTTTGCGAAGCCCTCTGGTGGCTCGGGGCCCTGATTGGCCGCTTATAGCTAGAGACAGCCCAGCATAATTTAATTCCAGGAATGCATGCGCCAACCGAGCAGGTACCACTGAGATGAACGAGAATGCTGACAGTTTTCTCCAGGTATTATAGACCTCCTTACTTTCTTATCAACGAAAACCTTATGCTGTATATCAGACTAACAAGTGAACTAAAACTCTGTCTGCTTAAAAATAGGAGCACCTGCGAATGGACTCTTGCACCTTCATCTTGAGCTCCCGCGGAAGCTCCTGCAGAGAATATTGCTCACATTCACTCTTCTTCTGTGTGTCTGAAGTGCTGGTGCTTTCTGTGTAAAGCTCTGCTTGAACAGCAGTGGAAACACTGGACATTTCTCCAGGGTTCTTGTTCCCCACTGCAGAGGGGTGTATTGTTTGTGTGGGGAGAGTTTGGGCAGGCCGCAGCTGTGAGAAGTATGGCACCTGCTCAGTGTCGCCCTCTATTAGACACTGCTGGAACTGAGGCTCATCTAAAAGACTCCTGTAGAAGGCAGAATGATCAGTGACCTCCTATTAGTAAAACTTGCATGCATTTTTTGGGAATTAACATTTTCCATTTGATGAGACAGAAGAGTTGCAGAATGCACTAGACAATGTAAGGGGATATACCGTAGTATATCTGTGAGAACATGTGTAATTATGTCTCTCTCAGGACCAAGGGTGAGAGGGGGCAGGTCTCCAGGGCAATGGGATATTTCACCTGTGCCAGTTTGGGAAAGCTTGGGCTGCCAAGATCTAAACAAGCATTCAGAAATAGAAATATCATAATAAAAAGAAACATTAAGTCATCTGCATAAAATAAAGTATCTATATCTATTGATAAGGTAAAAGGTAAATACTTCTAGTGAAAATGATTCTAGTCTGCATCCTTTTCTAATTATGTTGGTATGACAAAGCCTACATATTGGCCACATTCACACAATAGTGGTATATGGTTGTCAGTCCTGTATTTGAATGCTTAATATGGTTCACACATTTCGGTTGACTCATAACTGCATTTTCAGCAAACCTATGCTGTGCGAACATAACTTTACTGGAGACAGACACGTCTTTGTACTGCACGAAAGCTTTTCAGGTTTAATTGAAAAAAAAAAAAAATAATTCATTCTCAGATGCTGACCCCACTATACCTGTAGACATAATGGGTGTTGAACTGAGTGGGGAAATGTGTCTGGTACTCCATTAGGGGGTGAGAGCGTGCAGTGACACCCAAGTGTAGTAATGCAGGACGGGGAGGCTCAGGACGTCTTCTCTTTTCCTGGCCTGTCTGCTGCTGGGCTCGCCTCTCTGCCCGACTGGGTCTCACGTAGTAACTATAAACCGCTTTATCACTGCTACGGATGGGCGGAAGAGTCTGCCACACGGAAAAATATTGGTTTCTCATTTGCTGATAAATAACTTCGATTAAGTTTATTGTTGATGTTTATTCATTAGAGTGCTTTGTTTCAGCTCTGTTAGTTCTCACAATGCAAGTGAACGGTGACCATAATTTTGAAGCTCCAAAAGGCAGTATAAAAGCATTCCATAAGACTCCAGTGGTTAACTCCAAGACTTCTGAAGTGACATGATAGGTGAGGGTGAGAAACAGTTAAATATTCAATCCGTTTTTTTCTGTAAATCTCCACTTTCACTTTCACTTTCAAATTCTGTTGTCTAAGTGACTTTCACTTTCAGTCACCAACTAGTTGGGGCTGGTCAAAGGTGGAGATTGATAGAAACAGATACATATTTATGTCCTTATTTTTACTAACCCACACCTGTCATATCACTTCAGAAGATATGGACATAACCACTGGAGTCGGTTGGATTAATTTTATGCTGGCTTTATTTGATTTTTGGAGCTTCAACGTTCTGACAACCTTTCACTTGTATTGCCTTGAGCTGAAATATTCTTCTAAAAATCTAGATTTGTGTTCTGCAGAAGAAAGAAAGTTATACACATCTGGGATGGCATGAGGGTGAGTAAATGATGAGGGAATTTTTATTTTAGGTGAACTATCCCTTTAAAACTGACTAAGATCAATTACATTTTCTCTGTAATTTCTGTATGTGCTTTACCTTATATTTTCTTGTGCCAGTTTTCTGTTCAAACACTGCACCTTCCTGATTCAAGAGGGGTCAAATATTTTTGTTAACATTATGTTTTTATACATGGAGTGGTATGTAACAAGGTATTTGCCAGTGCCTTGCCAGTGAATGTAAATGTTTGATTTCTGACCTGAGCGCATTTATCCATTTGGTTTGTCTGCATCAGGTCTTTTTCAGTGATCGTAAATTCATGTTTCTGTCTCTCGGTCTCACCCTCCCACTGTTGAAGGTCTTTTTGATACTGTGATAGCATTTCCTCAAGAGTTATCTGTTAAAGAGAGGACCAAACATTTAGATGAAGAGTTCCATAAAGTATGTGTCACATGCATGCATATGTGTCTTTCTATGCGTTACCTCACAGATGAGATCTTGCTGGTAGAAATTGGGGTTGCCTGAAGCTTGTAGTGTTAGGATGCAGAGAATATTTTCCCCTGGTGCTAGACAACCACTCTCAGGACAAATCTTTACCGCCTACAGTCAATGATACAAACAAATTAACACATGCAGTCAATAGTTATTGACATATATTGAACAGGCTGGCCATGTTGTCTGATCAAAAATACAGGGTACCTTTCTGATACAAGCACAATAATAATAAATGTACAAACCTGCTGGCAGTCTGTGCTTGTTACATTCCATTTATACACGATGTGGTCCGTATGGGAGACATTGGTCAAAAAAAGGAGCCGTGTACTACGAGAGCAAACTGGGATATCACCAAAACACACTCTCTCTTCTGATAGGAATACCACCTACACACAAAAAGAAACTAAATTCAGCAGGGTTTCTCATTTGTGTGGAAAACTACTTGTATGCCTTGTGTCCCCTTTCTTACCTGTCCAGGTACTGGGATTCTTTGAGTGCAGGGCACAGTAACACATCCATCATATACCTGAATGGCTTCTCTTTCATCAATGCCACGGCCCTCAAATGTAACAAACATGCTGTCCCCCTCCACAACATGAATAGGAATATCTACCTATAAAATAAGGCATTTTGCAACAAAATAAGAACAAGAAAATCCCTTTAAGGCAAGTCAGTTCTATTGCCGGCCATCATCAATAAAATCAGACAACAGCGGCATCATAAAATTAGATACTTTAGCTCAAATCACACCAAAGGCTGCACTTTTCAGGATGGTCCAGCAAAAGACTCTTTTAACTTCCATTCCTACAGCCACCAAATGTATCACATTCATTTTACTAGAATGGTCTGTATCCTTTCTTATGCTGCTTGTTTTATTTAGTATTTTTTTTCTCCCCAATTTGGAATGACCAATTCCCGATGCACTCTAAATCCTTGTGGTGGCGTAGTGACTTCCCTCAATCTGGGTGGCGGAGGATGAATCTCAGTTGCCTCCACGTCTGAGACAGTCAAAGCATGTTATCACATGGCTTGTTGACATAGCACATGTGGAGGCTTCACGCTATTCTCCGCGGCATCCACGCACAACTCACCACGCGTCCCGCCGAGAGTGAGAACCACATTTTATCGACCACAAGGAGGTTAATCATGTGATTCTACCCTCCCTGGCTGGAGTCACTCAGCACACCCTGGATTCGAACTCGAGACTCCAGGGGTGGTAGTCAGCGTCTTTACTCGCTGAGCTACCCAGCCCTTCTTAAACACTATGACACTTAAAAGACAAAACTGAGTGGCTCTGGCCAAATGCGTCATTATGCATATCAAAATGGCCCACGAATACATCTCTTTTAAAACAAAAACAACTGTTAAAGCTACAAGGTAGCCAGAACTAAATGATTGCACTTATTTTAAGAGGTTGTGGATGAGGAGTAACTAACACTGTATGTTTTAGCTTCAAGTGGGGAGAAGATCCATTCAGTCAAGGCTGTGAGGCCTGGCTCCACCTTTCCATCAGGGTTCAGACACTGTAAGACTGGGTGACTGAAATTCTCCTCCATCAGCTGCTTCAGTGGAGTGGTGTCGATGTGGTACCTCAGTGAGAGAGAACCTGCGTTATACAGCTCATAGACCTGTGCAGATGAAATATACATTTCTGTAACCATTTCAAAATAAACAGATGATATCTTCATCTAGATGACTGTAAATATCTGTGAAAAATAATGTTTTTTAGTCTCAGTACTGTAATGATAAGGGTTAAGGTTAGTGGTTTATAAATGCCATTACTACTCAGATGTTTCTGAAAATTGGGCATGCAGTCACATGACATGTCACATCCATTCAAAGAAGTACTTGAGCTCATGGAGTGCATCGCAACTGTTGTTGCAAATGGGCAGTTTGAACATCCAGAAAGCAAACAATGATTTTAGCATTCAAAACTTTCAAACTGGTGTTTACAATTTTTTGTGAGATCTGTGTGAACCGACAGCTTTCAACAAAACCTCAATTCAGGGAAGTTGTACTGACCTGTTTCGGAGGACTGAACCCTCCGATTTCCACAGGGGCAAAGATGTGCCTGTTGGAGGAAAGGTGAATGTAGCGTCTATCTCTTTCCACAGTTACTCCAGAAAAGTTGAGCTGGAAAGATGAGCACAGTTAAGAAAACGTATTAAAACTAAGCAGACAAGGCTTTTAAACAAATAGTGATCTATTATTTGGGGGTTAAAAGGCCTTTGCCTCTACAGCTATTTAATATGGACTTTATATAATTACTGGAGCTTGCATCTAACCCAGGCTTTTCCATTTGTGCTGAAAATGCCAGCTCTACCACTGAGCTTGACTTTATATTTAAAACTATGATGCAATAAAAACTGAAAAATACTTTGCCTCACCAATATCTCTCTTCCATGTGAAAGTTTCAACAGGACAGGAAGACGATTTGTCCCTACAAAGCCATGTCTGTGAGAGAAGCATATTCCTTTTGAATTATTTTGCATTATAAAACAAACTGAATACTGAGTTAAAGCAGAATTGTGCTTTGACCAGACCTGTATGAAAAATGCACTGTCCTCTGTTGACCTGGCCGGAGGTTTCCAGAGCGTGGGGAGACAGAGAAAAGCCTATGGTCTTGAATCTTCATCAGCTGGAGCTCAGAGGGGCTGAAATCTCCATTCTCAGCCCAGTACTCCAGCTCAATCTGCTGGTCCTCTGGGAACAAGAATGACCTGAGTGCCAGATGAGACCATTTTGACCAATTTATCATTTATTTATGAATGACTACATAAGAAAATAAACTCAGACACAGCTATGGATACTCACCACTCTACAGGAATACTTCCTGTGTTCTTAAACATGAGCAGAATACTGGAGGGGTTTGAGTCTAGTGGAGCAGCATTGAAGTTAAAATCCAGCATGGTTGAGGTGAAGATGGAAGGGCAGTGTCGAAGACTAAAGGAGGTTTTTAAAAATATATCAAAAGATAGAGGGGTAAAGAGAGAAATCCTTGAGTTCATAGCTGTTTTAATTATACCATAACAATAAAGCTACAATTGCATTGTTGTCCATAACAATTTCCCTGCTGAAAAGACCAGCATAAATGGTGACCAACATACACTGGTGGCAAAAAGTTTGGAATAATGTCCAGATTTTGCTGTTTCGGAAGGAAATTTATATTTTAATTCAAGTGGCATTCAACTGATCACAAAGTATAGTTAGGACATTACTGATTTAAAAAACAGCACCATCACTACTGTCATTTTTTATCAAATCTAGACAGGCTCCATTTCCAGCAGCCATCACTCCAACACCTTATGCTAAATTGCTAATTTGTTACTAGAAAATCACTTGCCATTATATCAAACACAGTTAAAAGCTATTTGGTTCAGTTTGGTAATTGATGCTTAACATTGTCTTTGTGTTTGTTTTTGAGTTGCCACAGTATGCAATAGACTGGCATGTCTTCAGTTAAAAATTAGGTTAAAAAAAATGGCAAAAAAAAGAAAATAATTCTAGAAATTCGTCAGTTGTTTTAAGGAATGAAGGCTATACAATGCATGAAATTGCATACAAAGTTGTACACTACACTCTTCAAAGACAATGGACAACTGACTCTAACAAGGACAGAATGAGATGTGGAAGGCAGATGTACAACTAAACAAGAGGATAAGTACAGCAGTCTCTAGTTTGAGAAATAGACACCTCACATGTCCTCAGATGACAGCTTCATTGAATTCTACCTGCACAACACTAGTTTCATGTACAACAGTAAAGAGAAGACTCGGGGTGCAGGCCTTATGGGAAGAATGGTAAAGAAAAAGCCACTTTTTAAACAGAAAAACAAAAAGGTTAGAGTGGGCAAAGAATCACAGACATAGGACAACAGATAATTGGAAAAGAGTATTATGGATCTTAACCCTTTTTTGGGATCAGCTAGACTGTAAGGTGCATGAGAAGTGCCTGACAACCACATCTATGGCAAGTGCTACAGGAAGCATGAGGTGAAATGTCACCTGAGTATCTGGACAAACTGACAGCTAGAATGCCAAGGATCTGCAAAGCTGTCATTGCTGAACTTTGGTGAATAAAAGTACCAATTTCTTTCAATAAGAGCAAAATCTGTACATTATTCAAAACTTTTGGCTGCCAGTGTATGTAGTGTGCTGGTGCTTTTTGCCCACCAGGTTTCTAAACTAGGTTAACTAGCAACACGTCCTTGGTCAACCAGCATCATCAGAAAAGTCATGCCTCCACCAAGTTTTGCTGGTACTGTAAACACCAGGAGTATGGTGGTCTACTAGACAGACCAGCACCAAACCAGCCTGGACCAGAATGGAAATTCATGCAGAACTGAGGGTGACCTGTGTTCGGATTTTAAAAGATGTTGCATGTTTTACCTGTGTTTAGTGGGCACCCTGAAGGTGAGCTCAGCTGGACTTGGATCACTGCGTAGGTGAGCATTGAGTGCATCCAAACTGAAGAGGTGCCAGAGCTGCAGTTTACTCAGCCCCTCCACACTGCCACAGCTACGGACATCCATTACCTCCAGTGTGGGGTACACTCCCTCTGCCTTCACCTGGCACACCGACTGGGGCTCTCCTCCCACAGAACCTGGCCACCCCACTGACCAATGGAGAAAGAAGAACAGAAAAATACAGAAGAGGAGAAAAATGTATATTACAGTCACTCACAGAGAGAAATGTAAGACTTTAAATTGTGATCTTAATGAAATATACAGAATATGTATTGATATGTTTTCTCTGCATATCTCCCAAACAGGCATAATGGCAGATTTTAGATTTTGTCAATAACCCTGCTGAAAAGACCAGCATAGGCCAGGTTGAGGCTGTTTGATGGTGGATAGTGCAGGTTTGATGCTGATTTAGCTGGTGGGCCAGCATAGTCATGTTGCTTAACAGTTGCTAACTTAGCAGGTGGACCAGTGAAGACTTGTTCCCTATCAAAAAGCTACACTTTGATGCTGCGCTGATTTAGCGATTTGGGAATGTCTTTAGGACTGACCAGTTGTGAATATGTGTGCAACACCTCAATGAAATTGACTAGAATTTATAGCCTCTGCTGGTAACATCACTGGATGCACCTGTAGCAGGGCTATAAATAGATGCACCACAGATGCATCATCAGATCTTTTGTCTTCAGATCATTCTGTGTGTGTTGTGCTTCTTGACTGTCAGAACTTTCTACTTTCCTCTGTTAATGGAATGGAATGTACTTTATTGTCCCTGTTAGGGGAAACTTGTGGTGGACTCAACATTTTTGCATTTCATAACATCACCGAAAAAGATAATAAAATAACAATACAAAGGGTACATCAAATACACAACAATTCAACATAGCATACATTTCCATCAATCATAAAAAGTATATCTTTCAGTAAAAGCATCTAATAACATAAAGATTCAAAACACGATAGAAGCATACAGTCTACATAATTTGGCATAATTTAGCACTTTAATAGAAAAAGGCACAAATACATTTTTAAATCTATTCAATTTACACCTTAAGGTTCTAAAACCGAAGGTAACAATTCATAATTAACAAAAAGAATGTGAGATGGGTCATTTAAAATTATTCTATCTTCCCTTAACGTACACGGTTCATACAGAGACTGGATGCTGTAATAGTCCCTCTGTCCTGTCAGTTTCATTGCTATATGAGTCATGTGCGTCAGTCTGGATTTTGATTTCACAGTTAAGGTTTCCGTACCATGTGGTTAAGCCATAACTTATAACACTCTCTAATATAGCTTTGTAAAAAAGCAGAAGGATTTTGTTGTTCACCTCATAGTATCGTAGTCGATGCAAAAAATACAGTCTTTGATAAAGTTGACTACATACCAGATCAACATGTTTGTCCCAAGTAAGTAAAATATCAATGTAGACTCCGAGATATTTAAAGGACTGCACTTGACAAATTTCCTGGCTATGTATGAATACAGGGCTATAGTCACCAATGCCTCCAGGATCAAATATAATCTCCTTCGTTTTATTTGTATTTAGATTTAAATAATTGGAATCACACAACCAACAAACGACTCAATTTCCGCATAATAAATAGAGGTACTATCATGTTTGTTTAATAAACTTAATATAGCAGTATCATCAGAATATTTAAGAATATAATTTTTGGAGTGCCTGTTTGAGCACTCATTTGTGTAAAGTGTAAAGTTCTCTGCTCCCGGGAGTCTTGGCCAAAGTTTGCCAGCAAGGTGGTATGGTTCTCGGAGATAATGTCTCTCTTGACGGCTTGCCTTGGGCGATTCTGGACAGGAGGGACCTCCTGTCCCAGGCACGGGGGACAATATTTAATACCCGTCCCGAGCTGTGGACCCTTCATGCTAGGCCCCTGAAGGGTACCAACTGAGGGACACTGGGATTTCACCTGAAGTTATCGAGACCATTCGAAGTGCTAGGGCTCCCTCAATTAGAGGAAGTTATGCCAATAAATATGGTGTCTTTGAAAGATGGTGCAGTGCACATAATGCGGATACAGTTAACTGCCAGATTGCTTCAGTTCTGGACATTCTGCAGGAAAAATTATCAGCAGGCACATGCCCCGCCACTCTCAGGGATTACGTGGCAGCTCTATCGACTTGTCACGCCCTGATTGGATGCCGTTGGGGAGACATCCTCTGCTCGTTCGCTTCATTCGTGGAGCCATGTGGTTGAGACCTCCTGCTAGGACCAGGAACCCTTTATGGGGCTTAGCAATAGTCCTTGGGGGTCTGGTTGAGACCCCCTTTGAACCTCTAGAGTCAGCGTCTGATAAACTTCTGACTCTCAAGATGGTTTTTCTTATGGAAATTACTTCTCTAAAAAGAACTGGGGATCTACAGGCTCTGTCTGTCTTGCCAGCCTGCTTAGATTTTTCCCCAGGAATTGCTAGAGCAATTTTGCACCCTCATCCTGACTACCTGCCTAAGGTTTCTTTCTCGACCGTACATCCGGTCACTCTCGAAGCCTTCTGCTCCCCGCCGTTTACAACGCCGGAGCATGAAAGACTTCACGAACTGTGCTCAGTCTGTGCCCTTCAGACTTATGTCCACCGCACTAGCTAGTGGTGTAGGTCAGGGCAACTATCCATTTTCCATGGGGCTGCAACAAATGGGCAGCCGCCACCAAGCAAACTATGTCGCCTTGGGTGAGGGATGGTATTGCCCTGGCCTACGAGGCGTGCGGTCAAGCTTCGCCAGGAGGTATCAGGGCTCACTCTACTAGAGGGGGGTCGCCTCCTCTAAAGGTTTGGCCAGAGGTGTCCCTCTGCAACATGTTTGTAATGCGGCAGGCTGGTCTTCTCCGCATACATTCATAAGATTCTATAGTTTGGATGTTCATGCCACTCCGGGCTCTCAGGTCCTTGAGTCAACATCACAAGCTCATATCTGAGACCTCTCAAGCTCTTGTGAGCACAATTACACAACTGTAAGGGGTCCAGACACCCATGGTGCAGCGGCGTGAGTATTCTCGTTCCCAAAGCGCTAAATCAGTGCAGCATCAAAGTGTAGCTTTTTGATAGGGAACGTCTCGGATTACTTAAATGTAAACCCCTGTTCCCTGATAAAAGCAGAGCGAGATGCTGCACATCATTGCCACACTGAGTATGCCCCAGGACTGCTCTTCAGACAAAATACCTGACGATGCACCTGTGGCGCATCTATTTATAGCCCTGCTACAGGTGCATCCAATGATGTCACCAGTAGAGGCTATACATTCTAGTCAATTTCATTGAAGTGTTGCACACATATTCACAGCTGGTCACTCCTAAAGACGTTCCCGAAGCACAAAATCAGCACAGCATCTCGTTCCGCTTTTATCAGGGAACAGTGGTTACATTTAAGTAACCCAAGACATTTGTTCAGCTATATAAAAGCCTGTTTGGTATACCAACACACCTGCTGGTTTGGAGACCAGCATCAAAAACACAGCATACAGGATGGTGGTGACCAGGAATGCTGGTCTTTTCAGCAGAGAAAGTATTGAAATATTGTCTAATACAACAAAATATCCAGAATTGCAATTTCAACCATAAATAACACAAAATATTTGTATACTACCAGTGGCACTAAGGATGTGGTAACTGATGGTCCAGCAGTAATGGGCTCTGTGAGCCAGTTTTACTGTGCAGTGTATCAGCAGTCTGCAGTGAGCAGGTATGGTTCCATTTACATTCTCCATCTCCAGAACTGAAAAACAAAAACATTCAAATGTTTTTTACCAGGGCCTAAGATGAAAGCCATTTAATTCATCCTTCTACACATTTTTTTCAATTTAATATAAATTCTGAAGTCTCCCAGCAATGGCAGACAAAAAAAAAAAAACACAATTTCTATGAAAAAAGATTTAACAATGCATAAAATTCATAAACTGTAGTGTGCCCTACCCAAAGAATCTTGAGTCAGGACATCAGGGAGGCCTGTAACAGTAACACTTTGCTGTGCGGTCAGAGTGTAGCTGACAGCACAGGAGCTGTCATTCAGTAGAGAAACACCAAATGATTTACAGCTTCCAACGAGCACCTCACCAAGATCTATAATAGGCTGCTCTGCCTGGGATAAATAATTTTAGAACATTAAGATACACAGATATACCACAAACCTACCACAAACCTTTGGAGAAATAATATAAAGGTGTACACATCCAACCAAAGTTGGGTAGAGGTGTAGGATACAATGCTGATTTTATTGATCCAATTTCTATTGAACAACTGCAACGTTTCGAACGCTTTGGTATTTATTCAGAAAAACCTATACATGAAATACTTATAAATGACCATATCTCAAACCACATTGAAATTTGTATTAAATTAAAATTAAAGTTATTAGATTTAAAAAGGTAAGGTTATAACTTCAAATGAAGACTTCAGAATTTGAAATGTCATAGATGTTGCTTTTTTCTATATCACAAACAGCCAATTATTTTCCTACTAATAATCTGAGTTCCAAATCAGGTGGTCAGCTTTGTCCTCATCTAATATTTAAAGAACACACTTGGAGATAGCCTTTGGATGCCAGTCCGACAGCTTTAATGGTTAGACGAGACTTCTTGCATTGTGGTGTTTGGACAGGCCAGAAAGTGAGACTGGGCTTCATGTTGTACATCATCTCCTCAATTGGGGCAAAATACCACTTCTGTACCTGAAAACAAAGCAATATTATTATGCCCCAAAACACCACAAACAAGCACACACACACACACACACACACACACACACACACCAGCATCACCTTGGATTCATTGGGCTGGAGTGTGTCTGTGTCTGGCAGTACAGTGAGAACCCTTCTGTCAGATCTGCCCAGCCTCCACTGGAACTCCACTGGTACCCTGCTCAGGTTCTTCACCCACATGGTTTGCTCAGAGCAGGAGCCCACTGCTATGGGCTTAAAGAAGAGACTTCCACCCCCCTCCACACATATGGAAAGCTTCTCTGCTACAGCGACCACATTCAGGACCTACAAAACGTTTCATTTAAAAGTTTAGGCTTAAATGATCTGGCAAAATACTCTATAGATTCAATTTCAGTTGGCTTTATAATGAGATTTCCTGATATGTTACTTAAAGGCTTGTCCTAAACTACAACGTACTACGTATTTAGAAATGACCAACTTCTCTTTTGGAAAATGAGGTACTGAAATACCACATACAGTCTGTGAAGATTCTTAGTCATCAAGATCAGAACAGAATGTTCTAGTAGTTTATTCTAGTCAAATGGACATGTTTCTCTATAACTCAAGACGTTTCAAGCATACAACACAGCACAGAATGAGTTGGACTCACTGCATTATCTGCATTATCTAGTTACCATACTGCCATTAAGGATATCGTGTTAACCTGTGTGTGTTTGGGGCTGGCATTCATCTGTAATGTCAAAGGCATACTGGCAGGGTGATCCTCAGAGGGAGTGGATCTGAATGTGAGGATTTGGTGGCTGCCAGGAGGCACCAAGCCACTGGGTGGCAGCACACATGCTGAGGGACACTCCTCTGGGTCCAGGCTGAAGATCAAGGGTAGATCCCCTGTGTTCTGCAGGAGAATACTGCGGTAGGATACCCGTTTTAATGCAGGGAATACCTACACATGGGGCACATGGAGATGTTCAGGCTTACAATTACAGTGCATTTACGTACTTTTTCCATCTATACTCTCTTGCTACAGTATTTGTATGTTTAAAGATGACAGCATTGACTCACTACTTGAGGGTGTTGAAGAGAGAAGTTGGGGATGAAGTGCTCTTTTCCAGGCTGAAAGGAATGACCGCTTACCCTGACCGTAAGGCACCAGGGAGGGCACAAAGCCTGATCCTCCATGTGTCTATGGTCCCTGAGAATCTGTGGATGACAAAAAACAATTCAAACCAAGCCTTTTGTCTCGCTAAAATTTAAATGCTCATAACGCTACAACATGACATCCATTTAAAAACTCAACTTCACTTCAGTCTTACATTACCTTGTAAAAAGCAAAGCACTCAAGGTGTGCTGCATGGAAGCTGTTTTCTTGGTTGGGACTGTATGTCACTCTGAAGGCTGTGGACTTTAGAGGGCTCAGATCAAAGGACAGAGGAGAGATGGAGAAATGAGAGTTGGCTCCAGGAGACCACATAAGACAAATTTTGCCTTTGGTTTGGTTGGTGATGGAAACTGACTTAGATGCTGGGCCATCATTAAAAAGGAGTACAGAAGGCTGAACTGTAACATGTGGAGTGGGGAACCTGGAGGGGTTTAAGATGTTGTCAAGATCTGTTTCTGCTTCAGGTGCTGAATTAGTGTGGAAATACTCCTCCTGAGGACCCCGTAGGCTGAAGATGGTTGTGGAGTGCTGGTGAGATCCATTGAGACACAATTTTATGTAATGCCTCACCAATGCATTTTCATGGAAGACTTTAACTTTTTGGTTCGGTGGTGCACCCTACATTTTTTGTGAATAAGAACTGTACAAAAATAAACTGAGGGGTATAATCTTCTAAAGTTTGTCTTGCTATTTAAGAAAAATATAAATACAGTTTAAGTGAAAGCAACATTAAAACATTTCTATAAGTAAATCACAGTACAGGAAGACAAGTACACACCCACCTCCTGCATTAGCAATGCTCCGCTATCATCCAGTTTCAATTTGTGTTCTTCCAACATGGCACTCAGTACGTCAGGAGGGTAACAGGTGAGTCCTCGTAACAGATTTAATCTGTACACATCCAGATGTCTTGCATTTAAAATGGCTGGCTTCATCTGCTCTGAGTGACAGCTGCCAATCAAATCCAGAAACAGTGGCTCCTTTAAAGAGAACAGCACTTATCAATCAAAATACTGCAAATTAAGAAATCATGATGGATGGATGGATGTATGGATGGATGGATGTACCCACCCTATGCAGCAGCAAACACGTCATTATCTTGTGATGAGCAATAGGGTAGTGTGGCCGGAACTTCACAAGCAAGGTGAGTTTGCTACTGCCTGGCACAGTGCCACAGGGCTTGTCAACACTGAATACACTATGGCTGCCAGAATCCACGTCAAACTGGTAATAAGCCAATACTTCTGAGGAATTGATTATCTGTACCCTCTGTGTGACCTCTGTGCCCTCTTCAACACAGCCAAATTCCAGCAAAGTGGTACTTAAAGATACTACTGGTCCTAGAGTGGACAGAAGAAGACTATAAAACCAAAATGAACCAATATTTAACCTGATCTGATTATTCATAACACTCTTTATCAGTGTACACCAGCTATGGAAAAGGTGTTATTGGGTCTACGTACCTATGCAGGAACCTGACACTTTGAGCATGTCTTTGCTTACAGCCCCAGGACAGGTAAGACAGAGGTAGTCCATACTTATGCTGTCCACCGTAAATGGGGAAAAGCAGACAGGGACTTTTAACACTGAATCTGGAGCAATCTGCCCCTCGCGCACCTCACAGCGAAACACTGACTCCATAAGAGCAGGTCGTCTCAACCAAGATAGAATGAAAGTTGTAGTAACCTAACGGAGACAGAGAAAGTGACTGAGAGAGAAAAGACATAGGCTATCTGTGTAATGTCTATGTATTCAATGAGCAATGAAAGCAGTGTGAAGGAAACATACAGTGGAGGGGTTGTAGATCTCAAAGTGCTTTTCAAAAGAGTCCCCTACTGCTACACTGCCGAAATCAAGCAGCTTACAGCCTTCCTCCTGCTGAGTACAGATGATCTGAATGTGGGGGTACTTGGCTGTGGAAAGGAAATTAAAGGTAATGTGTGACATATTTTCAATGTTAAAACACTTTCTCCTAACCATTATAATATGCAGAGATAACTAATTATGTCGTTCGTAGGTTGATTGCCCTGAAAAGTGTTAACACTATGGCTCTGTGGTGTTATCAAAACTGCTCTGCTCTATTTGTTTGTTCCTGACTAGCGCTATAACAACATGGGCTCAACCAATGGCATGAGTTTGGGGTGGGACAAACTCATGCCAGACCAAGGTAGATGCATGAAGTATTCATTCAAGATGTTTAACTTGTCATTATTTTTGCAATTCCGTTTGGTGATGCTAAAGTGGCTCAGAAATTTCACACTTAAAGGTGGGGTATGTGATTTGCAAAACGGCCGGCAGATTTTGAAAATACACAACTCATAAGGTCCTACCTTCTCTCCTTCAATGCTGGCCCTGACTCCACCCATTCGAAAAACATGGACGCGCAATCATGCACGAGCGAAAACTCAGATGCGCGAGAGCGAGCCAGGCTAGCATAGGTTGGAGCTGATTTTCTCATAACTGTAAAAAAAAAAGAACATAGCCAGCCCTGGCGTCTGTACAGCGGTCTTCTATTCAAAACAGGATTCATAGAAATGTGGAACAACCCCACTAGCACTATAAAAGCTCTATTCTCCATACATAAATACAATCGCTCACATCAGCTTCCTCCCCAAACAGGTTGTTTAGCTAGATAGTTCATCATATGGCTGGGCTATAACGTTAGAACAGCTACAATTCTCATGCGCATATCGTCAGTAAAGACAGTTCCCTGATTAAATACTACTAGTTAATCAGCTTCTCACCTGTCAAGCAGAAAACATGCCACAGCCGCATCTGTTGGTAGTCCTTCAGTTGCCGCCAACGTTTAAAAGCATTGCCTAGAATGACCCTTGTTTTTGACCTTTCTCTTTCGGCCGTTTTGTTCGCAATTGCTCTCTCGAAAATAGATTTTCTTTTCTGTGATGGTGTCTTGTCTGCCATTCTACAAACGGAAGCAACTACACCTTCACCTCTCTCTCTCTCTCTCTCTCTCTCTCTCTCTCTCTCTCTCTCTCTCTCTCCCAGGGCGACTTGCACTTCCTGTTACTGGGTCAGGAGCTTTGAGTATGCGCACGAACGGGACACGCGCGCCAGGGTGGTGGGGGGAGGGGGGCATGGTACGACCGTTTGATTGACACATTTTCTGTCCAATGATTCTAGATGGTCTTGAAAATGATCGGCTGGAGTTTTTCGAGTCCTGCCCGTTCCACAGATGATTAAATTGCTTAATTTTCATTTCAGTGCTTCTAATTTACAGCCAGTAAGTGGGTTAGGAATAGGATTTCAAGTTATTTTGAAAAAATGGTCAAAAAAGAAAATCACATACCCCACCTTTAAGTCGTGTGTAAAAAAAGACAAAAATATACCCTACAACTTTTTAACCTGCTTTTTAAAATTCTCAAAATATCACCAAACTAAATATTAAGCATAATATTTTTTGTGACCTCGGAGCCTAATAAGCTTAGTCCACTCACACAGTCCACGCAGAAGTACAGTACAGATGCTCTCGCCATCATCACCGAAAGCACAGCAGGCTTCAGCCGTGTACACCAGAGCCTCCAATGGTTTAAACTCCACTGTAATCTTGCACTCTTCTTCTGCCTTTAACTGTCCAGTCTCTGGGGACAGCTGGAACGGAGGATCCACAGACCATCTAAATCCTGTCTGCAGCTTACTAGGGGGAAAATGTACTGTACATTCAGAGAGGTTTTATAACACTATTGATACATAATATTGGATCATTATTCAGTTAGCATTGCATATTAAAACAATAATCCAAAAACACTATCTGTATTGTGATCAACACTGTAATTAGTAGTCTCAAGACTTCTTACATTAGGTGACAGCAATATCTTTTGTCACACAGCCTTCCTTTTCCTTACCTGGAGTTTCGAAAGAGGAAGCTGGTTTGAGAGCGGTGTTGGACAGCACAGGGTGGCAGCATCACAATGTCTGGTACCTCCAGGGCATGATGCGGAATCACCGCACGCAGAGACACCTGGAATGTGCCTTCCTTACTCTGAAACTCTATAGTGTCCACATGCTCAAACTAGAAATGGAAAGAGCAGGGCAAAAAGTTGCATAAGCAAATCCAGAATGTTATTTTTGCAGCAGCCTGAATTATACCTCTGAGCAGGAATACAGAAGCTCTTGCAAACTGTCTGACAATGCTAGTTGATTAAATACATATTTTAAGGACCGGATGAAGTTAGCAGTTGACGTTTACCAAAAAAACTTCAAGTCCTGAGCGCATTCCATGCAAAATATGCCCCTACTTGTTGTGAAACTGTTGATATGAAATTATTTTATTATAGGATAATAGAAGACTATAATGTAATTTAGAGTTCAACCGATATTGGTTTTTAATGATGGATTAATGATTAATGATTATTGGACAATTTGTGTTCAATTGTCCAATAACCGATATGCATAACTGATTTTTTATTTTTGTTTTATTTCTGCTTTTAGGCACAATAACAACTTCATCATTGATCACTAACCTCTGAAGGTGAAGTGGAAAAGTTTAAATATGTGTTAAAAATATCAATCAAACCGAATAACGGTCTATCTCAAATTACAGGTTAACTTATTCCAACTTAAAAAACATGGGTGAGTTAAACCTTACTTTCTCAAGGGGCTGAAAAGTGACCGGGAGAGAAAAGGATGTTCCTGGGCTCAGAAGAATTGTCTGAGGAAATGGTGTGCTGAAGAACTTGGACACAGGTGGTCTGAAATTCACACAATAATTAGAAAAACACTCAATATTTGCTTCTCAGTACATTTAGCCCTGAAAAAAATTACAATTTACATCAACATAATTATTTTAAGTTCCTGGGACTGACCTGAAGCTGAGTTTCAGAAGTTTTTCATGTATGCTTTTAAGAAACAGAGGTTTGGTATACTCTAAACCCGGCTCCCAGCCTTCCCAAACCAGCTCAGCCCAAGTCTCCACCCCAAAGAAGCAGCTTTGGGTTCTCCTCTTAGGGCCCCCTGACCGGAGGCTTGAGACCTGCTTAAAACAAAAGAAGCAATTCATGATCTAAAATAGATATCAACTGTTTCTAATTATTTCATTGTTATTTCAGTGACGTTAAGGTCGGCATGGATTACAGGCCTATCCTTGGATTGTATCTTGTCAAAATCATTGACAACTCAATTAAGCTTAGCAGCTGTGTAATTCGTTTTTACACCACCAGAGAGCAGTATACATCAGTGAAGCATTTTAGCAGGCTGATTACGAAGAGCCAAAGCGAACCAGTCAACTTTTTTCAAAAACTTTCTACGAACATAACAGAAGGCATGAAACATGATTAAGAAGTAGAAGAATAAAGAACAATGGAAAAGGAGAGACAGAGGCTCTTTTAACATGGGGCTGTTGTCACTAGGGCTCTCAGTAACTATAAGTTTAAACAAACAAATGCTTCTTATCTCAGTCAGCGGTTTTGTATGTCAGTTTCAAGCACCAAATGTCTTATGACACTGCTTTGTGAATTTTATACTCTAAATTAAAATTTCAATATCATATTTTTGCGATAGATGCGGAGTAAACAACTGAACACATTCAAACCAATCTAGGATAAATTCAGGCAAGGGTCAACTGAATTATGACGATAGATTTTAACTCTGAAAGGTTGAATTGTGTTCGGGGTATTAGATAGAATTTGATTAGATAGAAATGTATTCTTTGCAAAAACAAGAAAATGTTTTATATTATTTGAAAATGTGATATTTCTTTGTATGCCATCTTTTTATTTATTTACTGCTGTTTTATTTTATTATGTTTACATTTGGCTGAAAAGCCCATTGTATGTTGTCATAAAAGGTCAGCATGTGTACGATGAACAAACTGTAGGCTTATCCGTTTTCCAGTGCAATGATGGTGGAAATGTGAAATTTATTTTTGTATGCCACAAATTAACTTTTAAAGTTCACCCAAAATGTTTAATTCTCTCATCATTTACTCACCCTCATGCCATCCCGGATGTGTTTGACTTTCTTTCGTCTGCTGAACACAAAGATTATTTGCAGAATATCTCAGCTCTGCAGGTCCATACAATGAAAGTGAATGGGTGAGAAATTTTGAAGCTCCAAAATTCACACAAGGGCAACATAAAAGTTCTCCAAGTGATATGATAGGTGTTGGTGAAAAAAGATCAATATTTAAGTCCATTTTTACTATAAATTCATCTCCCTGCTCAGTCAATCTCCACTTTACTTTCACTCTCTCATTCTTCTTCTTGTGTTTTTGGTGATTGACATTCTTAGTGCAGATCTCTACTTACTGGGCAGGAAGGAGAATATATGATAAAACAAATTACTTAAATATTGATCTGTTTCTCACTCAGACCTATAATATCATGGCTGAAGACATGGATTTAACCACTGCAGTCATATGGATTACTTTTATGCTCCTTTATGTGGATTTTGGAGCTTAACATTTTTGGCACCCATTCACTTGTATTGTGAGAATCTACAGAGCTGAAACATTTTTCTAGAAATCTTAATTTGTGTTCTGCAGAAGAAAGAAAGGAATACACATCTGGGATGCCAGGAGGGCGAGTAAATAATGTGAGAATTTTCATTTTTGGATGAACTATCCTTTTAACAACCAAACCTGCCCTATATTCACAAAAGTGTGACTATTTCTGTTCTCTCCATTATGTTTACTCACATAATCAAAGCTAAATGATAGCTATTTTGTCAAAAAATTTTGAAAAAAAGAAAAGAAAAACTGCCAACACTTCTTACCTTTCTATGGGAATTGTGTGTAACTCCAAAGGGAATGCCAGAGTTCAGAGGATTCACTGGACGATCAGTCAACATTACAACTAAAACAAAAGGTCAAACCACATGAGGTCAAATACTACGGCATTCACGGTCTTCTTTAATATGACCAGATGTGATTCTAGTAGCCTACTTTATGTTAACAGGCCTAAATTAGGTGAACCTAAATTCCTTCTGACCAATGAAAATGAACATAGGCTACCTATTTAAAGTAAACTACATGTTGCATTTCATGCATTTCTTTAAAGTGCAAAAATTGTATAGCCATTTAGCTTACTCTCAACAGTCTTCCTCTTTATTTATCTCAAAAGCATTGTCTGTTATTTGCCTGATATGATGTCTGAGTTTAACTGAAGCAGGTGCGATTTATTATCCTGCCACTCATTTCTTTAGCTCTCTATTAACATAAGTGATTTGCCTAAAGGAAAACACAGACAGCAAAGGTGATTGCTTCAGAGGGTAATACAATTAAATGTTATTGATAAAGTGATGCAGTAGCTGTTCTGGTTTACACTACGGGTTTTGATCTCTGAAAACACTAGCATTTGTGGATGCTGTAATTTTGATTAATATGGCATATTTATTACAGTACAAGCAGAAATTAATAACTACACCATCTCTTTAAATTAATCATACATCATTTTTCTAAGTATTAAAACAGATTTTATCAAGTTAAACGCTTATTATTCTAGCGCCTCTTCCTTATTTAACCACAGAAATCGTAAAACAATTTTTAATGTATTTTAAAATGATAGCTTACCAAAGTGTTTTTTCTGCACGTCGTGCAGTTCTTTTTAAAAACCATCAAACGAAATGGAAAACGTGGCGAATTATATTAGTATTTGTTTCCCTATGTTGAAAGTTTCACTGACGGTTCAGTTGTGTATTCGACCTCCATGGAAACGACGGAAACTGCCGAGGGACATTTAGAGACAGCGAGACTTTTTTCTGCGAGACGCAAGTGTAATTTCCCAAATGCATGATAAAAGTTTACAATTTGCCTCCTTAAGTGCCCGATTTCCCTTTGGTTTTGGATAAGTATTTATTCCTTTCACTGCAGTGCATTTAATCAGCATATATCCTATTCTAGTTTGGCTGAGATTGCATATCTAATTGTTGGCCTTACACCACGCCTCCGTTAAAATGCTCTTTTGGTCATTGAGGTAATTCATCTTTTAGCAAATTAAATGGCCCAGTGACATCAGCATAAGGAGTAGATTATTTTACCTCTCCTTCATTAACTTAATTATTTTCCTATCAGTAAACCCCCCTGAGTAATTCATATTTTATAGGTTGTGGCTATAAATACCAAGGCCTACATTGTTTATAATGCACTGTAGATTCATCTGTGCTGTAATCACATCTATGTCAGCTAGAGGTTAAAAAGGAGAGGAGTGGGGCAATGAATATGTGGGGTAGGGGTGCCTGAAAGAAGGGATATTAATTGTGTTTGAAATCTTTTGCTCGTGTGCTCGAAATCTGTGCCACAGCACAGTGTTTTTCTCGAAGTACATGAGGGTTCAGTGACATTAACAGATTGATTTCTGTGTACTCATGTTCAAGGTTGTGTTTATTTCCCTTTTTCTCCAAGTACATATTTTCAAAGCAATGTTTGACGGTCACACAATCCTTCAAACACAGTACTGATCTCTTTCAGCAGAATAAATTAGATATAATCTATAAGAGTTAAATAACATTAAAGACACCAACAGCAACAACATGACATAAACTAATGGACTAAGTAATGCACTGTTCAGTTTGCCCTTGTTCAATATTTGTTGAGGATTTAGCCGTTCCTCCATGTTCCTCAGTCAACGCAACTGGACGAAAACTGACACCAGTGACCTTTTGGACAATCTTCTGTTCATTGGTGTCCACTCTTGCCTATGTTGAACAAAATATGTTCAAGAAATCACAGTTGCATTTATGAACAGCTGTAAAGCACATGTGTCAGCCTGTGACTTTCAGTGCAAAGGCTTCCTCGTTTAGTTCTTAGATCTACAACTGTTTTTGTCAACCAAAATGTTAACATTTAGAGTAAAGATTTTGATCACATAAGGAAAAAACTATTTAGTCTGGAAAAGTTTACATTTGCAGTTTAAAAGCAGCAGTCAATAATTTGTTTTTAAGTGCAAATAAACTGGAAGACCATTTTCATTAATGACTTCGGTAACACATAACAACAAGGTTCAATTTGTTAACATTAGTTAACAAAATTAGTGAACATGAAACTAACAAAGAACAATTAATTTACAGCATTTATTAATCTTGGTTAAAGTTTATTACAATATACTGTATACTAATATATTTTAAATGAAAAGATGTATATGTTAACATTAGTTAATGCACTATGAACTAACATTAACTTACAATGAACAGTTGTATTTTTATTAACTAACATTAACAATGATTAATAAATGCTGTAAAAATATATTGTTCACTGTATGATACCTAATGCATTAACTAATTTTAAAGAATTGAACCTTATTGTAAAGTGTTACCATACCACAACTGGATTTATGACTGTAAATGTCCTGTAAATATTCATTATAGAATGTTACATTGAACTCATGAGGATAGTTTTGATATCAACAGCCTCAGTCTTTAGGTTATGGATGTTTGAGGGTTCTAAAACCTAGATGTAGTTAGCTTCCCAATTAATAATGAACACAAAGCTGCCATCAATTCCTCATAACCCTAATCTGATCTTTCTGTCTCCTTCGATCTCTTCGAGGTCATCATCCGAGTAAGAGCCATGAGAGCTGTAACTCAACTCTGAGCTGTGCTGCAGGAAGTCCGAGGGGTGAGCTAGACTCACACCTACGTTAATAGATTTTCTGAACTCTTCCTCTTCCTCATCATCTTCATCCTCTGCTTCCAGATCCTCATCATCATCTTGTGCAATGCAGCGACTAAGGTCTTTTAGCTTGTTTCCTCTCTTGCCTGTCTCCAGCTGTGCAGCTTGCTCTTTAGCTTTGTGGCTGCGCTTCCACTTCATGCGGCGGTTCTGGAACCAAATCTTCACCTGGTAAATGCATAAAGTATCTCAATCATTCAAAAGACAGTTATTCCATTATTATCATGAGTTTTTATTAGCTTTTCAATGCAAATTCATGGAGATTATATTGGTCAGATCTTGTGACCAACTTTCAATGTTTTGTTTCCCTTTTCTCCTCTTCTCCTCACCTGTGTCTCAGTTAGCATCAGAGATGTGGCCACTTCAAAGCGTTTGGGGCGTGATAGGTATTTGTTGAGTTTAAACTGATTTTCCAGCTCTAGTAGTTGCTGACTGGTGAAAGCTGTGCGTGGTCTCCGGCACTTTCCAATCAGACTGGACTGAGGTGCCCCTAAGGAGAAAGTTTGTTGAGAAAGGATGTGTGAGACATTAAGAAATGCAGATGAGATACAAGGCAGATGCTGCAAGGTAGAACATATTCACCCCTCGTTACTCACCCCCCCCCCATGATAACAGCTTTACTTCAGTTTATTGTTGATGACAGGGCCCAGAGATATTACTTTAGCAGGACAATAAAACACCTGAGAGCACCATTAACTTAATGAAAATTCAATAAATGCTACCAGAAAAGTTTATTGATGAAGCTTAGACCGGTGTTAAGTGTTTCTTTATAGTTTTCCTTCAAATGAAGGCAGTTTTAATGGAGTTGTCATTTATGATGCAATGAAATGACTGAAAATAAAAAACCTAACATTATAGTTCCGTTAGCAGTAAATACTGATTCAGTTATGCTAGAGCATATTTATGGCCCATGAACTCACTTTATTGTGCTTTTGCTGAGAGATACAATAGTATGCATGGATCAAACACATTAAATAATGAACAAATTAAAGTTAGGCAAATAAAGTATAATTTATATATTTTTATTTTGGTCCCAATTTAGCCCTACATTTTAGGAAACAAAATATTTGGTTCTGCAATTTGTGTATATAAATCTTACTATTAGTAAAATTATTTACTATTAAAACTGTAAAAAGATATATGTATATATATATATATATATATATATATATATAGATATAAATAAATATATATATATATATTTATAAAATGTCAATTATATTACACAGAAGGGACAACGCATGCTTCCATACATACCGCTGTAGTCTGCGAGGCGGGGCATTATGAGCCCTGCCCGGAGCCAGTGTTCTAACGGGAATGAGCTGGCCATGGCGGCAGCTTTCAGGTGCTCCGGGTAGGGTGGCGCGAAACCAGAATACGCGAAGGTGGGATGCTGCGCAGCAAGTGCTGTGATGGAGTACATAGGTGAGAGATACATTCCTGGCATAGACCCTTGAGAAAGTGAAGTTAATCCTGAGTGAGGATTATTTAGCATACCCGGTTTAGGTATGACCCCTGTATGAAGCTGATAAGATCGAGGAGGAGAGTTGACAGTCCGTTGGCATGTCATGGGCTCGATGTCATTACACAGTCCCGGTGAATCCTCCCGTACTATCCGCTGAGTGCTCTCTGACAACAGAGCATCAATTCGAAAGTTCTTAGATTTATCCATGGACACAAACTTAAAAACGTTATCAAAAGTAGATGTTTTTATCTTTCTTTTTTTAGTCTTTACACTTAACAATGATGTCACTGACCTGCCCGTCTGTAATATTGTCTGACAATTCTTTAAGATGGTTTCTTTTGTACGTTTTGTTGCTCTATAACTGCAGTCTATGCATTTTGTGTTTTCATTAAGTCTCTCTGTGTCCGTTATGCAACGCAATGCCAAGTACGCGTGCAGACATCAGTTTTTGACCGTCTCCCGCTCTAGCACGCTCCTCCTAAACACACGCTGATTGGTTCATTTGGACGCTCTTAGATTTTAGAAACTGTCAAAGCTTTTGAATTTATTCATTACGCACGCAATTCATTTCAGCACTTTAGGAGCTCGGAGAGAACCTTACCGTTCACATTTCTCGCGACTAATCGGCATGTAAGATATATAGGCCTACTGTAAATAAAAAAATGCAATTTATAAATCTTCAGAAAATTTATTTAGGTGTTTTAAAACGTTTTTGACAATAATAATAAAATAAAATAACAACATTATTAACAACAAAGAACGATTTGGCTAATGCTATAGTCTTAATATGCCAATAAAAGTATAACAATTATTATTATTATTAATACTTAAATGCACAATCCACCAAGGCTACATGTATTTAATCAACGTCTTTTAATAGCATAGTTCACAAATTCACAGCCGAATTATAATTGCAAGTAAAATATTGTACAGTAGGCTATATGTGGTAATAAATGTTAAAAAATGTATTTCATATTTAAAATATTTTAATTTTTTAGACAAAAAAGGTTTCATGTTTTGTTTAAGCCATGTGTGTGTGTGTGTGTGTGTGTGTGTGTGTGTGTGTGTGTGTGTGTGTGTGTGTGTGTGTGTTTGATTCAGTTGGGCTATTGCTGGATCATACTACCTAAATAAGTGTGTAGAAATAACTCAACAGACAAATTTGGTGCCATAATCTAGATTAGAATTGAAGCGAAATCCATGTCTTTGTTATAGTTTATTCAAATTGTAAAACAAATTTCAATCACATCTTTTGACTAAATCGTCAAAAGCCTTAGCTACAACCTATGGCAGCAGGGAGACTATTAAACATCTATTGATGAGTGGAATAGATACTAAGATCCTAATGTTGACTCACACTAACCTTGACAAAGGAAGAATGACTGACAGGTGACCTTTTCCACTCTGCGCGCTCGCAGGTGCGATGACGCCTTGCTTTTCTCACACCAAGCAATAAGGATTATGCGTGACCACCCGCTCACCCCAATTCCTTATCAAGTGCAAACATACATAATGCACAAATAAATTAACAACCATGAAAGAATTTGTGTTCGCAGGTGTGTGTTGGACTAATATTCCACCATTATCTACTGGTTTAAATGTTCCGCTCCGTGCTGCTTGTTTTCTGTGCACTGTTAATACTGGCTGCTGTCTGGGGATAAAGTGCAAACATGAAAGAAAATGCAGAATCGACTTTTAATTAATTAAACTGAAAATAGTTTCTTTTTTTTTTTTTTTTTTTCAGTTTGACAAACTATAATCTAAACTGTTTGGTTGTTCAGTTATTTAAAGCCAATTTTGTGTGTACAGTATATATAATACTCAAATTTTTCTCATGGGGAGTCTGTTCATGCACTCAGGAGAATAGATATTTGTATGTCAATGTGTTCACAGACCACCAGACCTTGAAGTGATAATTAATCTCAGTTCATTAGGAAGATAAAGGTCAATTATTAGGCTTCTATACCAGTCAATCATTAACGGGTGGTAGAGTTTGCACACAGCTGAACAGATAATAAAAAGAATTTCCCTTTTCCTTCTTGGAAAAAAAAAAGAAAAATAGTTGCATGTATTTTGGGGCAACTAGCTTTATTTATTTTTGGAATAAGGGACCAACTGGTACAAATATTAGCCTCCAAACAGCTCAATGTACAACATGTGATTTGATAATCAAAATGAAAGACCCACAAATATTGAAACACAAAAGGGCAACATTAACTTTTTTTTGTAATGAACTTTAAGTAAAATGCATAAACACTAACTGTGTGTGTGTGTGTGTGTGTGTGCTGTATTTAAGGTAATATCACTAACTGTCTGTAGTCTTTTTAGTTAGCATTAAAAAAAATCTGATCTGCAAGTGTATTACAGTTATATGATCACTTACAGGTGACAATTCACACAGGAAACAGTGTGCAACTGTCTGTGAATTTCCACCATCAAAAATTTCAATATTTTATAATCTCAGAAATCAACACTTAACTAGTACTAGAAATTAAATAAAAAATAGATATACCGAACATTCCAGATTAAAATATTGCATATGATGCATACTTAATGCACACTCCATTGATAAACACAAATCATAAATCAATTCCAAAAAAACCCAAATAAAACAATTTAAATTAATGGGGAAAATGTTTTAAATTTTCTTGAAATTGAGGAAATATGTCATTTCTCTATGGCATATTGGAGAACTTTTAGAAGTACCGCCCTTAACTAATTCTTTAATATTGATACAAAATTCTACATTAAATTACATTAATTTAGTCACCATGCAGAAGCCATGGCAAAGCAGTTGGTGCATGTGCTCGAAGTGGTGCTCATATGGATGGTGCAACTGGCTTACAATTTATGTTACCTGTGCACTCTCCATCAACAACATAAACTTAAGGCCCAAAGCAAAATGAAATCTAAGCACTACAGTATATCCAATTACTTGTGAAATGTGTAATTTAATTATATAATATATAATCTGTTATAGTTAGTAAAATAGTTAATTAGATAAATTATTTAAATGCAAAGAATTAAAAAATATTCTAAACAATAAAATGCTGTATGCATGCTGCTGTATGTTTTCAGATTGTGTTGCAGAAAATAAAATAAAAAAGAAACAAATAAATGACCTATTAAAATAAAAAGAAGACCACAGATGCATACCAAGCCTGCATGCCAAAAGTGCATGCACTCTGCATTCTGACTGTCCAGAAGGGAGCCAACACTTGTATTCAAGAGACTGTAAAAGAGCCATTGAATGGACCGCTATTCATACACAAATGCAACACGGTGACATGGGCTGCCCCTTTCGTAACTGTCTGACCTCTCTTGCTCTAGGTCAGAATGTGCTCTTGATGGTTTCAGCATTTAAAAAAATAACAAGGAAATGGCCTATGTGCAGTCCAAAATCCAATTCCAGCCTTCCTATCCCAAAAATTTACACTTTGCCCACATCTACTAAAACTGAAAGTTGCATTCCTGGAATCCATTGAATAGATTGTATGTCATTTTAATTTCCATTCATAACCATCCCATTGTTACACCCATGTGTCCTTGTGATTGACCAGAGTGAATTGAAAACTTCCTCAGTAACCAGGGTTGGGCGGTGCAGGTTAACCAGTTCAGAACTGCTTTGAATTGTTTGATTAATGACGCCGATGTTGCTTGGACATCTCGACAATGGCAGAGGCAAGAGGGGTGTGTTACTGGATAATTACTGGCAAATCCTACCGTTGTTGAGTTAAAGTGAAACAGAGAGTTCAACACACACGTGCACGTACCACACAAAGAGCACAGTTAAGATGGATAATTAGTCCCGCAGAGCTGTTACAAACATCTGTTGTTCCAGAAAAAATTGTGACAACATCAGGAGCTCGTAGTGCATCGTGGGTGGTTCTCTTGCCCAGATACAGCATACACAGATAGAAAGACATCTCCATTATAAACCATGGGAATATCCATTCCATAAAAAAATAAAACAAATAAACATTATAGTGCAGAATACAATTGGTTACAAAGATATATGGTCCCATGCCTTAGAAAACAACCCGATCTCATGAACATTTTTACATATTTTACAAGTTGGCTATTTTGTATGTATGATTTTTTTCGTATAAATTCATTCAATTTCGTCATGTGCAAATGCCTGGATGTCTAATGCGGAAGTAAGTGCTAGTTACACACCCTTACCCAACCCCTTATCTAAACTTAACCAATCAGTAGAGTGTATAAACATGATGGTAAGCTGTTGTGTGTGACAGAAGCAAGTTATTGTCGCATATTAAATGGGAACAATGTCCAGCGACATCATTGGCTGTAGTGAAAGTCGTACGAATACATATGAGTGAAGTTGCACAAAATTTTGAAAAGTCGTACTTCCAAATCCATAAAATTTCACTGTGAGAGTGTGTAGAAAAATAGTGAAACATTTTAATCATGGGGCAATTGTTTCACTTGAGCCACATATTACAATAATTTTTGAGATATCATTCCAGGTGTCTGAAACCCAATGTAATAATGTCCACTTCCAAAATATAGCCATATTTTCATTTTGTCATGGTGAAATTTAATTAGCACAGCAAAAATCCAACAACATGCACAGAAGGCAGGGCTGAATTGCCTCACCCTTTGTATGAGTATGTGTGTGTTTGGCCAGGATATATAACAGGACAGGCATGATAGATAACTACTACATCTAATCAGGGACTGTGTTTATCTTCTAGGACCATCCTAGTCAGCTCACAGATCCATCCAAGTTTTTATGTTTGTGTGCGGCTGTCAGAGGTGAACAAATTAAACTTGACAGCTCAATTAGCCCTGCTTGTCCAACTGGTTACATCTAATCCTGTTGTAGGATAAGCAGCCCCACCCACCTATAGACTATATGTTTTTTAATCAGACAGTTCTCAGTGTGGTCAAAATGAAGGGAACATATAGCCATAATTGAAAACCATGATTTAAGCCCACCATATTTTTTCTGAATTGTGCACCCACGCCTAACATCACATGATATGAATGTATTCTTAAAACTTCAAGAATGGTATTTTAAATTAGCCTAAATTCAACTTTTGAGGACAGAATCAATAGTAGAATGCAGACTTTTTTTGTATATGGAATAACCCTAAATTCAAAGAACTATATTATGAACCAAGCACCATCTGCCTGTGATCCCTTTATGTGCTGATTATGTCTATGCTTTTATATCATAAACCTGTCATTCATAAATTACAGCATCTGATTTCCATCAGGAATTCATTAAAATATTCTGTTAGATAATGACATGCACACATTAAATCTCTGTGTCTGGAAGGTTGTCGTTAAAATTTAATATTTGCTTTGCAAATCTATGCCAATTTGCAGAGTGACTGCAAAGGCTGTTAGGTGTATTTATTGTAAATGAGTGATGATCTATGGGGTTTAAGTCAGAGGCAGAAAAAAGTGTCCAAGAAAGCATATTCTCTCTCATGTAGTATCTTGCCCACTACTGAAATGTATTCGCCTTCTATTAATCTTCAAACGGAAGTTGTCAAATAACAATGTGAATGACTTAAGTTAAATAAATAAGCTTAATAATCAATATGAATCAATAATCAATATCAGTGTATCTCTTTTAAAATAGTTCTATACTGAAAATAATTGTGAAAATAAGATGAACTGTAGACAACAAAAAAGTAGGTTTACACTAAGTTCTGAACATATGTAGCCTAGTCCTAACTTGCTTTATGTATAATGGCATCTGCATAAAGTGGCGTCTTGCCAGTGCTAAAACAACAGCAGCAGCCTATTTAAGAAATGGTCTTGGTTGTGAACAGTCATCCGGACCGGCAAGGGCTCAAAGAGGAATTAGCAATCCGTTAACTAGCCGTTCTGTCAGGGGTTCTGACAAGCTGAAAGGGAGGACCTGTCAAAAGCTAATTTATCTCCTATGGAGCCCAACATGAAATTTCATTCGCTAATTAGAAACCCCCCGCCCTTTCTGTTCCAGTACTTCGTCACCTCTCCTCGATCCCTCCGCCCCTCCGTCATCGTCCCAAGGGAGCAACATCACAGTGACAATGCGGCATTATGGAAATAAATAGTTCCATTATGCTGCATTGTGTAGCGGAGTCGGGCTCGGTGCATTGCTTTAGTGATGAGGCGGGTTCTACTTTGATTAAGATGGATGATTTATTGAGGAACGGTCGCAACACGTTTGGAGCCTGCAGGAGGTTAAATCTGAGAAGGTCATGCATTGGGTGTTTCCCACATATGTTGGCACATTTTGTCAAAAATGGTGCCAGTATCCTGATGCACATACTTGCAAGAACAGAACACACTTTTGACATACATTCTTAGATCAACCTGTGGTTTTATTAGAAACAAAATCATGCAGAATCCCCACTGTACTGCAGTTTTTTCTAAAATATTTAAGCTGTACAATCTAATTTAGTGTAGGGTACAATGGGGCTAAAGGGCTAAACTTACCTTTTTTTCATGGTCACAAAATGTATCAAGGTCAAACATTGTTATTTATTTTTGTTGAATATTGGAGCAAAAAATAACAAAAGTTTCGATTAAACTTCAGAAACATTTTTATTTTTTAAAGAAAGTGGTGTGGGAGCCTTTTACACCACACTTGGGGTAAAAGACAACCTTACATGGGGTAAAGGCCCATATGGGTATTAAAGTGATATCATGCAGACATTGGGGCAATATTTATTGTGGAAAATTTTCAACTAATGCAAATAATTGTGAGACACCAAGATGCTTTTTGGGTAACAGATTAAGAAGATGTTCTGAAGAACACTTCAGAAAATAAAAAAATAACTTCCTGTTAATTTCAAACACATTTAGCATGTTATTACATGTTTTATTTTTATTTTTTTACCCCAATTATATACTTTCACTTACTGGACAGTTTTTGAATTAAAAAATAAATAATGAATTACCTTAAACAAAACAGAAATTGATAAATTAGTATTTAGTCTAAAATGCGTTCATTTCAGTACTTTTCATTAGCTACATACATTTGCAACATTTAAAAAAATATTAAACAAATTTATCAAATTACCTCAAAGTCAACTTTTTGGTATTACACGTTATGAACTCATGGAACAGGGAAATTTTGCAGTGCATAGTGTCAAACAGGTGTTTAGGAAAGTGCTGTGGTAGTTTATGATGCTATTTAGTGTTTTGATAGAAAATAAAATCAATGAAGCCTTTTACCCCATGGAGCCTTTAGCCCCGTTGTACCCTATATATTGCAAGTACTGTATATTGTAAATCAACTGTCTAAACCATATTACAAAATAACTTGTTTCAGACTTGACAGGATGAAAGAAAAAACCTTCAAATAGCATTGCAGACTCACAGAGATAAAACAGTTTGGATCAAACCTTTATCCAACGCACAGTTTAGAACACCGCCTGCTTTGTCCATATAGCAAGACATGCACAATCATTTAGAACAACTAATATATCTTAAATTGTACTGATGTAAATGCAAAGATTTTCATTGTATGATGATGTGTAACTGTGACTCAAAAATATTTAATGTGGATTGCCCAACTGATAACAAGAGAAGCCAATGCCACCTCTGAAAACAAGAGTGAGTGTTTAACAGCTCATCATTTTAATAGAAGATGGGCACACAGCAATAACAAAGGGTGTACAGCCGCTTAAACAAATGTAGCATGTGATGTCCTTTTCAAGCAGTCAACAGATGTCACTTTTTACTGAACAGGACTTGAGGTCAATCAGGCAGATAAGAGATTACTGTTTGGGAATCTCTCAATTATCGTCTCACTGCCTGACCCTAGAGAGACATGAGGGAGGAGATAGGGAGGAGCTAAGACAAAATGAGCCCTGTATTCAGTGGAAGAAGCCATTTATCAGGCTGCTTAACCCCTAAATGCTGTTGTGTGGATAGAGGGTTCGACACTTACTGCAATTGGACTAATTAAAACACTGCAGAACAGCTAAATTGTACATCTGGTCATGCATTAGTTAAATGGCCTGCTGTTCCTGTAAGGCACATAAGGTATTATTTAGTGATGAACGTGTCTTTGCGAGCATTGATTGCTATAGTATAACATAGTTACATGCCTTTTACTGGTACTTTTCAAAAGCAGTTTACATAAAGCATGTAAAACTGTATGCTTAGAATTTGCATCAAACTAAAACACACAGACAAGGAATTACACCTTTGCATTTGGTAGGTACTTTTATCCAAAGCAATTTACCATGATGTGCATTGAAGGTATATATACACTAGTATAATATAGTATAATATAATAGTGGTGATGATATTAGAATGAGGGTTATAACTGTAGTAAATTCACAATAGTCCTTTGTTTCAATAATATAAAAGCACAGTATCAACTTAATTTGTCTTTTTTCCTAACATACAAAGACAGTGTTTAACACACTTGAATGGGGGATTAATTGCTATTCAATCTCTCAGGTTTATTTAGCAGCAGTCACACCATCTTAAATGGTCTTTTGAATAAAGAATAAACCAACAATGAAGCTCTATGAAATCATACAGCCTCACCCACAAATATACAGTAATCTAGAGTACTTGTGTCTCTAGTTTGTTTGATTATGCTGTTTGCATTACAGAGCCATATTGCAGAGTGACTTCAATGGGCCCTGTGCTGATGCTGAAGTCCTCAGTGAATAAGTATCAAAGGGCTGATTGTCAATTATTCTTTTGAAATGGTTGACATTTCAACACCTGGTATTGTTTACAGGTCAATTAAAACAAATCACAGAGAACTTTAAATACATACAGTAGGTATTAAAGGCTCTTAGCATGGCTATCATGGAATATTATGTCATTTATTATATAAACCATAAACGTTGACAGAGCCAGTAACAGAGACCATGGATTACTTGAAGATTTCAGAATTGTCTAAAATGCGCATGCATTCTGGTGCTATCTTGAACTCTCAATGAATCCAGCTAGGCCTAACTCGCAGTCACCATGTATGAGTTCAAGTTTTACCTATTGTGAGAACTGACGTTAGATTAGTTGCAGCAACTTTTGAAAAGCATTTGGTGTATTTAGATACATGATCACTTAAACATAACACTAGAATTGTCCTTTATGTCAACTGATCAAACAAGCAACAGAGGAGTGATGTCCTAGTGTTCCAATAATGTCCAGCCATTTAATCAGAATGGGGGCTTGTCAGTGTCACTGTTTCAGGGAAATGAATAAGGTTTACGGTAAAAGGACACTGGAGGGTGTGTGTGTGTGATAGTCAGAGAGAGAGAGAGAGAGAGAGAGAGAGAGAGAGAGAGAGAGAGAGAGAGAGAAAGGTACAGTGTTGGCAAGGGAAAGAAAATGAATGTGTGTGTGTGTGTGTGTGTGTGTGTGTGTGTGTGTGTGTGTGTGTGTGTGTGTGTTTATATCCAACCCCTCTTAGTCTTTTGACACGATAATGGGTACAAATTAATGAAGACATTTCACTCTCATTCTGACAACAGTGTGGCAGAATACACAAATGCTCCACCACCCAGCATGAATAAATCACAATCCTGCACCTCCTCCTGTGCTTGCCAGTGTAGTGGCTGATTTAATCAACTAATTCCCCCTTCCACTGACACCCCTAATTTGTGTGGTGTCTCTCTCCTCCTGCTTTGTCCCATCTCTCACTGAGCCACATAATCCAATCAGCCTTAATCTGTTTTAACAAGGTCCTAATCCACCAATTAGACCCTATCAAACCTCTCGTTAAACCACATAAGATAAATAACCATAAATAGTGCTTTATATGTCATTGGATTAAGTCAAGTTATAAATTATGTAAATCCATACAAAATATCCTATGGTCAGAGCTTCAGGAGACTACAGACACGTTCAAGATCATAGCTATCAAATCACACAAAAACATAAACCAAGACCATATGTTTTCAGACCCAGTCCCAGATGGAGACTGCACCTCATGTAGCCAAAACTAAACCATATACCCCAAGGTAAGATCAGTTGTCTGTCAAGAAACACCCAAACAGGTTCCATTATGCATGACTGCTCTTTTTTGAAAAGTAGTTACCAATAATGATTCTTACCAGCTGAACTGAATATTTTAAATAGTTCTAAACCAACATACTGAAAAAATATAGATTCTTCATTGGATCTTTGCTTTTAACAAAAAAAGGTTTTCTTATCAAGAAACATCGCCCATGACAACCTATGCACGAAGATTGATGCACATGTTTTGATCACAATTGCCATCAAAGTGTTTGTATTTCCCCTTGAGCAGAAGAAAACAGTGCTATATCTGCTTCGGAGATTTAATGGAGGTTCTCAGTCAGGCAGCAAGAGACTTCAGCTTGAACGACCCATGCCCGATGTGCCCAAGCACTCTTGGCTGGATTAACATTTTTAGCTGAGCTGGCATAATCTGGTATTGCACCATATAGGACATGGTGCTTGCTGTACTCGGCGTGAATGTCTCAGGCACTTCACATCTTTGGACTGCACCGAACATTCAGATATACACAGCTTCCTCAGTCGAAGAGACAGTAGCGGCCCATTTATGCCCTTATCCTCTTCCACAATGGCATGGAAATTAAGACGATGCATCCATCTAAACCAGGGGTGGGGAGCGTCAGGCCCCCACTAGACCATTTTACCCGGCCCACGAGGCCATTTGAGAAATAATTTGATAAGAAAACAAATTGACTTGATTCAATTAACTGTAAAAAATAAATACAAATATAATAATTTTTTTAATTAAAATTAAAATAGTAATTAAAAATATTTTTTTCATTATATTAATGCAAAATACTGTATAATAGACATACTTTTAGTGTTTTTTATTGGTGCGTGAGCACTTAACAGAATGTGTACGTTAATTTCAGCAAATCAGAAATTGCAAGAAATTGTATGGCCCGCAAATAATTCCCCACCCCTGATCTAAACCATGTAGGCTCACATCCACACTGATGGGTAAGGCCTACACCTCAGCGGGTCAGGCTCTGCACACCATGGCAGTGCAACAGGCCTACCAGGTGAGTTTGCTGAGAGATATGGTTGAGAATGGTCCTGTGGCAGGGTGGAGGGCGTGGCCGGGTCGTGATCCTACACACTCGGTCCCGTATTAGGCTAATCAAGCCTCCCGAGAGGGTTAAAGGTCAACTGCAGAGGATCGTGCGGGAGAGAGAGATCGTTAACGGACATGTCCGTCCTGTTTGTTTGTCTTTTGTTTAAGTTTTATATTAAACTATTATTTATATTGACAAGCCGGTTCTTGCCTCCTCCTTTCCATGGATCCCTTTACAGGTCCATACCCTGAGTCTCTCTAAGACCTGTGTCAAACCATAGATCTGGCCATCGGCAGATCTGGGTGGCTTGATGTCCTCTGAGTGGCATATCAGGCTAAAATTGTCAGATTTGAGCGACATAGACAAAGCAGCCCTTCTTGATGCCCCAGTGTGTCAGCAGGGCCTCTTTGGGGCTATTAATGCTTTTACCGAGTGCACAGTTCCAATTGGCAAAGAAGCAATTACTGGCCTATAGACACATCCTGATGAGGTGGAGTATTTTTTTTATCCAGACGTTTTGCTCACACTCAACTTTGGGTCAGCGTCCATCTAAACAGCTAAACAAAGTGTTACACTGACTAACCCTGTGCCTTCCTGTAGAATGGAGGAATCTGTTTCAACTTTGCTTCAAGTGAGGAAGCAAACCCAGCAGCATGCACCCAAAAATAAGGTGGCGCTTCCTGGAACTCTTTCCTGGAATTCGGAAAAGTTATTTCTGGACAGGCATAGCATTTCTGATGGCTTGGCACCTATGAAGCAGGGTCATACAAACAGACCAGTCTACATTGGCACTGAAGAAGGCCCAGAACACTTCTCCTTGTCCCCCAGCATTCCTCTTGATCTCTCCGCAGTTACATGCTGGGATCGAGACCAATTGTGTGTTTTTGTTAGCTCAGTGCCAAATGTTTGTCACAAAGTTTGCAAACCTCTCTGCAGTTGCTCGGGGCCCAAACAAGTTAGCAAAAACAGGCAAATTTCTAGCTGTCACCAACCCGGTTATTCTGAGCGACTGCCCACCGAGGATAGGCAGCACTAAAAACCCCAGTGGAAGCAGGTCAACCGCTGTGTGCCCTGACCCAATACATGGCAGGGTCTTCAAGGTATCTCCAGCTGTGTACTGAACATCATCCCGATATGTGCTTCTGTTCATAATGAAACCACTATACTTCAACTGTGTTTGTTCCTCCACTGTACCAGTGTGGGAGGTGCCAATTCTACACTGCCAATTCTACACTCAGAGGTACAGATTCTTCTCGCCAAAGATGTGATAGAGAGCAGAAAGGCTTTTGCAGCCATTATTTTCTGATAAAAAAGAGCCGTGCATTACTGGACTTAAAACCCTTGAATTGGACACTCAGGCAGTCTCTGTTCAAAACCGTGACTCAGAGACAGATCCTGCTTCATGTATGCCCTCTGGAGTATTTAGTATCAACTGACATTTCATGTGCAGATTGCCCAATATCACAGGCCATTCAGGCAGATTTACACTTGCATTAGGGTCCCAGTCTGGGGGAATGGAGACTCTACCCTCAGTCAGGTCAGAGGATTTGGGAGGCATTCGGGGAAAGAGGTGGACCTGCCGCAGACCAAGGATTGTCGTCTATGGTACTCCATGACACAAGCTTCACTAAGCCTGAATGCCTTAGCTCACAGATTAGCAGCAAAACGCAAACATACATTTCCCCCTGATTGCTACATCAACTTTTGTGTAAGATAGAGGAAGACAAGGAGACAGTGTTTCCAGTTGCACCGAAATGGCCGAACAGCTACTGGTTCCCAGAGATTGTAGAGCTGCTAGATGTTCCCCCATGGGAAATTCCTTTGAGGAAAGATGTGCTCTCTCAAGCTCAGTGTCCTGTGTATGGATATGTGAGTGCGATGTCCAGCTGAAGACATTGATCATCAATCACTATCACTTGGTCAAATGCGTGTTTCAGGTTTTCGTCTTGCGACTGCTCTAGACGGAAATACTCTAACGGGAAATCCTAAGGGGAGGGGAGGATTACACCTCCCCTTCCCCAGCATCAGCCTGATGCAGAGCAGACATAGACGGCCCCGACCATGCCTCGCCAGCAAGAGCTTTGCACATCCCACACCGATTCACTTCCTCACAGGACCCATATGCACACAGCCCCTTAAAAGATAAATGTAAGTTGGCCAATTAGTTCCCAAAATTAGCAGATGGGTAATGCGTGGAGTAACCACTGCCTCTACATTACACTGTTGTCCACGGAACATTATCGTGACAGTCACTTCATGAATATCCCCATGCACATACCCCACCTTCACCTGATTATTTGTTTCCATTTCAGCCATTTGGAACCAAGCATTGATGAATGGAGGTTTGATTGCAACCTGAATCCACCAAAGCTTGGTATGTAGCCCTCTTAATACTCACGGGTACTTGGTACGTCCCTGCTCGACCGGGGACGGACCGTGGGGTGTCGGGGATACAAATCAAGGCCCTACCTCCAATACAGAGTCCTGCTCTCAGACATGACCTGGCTCCCCGCAACCCCAGCAGACCGGCCCAGGCATCCCACCCACACTCATGGTCGGTGGACTCCACCTGAGAGGAAGAGAGGGGAGAGATGGGGTTTGTTAGGGTTTGTTCCCCCATGACAGGGAAGGTGGTCTTGGGGGAATGTTCCCCTGAGAGAACAAGGGGGGAAATGTTATGAGGCACACCGGCACCTGGATATGACGTCAGATGGTCTTCCACCAGCTGGGCCACTTCGTCCAGCGAAAAGGAGCGGAACCGCTGACGGTGCTCTTCTGGGCTGCTGCCTACCCATTGCAGGATGAAGTTTTTCAACCTTGCGTAGTCCAGTAAGTCGGTGACCAGAAGTTGTTGCTCTTTGATCTGGGCCTCAGCAGCAGCAGAAAATGTACCAGCCATTGTTGCTGCGGCCATCTCAGGGCATCTTGAGGCCCCATCTTCAAGAGCAGCATGTGAGGGTTTGCTGCTGCCGGGGAATGGGTGGTAGCTGCTGCCCCCTGGGTTACTAAGCTCCGCAGCACCTACCGGTCCTCTTCCTGGGCTGAAGGAGTGCCTCAAAACGCTACTGCTGCTCCACGTGCATGTCCACAATGGTGTAGTGTTGAGCCTGGTGGATGCTGGTAAGGGACCTGAAGACACTATCCAGTGGCAATGACATCCTTTTTCCTCTTTTTTCACGGGTTTTGGCACCAGTGTAAAGGTTCAATGAAATTAGGAAGCAGGGAACAGCGATCAGCGATTCCAACTCAGATACATCACTTTTATTTATAACTCAAACATGTCCACATCAAGCGTGATGGTAAAGCTTCATAACAGCCGACAGCGGTCAACACACACACACATACAGCTTGTCAGCTGGATTCTCTCTCTCACTCTGGGGTTTTGGGCAGCCTTTTATCTCCCCACCTCTCACTGTGAACACAGAAGTCACAATTAGCAGCAATTCATCTTAAAAACCCTTACTGCTTCCTCTCTCCCCAGAAGTATGCTCGACCATGCCCTCACCCCCACATGGGCATTACCCCATCAGTACTATGGCATTATTGTATATGGCTCCCATTGCGTAAGCTACTGATGCAGCATCGAAGTGTACTAACATCTTGAAAGGGAACGTCTTGTTAACTCTCTTAACCTTGGATCCCTGAAAAGAGCTAACAAGACGCTGCTTAGTTTTGCCACAGCTACTGATTTTTCACTGTTAAGGGATGAGAGATACAGTGTTCTTCCCTTCAGTCACAAAATCCTTAAAGCCTATAAAATGTGTGTGATAGTATAGGGTTTTAAGGTCTCCGCCCCTGGGATGTGCTCCATAGCACCAACCACTAATGCAGCAACTCTTTCACTCCTGTCAGGGAACCAAAGTTATGGGAGTAACCAAAAAGGTCTTTGTGGAACTTAAAAAGGTTCTCTAATGGAATCAGGCTTTAACGCCATACCCACCAGAGTGAAGATGCAGGTCATAACTAAGACCAATCCAAAAAAGCTGAAATTAAAGTCCCTTTCAAGGCAAGTCACTCCATTTGGCGGCCACCTTTGGAACGCTCCCTGGCAGTCTGGGCAGCTTTTTTCAGCAGTAAAAAAAAAAATATATATATATATATATATATATATATATATATATATATATATATATATATATATATATATATTTAGCACAGATCATGTTAAAAACACAATTTTTCATGTTGGTTCAGCTAATGGGCCTGCACATTCTCAAGTCGATTGACAAGAGTACCTAAAAGGTAACTTCCTTTTCTACATCGGTTGACCGTTGGCCATTCCAATGTCTGAAATCCATTCCAAGAATGTCTTTTGTGCTTCTGAATTTAGATTAGGAGCACTGTCTTCATACCAGTACATACCCATTTCAAATCCTCAGGTAGATAAAAAAAAATATTCTATTGAATTTTCTGTGCTGTCACCACTTAATATTCTAATGGCACAACTCAGTGAAGTGGAGTGTGCTAATGAATTAAACCAATAATTATCTACATTGATCCATGTTGGTATTGATTTATCCAAAATGCTTTATGTTTTCCAATCTGCCTTCACAGTGAGACACATACAGGTCTTATATAAGGGCTCTGAGCCCAAAGCGTTTACATATACATAGATGAAATACTCACCTTCAGGAGTGAAGTTACTGGAAAACTGTCACAAATAAATGGAATCAATGTAATCAGCTAACAGCTGAATACCATTGCCAGTTTCACACCATTTGTGTTTTAGTTGCTCCCAGGGGCTCCATTCAAATCCAGCATTGAACATATTCTTAATTAGATTAAATAAGAAATATAATTCACCCAGCATTTTTCATCTTATTGTAAAATAGTGACATTTTTCTCACTCTCTAAAATGTCCTCCTATAATACATCATCTATGACACATAACACATAAGTGTACAGCAACAACACAGAAGGAAAAATCTATGTTTATAGGTGCGCAGAATGTTTAGTGCATCTTTTCAAAAACAACTTAAAGAATTTTATATCAGAAAAGTATAGCCTACTGAAATAAATAGTACATTAGTCATGCATAAAATAGAATCAAATACACCCTAGTCGTGGAATGCACGAAACAGGTTTGCTCGAGAGGACGTAACTGTGGCAGACTTTAATCAAAGTGTAATTCATTTCACTGTGTGTGTGTATGAGCTACAGGGTTAAGGTCACTACAGTGATTAATTAGGACATGGAAAGAGGTAGGACGTCACTTTGAGCTTGCCGACCTTGATGGTTGTAAATCTGCTGGCCAACATATTTTTTTGTGATGTCTGAGACCTGTTGCATAATTTCATCAGCTTCATGTTCCACCCCCTCCATGTCCATATAGCCATCCTATGAGAATCTGAAACATGAAACATGATTATTATCTGTTTGCAAATACATTTAAGAAGAAATATAGTATTAACCTAGATCTCAATATACTGTATGAGGGAAATATTTGAAAGAAAGATTACATCAATTACATCACAAACCATTAAGCATCAAACAATCACTACCAAAGTGAATTTGCCATAAACAATGCATAATACTTATTCATTATCGGCATTCATGTAGTATTCATCTTGTTGATCATCATGTTGTACAGCAACCCAAAAAGTTGACAACAGCTACACATGCAGTTTTAACTTTGAAACATGTTTTATGGGTCTGTACACCACCATACCCCAAATGTCCTATATTTCAAATGTTGCCTGACTAAAAGTATGTGTTTTATGAAAAATGTCTCACCATGTTTAGGACTCTTCCATGCACAGAAATAATCCCAGAAAACGTGGAGTAATACTGACCTCTAGTGGTGTATTTACCACCATGCAATGTGGATCATTTTATCTCCAGAAACAATTAGCTTAGTATGTTTTCTCTGTTCATTGTTCGTCAATCATTTGGCTGACTGTTTGAAGCTAGTCAGTAGCCCAGTTGTACACAAAAAATAAATATTATAATATAATTTAAATATATGTGTTTTTGAAAATAAATTTATTTGACAGTTTACTTGGTTTGTTTTGCATTCTATAATTAACAAATATTATTGGTCAGATGTAAGGGAGCTCGGATACATTTCATATTAAGTAACACTTTCCTAAACATGTTTATTTTTCTTCAGTAATGTGTAGTGGAAATTATATATATGTTTTTTTTTTAAGATACATTATAGAAGGTTGTCATTTTTAAAAAGAAATTGTTATGGAGTGACCTTGATAAGTGTAAGAATCCCGGCCTGAAATTTTGCCACAGTCCGCCCCTGGATGGGTCACTGCACTTACTGTATGAATTGGAGAAATTGTAATCATCTATAGGAATGAAATCAAGAGTCAGTCAACCTTTTGTTAGTGACATGCCATCAGTTTACACTAGAACATGCATTAGCTGGACCAGCCTGAAAATTATATATTGTTTATTTTGTTTTTTACATGATCTGAGCTAAAGAAGCACAAGTTCTGATACCATTATTATCTAAATGTATTACTGATTTTAAATATGTTATTTAATCGCAATCTTGACCAACCGTTTTGGAGATTTCCGCTTTCTCCAATCTGGCTAGCATGGGTCTCTGCAGTTTGGAAAAATGGGGGCAGATCGAAAGGTGGGGGTGTGTCGACAGGTAGAGGGTGTGTTCAGAGGTCTTTTTTCCTGAATGCGGAAGCGTTCCATGATTTGATTGTTTTAAATTTCCAGTTTTCAGTGTTTTCACCTGGCATCGCGTATAATCGATGCAGGTAGTGTAATGTTTCAGGTATTAAACATTATTTAACATTTGTTAAAATGTTTAAAAAAAACTAACAAAAAACATTTGGCTGTATAGTGTCAGTATGTCGAGATGACAGTTTTTTATGGACAGTGCCTCACCTGAGTGTGTAGATGACATAAAGTGATGGTCCAAGGTTAGTTATGTTGATATCATGAATTAATTTGAGTAATGAGAGCCAGAAACTGCACGTTAAAGGAAAAGTTCACCCCAAAATTAAAATTCTCTTATCATTTACTCAACCTCATGCCATCCCAGATGTGTACGACCTTCTTTCATCTGCTGAACTCAAATTAAGATTTTTAGAAGAATTTCTCAGCTGTTTTTGTCCATACAATGCAAGTGAATCAGTGTCAAAATGCTCCAAAAAGCACATAAAGGCATCATAAAAGTAATCCATATGACTCCAGTGGTTAAATAAATGTCTTCAGAAGTGATATGATGGGTGTGGATGAGAATATTTATATTGTTTATGTGAACATAACGCAAAGGAACACATTCGTCTACCATTCCGGATCACCCTGCGGCGATGTGTAAAGTGTTAATGTGTGCGTCTTGACAGCGAGCGCATTTCTGTTTCTTGTGAGTACAAAACACAAAAAAGGAAAACGGCATATCCTGCGAGAATGAACAGTGAATTAATGTGGCGTCTTGCAGCGAGCACATTTCTGTTTCTTCAGAGAACATTCTCTATTTGAACACACAGAAACTATTCGATGGCTCGGCTGTCTTTGGTGGAGCCAGGGTGGGGTACTCCATGGGGTGCTGACCCGAAATAGAATGGTGAGTCATCAGACTGAATCACCAGTGACTTTTTGTGACCTGCAGCGCCATCTTGAGGCATCCACGGAATCTTTCCAGCATGACTGGAGGCGACCACTGCAAACCAGGCTCCTCAACCGCCTGCGATGGGACGCAAATCAACTCTTATCAGTGGCATGCATATGCTCTTCACCCTCAATGGGAGAAGGGATGGTGACATCCTCCGTGGACCACTCGCTCATATTTGATGCTGCGGAATGACGTCTTGAAAAAGATGTGTTGCACGCAAATGGCTCTTTTTGTGATTTACAACATATTAATGCATATACTGTGTATATATAAGAAGGATACAATATCTTCTGACGGAACACCGCATGAAGCAGGTGGTGTCCCGCTGAAATGCTGCATTGTTCAAATGAGAGCATCTGAAGCGAAAAACCCGTTCACCGAGGGATGGCGATGCGGAGAGGATCTTCACCAGAACACTGCAGGGGAGGGATGAGTCTTCTCGCTGCAGGTGCTGAGTAGTACAGGTTAGGTGTTGTCCTGTCTGCTTCTGCAGAGAAGCTCCCATCTGCTGAAGAAGTGTATTTCGACGACAAAGCAAAAAGGGCTTTCAGTATGAGAGATGCCTAAAGCAGTGGGGCTCAAATACCATTGCCATTCTCAGGCTTGGCATTATTGTACAAGGGCTTCAACTAGGTAATTGGGAAGGAATACCCATAGCAATGTCGAAGTGAACTGAATCGAAAGTGAACTGTGGACTGGCAGAGTGAAATGTATGGGCATGTCCAACGGTTTCTGCTATTGGTAGAAAGAGGACTGGTGTAGACCAATCTGAAAGTAGCTAGAACCACGCATTTACAGTATGTTATCTCATTAGAACATGATCTAAACTGAGGTAAAATAATGTTTTTAATTAAGTAGGACAGTTGAATCTTTACCCCTTTTGTGCCTCAAATACATTTCCACTATCTGAGTCTGAGAGACGGTTTAATGCTGTTTAATCACACAAAAGGCAAGCCATAGACTTCAGTGTTTTAGTGATTTATTATGTAGCTAGGTATTTTATGTGGCAGCTAATCAGCTATGTAGTGGTTAAGAAATAAAGCCTTAAATGATCTAACGAGTAGCATTTTTTATTTTTATTTTGATGTAACAACGATAGTGTGCACCGAAGCATAGGTTTGTATAGCTAAACATGGTTAGGACGTGAAATCATCATCCCCTGTCTGTCTTGTATTTCGTGTACATTCTTTGTGTGAGCACACAGGTCCGGTTGTTGGTTGCCGGCATGCGTGAGTTACCGCTGTGCACTCTCTGGTGATGTCCAGTTTCTGCTCCTCAGTCACTGACAACATCCACGCCCACGAAGGCTGTTTCCCCTGCCCCAGACAATGTCCATGGAGGCCATTTCCTTGCCGCTGCCAGCACCCACAGCCACGGAAGCTGTTCCACGTGAATCGTTCCCCTGCTGGAGTCAGAACCTGAAGCCTCGTCCATCCCAGAGCCAGTGCCAGAAGCCTCGGCCATCCCAGTTCCAGCGTCCTCTGTCACGAAGGCCGTATCCAAGTTGCTGCCTGCGCTCCCAGCCACATAGGCCTTTCTCCATGTGCTGCAAGTGCCCATGACCATGGAGGCTGTTGACCTGTCCCTATCAGTATTCAAGGCCACAGAGGTCGTTTGCACTTCCCTGACTGTGCTCATGACCACGGAGTTTGTTTCCCTGTCACTGCCTGTGCCCCTGACCACAGAGGTCATTCCCCTTTCACCGTCTGTGCTCACGAACACAGAGGTCGTTCCCCTGTCACTGTCTGTGCTCACGACCACAGAGATTGTTCCCTTGTCACTGCCTGTGCTCAGAGCCACAGAGGCTGTTCCCCTGTCACTGCTTGTGCTCACAACTACGGAGGCTGTTCCCCAGTCCTTGTCGGTTTTCACAGCCACAGAGGCTGTTCCCCTGTCACTGCTCACAGCCGAGGATGCTGTTCCCCATTCACTGCCTGAGCTAACAGCCATGGAGGCTGTTCCCCTGCCACTGCTCACAGCCACGGAAGTTGTTTCCCCTTCACTACCTGTGCTCTCGGCCCCGAGACCGTTCCCCAGCCATGACCAGTGCCCACACCTGAGCCGTCCACAGCGCCGCTTCCTGAGCCGCTCCCTCATGAACCCTGCACTGAGGCTGCCTCCCAGGCTGCCAGACCCTGCCTCTGCCCTGAGGCCTCCTCCAGACTATGCCCTTTTACTTCAATTCCCTACCTGGTTTCCCTCCATTTCTGTTGTGTTTCCTGTTCTTTGTTAAGTGTTCATTTTGTTTGTGTTTTTTTTTTTTTTGTTTGTTTGTTTGATGTTCCTGTTGGGATACCAGGACTGCTCACATTTTTTGTAAATAAATCCTTTGAACTATTCCTCTGCATTTGGGTCTGCTTTTCTTGCTATCACTTGTTACAAATTATAGTACTTTTATTATTACAGTATTATATATTACGTAAGGAATAATTGATGACAGACCTTTGAATTATTGAAAAATATTGCACACACCAAGGTGGTAATGCGGCCATGATGCACAGCAGTGTGTGAGTGTGGGTGAGACGGGAGCGAAAGACAGAAGGAGCGCAAGTGCACTTTTCAACAGAAATGTAAATATATGTAGAATATTATAGACATTGTTTGACATTCTAGTCATTCAAAATGGGTTATTTTTAACATAGCTGCTGTTTAAATATGGTACAGATCACACGTTGGGCTAATCTAACCCAGCAAGTTGTGTTGTTCATTGAAAGTGAAGATTTTTATTTAAAAAAGGGGGACTTAAATATTTATCTGTTTCTCACTTTTCTCACATTCACAGTAATTTAACCACTGGAATCATATGGATTACTTTTTTGCTGCATGTGCTGTTTCGAGCTTCAAAGTTTCGGTCACCATTCACTTGCACTGAATGGACCAACAGAGCTGAGATGTATTCTAAAAATCTTAATTTGTGTTCACGCAGAATAAAGTTGAACACATTAGGATGGCATGAAGGGGAGTAAATGATGAGAGCATTTTAATTTTTGGGTGAACTATCCCTTTAAATGTTACTTAGGATTCTAGTGTCTATTATTAGAAAACTATTTATGTAAGGAATGAATAGCATCCATAAAATGTATTAAGTTAAAATAAGAATTCAAAATGATCTATGTTCAGGCCTGTTTTGCTTAGTGTAGGATGTAGGCGAATGTAAGGCCTTAACATGGTACTCCACCATATTTGTTCCAACCTACAAAGACAATAAGAAAAAAAAGCATAAAGGTTAAAGAAAGATATCAACCCATAATGATAGCAATCTAACAGCCATCAGAATTCTGGAAGCATGGTTAATAAATGTAAATGTTTCTTTGCAATATCAAGTCGAAGTTTGCACCAGTTTGTGATTTTTCTCACGCCCCTTCTCAGTGTTTGACTCACTGTTGATGGTTTTAAAGTACAAAAAAAAAAAATACAAAACAATATTCTATATTGGATGGCTCATAATTTATTTATTAATTCATAGCTACCTTGTTTTTGACCCTGACTTTTTTTCTACTCTAAACTTACAGTGTGTTGAAGTTGTATTTTTTAAAGTACCTTAGAGTACCGTAACAGGATCATAAAATATGCACATGTTCAATCATTCAGTACCATGGCATTACATGTGGTGCATGAGGGCGCAATGAGAAAGTGCGAGCACGAGGCGATCGACTGTGTTCATTGAATGCTACAGGGTCCTTGAATAACATTTAACATGCGAATAAGGGCAGCTGGTGGAGTTTCTGGTGCCCCCATAGGGTGTGATGGTGCTCCCCAGGGAGTTAGTGCCTTACATAGACTGTGTAATATGCAAGTGTGCTGCTGTAATGTGGTAGACTGAATGTTTTATCTTAAATTGATTAGTCTAATGGCTTATTAGATTCAACAAAACCAAACTGGCTTTGGCTAAACCTGACAGCTCCTTCAGTTTATGTCAGTATATAAAATTCTATAAAAGACTCATTTAATTTATATCACTGAAAGCAACGCAACCTTTAATAATAAATCATTATAATTAATATACCTGTCTATACTGCATGTGCGCAATATCAGAAATGCGGTAGCGATCGAGTATTATTCTTTTGATTAACTTACAACACAATACATGGAGTAGACTTTTTTATCTGCCCTGTTACTCATCTGAGGGCACTTCAATGCTCCGGGGCGAATTCAAAACTGCATTTTGCTTCCTTGGAGGGCACTGTTGTGGGAGGAGACACCAAAATGAATGTGAGAAAATTAATATTTTCTCAAAGGGCCCTTCCACTGGATACTGAATAGGTTTATTGACTTTTTCTGATTTTTTTTATTTTTTTTGTAATGCAAACGTCTCCTTTCTAAGAAATTTGTCGTTTGAATCCAAAATATATGACTGACGTGTACAGAATGTGGGCAGCCCCTTTTGTTCACAAATGTGTCCTTTTGGTTGTCCAGAAAAAGGAGAGAAATTGTAATAATTAAATTAATTAAGTTAAATAAAACATTCCCACTTCTACCCATGGGTATGAGGCCATCCCGGCTGGTGTTGGAGGCGATTTGGGGAGTCCAATGGGCATTGTTTCACCGGGTAATTCCCCGCAGACCTCCCGTTCCCCACAATGCTCATTTGCTCCCGTCCGGTTCCAAAATGAGACCATTCCTGCCTCAAGGCCAGCTTGATGTCTCTTTCAGGGCCTGCAAGCAGGATGAGTTTTTGATTGCTGCATCGGAGTGTGCAATGGCGATGTCGGATACTGAGGACTTGACTGGGCAGCCACCTTTGGGTCTGCCCACCCAGTCTGAGGCTGACGCAGACCTGACCACCATGCTTGCCCTAGCCTCTGCGAGTATCGGGTTGGACTGAAACCCTCCACCCTCCTCCGAGTGCTTGCGGCTTGATGATTGGTACCTGGGTTCGGAGCGCCACTCACGGCCACGTCGTGATGAGGGATGCCGACAAAGCATGCTTTCTCAACGTGCCCATATCCCAGATGGGACTTTTCGGCGACACCGTTGAGGTGAAGAAGAAGATGGAGGCCATCCAGCCCCAGTGTGGCTCAAGATCACTGCACCCCGTATGCTCACCGAGGGCGTCCCCCTTGTGGCGGCGAAAGCCCAGATGGCTCCACTTCAGCCCGAGCCCAGCTCTCGGCCCCAGTGTAGAGCCCCCCGCAGGAAGCTAACGCCCCCTGTCTCACGGGCCGGCACGAGGACCAGGAAGGCTCCTAAGCACCCCTGAGACACAGGGAGGGAGACGTCCACCACGGAGCTGGAATCCAGACCAAATATGCATTTCCCCAGTAAGCCTACTTGCACAGACCATGTGCAAGGTCAGGGAGGACGAGGAACGAGCCCTCATGGCCCCATATTGGCCCACCCAGACTTGGATCTCGGACCTCATGCTCTTCACGACAGCACCTAGCTGGCAGATTCCCCTGATGAAGGACCTTCTTTTTCAGGGATGGGTCACCATCTGGCACCCCTGCCCAGACCTCTGGAACCTCCACGCAGAAGACCTAAGTGGCCTACCACCAGCAGTGGTAGACACGATCACTCAGGCCAGAGCTCCTGCTACTAGGCAGCTTTATGCCCTGAAGTGGCGCTTGTTCGAGAATTGGTGTTCTTCCCGAGCCGAAGAACCCCAGAGATGTGCAGTCGAGTCAGTGCTTCCCTTTCTGCAGGAGAGGCTGGAGGAGCAGCTGTCCCCCTCCACCTTGAAGGTATATGTAGCTGCTATAGCGGCTCACCATGACTCAGTGGACGGTAAGTCCCTAGGGAAGCACGACCTGATCATCAGGTTCCTCAGAGGCACCTGGAAGCTGAATCCTTCCAGGCCACGCCTCTTCCCCACTTGGGATCTCTCCACGGTCCTGCTGGGCCATCGGGGAGCCTTCTTTGAGCCACTCGAGTCAGTCGAGCTGAAAGCCCTCTCCTTGAAGACGGCCCTCCTGATTGTGCTCACCTCCATTTAGAGGGTTGGGGACCTGCAAGCATTTTCTGTCAGCGATACTTGCCTGTAATTCAGTCCAGCAGATTCTCAGGTGAACATGAGACCCAGGCCAGGCTATGGGGCCAATGTTTCCACAACTCCCTTCAGGGATCTGGTGGTGAGCCTGCAAGCACTACCCTGGAGGCAGACCCAACCCTGTCGTTGCTGTGTCTGGTGCGGTTCTCGGATCACACACAGAGCTTTAGACGCTCTAAGCAGCTCTTTGACTGCTTCGGCGGACAGCGGAAAGGGAAGGTTGTCTCCAAACAGTGGCTTGCCCACTGGATCGTGGATGCCATCGCTCTGGCATACCAGGCCCAGGCCATGCCCGCCCCTTTGGGAATATGAGCACACTCTACTATGAGTGTGGCATCCTTGTGGGCACTGGCCCACGGCACCTCTCTAGCAGACATCTGCAGAGCAGCTGGCTGGGCTACACCCATTACCTTTGCAAGATTTTACAATCTCCAGGTTGAGCTGGTTTTGTCCCGTGTTTTGTCAGGTTTGAAAAGGCAGCATCTGGCATGGCCTGCTCCCATGATAGTTACGTTGCTTCCCCCCTCAAGGACGTGGGGAACTACATGACATCTTTTTGGGGCATTGGGGGAGGTTACGTGCAGACTGATGCACCTGCTATTACGCAAGCCGCAGCTTGCTTGCATCTGCTTCAGCAGTTCATGTAACATGGGTCAGCTGTTGTGCCATTTTTCTATAGGGACCCCTAGTGTCACTACATCGACACAATGTCTAGTGAGTGACAGAAGGGGAATGTCTTGGTTACTGTCGTAACCTCCATTCTCTGATGAAGGGAATGAGAAGTTGTGTCCCTCTTGCCATAAATCTGTACTAGCTGAAATGGCCGGACCTTGTCGCAACTCCTCAGCACAAAACCTGAATGAGAGTGGGCATTCTTTCTCCTTTTATACCTGTATGTACCGGGGAGTGGCATGCAAATTCCACTCGCCAATTCTCCTTGGCCTTTTCTCAAAAGAATAGACTCTCAAGAGCGGCCCCTTGTGTAACTACATCAACATTTTGTTCCCTCCATCAAAGAATGGAGGTTTCGACAGTTACCAAGACGTTTCCTGTTGTCAGCCCTGTTACCAAAATTTGGGACATGTCTAAATGCAGTTTGACACACTTATTTGAATGATTGTATTATTTTCCAACAACAAATATTATACAGTAGAAACACCAACACATATTAATTAAAAAATATTTGTTGTATGTATAATTTAATATATAATATATTTTAAGAAATATTACATGCAAAATGTAGGACACGGATAAATATCATATTTGTGATAATACAAATTGGTTTATAATTACAAGTAGTTTTAGTTGGGGAAACAGGTATTTGAGATGTTTTGAGATATAATTTTATGTTAAATACTAGTTTACCATACATAGCTAATAGTTCACCACAAAAACATGAGATTTTTGCCACTAATGCTTTAAAAAAGTAATAGGACATCAAAAGTGGCAGGTGTGACTTGCAGAGCAAAACATACCAGAGGGAGGATGACAGTGGTGTTGTAGTGTCTGAAGAGGTGGGCATAATGTGATTTAATGAAAGACACCCAATAAAAATAAATAAATAAACATGCACTCAATCTCTAAAATTAATGTACTTTTTTATACAGTACATATGTAAAACAGTGTAAGAAATGTATTTCTTTGCATAACATTATTATTTTTTTTTAATGCTGCTGTAATTATAGTCCCACATAAACTTACAAAATATATATCATATATATAATATGTAAGTTTCTTCCTGGCATGGTGTAGAGTACTCTACTCAGAATCATGGTATGGTAACTTCATGTTAAATATGTATTAAAATTAATAAGTGTCATTAATGTTCCTTTTATTAGATTACTATGAACATTGTTAATACTTTATTATTACTCTAGCTAATAAACTAATTCATAACATGCAATAAACTGCTAAGCATTGTGGCTAATATGAGTGTAGTGATGTTCACGTTAACACGTTATCTTGTATTACCATCTATAGCCTACATAAGAATTAATGGTTAATTGTTTTATTTGTGTACTATAATGTGCTTTTCTGTGTGTGGAAATAAAAAAAGAGCATCAAAAACTAGCAGGGGTGCAATAACATGCAGTATTTTCACAGTTTAATTGCATAAGTTACATTTAATTTTGGTTACTCCAGGGATGCTCGCATCAGAAGCTGGAAATGTCCCGCCCCTTACTGAAACTGAAAATATTATTGGCTAGCAAATATCACGTCTGAAATAAACGTTCTGATTAGTGGATCAGATTAGTCGGCCAGTCTGTCTTGCCAGTGCCATCAGTTGCACTCCCGCAGCTCCCTGCATGTTTAGAGAGAATCTCTGTACACTTAAGAAAAACATAAACCCCCAGATTCACTCTGGTGCTGCATTGAAAAAGTTCATTCTGGTGGCCATACGTATCATCACATATTTCAGGTGGGCATACGCAAAATCCTGAGAAAGATAGGTTATGCCCTAGACTTCACTACTGGAGGATGGGCACAGACCATGAATGTGTTTTCAGAAATGTGATCTTCTACAAACACAATAAGAGGAAAGGTCTTACTTTTGAAGTGAATGATCTCTTTACAGACATGTGTAACAATGCATTGCTTTTGGGCAGACACATTTGTAAACAGAGCTACATGTAATCACAGAGACACAAAATTGCTGACATTTAAAAAGTATAACATCTCTTAATTCTGTCCACATATAATCTGTCAGAATTCAGAACACTACAGGTTCTGCCATGTTAGCAGATACTCTGGGTCAGATTACAAGAAAAGGATGTGAAATGCTCCTTTGCAATGTCCAGGAAGCCACATGAAAAGAAAATTTAAGATATATTGTTCTCATGCATCAGTATTTGTATAAGTCAATCCGAGCATCTTTTGCATTACAATTTTTCAATCACATTCAACAAACCTCATTCAGTGCACACACAGAGGGTATCACATTACTCTATTCTGAAATTGGAGAAGGTATTATTAATTCATGAAAGTGGGTCCTCCAAATGAGTAACCTACTAGTGCTTTCTTAGATATATGCTGCTTTGTTTTGAGTATGCATGAAAAACTGTTTTGCACATGTTAAGGCATACAGTTTGTTCAGCTGTTCTTTTGTGAAAATGTTCCCCAGAGGATCAAAGGAGCTTTTTGTAACAATGTTCACCAGCCTATTGAATTTTATATCATGCCATAACAATAAAGGTCTACTCAAAGTGTAGGAGGTACTAACCTCATCTTTCTTTTTGTCCTCCTTTCTTTTTCGGCCTGAAGATGGTATCAGCATTAGCGACTTCTCTTATTTCACAGAACACTGTTACCTCGTGATGCTTCAGGTATAAATATGTTGGGTGTCTGGGTTTGACACATTTAGAGCTTTATTCCGAACCCTGAGCATCGGCTTGAAGACAAAATACAATATGGTAATGTACAACAACTTTTCTTTTTGATAACACATTAATTTAAGATATTTCTTTTAAGAACATCATATTGTAGTCTTTATGAATTTAGAGATTAATGTGAAATCTGAATTCTGACCATTTTCAGCGTGAGTGCATTTCCGTCCATGTTGGCCAAGCTGGAGCACAGATTGGCAATGCATGCTGGGAGCTTTACTGTCTGGAGCATGGTATCCAGCCAGATGGGCAGATGCCCAGTGATAAGACAACAGGAGGAGGAGATGATTCCTTCAACACCTTCTTCAGTGAGACGGCATCAGGGAAACATGTTCCACGTGCCATCTTTGTAGATCTGGAACCCACTGTAATTGGTACGGGAATAACTTTGACAGTTGTTTAAAATAGCATGTAACGTGAGTATCACAATGATAAAATTGTAAACCTAGATGGCCTTTTAGTGAATACAAATTAAATCATCACACTTTACAGTAAGGTTTTAATCATTAACAATTAATGTATTCAGTATTATGAACCAACATAGAACAATATATTTAATTATTTATTTTACAGCATTAATCTTGGTTAGTGTTCATTTATAGAAATACTACTGTGCATTGTTAGTTCATGTTAATTTATAATGCATTCACTAATGTGTACATATAGCCTACATTAAAGGAATATTCCATATTCCATTTTCAATATAAGTTTAGCTCAGTCGACAGCATTTGTGGCATTATATTGATTACCACAAACATTTATTTTGACTTGCCCCTCCTTTTCTTTAAAAACAAAATCAAAATCCTGGGTTTCAGAAAGGCACTGTAACATTACACCGAGGCACATGCCACAAATGCTGTTGAGCATAACCTTAAATATTCCTTAAATGTTAAAAATGTATTAGTATATGCATAAATGAACATTAACCAAGATTAATGCTGTTAAATGCTCTAAAAGTATTGTTCATGGTTAATTATTGTGTAAACTAATGTTATATAATCTCTTAGTAAAGTTTTACCAATTAAATTATGAAATGTTAAAATGTAATACTGTCTGTTTTCCTTGCATAGATGAGGTACGGACAGGCACCTACCGCCAGCTTTTTCACCCAGAACAGCTCATCACTGGAAAAGAGGATGCTGCCAATAACTATGCCAGAGGACACTATACTATTGGCAAGGAGATCATTGATTCAGTCCTCGATCGAATCCGCAAACTGGTATTATTTCATTTGGTCTGATTTGCAATTCAATTAATCAGTTATGAAAATGCTACAGTTACTTTTTGTCAGTCAGACTAGTGCATTGTAGGATACAAATCAAGAGTCTTTTATTTTATTTTTCGATAAGCTCTCTTTAACACTTTCTTCCAACAGGCTGATCAGTGCACTGGTCTGCAAGGTTTCCTGGTATTCCACAGCTTTGGTGGAGGTACTGGCTCTGGCTTCACCTCCCTGCTGATGGAGCGTCTCTCTGTTGACTATGGCAAGAAATCCAAGCTTGAGTTTGCCATCTATCCCGCTCCTCAAGTGTCCACAGCAGTCGTGGAGCCCTACAACTCCATTCTAACCACCCACACCACCCTGGAACACTCTGATTGTGCCTTCATGGTGGACAATGAAGCCATCTATGACATCTGCCGCAAAAACCTGGACATCGATCGTCCAACTTACACCAACCTCAACAGGCTCATTGGCCAGATTGTGTCTTCCATCACGGCCTCGCTGAGATTTGATGGAGCTCTGAATGTGGATCTCACTGAGTTCCAAACTAACCTGGTGCCCTACCCACGTATTCATTTCCCTCTGGCTACATATGCTCCAGTGATCTCTGCTGAAAAGGCTTACCATGAGCAGCTATCTGTGGCCGACATAACAAATGCCTGCTTTGAGCCTTCTAATCAGATGGTGAAATGTGATCCCCGTCATGGTAAATACATGGCCTGCTGTCTTCTGTATCGTGGAGATGTGGTGCCCAAAGATGTCAATTCTGCCATTGCTGCTATTAAGACCAAACGGGCCATCCAGTTTGTCGACTGGTGCCCAACTGGATTCAAAGTAGGCATCAACTACCAGCCCCCAACTGTGGTTCCTGGTGGAGACCTGGCTAAAGTACAGAGAGCTGTCTGCATGCTGAGTAACACCACAGCCATTGCTGAGGCCTGGGCTCGTCTAGACCACAAGTTTGACCTGATGTATGCCAAGAGAGCATTTGTGCACTGGTACGTGGGTGAGGGAATGGAAGAAGGAGAGTTCTCAGAAGCCAGAGAAGATTTGGCAGCTCTCGAAAAGGATTATGAAGAAGTGGGCACTGACAGCATTGGAGAAGATGAAGAGGATGGAGTGGAATTTTAAATCTTTTTAAAACTTTTTAAATCTCAGGGTAATCTGCTAAGATTTGTTTCTGCTACAAATTTTCTTAGATTTTTTTAGTACTACAAAGTTACTACAAACTATTTGTCTACTTTTTGTGTCTTATGCAAAAGCTCAACTTAATATATAGTCCAATTAACTGGATAGAATAGAATAAAACTGATCATAGATTACACAAATAGCTAAAAACCTCCTGTGACAAGCACTTTCCGAACAAATATCTTGTTTTAAAATCCTGCACACTATTCATGATATACAGTTGTTATCTGTTTAAAAATGCAAAAGTGATAAAGACTTTTAGGCAAGACAACATTTTTCACCATGACACCCTTCCCCCCATCAGTGTCTATGCAGCACAAAAATGACCACCTGCTGTAGCTTTTATGCATGATTCAGCTGTCTGTACATGTCTATAGACATTACTATGAGAGGCTGGATATGGTCTGTGTCATTCACTATCACTGTAGCACAGAAATTAAAGTCCTATGACAATTGGGCCTGCGTGACTGTCTCTTTTTGTACAACAAGTACTATGTCTTAGAAAATCGTAATCATCAATAGATCGCTTCATGCTTTTGTAAACAAGTAGACAAGAAATATCTGTTTTCAAATACTGTATAGGGCTACACTTTGACACAACTGTTACCTTTTTCATAAAAAAGATTTGAAAAGTAATTGCGAGTATGAAATAATTATTTCTCTCTTTAGTCTTTAAACTAGTTTTTCTTCATATTATATACAACTAGTCAAGATATCAGGTCTCCACCAGTTGGTATGCAACTTACACATTAGCATGTAGAAATGTTACATATAGCCTGTACATTTCCTTGGCATTGTTCAGTATTATTGCATGCCCAAAAGCAAGTAAAGGGGCCAGAAGGATTTCACAGACCCAAACTCCCAATGGAGAGAGACTATGCTTGTGGAGGAAGGGTGACCCTTCTGCATTACTATCCTCACGCCAACAGGCTATCCTGCTTCCTGCTAACCCCCTCTCTTCCTCCTCGTCTTGCCTCTCTATAAAAACCCCACCTCTCCTTTCTTCTCCACATCTGCCTTCTCTTTCCGAATCTTCAAGTCGGCCTGAAGGAAAAAACTGACAAGATGGTAAGAGCTGTTTGATTATAAACAACTGCATCTATATGTAAATTGTGTATATTCTTTAACATTTTGTGGAGTAATGGCAAAGTTATGAGATTTTGATAAATTATGCAATGTTTCAATAATTTTCATATTTGGTATTTTACATTTGTTGGTGCGTGTAGAAGACAAAATTAGAGGCCCTGTAGTTTGGTGAAACAAGTTTTATGAAAATAATAAATTGTGAGACTTCCTGATTGAGTTTCAGTCAATGAGTTAGCTTTTCATTGTAAAGAGGATGTGGCTACGGCCTTCACAGCCCAATCCCAGACTATGACACATATTTCAGCAGGAAACCCCACTGCTTAATTTACCTTTTCCGAATATAACATTCTTCTATGTTTGGTGGTTCTGCAGAGCCAAAATAGCACACTGACTCTCCTTCAGCTAAAGAGGATAAAAGGGGAACTACAGCATGAGAAATTGGGTTGTTACTTGAAGAATGAATACATTCATGCCTTTATGACATACAGAGACGCATTGGTAATTAATGAGATCATGAGTGACCAAAACTGGAGCATAGCAGAATAATAGATATATCTGTTCTAGTGAAAAGTCTTGAGTGAGATATCTCTGCCTGTTACACAAAGAAAAGGGTGCAGCTGAATGGGACATGGAGGGGGTGGATTGCCTCAAAGGAAGTCACTCAGCCTCTTCATCTGTATTCTACAGATCTTATAACCCTGGCTAGATAATAGGATAAAATGCATAAATATAATGTAAATAAAGTTGAGTTCTTTATCAAAGAATAGATCCAAAAGCTTAGGAAATGCGTAAGGCTATTACAATTTCGGATGAGCTCAACCGAGGTGCAATCAAGTAAACTAACTGACCCAGTTAAATTCCTCATTTAAAACAATGAAAGAAAAATTAGAGAGTTTAATACTAAAAGCTAGCTGGATCCTGTATCTTTAATCCTTGCGACAGTCTGATATTCCCATAAGATATTATAATAGTTAGAAAAAATATTTTGGGCTGATGCATGCCATAGACAAAATGACATCCTGGATAAAAGGATAAAATAAAGATTTCTCATTGTAATACCCAAATGGAAACACGTATTTCATAAATAAATCAATATGCTGCACTTGATTAATTCATTTATTCAGTGAACAGTTACAGTTTCATCCTCCTCTGTCCACATACAGCGTGAGTGTATCTCCATGCACGTTGGCCAAGCTGGGGCCCAAATGGGAAATGCATGCTGGGAGCTTTACTGTCTGGAGCATGGTATTCAGCCGGATGGGCAGATGCCTAGTGATAAGACAATAGGAGGAGGAGATGATTCCTTCAACACCTTCTTCAGTGAAACAGGAGCTGGGAAACATGTTCCACGTGCCATTTTTGTTGATTTGGAACCCACAGTGATTGGTAAGTTAAACCTGGCCGACAGATCAGAAAATTTAAAAATCAACACATAACCAACTATATTTATGTATTGTTGGAACATATTGATTTCTTTTTAGTTATCCCTTATTTGGAGTGACTATTTGCACCCAGGTTTAAATAGCACCTGCCACATAACATGTCCAATAGTCTAGTGGAAACATAGAAATTTACAACAATCTATTTTAAAGACATTGCTGCAGTGGTGTTGGGCGTGATGCTGGTGCTATTCTACCTTTTTGTGTATGCGACCTGGGTTCAAATCTGCCTTTGTCCACTCTTTTTCCCATTCTGTTTCCTGTCTCCTCTTTTAGTATTTTCTTGAATTCTACTTATAACAATGAATAAAAACAAATACTGTAGAAAGGTAGTTTTACTATAGAAATATTGTAGTAACATTTTTGTATCTATTTTTATGGCATTAACCATGGTGTAACTACAGTAATTTACATTTAAATTTGTGGTTATTCTGATTTCACTACAATTACCATAGTGATACAATAGTCACTGCAGTAAAACTTGTAAAGGAAGGTTAGGTTTAGGGGTAGGGGTTGGTGTAGTGTGTCCTCGTGTTTGTTAGTATTTAAATTGGGGTCCTTACTTATTTGTCATTGAGCATCAAAAAGAATTGGAGTTTTGATCAACTGACATATGCTGGAACAATAACTAGCTGATTTTTTCTTGTGTTCAGATGAGGTGCGCACAGGCATATATCGCCAACTGTTCCATCCTGAGCAACTAATTACTGGCAAGGAAGATGCTGCCAATAACTATGCCCGTGGTCATTACACCATTGGTAAAGAGATCATTGACATAGTGCTGGACAGGACACGCAAACTGGTGTGGTTTCTAAAAATTTCAACCCAGAAATATTATGAGTGCAAATTGAGTATTACAGGCATTATTAATTATGAAATATAATCAGCAAATTTCCTCTAAATCCAACAGGCTGATCAGTGCACTGGCCTTCAAGGATTCCTCATCTTCCACAGCTTTGGTGGAGGTACTGGCTCTGGCTTCACCTCCCTGCTGATGGAGCGTCTCTCTGTTGACTATGGCAAGAAATCCAAGCTTGAGTTTGCCATCTATCCCGCTCCTCAAGTGTCCACGGCAGTCGTGGAGCCCTACAACTCCATTCTAACCACGCACACCACCCTAGAACACTCTGATTGTGCCTTCATGGTGGACAATGAAGCCATCTATGACATCTGCCGCAAAAACCTGGACATCGATCGTCCAACTTACACCAACCTCAACAGGCTCATTGGCCAGATTGTGTCTTCCATCACGGCCTCGCTGAGATTTGATGGAGCTCTGAATGTGGATCTCACTGAGTTCCAAACCAACCTGGTGCCCTACCCACGTATTCATTTCCCTCTGGCTACATATGCTCCAGTGATCTCTGCTGAAAAGGCTTACCATGAGCAGCTATCTGTGGCCGACATAACAAATGCCTGCTTTGAGCCTTCTAATCAGATGGTGAAATGTGATCCCCGTCATGGTAAATACATGGCCTGCTGTCTTCTGTATCGTGGAGATGTGGTGCCCAAAGATGTCAATTCTGCCATTGCTGCCATTAAGACCAAACGGACCATCCAGTTTGTCGACTGGTGCCCAACTGGATTCAAAGTAGGCATCAACTACCAGCCCCCAACTGTGGTTCCTGGTGGAGACCTGGCTAAAGTACAGAGAGCTGTCTGCATGCTGAGTAACACCACAGCCATTGCTGAGGCCTGGGCTCGTCTAGACCACAAGTTTGACCTGATGTATGCCAAGAGAGCATTTGTGCACTGGTACGTGGGTGAGGGAATGGAAGAAGGAGAGTTTTCAGAGGCCAGAGAAGATATGGCTGCTCTGGAAAAGGATTATGAAGAAGTGGGCACTGACAGCATGGCAGATGAGGATGAAGAAGGAGAAGAATATTAAAGTGGCAAAATCACCCAAGTGTAACTGCCCTGCAAAATGAAAGTCTCATCTGACCATTATGGTTTTAGAAAAGAAGGTTACTTGAAAATCCATCTGCATTTCAATTGGTTTTCAATATTTGAATAATAAAAGTAATAATTAATTATTTTGTGTATGTGTAATTTTCTCACAATTCTCAGTCATATTGCCTCTTGAAAATATGATTGTGCAGAGCAGACACTTTAAGATTACCTTATATAACTACCATAATTTATGTATTTATTATTTCAGATAATCAGCTCCCTTTGTAATCCTTCTGCATTAAAGTGAATGCATGTTATGTATGCTTACCACACTCAAACAAACAGTTTAGATGAAAAGCAATTAAAACACTAAGGTAAAAGACAGCCTTGCAAATACTGTATGCCTATACGATGCAAAAAAAGTTAATGTCATTATAAAATGTATTAATTTGTGAAGCTTTAAAGGTAACTTTTACCAGTAACTTTTTGTTAATGTCATCTTGGACTTACAGTGACCCCTAGTGGTGTGGATGCAGCACCATTCAAAATCAATAGTTATCAGTTACAGATGCCATTGCAGAAATTCACTATTCACAATCAGCCATTATTCATTTAATCCAAGAGTGAAATGTACAATAACAAGACGGTTACTGAGAATATGCCAGTAGTATTCAGCTGGTCATGTGATTCTAAAATGGCAGCCCCCATGAGGGCGCCCCTGCCCCAAGTAGAATAAAACAGCTTTTATAGGATTACTGATATGACTACAGTCCTCATCTCATGTGAGTGCCCATGTTTTTATACATATGTTTCAAAATTCAATTAATTTCTTTAAGAGTAAAACTTTTATAATGAGGAAAATAAATAACGAGTGCACCTTTAAGATGTCCATACCTAAATGCCACCTCTAAACAATGCTTTACTCGTTATTCCCAATGTATTTCGAGGTCCCCAAAAACTTTTAAGCAAACATCAAAATGACTGGAATATTTCCATAGAGGCCACTATAAACTCCCTGAGATCCAAAATACACACCACCACAAAATCCAGTCCCCTGTGAGGTGAGATTTCCTTCCGAAGTACCAGAAGAATTGCCAGTAAGTATTGTTTTTTTACGCCTTCGATTTTGAACAAATTCCAGCTGTTCATAATATGAAGAGTACAAAGCTCAGTCTAATTTAAAGGTGCAGTATGTAATATTCAGAAACCCTTGTTATTAATGACATCTGTGGCTGTTAAGTGAACTGCACACACTCCACAGGGCCAAAAGCAAGTGAGCATCGGCCAAAACAATGACGTAACAACAAACACACATACATCTACATACCACTGAACTATATCAGACTGTTGCACTGCACTGTTATGTTGCATTATTGCATGTTTTGTATGTCATATGTTGTACTACGATCAAGAAACCAGCATATTTGCTTAAATGTATCCTGTATACCTGACTTTTAGTATAAAACAAATCACTTTGTTGTCACTCAACCATAGACACATGTGCAAAAGTGGGTGAAAGTTTTGGGTGCGGTCCGAGCAACATAGCAGTCATGACAGTGATCGTTGACATTATTTGAAAGTTACGAGGCAATGTAGCTTGCAATTTGTCAGTGTTAGCAGGCAAGATCAAGTTGGCTAAAATTACACAGATCAATCCTTATGGCACTATAATTCACATGCTTTGCAGTTATGTAAGCTTACCTGTCCAATAAGATGAACGGCAATTCAGGGTCAGTTTTGATCCCCAAATGCCCTGCCGATGTTCACTCTAGTTTCGCTCAACCACTATCACATTTCCGCTTAGCCAGACAGGATTCAGTAGATAAATGTTTTGTTTTTTTTGGCTTACTCTGAGTTGTGTAGGAGTCGGTGTTGTGCTGGGAGCCGGACATTTGCTGGATTTCATCTCTAAGATAACATCACTTAGTGTTGCAGACTGTCTGTTTACGCCGTTGAATAGCGGAAGAGAAGCACTGAGGCTAGCACACATAAACGTCACATCCTTTGGAATTTTCCGTCAAAAGCGACCCGCTCCCTTCACCTGAAAATCAGTCTATGGGCTTTAATAGGCAATCTAGGAAGTCCGGGAAGAGCTCATTTTTTAAGTTGCGTTACAAGAATCAGGGTGGACTCGTTTTAAAAACAAGTTAAAACATAAATCATCAAACCATACAAAGAAGGCAACAAAGAGGAAGATGCTAAAGAGTCTACATGTTTAAGATCATGAAGAATTAATGAAGGGTCAATAAGAGGAGACAAATGTGGATTAGGTGGGACAGGATCTTGAACCAAATGGCTACGCTATACTGTGCACTTGACGGGGAGGGGAGATCACATTTTTAGGAAAGAAGACAGCATATATCAGAAAGAGAAAAATAAAAAGAATCATATGGAAAAGGAATGTGTTCCTAAAAAGAGAACAGCAAGTAGGTCTATTCATCAGGTACAACTAAGATGAATATAGGCAGCTGCAGTTAGTGAGGATGTTTGTTATTATACATGGTGTTACTTTGATGTACCACCAGAGGGCATTGTTGATATTGCATGTGTGCACAACTAAACTACTTCAAGAAAACGGCATCCTTTGTGTGTGGATTAATTGAATGAACTGTATAGAAATCCCAGTTTATGTAAATGTTATGTATGGCAGAAACAGAAGTTATAGTTAATAATGTATTGTATTATTTATTGTCAGTTTACATTGATTTTTCGTTTCGGCAAACATAGCCAAGCCGTCTTATTTTTTAACCTTTCTCCAATCACCTGTCATTTAGGCCTAGAGACCAATACATTCCCGATTACTAAAACCAAGAAAAGCAAAACAACTAATAGCTATTTCATGCTATCAACGTTAAGGGTAGCTCACTCAAAAGAAAGCACATTCCATACTTTTCACATGGCTTCTTCGGCGCAGTAGTGGGCGGGGCACGTGACGTAAACAGACACGTTCTGTTTACTTAACTGTCGCTCGGCTGATCTTGACGCTCCGTATTCACAGCAGACGGCTGAAGCACATACAGTTATAGAAGTTGGGTCTCAATTACGTTAAGCGTGGGCGTCTAACGAAATTCCGTACCCACGCGTACGTTAAAAAAGGGCCTCAGTTCCTGTGATCCGCGTCTTGGGACGGACTGTGTCGTTCTAGTGGCTTCACCGAAATATCGCAGCCAAGAACTGTTTACAGAGGCACGGCTCCTCCTGGGTGGATACACGTCTTAAAAAGGTAAGTGTTGTAATTGGAGTGGAACGCTGAGACGAGACATTGGCTTTGCTGGATCTCTCAAATACTGTACTTTATATTTAGATTCCTCCGTAAGGAGGGAATCTATTGTATTTGTCGGTTTTATTATTATTATTATTATTATTATTATTATTATTATTATTCTTCTTCTCCTTGAGCCCCAATAGCTCAAAAAGTCACTGGTCAAAAATTTTCTAAATTGGCACATTGATACTCCATGCCAACGGGTACCCCCAAACCAAGAATGGTCAACATTCGCCCATAGGTGGCGCTACAGGCCACGCCCAAAAAACAAAAATTCAAAGTGATATAATTTCCACCCCATTTGTCCAAATCTTCTGAAACTTTGTAAACATGCCTCATTTCTCATGGGGAACAAAAAAGCCTCAAGGACCCATACTTCTGCCATTATGGATTTTCCTGTACAGTGAAAATTTTGGAAAACCTACAAAACTCTTCTTCTCCTGAACCTCAGCTCCAATTGACTTGGAATTTGGCACACGTGTGTAGTATGTATGTCTTTCCAAACGTTACTTAGCAAAAATGAATACAATACAAAATGGCTGAAATGGACGTGTTTATGTAAATGTACACACAAAAGATGATCAAAAATTTTTAAAATCCCATTGATTTACAATGGCTGAGCAAAAGTGCTCCCTCTACTGGACAAATATGGTCCACATGTAAAATCCCATTCACTTACATTGGCTGAGCAAAGAGGCTCCCTCTACTGGAGTAACTCTGTCTACCACATGCAGCTCTTCTGTAGCAACTCTCTAATGAAGCATTTCGGTCTCCTAGTGGGTGGAGCTCCAGACTTAGACTACAGAAGACATTTTGCGTCTGCATGGAGGTATGTCAAATCAATTGTGTGTCTTAATGCTTTCCAGTTTGAACATTCAAGCTGATTTTACACTATTCAACTCAACAAAGGCAAAACAACTCAAATAAATGTTTTCGAAAGCAGTTTGTGTGACACAGCGAAGCGAGCAGCGTCGCGTGCCTAACGCTCGCGACGCCGATGAGAGTTCGCTTTCCTTCTTGCGTTTCAACGGACAATTTCATACACCAAAATACATGATATATTGGGGTGTCTGCTATATCTCAAGTGAACAAACAGTTGATAAAGAAATCGGGTATCAATATATTGAATTATGAATTATTGAAGGGGTCTAGTGATGCCGCTGTGATGTCCTGTTAGATTTTTCTCTATCGAGACAGCGTTAACGTATCAAAACTTCCGAGTATGATGTTGTTTAATTGTCTCTGACAACACGCTAATCCTCGAGGCGCAGATCATTTTTGCTCGCGATCTTCACGGAAGGTTTGTTGGTTGTGTACAATGGTTGCCTGCTTGAACATTCAAGCCGATTTTACACTATTCAACTCAACAAAGGCAAAACAACTCAAATAAATGTTTTCGAGCAGTTTGTGTGACACAGCGAAGCGAGCCGCGTCGCGACTAACGCCGCGACGCCGATGAGAGTTCGCTTTCACAGCTTCATGCGCTTGAACGGACAATTTCATACACCAAAATACATGATATATTGGGGTGTCTGTTATGTATCAAGTGAACAAACAGTTGATAAAGAAATTGGGTATCAATATATTTAATTATGAATTATTGTGAACAACACGGATGCCGCTGTGGTGTCCTGTTAAGATTTTTCTCTCGAAACAGCGTTAACAGCTTAAACAAAATACTGCGTTATTTTTGCACATACAGATACATTTAATACATCGTCACAAACTATGAAAGTTGTACTTTTATTTGTTGTAAAATAAAGAAAATAAACCGTGTGCTCTTTGTCTAAGCGAATATCTTTCTGAAACACGCCACAAAAACTTACACAAACATGAAACATATGTCTAAAGAAAGTAGGGATGGGCTGATCAATCCTAACGTATCAAAACTTCCGAGAATGATGTTGTTTAATTGTCTCTGACAACACGCAAACCGCGAGGCGAGATCATTTTTGCTCGCGATCATCATGAAGGTTTGTCGGTTGTATACAATGTTTGCCTGTTTGAACATTCAAGCCGATTTTACACTATTCAACTCAACAAATGTCAAAACAACTCAAATACATGTTTGCGAAGCTGTTTGTGTGACTACAGCTGAGCCGCGTCGCGTCTAACTCACGCACTCCGATGTCTTTCGCTGCTGCTTGCGCCTGAACGGACAATTTCATACAACAGAGTGTCAAAATACATGATATATTGAGGAGTCTGTTATGTCTCAAGTGAACAAACAGTTGAGAAAGAAATCTGGAATAATTATATTTTATTCTGGCATTATTCCAGATGACGTCCTGCTATATTTTTCTCTCGAAACAGCGGAAACAACTTAAACAAAATACTGCGCCATTTTTGCCCATACTGATACATTTAATACATCATCACAAACTATGAAAGTCGTACTTTTATTTGTGTACACTTAAAATAACAACAAAACCTTGTGCTTTTGTAAAATAAATAAACAGGGTGCTCAGTCTCTGTCTTCAGCGATTATTTTTCTGAAACACGTCACAAAATTCAAGTGAACAAAATCAACCATTCACTGCAGTCTGTATTTTATCATCTCACAATGAATACAAATGCAACAAACATGGCACAAAACGAAAATAATGATACTTCTCAGTTCTCAAAAGATTAAACTGAACTGTGCCTTAAGTATCGTATCATGCGATAAAAGCCTCTTAAAGAGACAGTAACAATTTAGCCTTCGTCCTGAACATAGACATTCCCAAGTAATTGAGAAGTACAAATGGTATTATTTTAAGTTTTTTTTATTTCTCTCTTACCTTGTAAAATGCCACGTTTTTGAATGGCATGTAAACACAATCACTCCATTTTTTTCACTGGATCTGTTGCTATTTTAATGATTTAAAAATCAAAGCACTGACCATTTAAAGTGTGAGCTTGTAGGCTACATTTTGAAATAGTTATAAACAGTCACAGCTATACAGTGTTATTATGTGCCTAGATAGTCTTTCAAATAAAATTGCTTGTGATATGCTTATGTAAATCACACAAAAAAACAGAAAAAAAATCTTAAGAGAGAAGTGAAAGTGAAAGTAGAGATTTTCAAAGTGATTTTTCATTCAAAGTGATACAATTTCCACGCCATTTGTCTAAATCTTCTGAAACTTGGTGTACATGCCTCATTCCTCATGGGGAACAAAAAAGCCTTAAGGACCCATTACTTTCACCATGATGGATTTTCCCGTGACGTTGAAAATTTGCGAAAACCTAAAAATACTCTTCTTCTCCTGAACCGTAGGGACTTGTGTTTCTATGGGGCTAACAGGCATGTTAAAACTGCACCGCAGCTGTCAGTGGCCAAATGGCCCACACAAATCGATTTTCAAGTTTGGGCTTGAAATAACGTCACATTGTGTCCAGTTTCCAGAGAGTTCCAGACATGGGCAGGCCAGACTCCAGAGTAATAACAGACCATATTCAGTCAAACAGTCCCAAGTCCAGCAGTTTGTGACGAACTGGGTCACCATCAGCAACAGTTCATTGAATTAGGAGTGTATTTATAAATGAAATAATACAACATACTCCAAGTTAAACTTTCTGCCGTCGAAGAACCTAGAACTTTGAATTTAACATTGATTTCCTAACATTAAATCATCGTAAAACAAATGTCAGCAATGTCCTAGATTCGTGAAAAACGCATTGCATGGCCTTCAGTTGTTATTTCAACAAAGTTGTTGTTATGTTTGATGTCATTGCAGTTGATTTGAATGCTCGCTCATGCCTGGTCGTGTGAACATGACTAACTGACATGTAATCACTGCTCTGAAAAATCATAAATGTTTTGAAACAATCTACAAATAGTTTGTGACCTATTTGGTTGATTTTAATTTCACTTTCACAAATGTAAGAAACAGGTGCACTGAGCTAAAGGGCGCAATGGTGGAGTATTATGATGTTCTGGGTGTGTCACGAAATGCTTCTCCAGATGACATCAAGAAAGCGTAAGTTAAAGCTTCCTTAAACTCCCTCATGCCATCCCAGATGTGTATGAATTTCCTTCTTCTGCAGAACACAAATGGAGATTTTTAGAAGAATATCTTGGCTCTTTAGATCCATACAATGCAATTGAATAGTGGGCAAAACTTTGAAGCTCCAAAAAGCACATAAAGGCAGCATAAAAGTAATCCATACGACTCCAGTGGTGTAATCCATATCTTCAGAAGAAATCTAATTAGTTTTGGGCAAGAATAGCCACTTATATATCTTATTCATGCACAGAGTGTTAGATGGTGCTAGGAATTGTAATAGAGTTTGAAATCACGATCACCAATGTCAAGATTTATAGTGAATAACGAGTTGCATTTTGGTCTGTTCTGAACCAAAACCGGTTGGATCGCTTCAGAAGACATTGACTAAACCACTGGAGCCTTATTGAGTACTTTTATTTTGCCTTTATGTGCTTTTGGACCTTCTGAAGTCTGGTCACCATTCACTTGCATTGAATTGACCAACAGAGCTGAAATATTCTTCTAAAAACCTTTGTTCGTGTTCATCAGAAGAAAGTCGCACATCTGGGATGGCATGAGGGATGAGTAAATAATGAGAGAATTTTCATTTTTGGGTGAACTTTTGCTTTAACATTGGATTGCAGTATTGGAGTTACTTTTAAATATGATTAAATTTGACTCTAATGTATGCAAGTAAAGACTATATTGTTTAACCATTAGTGGCTCAACAGATTGTGAAGCATATTATCCTAATTAATAACTGAATGTCATTAGATTTCATTATACTGTATCTACGAATATCTGTCTGACTTTTTGAATGCTAATATCTTCAGTAAAGCCATACTCCCAGAATTACCTTCCTATTTAACATTTATTAGCAATTTTCCAATGACTGGGCCATGGCCTTGAAATGATGTACACCGATCAGGATATCCATGCCTGTATATCAGTTCTTAACGCAACATATGAGACAATCTTGAGATGCCAGTCAAGCTAAGTTTACTTACCAGTTTATTTATGTGCGTGTATACAGTTACAGGAAACTGGCTCTGCTGTGGCACCCTGACAAGAACCCAGACAACAAGGAGGAGGCGGAGAGAAAATTTAAGGAGATAGCAGAGGCCTATGAAGTTCTTTCAGACAGTAAGATATCATATTTTAGCTAAAAAATAAATGTACATGGCTTGTTAGAAAGTTGATTACATTGCTGTTGTGTTTTGTCATTTCAAAGAAGGCAAACGGGAAGCTTATGACAGATACGGTAGATCGGACCTGCCAAGCTCAGGTGTGCAAATCTTTGCAGCGGTTGATATGGTCTTATTGCAACATGTGTTTATGTCAGGTCTCAAAGCTATTTTGATTTTTACATCTGTCTCCAAGGCTTTGGAAGCTCCTCATTTCATGACGACTTACCAGGATTCACCTTCACATTCCGCAGCCCAGATGAGGTATTTCGAGACTTCTTCGGAGGGCGGGACCCATTCGCTGACTTCTTTGGTGGGTTCTCATTGACTTAGTCTATAGATGTGCTTCTTGCTTACCTGATCTTAAACCCCTCACATAGACTGCTGGGAGTGTTCTCTTAGTGTAAGAATTTCCCTTCCACACATAGTGCCCTATATCCCAATAGTGGATTTTATGAAACCGATAACTAAAGCCTAGTCCACTCTAATACATTTTCGTTTGAAAACGCATCTTTTTCTCTCCGTTTTGGCCTTCCGTCCACACTGAGACGGTGTTTTTGTCCACAAAACCATAGTTTTTTGAAAACGCACTCCAAAGTGGATACATTTGAAAATGCCGTTTTCGCGTTGTAGTGTGGACTGTGAAAACGGATGCTTTGGAAAACGATGACGCATTTTTATCATGTGATCTATCCAACCAAAACAATCAAGATTGGGACCTGTGTTATAGCAGCACTCGGAATAGGTGTCCAACGACAGAACACAAGGACAATTGTGTTTCGGACTGCACATGCAGCAGGGATTTTCCGCTTGCGAAGTGACAAGATTTAAGCATTTTCATACGTTTCAGTGTGGATGAGCAACTTTTGGAAAACACTTGAAAATGTTAGTGTGGATGGAGAGCTTTTTGAAACGAAAACACCATTTTCAAATGTATCCGGATTAATGTAGACGTAGCCTAAGGTAGTGGAAAAGGCATATAACGATTAATCGGCCGATAGTTTAAAAAAAATATATATTTATAGAATGTACTTGAAAGTTGGAGTCACAATATTTGTACTGAAAGAGCAGGTTTTCTTCCACTTTCATTTTTCACTGTACACCTTCACCTTATATTAGAACACTTGATTATCTAATCAAAATAACAAAATACGCATTGAAGTGAGGATAAAAATATAGATGAATATTGTCAATGATGAAATATTTAGATAGAAAAATAAACTCCCCATGAGGTGTCTTTTGTTTTTAACAAATGTAGTTTTTAATTCACCTCTGTAGAATCCCCCAGTGCCACAGAAGAATAATAAAATGAAAACAACAATCGACATCTATCAGCATAGTTTTTTGCCAATAACCAGTTGTTCTAAAAGCAACTATCGGCACTGATTAATCACTAAAACCGATATATTGGTCTACCTTGAGTAACTACACCACTCAAATGGAGAAAATAGCCATAAAGATTTTTAATTGTCAAGCCAAATGTGTTGTACATTCACACCTAGTTTTGTACTGATTAGATAAGAGCATGAATCTGAAAATAGCTGATCTGTCTGTCACATGATGGATCACAATCTAGACTACTAAGAGACCCGATAAAAATGTGTGGTTACCAAGTTTCGCCTTTGCATGGCAGCATTGTTATCACAGCAAGCTCATCACATTCTCCCTTGATCTCTGCTTCAATGTCTCACTTGCCTTACCCACTTTAACCCTCTCTCATTCTCTACCTCCTCCTACTTTCCTATTAGATGAGTTACCATTTGGCGGAATGCACAGTGGGTTTCACAGCTCCTCCAGGCTTGGGCCCAGTCACTTCTTCTCATTTCCCTCAGCAAATGGTTTGTTTTTAAACTGGTCTACATTATGTATATCTGGGTCGGTTTTTGCATATACTTCCAGATTAAGACTTAATTCTTATATCTTGTTAACACCAATCTCAGCTAGATCAGAACATATTGATATGATAATGTTGCCTCAAGTACTTAGTGACAATTATTTTATATTCATTATGAGCTACATTTGTTTTCTCTCTGACACCAACAGTTGACTTCAACTCCTTCTCTTCTTCAATTGGAGGGATGGGCAGCATGGGAGGGGCAAACTTCAAGTCTGTTTCTACTTCCACTCGTATTGTCAACGGAAAACGGATCACCACAAAAAAGTTAGTTTGCTTCTTTTTATGATTATGTTTACTGTTACCCTTTTTCCGTATGCAATGTAATTCAACAATTTAAAATGCTGTCTTATTTGAAATAATCTTAACCCACTTAAAAATGGCAATGTAAAGTGCAGTTTTAATTACAGATTATTATTTTGTTATTCATTTTGATAATAATGGGAAATTCAATGCAGTTGATGTAGAATAGTAATAGATACTTTATATACTTTGCCATACAGCAAGAGCCAGACCTACAGAAAGTCCCAGTAATTCAAGTAAATTCACTGTGTTAAACAGGGTCACAGAAAATGGACAGGAGAGAACAGAGGTTGAGGAGGACGGGGTTCTGAAATCTATCCTAATCAATGGTAATTTTATTTTCTGCATCTTTTAATAATAACAGTGTAACAAATGTTTTTTTTTTTTTTTTTTTTGGTTCCTGGGTAGTAAGAGTTATTTCCTAATTGCTTATGCCTCAATATTGGCTATTATTCTCAACAATTTTGCTTTGTGAAAAGGACAGTGATATTTCTAAATGTACCTATTTCCAATGAGAAAACTGGTCTTTTCATTCACATAAAGTCAGAAAAAACAACATATGAATGTAAATGAACATGTATATATACTAAAGTAATACAAACATAACTACAAAAGATTTAGAAGTGAGTAGTTTTTCGAGATGTACGGTTATACTGTAAATCACTTTCACGAATCAGCTCCCAAATGTAGTCTCCCATCATGTTCTCGTTATACTGTCCTTTGTAGCGGCGTTCAAAGTCCAGTATATCCTGATGGAAGCGCTCGTCTTGCTCCTCCGAATACGCACCCATGTGCTCCTTGAATTTATCAAGATGAGCATCAAGGATATGGAATTTTAGGGACATCTTATAGCCCATTGTGCCGTAGTTCTTCACCAGAGTCTCAACCAGCTCCACAAAATTTTTGGCCTTGTGATTGCCCAGGAAGCCCCGAACCACTGCGACAAAGCTGTTCCAAGACACTTTCTCCTTACTAGTGAGCTTCTTGGGGAATTCATTGCGCTCCAGGATCTTCTTTATCTGTGGTCCGAAGAAGACACCGGCTTTGACCTTTGCCTAAGACAGCTTAAGGAAGAAGTCTTGAAGGTACTTGAAGGCTGCTGACTCCTTATCTAGAGCTCTGACAAATTGTTTCATAAGGCCCATGATGTGCAGTGGTGGCATCGGCACCTTCCGGGGGTCCACCAGTGGCTCCCACTTGACGTTGTTCCTCCCCACAGAGAACTCTGTCCACTGTGGCTAGTCCCACCTGTGGTATTGCACCTTGGTGTTCCTGCTATCCCAAAGGCATCCCAAAAACAAACATTTATATTAAAAACTTTTACCATTTAAAAAAATGTACCAATTTGATAAAAAAAAATTCCAAGCAACAATTGTCCATCTTACCTTCCAGAGTTTTTTTTTTTTTTTTTTTTGCAGTGCTCACAGGTGAAATGAGGTGCCCAGGGTTTGTCTTGATCCCAACAGGCATGCCAAAATATGCCTTGTAGGCCTCACACATCTTAGCAGATGCTTCCATGGAGTACTTTTTCACTCTTGTCTTGATAAATTGGCTGCAGACATGGCAAAATGTGTCTGCCGGATGCTTGTAGCCTCTTGATGCCATCTCAGAAAAATGCAGATATGTATCCACTTAGGCAGCTGGAACTAAACTGAACTGTGGGCTTAAGGCCACTGTATTTATACTACTATTTATATTACTGGAAAGTTTACTTGGCACTGAATCTATCTGGAATGTTCTGGAAAATAGGTACATTTCAAAATATCACTGTCCTGGACACAAAGCAATGTTTGTGGGGAATATCTCTTTATAACATTTTACACTAGCCTCTTGATTTTCCTAATATTTTCAACACGTGTCATGTGTTCATGTAGAAGTGATCTGACATTCAGCTGTGTTTGTGTGTGCAGGTGTGGAGGATGAGATGGCCTTAGCTTTAGAACTGAGACATAGAGAGCAGCCGGGTCAGCCTTCCAGACAGCCACTGCTCCGGCCCCCCAACAACAGCTCTCCAAACCCTGCCCTGCGCTCCTTCAGTGCTGCCCCTTTGTATAAATGTCCTGATGCCAGCGAAGATGAGGATGACGAAGACCTGCAGATTGCACTGGCCTACAGCTTGTCGGAGATGGAGGCCCAGGAGTGGGCAAAGGACATGATCTCTGGTGCTGGGGGAGGGAAGGTGAAGCAAACAAGGGGTGATGGTAGTGGTGAATGTGGGAATGGCAGGCGTGCCACTGAGGAAATCAAATCTGAGAGGGCTGGGACAGATGATTCAGCACCCAGCACCCCCTGTTCTCCAGAGGATAGAGTAGCAGATAAGGGACAGGCTAGGGGTTCCAAACATTTGCATCCAGAGAGTGTTGTTCTGAAGGAGAGTGAAAAAACAGTGGCCAATGGGAATAATATGATCAAAAAGAAGAGAAAGTGTCATTGCGTGGTCTGTTAGTAAGCGTGCGTGGAATAATCTTGCTTGTTGAACTTGTGTGATGTTAGCAGTGTGTTAGCCCTACGTTCATCTGGTGTGTTTTTGATACTTCCTGAAGTGTTGGACTGTGCCTTGACTTATAGCTCTCTGTTTCTTGTGTCAAGGCTCATGGCATTGTGCAAGGATGATTGTGCTGATTTTGTATATTCTTTCCTTGAGATATAAATAACATATGCCAAAATGTGTTTATTCACCACAATCTGCTTAATACACTGACTACAGGTAAAGCTGGTGCCACACTAGCAAACTCAAAACTCACTGCAATTCCCTTTCACATGGAGCTCGCCGAAATAACAACAGGAGTGTTGTGGCTCTGCCTTCTGATGGATAAAAAGGCAGGAAAACACTTTGTGAAAGAATCACTATGAATTACTCTAGCGTTTGTGATAATATACTTCTGAGTGTGATAAAACTCAGCTTCACATCTTGTCAGTTCTTCAGTAAAAGAAACATATTGTTCACTTGATGAGAATGCAAGAGCCCGACTCGGCAACAAATCCATATTTTCAAGCAAGCTTGATGTGCCTTTTCAGTTTTTGAAACCATTAATTCAGAGGGAGTCCCATCAGTCAAGTGATTAAATGTACATTCGCGTCTCTCAGCGGTATGTCATTAGTCTCCCTCCGCTTGACTGGCTGAAAATCACTGGAAAAATCAGCTAGTATGGCACTGGCTTAATACGCAATAAATGTTGAAAAATTAAAGGGTAAGCAGTTTTTTTTTTTTAAGAAGGATGAAGCTGCAAGCCGTGCTCCAAATAGGGTTGGGATTTCCAAACCCACAGCAAAGACCTACAGAGCCCCAAATCTGTCCCTTTCCCTAACTCTATCCGTGTGTCGCCCCCTTTTGGAGTTGGACCAACCCCCTTCTGGAGTTACCCCGCCCTCTTTTGGAGATTAATTCTGTCCCCATTTGGAGATCTTTGGGCTGCAGCTATACCTGCTTGATTTTGTTTTTAGAACCATGCAAAAAAAAGCAATATTAGCTCATATCAATATTAGCAAATAAAAAAAAAACGCCAGCTATACGGTAGTGTCAGAAATGCTCTCTGCCTATGAATCGTTTTTCTCAGTCAGGCAAATAAAAGACTGAATGCACCTTTTGAAGTTAGCAAAATAGTTGCAGGTAGCAAAACAGCTGAAATTGCTTAAAGCACCTTTAAATGAAGTATTAAATATGAAATGTTGCCATTTTTTTATTACCACTAAATTGAAATATATAAAATTGCAGCAGAGCAAGTTAGAGTTTTTCAGTTGTTTCAAGTGCCTCATTCCTGGTTGTATTTTTTTGAGATGAAGATTTTTTATTTTTTTTTTTTTTTAAAAGAAATCACACCAATTTTCATTTTCCCCTGATTAATTTGAAAATAGTTATAAAATTTCAAACTCTGGGAACTTTTAAAAGATTGTAGATCCCTATTTTTTTTTTTTCAATTCATTACAATGTGCCAAATAACTGATTGACAATGACCCTCATTTCTAGTTCAATATTGATAATGATTTGTGCCTTTTTTGTTAAGATTAAAATGCATGGCTGTGGTTGCCATATTTCATGTGTCAGCTCATGTACATGTTGGCCAAAAAAGCACATTTTAATTATTGTTGATTGCCTGTGTAGTTTCTTTCATAATAGCCAGCAGGTGTGTGATCTGAAATGAACTATCAAAACTTCAATAAATCAACATTTGTTCTGCTTAAAAAACACTAGACAAAGGACAAAACGTTAGAATGTTCTGCCATGTGAATGTTTATGAAACAAGTTATTTTGTGTAATTATATAAACTGTAAAGCAAAACCAATTTATTTACAAACATCTTTACTCTCTTTGAAAATGTTAATTGAGACAGCATGTCTCAATTCAGAAGTATCCTAATTCGGGGGGGGATTCAGTTCTTTGCTCAGAAAGTGATATTTAAATGACTATATTGTTAATAAATGCTGTTTTAATCATTGGCAACCTGAAGTTGTTGACACTAATGTAAGAAACAATGAATTCTAATAAATCAGTTATGGTCCTATAAATCAGTCCTCATAATAACACCTGATTCATCCATCTACCCTCAGCAGGTGAAGTGCCCCTGGTGCTCTGCTATTTCTTTTTGCCTCTCTGTCTCTCTCTTTGCCTGGCACTCCTGCTGCTCAGACCCTTTTCAAAGTTTTATTTGGAAAAAACCACAGGCAACACTACATAAAGGTCAATAATGTACATGCTGAGTATGCATGTGTGTTTACCCTTAGAGAAGGAAGATTGGATTTTTTTTCGTACATGATTATATTTATGTCCTGCACTGATCAGAAAAAGTGTCTAATGAAATAATTCAAGTGTCTTATGGACAAAATTCTTTAGTTGCATTTTTAATAATAATGAATGAAACAATCACAATATGAATGTACACCAGCACTATATTTGAGAATTTAAAATCTTCATACCTATTCATGATAACGGTTTATTATATATTCAGATAAGTTCCTGTGTTTTATATAAAATATCTGAATTTGATCATTATTCTGCAAGTCTTCTAATAATATAGATCCACCAAAGCATACTTTGGTGGGCATTTAGTTTGTGATTTAACGGTGAAGTGTCCTTTTTAAGCCACTAGAAGCACAAAACGGTGTTTTTTTTTTTTTTTTAAACACTCTCCCCATCTTCTGTTAGTCAGGCAAACACAAACAATAGTCCTTTTCCTAACTCACACCATTGGTTGAGCTTGGATGATCTACAGTAGTTCTGCATATTAAGGCCTAGACAGGAGAAAGAATTTTAACATTTACCTTTAACAGTGCTGTGTGTAACATTTTTGGTATTGTTAATGAATAGGAACAGTCTGCATAATCATTATGACAGAGAGAGGACAGTATAAAGTCACACACATCAACCAGGGTTGCTACACAGATTGACGTTTAATTCAGAACCATTTAAAAACTATAGTTTTAGACTGGAATAGTATAAACATAAATTTCTTTCTTTTTTTATATAATTTTCGAAACATTTGCAACAGGAACAGACAAAAACAGCTCTTAGTGAATTATTTACAGTGATCACACAACGTAAAAGCTGCAATAGACATTAAGAATGTGAAAGCACAGAATGTTTTTACAGGAACATGATGACGTGGCTGTGCATATACTGTGTGCTCATGTTAGACAGCATGAGACATGTTTTTTATTTTACACATTTGACATATGAATTGCATTTTTGGCCATTCCAAGGTAGAGAAAGCATTTGGAGAATGTAAATGTAGAGACTCTGCATTTGAAACATCAAACATTAAATATACTTGTAAAAAAGACAACACTACTGTCAATCATCAAGAATTAGGTCACTTTAAATTACTGCAGAGTTTAGAATGATAATGTCGCATAAAGCTACGGTTCTCCCTGAAACACAGTAAGGACTGAAGAATTTGGCCCCTGTAAAATATTTCCAGTACACCGAAATCTTTCATTGTCTTTTACAAAGTGAGTATGGTTTAAATTTCTGACGTAAAGTGCACAAAAACAGAAATATGTAAGCAGAAGGGTGTAATAGGAACACAGTGGAATGTGGCTCACTGAGGAAGGGCTTTCAGAATGGCATTCACCTCTTCTGCCACAGCTGTTAGGGCAAAATCAAACTGGTCCTGAGGAGAGAAACAAGCATATTTATTCTACAGCAAACACACACTCTTTAAGAGGCTCTTGTAAACAAACACAAACATGCACAACCACCAGGTTATTACAGTTTAGATTTTTTTTTAATTAAGTTTCAATTCCAATTTAGTTTTCATTGGTTTTCGGTTTAAATTTAGTATGTTTAGATGTTTATATTAGTTTTAGTATTTTTGGGCTGCCGAGTTAATATGTTAATTATTTCATCCAAATATGGTTACATTCTGTAGCGTTATCATTATCTTGTGACATTACCATGTTTAATTAAGGTAACATTTAATAATATACCGTGTATCTAAAACTAAAATGAATTTGCGTCCATTGTTGGCCCAAAGATGGTTATGAGTTATGAAAATGTGTGATAGTTAGTTTTAAAAATAATGTTTTCTATTTTTATTTCATTGAAGGAATGAAATGTTTTCATTTCATTTTAGTTAGCACTAATTTATTATAAGGCTTCTCACATGCTGAAATCATCTAAAAAAATAAATAAAAGAATTGCACATACCTTCGTGCGTACCATACTTGGTCTCTGATCACGAATATGCTCCAGTGTCGCAGCAATATCAATTTCCTTCACACCTGAAAACATACAAACAGCCTGTGAGCATGCAGTGCATGCATGGTGTACTGAAATAAAGTATCTAATGATTGTATAGAGATTACATTTTCAACAAGTAATGAGGTGCTTACCTTTCGCCATGCGGTTAAGTACCATGTCAATAAGAATGTAGGTGCCAGTTCTGCCAGTACCATCACTGTTTGAAACAGGAAACGCAATTTTCATTTACTGTAAATGATTCAATTGCTATGAAAACAGTAATGACAAAACACACTAACACACTGAGTCTGAGATGCATATTGCTGCTGTTTACCTGCAGTGCACAATGATTGGGCAGGAGCGTCCTCTGTAGCACTTGTTTACTTTCCTGAAAAAAAAAAAAAAAAGATGCATAAGCATTTAAAAACAGGTAGGAAAGACAGAGAGAAATCAAATAAAAAAAAACTGGGCATGTCATAATGAGCACAATTTTTCAATTTGTCATGCCCTACAATTCACTATTCTGTCAACAGAGGAGATAAAGTAACGATACATCCGTCTGTTTTCAAGGGCAGGGGAAGGAGGAAGGGGAGAGGGGCGATGGAGCATCTGTTAAGCCTCACTCCAGCTGCACTCACACCTACCAATGATCATTTTTGTGACTATGCAACTGGACCCAGACTACTAGCTGCAAATCACAAAAATGACACTGGGAGGTGTGCTACGTCCAGGGACCTACCGATGTCCATCACAGGCAGAGAGATTATTGGAATGAGGAGAGAGAGGCAGAGGGCAAAGCAGGGCCAGTGGAGCATGTAGAGCACAATCAAGGAAAGTCCAAAGTGCAGAGGCATTCAAGGGTGAGGAACTGAGGGGTCTGATCTTCAAGGTTGTGACAACATCCACAGATTTAAGGAAACCATAGCATGAAGCAGACCTTCATACAGTATCAGGGTTAGGAAGAAATAGCAGGGAAAGTACTGGTATGTGTTATAGTCAGATATGGATGAACCATTTGTGTATGTGTTAGTGGTGTGTGGTGTTTATTAAACACCAAGTTTATACATTTTATAAATATTGTTTTTTTTACATTGCTTCAAAAATATTGACGACAATAATACAGTAATAACAATGTTACCTGTATCTTTTATTTGTTATTACTAGCAGCTGTTAGGTTATTATTAAAGGTGCACTCGGTAATTTTTCCCTATTATAAATGTTTTACTGAAGAAATTAATTTGACACATGTATAAAATCATGGGCACTCACATGAGATGAGGACTGTAGTCATATCAGTAATCCTATAAAAGCTGTTTTATTCTACATGGGGCAGGGGTGCCCTCATGGGGGCTGCCATTTTAGAATCACATGACCAGCTGAATACTACTGGCATATTCTCAGTAACCGTCTTGTTGGACACTTGCTGATTGAGTGTTGGTTTTTAAGATTTTGAATGGTTTTGCTCCACCTATATTCTAGTAGTATATTTATAAATTAACAGGAAGATACACAAGAGCTAGTACAAGGGGTGATTGTAACTGCCATTGATAAAAAGTTTTTGGTCAATTATCCTTTGCTTTTAGAGGAACCCATGACTGAAATAGACTTCCAATAGAATTCATTTAGATTAAAATGTAGTTTTTTTTATTAATTGATATTAGTTTATATTAGTTTTATTTTTGATTGTGTATTCTCCCTCTATCTCTATCTCTCTTTCTTTTTCTTTCTTTTTAAAATCAACCTGCCCAGGCACTACAGATGAAAATTGGCCATCTTGGCTAAATCTGGCACATTTTACATTGATAATAACTACATTCAAAATACACTTTCACTCATGGATTAAATGAATAATGGCTGATTGTGAATAGTGAAAAAAAGGTCGACTGCAGGGGATCGTGCGGGAGAGAGAGATCGTTAATGGACATGTCCGTCATGTGTGTGTTTATGTTGTTTTTTAAGTTTATCATTAAACCATTATTTATATCGTCAAGCCGGTTCTCGCCTCCTCCTTTCCATTGATCCCTTTACATGCACCTTTAAAAGTCAAGTTTTTTCAGACCATCAGTCAGCAAATCGTGTGTAAACAGCACAGGTGTAATAATAAGTAGAAGTACTTTTAATTTCACAGAGCCAGAGACTGTTTAGCCTTAGATGGACCACTTGTATTGAAATTAATGGGAAAAATTGGAACACCAAATATAGCGGATGTAGAAACGGAAATACCGCCTTACAGATAAAAGAGCCAATCACCTTTTAGATACAGACATCACCTGCCAGTCAACTCAAGATCACACCTGCACATTAACTGGACCAGCCAGGAAAATAGCATTTTCTGGTGTGATCTGAGCTAAAGAAGCACAATTTATGATACCGTTGTTGTTAGATATTACTGCTGATTGCTATTTGATGACAATCTTGACCAACAGTTTTGGAGATTTTGGTCTTTCCCCATTCAAGTAGATAGGAGCTGTACTTTTATGCTGCTTCTATCCATAGAAAATAGCTGCCCGGGAGTATTACAAAGATGGCTGCCAATTAGATTGACTTGCCTTGAAAGGGACTTTGACTGAGCAGAGTGCTCAAAATCCAGCTAACTCACGGATCATCATTTCAAGTAGAGGTCGACTGATAGTGGATTTTGCCAATACCAATAGACTAAGGTGATGGGAAAGGCAGATCGATGATTAATCGTCCAATATTTTTTTCAAATCTATTTATAGACTACAAAAAAGTTTGTTTTTCCTTACAATGAAAGCCACAAAAAATGAGGCTACAAAATGAATAAAACCCCAAAAGCAGTTTATTGTGCAAAATGCATATTTGGTGTATAACACAGGACTTTTAACTATAAACAAGCCTGAAATACATAGGGGACTCTTATGTCCCCTGTCCTGTGACTACATCCCTGTTTTTCGCTGTCACCCCTTCACATTCACTGTACACTTTAGCTTGTATCCACTGATGTAGCTGTCGGTAATGGTAATATTTAGTAATATTTGTTTCGCTTTTTTCCCCCCTGTACTGTCAAATACAGTACTTTCTTTGAATTTTTCAGAGGCACTGCCTCCAATGCCTCCTTGGAGAAAACTGTGATGTGTGTCTAATCACATTAGAATGTGAATGTGTTAATTGATCAGCAACATTGACCATAGTCAATATATATATTTTTCATAGAAATCAAGGCTGTAAGTGAATGAAGTGGTGTTCAGTACCTGCGGAAGTCCAACAGGGGTCGCGTGGAGGAGGGAATGCCTTGTGTGGGCCAGCTCAGCAAGTGAAATTGGGTCAGAGTGCGGGTCTCTTGAGTCTGAACGTTCTTCAGGTAGAAACTACGAACCAAAAAGTCTTTGCACCAGATGTGTTCGGACACAAGATTCACCTGAGAAGTGTAGAAGAAGGTAAGGTAGAAAAGACAAAAAACTAAAAGCCACAAGGGACATTAGAGCAATGACTCAATTATGTTTTTCACCTCATAGATGTTGTACAGAGAAGATCCTTCATCGGGCCAGTAGCGTTCACACTGTTTCTCTCCGTCCTCCACTAGAGCTGTCATCATCACTATAACAGTACACCCATTCTCCCATACCATCTATCACACATCGAAACACGGTGGCAGAAAATGTTTTATTATTGATAACACTAGCACAATAAGGTTGCATATGTTAACATTAGTTAATGCAATAGTTAACATGAACTAACAATATTCTAATTATAAATTGACATTAAAACCAAGATTAATACATGTGTTAAGAACCTTATTGTAAAGCGTTATAGAATAATTTATCACTGAGATACAGAGTATACGATTTTTCTATTTATTATACATGTACATAAATTAGGTCTTAGGGTAGTTTCTGAAGTCAATCAGAATAAAACTAGATTCAAACATATTATTAGTTTAAATCTAGCTCTTAATATCTGCCCATTTCATCATCACCCTCAGCAGGTGCACCTTACCTGCCAGAAATCAGCAATAGTGTGTGCCAATGGTCCTTGAGTGGCAATATAAGCGGGTAAGCGTGGATCATGATCAATCTATGGGTAAAGACAACAGAATAAATAAAGAGCCTTTCCTGACATTATCACTTTTGTTCCATGTTTTGCTAGAAGCAATTCTTAATAGTAATTTACAATACATAATATTACTTATATAAATGTCTGAGTTCTGTATATATTACTGTGGCAGTTTCTTACTATAGTGCTTGCATTTATGTAGTCTTCTTTGGAGGGGTTGGTCTCTGCCTTTAGTTTCACTCGTGAATGGTCATCTAAAACATAGATTGTGATGTAAGCCCCCAACAATTGTTCAGAAATGGAGTTTCAGTATTATTAAGAATACTGAAATATTTTACAGATTATGGTTTGCTATTATTATCATTATTATTTGTTTATTTTTCAGTTGCATGATCTGGGGCATTTCTCACTGTCAAAATAGTCCTTTGCAAAAAGCACAGTATGTGGATTAGATCACAGTAATAAATATTCCTTTTAAAAAAAGTGGCACATTGCTCTTACAGGGCACAAAGTCAGCATAGCGGTTCTTCTCCAGGTTGCTTTCATTCTGGGCAATAGCGACGGAGCTCGGATCAGCCTGGTACGAGCACAGAGCCTCCCACTCTTTCTGCAAACGGTCCTTATTCTTCATATGGTCCTCCATATATGCCTAAACAACAGAAGTGAACTTTAAACATTCCGCTGGTCACCCATGACCGGTCTAATGCTTTTTTTATATAATTAACAATGGACTGGACATGGAAAAATGACTGTATACTAGACTAGAGTTAAAGAACAAATTTGAGGATCTGCGCTTATGCTGAGTCTGTAATACTTCTGTTTAATTTACTGCTGTGCATGTTTGAATATATGAAACAAAGCTGGTACTAAAAAGTGTTTAAAATGATAATTAGAGTATGGATAATGACGAATTTTAAAGACACAGACTCAGTAAATTTGGCTGAATTACATTTGTTGTGTCTGCTTTTGTGGGTGTGGGAGTGAGCCAGTGTGTACCAGTATCATGTGTCCAGTGGAGATGTCCATGTTGGACTGTGCGGGCTCTTCACTCCAGGATGGTGTGCTGCTGTGAGAGCTGGGGCTGTGCTGCGGTCCGTCGCTGAACTGAGACGACACGCTGCTGACTCGAGACGTGTCGGTCCCCCGCCGACCGCCTGGCTCCGGACGGGTGAACGAGGACTTGGCTGCCATGTGCTGGCGACACAGCTCCTGAGAGACCCAGAGGAACTTATCATTACTGACAGAGCATTCAATATTTCAAATTGATAATCTTCACTGTCTCATGTACTGTACATTTCCCAATATCACTAATACCAGCATGATCTCATTATTTACTCACCCTCATTATATCCCAGGTGTGTATGGCTTTCTTCCTTCATCAGAACACATTTGAAGAAAAATATCTTAGCTCAGTAGGTCCTTAAAATGCAAGTGGATGGATATTTCTCTTTTGAAGCTCCAAAAATCACAGTCAGCATAAACGTCATCCATATGACACGTGTTTAACGAATGTCTTCTAAAGTGGCATGATTGCTTTTGGTGCAAAAATATAAATATTTAAGTACTTTTTTAAACTCTAAATCATGCTTCGGGTCAGCAGTGGTACGTGCGTGAGACGCATTGGCATTTGGAACTGAGGCACGTGAATCACAGCCGGAAGAGCAGCACTCTTCACAAATGTGTAGGAGGAACACTACAGAAGCTTGGTTGGTTTTAGTTTATATCTGTATTTAAATGTTTTTTAATCACAATGGTGTAGTTGTGTACTCATCCTGGATGTCTCAACCTAGTGGAGAATGTGAGATTATGTCTGTATCATGGCAACGTGAAGATGTCACAAGAGAGACTGCTTGAATTCCACCCTCTCAGAAGTGTTGGATTATAGTTAAAAAGTACTTAAATATTTATCTTTTTTGTACCAAAAGTGATCATGTCACCTTAGAAGACATTCATTAATCAGCTGGTGTCATATGGATCACGTTTATGCTGACTATCTGTGAAATCTCCATCCACCTGCATTTTAAGGACCTACTGAACTATTTGAAGATATTTTCTTGAAGATACTGAAGATATTTTCTATTCACCTGGCATATCATGAGGGTGAGTAAATAATAAGAGAATTAACATTTTTGGGTGAACTATCCCTTTAAGTGCTTGTTGTGTTCATCTGAAAATCTCAATTGCTACTCTCAAGCTGAGAACTTAAACTTCTTGATATATTGGTTAAAAATATTTATTAAAATTAATTATGTTTTATTTATTTTATATAATTCATTAGATTCTAATTAAGGTATTTCAGACTGCAGGCCTACAAAGGATTCCAAGTCCTTCATACAGGAAAGGTGGTAATATTTTTGTCATTATGGCATATTTCTGTTTTTATGTACATTTGTCATCATTTTTGCCTACAAAATGTGGATCTGTGTGTCTATGTGTACCTGGTAGTCAAAGTGGGTTTCCACGCCAGCTTCTGGTCCCAGACCCAATTTGCCTGCGGCTATCTGACGGGTGTGGTGGCGAAGACAGGCAATTCCCAAGGCAACCAACAACACCATGCCCACACATGCCATGGCAACCATTGTCAGAACGACCCCATGTGAGCCCTCCCCTACCCGTGTGGCCTGAGGCAAACCACGCCCTTCGCTCCTCTATGGTGAAGGGAGAAAAAGATAAAGAAATAAATAGTGTAAATGTCAGACAGCACAATGTAAATGAGAGACCATTTAAGCAACGCTAGGAAAAATCTAAATGTTAGAAAATTATAAATAAGAACATTTAATATATTTCAAATAATTAATATATTATTTAAATCAATCTGTACAAGTCAATATAATATTATTGCACAGTCGAAAGAGTTTAATGCTCGTAAAATGAGAGAGCATGGAAGGTGCAGTGTTTGTGTGGTCTCTATGGCACAAGTGTCTTTCTTACTCTCTCATCCTCTCTTTTGTCTCGACTCTGTGTAAACAAGTTGGATGTCACCGCCATCATCAACTAATTACCCTGGCAACCCGTACACAATCTCATACACTCACGCACAGCCACGTGCCAGCCCTTCGCAACTCCCTGAAATAATTAGAGGAAGTCACTGGCCCGCCCGCCCCTCTGAATAATTACTAGCAAGTAAACAACTAAGGAAATGCTCAATGGGCAAGGGGATCTCTTGCACATTCTCATTTATCTTTAGTCAATCTATGAATTTCTCTCTCTTATTTTACAGTGTGTACTTTAGAATAAGACATCAAGAGAACAAGATAAGAGAATGAAAGCAGTGATTGGCAATGATTGTTGATGTCATGCAACCGCTTTTTCAACCCTCTGCCCCTGTGTCTCCAACCCCTGCCTGTTGGCGTTGCCATGGTGTCTGGGAGCCTTAGCAGGGGAGAACAGGCTATAGCGCTACCATGGCAACAACAGAACGCTCAATGAAATCCATGGTCATCACAGAGAGGAAAGGAAATGAGAAGAGAAGAGAGGCCAGGGCAGGAGAGCAGAGGAGAGGACAGGACAGGAGAGGATAAGAGGAGAGGCGAGGACAGGACAGGAGAGGAGAGCAGAGGAGAGGAGAGGAGAGGAGGAGATAAGAGGACAGGACAGGAGAGGTGTGAAGAGAAGAGGACAGGACAGAAGAGGAGAGGGCAGGAAAGGAGTGGACAGGACAGAAGAGGAGAGGAGAGATGCCATCGTCAGTATGCTTAACTCATTAAATTGAATAATATGTGGTGTAAAACTACATGGAAATACTTTGAATTTGATTACATTTATAGAAATGAAAGGATCGCTGTACCAAAATAAACCTCCACTTCAAGTAATAATATGCATATTTTATGTCATTAATAATTAAACACTGAAATATCATCCAAAGCATTTTTTTAATAAGGCGTATAATTCTCAATATAAAAGGAGAAAACCCAAGCATGAACATTTAACAATTTATAGAAGATTCTTAAAAATGTTGTTAAAAGTGGTAACCTGCAATAGTTACTGTAAAGGAATATTCCGGGTTCAATACAAGTTCAGCTCAATCAACAGCATTTGTGGAATAATTTTGATTTGCAAAAAAATACATTTTGACTAGTTCCTCCTTTTCTTTCATTAAAGCAAAATATCGAGGTTACAGTGAGGCACTTCCAATGGAAGTGAATGAGGGCCAATTTTTTTATGTTAAAGTTTGCACCTTTTCAGAATTAAGCCACAAGACATAAACAATTTTAGTGTGATAAAATCACTAACTAACCTTTTCTGTATAAAGTTATAGCCAATATTACAACTTAATTGCCATCACGATGTAATATCAACAAACCCTTTATAGCTCAAATAATACATGCGTTTTATCAGAAGAATTAATGTGCTTTTATAAAATTATAAGCTTAAAATCTCTGCCTTTAAACCCTCCAAACATTGGTCCCATTCACTTCCTTTGTAAGTGCCTCACTGAAACATTGTTTGTTGCTTTTTTTAAAGACAAGGAGGGATGAGTTCAAATACATTTTTGAGGTAATCAACATTATGCCAACATTATTAACTTGTATTGAATCTGGAATATTCATGTAAGAATCTCTTTCTACACCCATAAATAAAAAGATTTGTTCAGATTAAATAACATTTTTGACTTCAATAAAACCAGTTAATTTAGATGTTACCACATGAAGAAAATTATTTAGGTTACCCGACAAAACATTTTTTACAGTGGAATAAACTGAAAATGTACTTATACTGACTACAATCTTTTTTAGAGATTTTATGTATGATGGAGCTACATATAACTGACTATTTAAAGACTACTATCTTTATGTGGATCAAATCAATAAAAAATAAAAAAGCAGGATGAAGTTTTAACAACCTATTCTTACAATGGATGTAATTTTCACTCAAGCACCCACTGGTTCTAGTGTGCTGTTAGTGGAATAGATCTTCAGGTTGACACCTCACCACCATCTGAACAGGCTATGCAGCACACAGCTAGCCGAGCTAGGAAGAGTGAGTGAATGAGCACTTAAGTCTGACCACAAAGAGGTCAAGACGCTTTCTCTACTTTTCTATCCTTTCTCAAAATTCGTTCCCCATCTCTTTATGCCCTCCTCACACCCACTCTCCCTTCATTCCTCACATGTTTCATTCTGTCCCTCTTGTTCCCACTCAAATTCAGCCTTTTCTTCTAAAAAGCTGGATGAATGTTCCGGAGAGAAGATTGGAAGGAGGGAGGGGGCGGTGTTGAGGCAAGGGTGAGCGGCTGGACAGAAGGACAATGGGGGAGGAGATAAGGGGTGTGGGGCGCCTCACCTGCTACTCTGGAGAGGCCCCAAAAGGAAGAGTGACAGGCTTTTAGAATGGAGCACAGGAGCAAGCAGGAAAAATGAGCTGGTTTAGGACAAGAGGACAAGAGGACAAAAGCCCCCCAAGGTCTGAGAGGGGCAGGCAGAGAAATGAGGAGGCTGAGAGAGGAGAGAAAGCACGAGAGGAGGCAACCGATCAGAGGGTTGGAAGGAAAGAAAGCATGGTAACAGGGAACGAGATTGTAAAACTCTGCGTAGGAGGGGTAAAAGGGTTCCAGAGGGGGTGATGCATGTGGATATATATGAGAAAAACCTCAGAATAGAGGGCATGTAATTACATGGTCTATTTCCGCAAAATAAAAAGCATTACATAGCGCAATGCTCTTTATTAAACACATACCTACAAATACAAACGTGCTTTAGAATCACAATAAGCTGTTGGATGTGGAAGCATAATTCAAACATCTGCTCCTCAAGAAGCCGGAAAATAGCATTCAGGATCCCAGGACCCCTCCGTCATTCCCCATGACCCCTCTGACCTTTACTGAGCCCTTTGAACTCAACCAAAAAAGAGAAGATGCATACTCACGCAAACACACATGCATGGTTGTATGTGTGGCTGTTTGTTTTGGACAATCTCAGGGGCAAAGATCACCATGAGTTTCACACTCTAAATCACAATAGCAATTCAGGCAAGGCCGAGATGTCAGGGTCAAAAATGAAGCGCCGGCCATCTCTGAGGCTCTCGTGATCTAAGATTTCATCAGCCTGTCTGTCACATTATGTGTCTTCTGGTCCATTCACTTACTGTGAATTGATTTCACAATTCAGCAAGACTCAGCTGTTATCTGATAAAACCATTCAGACTATGACTCGTCAGGATTCTCATCACCGCTGTAGTGTCTCTGCCTTTATAATACACAGCGGAGGGTGTGCAGTAAATTTCAACCTTTAGAGAGCTGTTTATAAAGAATTTCTCTCTCTCTCCCTCTCTCTCTTGCACCTTTCATTGAACTACCATACACACCATGTACATTTAGCCAATGCTTTAATCCATAGTGAATTAAAACAATTACGTACATAGGAGGAACAGTTGTTTTTGTTTAATAAATAACCAATATTAACAGAGAAAATGGCATAAACAATGCTAAAATTATTTTAAACTATCTAAATGGAAATTAGAATCTATTGAAACGATCATTCAAATTTTCTACTCTAATGTAAAAATGTCCAGTCGATTCTAGTCACTGAGTGGGTGATTTCAGCAGCGCTGGCAGTAGGAGATAAAATGTACAATAATCCCTTTTTGAACATGTAACCAGTATAAATAGTGTGAACTTAAGAGTACCTGCAAAGGCTACAAACGAATTACATCATCTCACTCATCCAGTCTGCTCTGCCTTGTTACCACAGCAACCAGTCCACCTGACATCACTAGTCAAGATAGCACACAACTCTTAAAAAAATGTTTCATCAAACACATGTATACACACACATACACATAAAAGAGTACTGTGTGTCTGCCAAGCTGCTTAATACTGTAGAAGTGAACTGTGGTCAGATGCATGTGGTTAATAGTTATTTTAGCTCTCATTATAATATCTGCTCATATTACTTCTCCAAATATTGCTGGCAAACGAAACACTTTTACTGCAGTGATAACCTATATTTAAGATCTCTTGTTTTGGTAAAATACTTAATTAATATTTCAAATGTGTATTAAAATGCTTATAAATGTAAACTATTACATTTATACTCATCACAATTCACTTTGACCCCTATAAACTCAAGAGAGAGCGAGAGAGAGGGAGAGAGAGAGAGAGAGAGGGAGAGAGAGAGAGAGAGAGAGAGAGAGAGAAATATTTTTCATAAGTTAATAAAGATCTTGGAGAACTTTATGTTTTAGAAGTTACTAGGATTTTTTTAAATAAAAATAATAAATACAGACCTGAAAAAACCTACACATTCTACTAAATATTGATTAAATCCATAAAATCTTACACTTAAAAATACACAGTATTTTCATGACTAAGTGTCCCATAATTTAACTCATATAACAATTAAGTTTATTAGTGTTTTCAATTATTAGAGTTTTCTTGTCACCAATGATTTTGATCAGATGGCTTTTATTTGCATTTTATATTTTAACTGTGCTTATAACAAAGCAAAACCGTTTGTGTTTATAAAAGAGTTGACTAAATTGACAAACCAAGATGCACGATGAATTGCATCAATATATCGATGGAATAATAACCGCCAATACCGCATTTTCACATCTCAGAACGCATTTGAATGGCGTGTTACATGACTTTTAGACAGGAATGATTGGTCACATAAAAGTGTCAAACAGACGTAAGCTAAAAACAATAACTGCAGAACACACCTGCATTAATTCGTCATCTCAGCATTTATGTAGTCCTTTAAGGCCTACAGCGTCAGTTATGAAGCGTTAAGAGCAGAACTCACCCGCACACATCTCTCGTGTTTCCCGCGCGCTCCGAACGCATGTCTCACTACTTAAGACGCGCAGCGGAAAATGCGAGCAGCACCGTCTCACATTTCCAAGCCTCCGCCAAATTAACGCGTCCCGGTCGGACAACTTGCTGAAGCTATGCATCAAACAAACGCCTCAAAGTAGCAACGGAGGGAAGGAGAGCCATACGAGTGGAGACGGAGCGCAAAGGCAAATGAGTGAAAATAAACGGCGAGGACTAGAAAAGGGAGGGGGAGAGAGAAAGTGCCTCCCTGTGTCCGAATCGTACGAAGTACCTCGCTGCCTCTCAGCCCCATTCAACCATCGCCGCCACTTGTCACATCAAACGGCGTTGCCGTAGCGACAGCTCCACATGTTGCTGATGGTGAAACGGTGCAGGGAGGGGGGTGGCATTGATGCCCTGGATAGGCTGTCCGTGAAAGAATGAGAGGAGGGAAAAAACAGGGCAAAAGAAAAAAAAAAAAAAAAAAGAGTGCTGGAGGGGGAACAACGACTAAAGTGCCATGGGCCCAAAAAAGGTTGTGTAAGTAATATGGTTTGGCAAGGACACAAACACTCCTTCACATCTGGAATAATCATACCACTGAAGTTATACAAGACTTCAGAGGCTGGGGAAAATATGGGAAATGCCCCCTATGATTTATAGAATAACAAGTGTTTAGTTTGATATGAGAAATAAATAGGCTGATTTAGTGATTTAAGTGGAATGTTTTGGGTAATAAATTGATCATTTATGCTAAAAAGACAAATAATCAACAACATTTTCTGGATATGTTGTCCAATAAGCATAAATGTCATCAATATGATAAAAAAAAAGTGCACTACTTTGCTTGTGACACCTGTGGCTGTTAAGTGAACTGCAGCCAAATACCTGTTGCTCGTGCATGCGCACACAGTCCATAAGGACGAAAGCGAGCGAGCATCGGCCAAAACAATGACGTAACATACAAAGAGATTAAATGTGATTCACTGACATCATGCTGAAAGATGAGGTAGCATAATTAAAATTACACAGTTATGATTGTTTTACTACAAACTTTGAGACTGTATATTATATTTGACTCTCCAGTGCTGGAACAGGGCCGAAACAAAGTGTGGATATAGGTCTGACTATGCGAGACTTTAGTTTGAAGAAATGGAAGTGCAGCGTAGTTCTAGCTGGAAGACTAGCAGTTGTACATCATCACATCATTAGCTGGGTAATTCCCAGCCAATCACATGTAAGCCGTTGCTTTATAAGTCTGCTCACAATCTACCACATTGCTGTTTCAGTGTGCTAACACGGCAACCTCCACCACCCCACCACCACCAGTTGAGCCCCGTCCCGCACAGGGGTAGGCTCCTCGCCCCTGCCTCCTATCTCTGGCAGGATATGACGGTTCCGAGTACAACTTCTTCGGACTGCCAGACGGGGCCTACGCCAAAGTGAGACATTACTTTTCTGTTTTATATTCATCAAATAAATGTCATCTTAAATTTCACTCGAGTCTGCAAGTCTTCCTGATAGAAATCACTTTTCTCTGCATGATACATTCACTGCATTTATACGAAAGCCTATGTCGGCGTTAGCTAGCTAGTCAGCTTTATCAATAGCTGCTAGCTAATTTTGGTGGATGATAACAAGAGCTGTTAATATAATAGACTGTACATTATAAATTAATTGATACAATTCATTATTGACGTGATTCCATCACAAATGTAATTTTGATATATCGATGTGGTATTGTTTTATAATAATAGATTGTATATATTTTCTGTATAACCAAGTTACATTACAATAATGAATGGAGATTTTTGCATTATCTTGAACATTGTCAAGCATTCATTTCATGCGTTATTGTTGTTTACCTTTCTGAATAATTACAGATTAACATTGACATTAACCTCACTTTTAGTATAAAGAGAAGATCGTTGAAATGAAAGTTACGAAGCAAGGAAGCTTCCAATTCGTTAGCGTTAGCAGGCAAGATCAAGCTTGCTGAGATTACACAAATCAATCCTTATGGCACTATAATTCACATGCTTTGCAGTTATGTAAGTTTACCTGTCCAATAAGATGAACGGCAATTCAGGGTCAGTTTTGATCCCCAAAACCGAACAAATGTCCCTCCAGGAATCAAATGCCCTGCCGATGTTCACTCTAGTTTTCGCTCGACCACAATCATGTTCCCGCTTAGCCAGATTGGATTCAGTAGATAAATGTATTTTTTGTGTGTGTGTTTGCTTTTGGCTTACTCTGAGTTTGTGTAGGAGTCGGTGTTGTGCTGGGAGCCGGCCGTTTGCTGGATTCCATCTCTAAGATAACGTTATTTAGTGTTGCAGTTTGTCGTCGCTGTTGTATAGCGGAAGAGAAGCTACTGTCTGATGCAAGGCTCTCGGGAGCATGCATAAATGTCACATCCTTTGGATATTCCCGGCAAAAGTGACCCGCTCCCTTCGCATGAAAATCAGTCTACAGTCTTTAATAGGCAACCTAGGAAGTCCAGGAAGGACTAATTTTTTAAGTTGCGTTACAAGGCGTTCACACATTGGCAAAAAAAAAGTTTAATATTACGTGAAAAATTTTAAATATTGCCCATTTAAATTAATGAAAAGGATCTCATCATTTACTCACCCCCATGCCATCCCAGATGTGTTCGACTTTCTTTCTTCTGCAGAACACAAACAAATATTTTTAGAAAAATATCTCAGCTCTGTAGGTCCATACAATGCAAGTGAATTGTGGACAGAAATTTGAAGCTCTTAAAAGCATATAAAGGCAGCATAAAAGTAATCCATACGACTCCAGTGGTTAAATCTGTCTTCAGAAGCGATATGATAGGTTCAATATTAAACTTAACTATAATATTTAACCTTTTTAACTATTAATTATCCTCCCTGCCCAGTAGTTGGCAAAATACATGAACAATGTGTCAAAAAGGTTTATAGTAATACAGGTCTTAAATATTGATCTGTTTCTCACCCACACATATCATATTGCTTCTGAAGACATGGATTTAACCCCTGGAGTTGTATGGATAACTTTTATGCTGCCTTTTATATTTTTTGGAGCTTCAAAGGTCTGATCACCATTCACTTGCATTTAATGGGGCAACAGAGTTGAAATATTCTTCTAAAAACCTTCATTTGTGTTCCGTAGAAGAAAGAAAGTCACACATCTGACATGGCATGAGGGTGAGTACCGTAAATAATGAGAACATTTACATTTTTGTGTGAACACTCTTAACAGTAATTCATTAACGAAGAGAAGTAAAGAAAGAGACTGACAGAGAGAAAAACATAAGAAAGAGCAGCCTATGCAGAAAAGCATTTATCCCTAATAAAAAGGCGGACAAAAACCGTCAGGTGCAAACAGGTCTCATTACTCAGGCAGAGAGAGAAATTAAAAGATAAAGGAGAGAGAGTATACGCACACACACTCTTACACACACGTGCACTCACTCGCTCATACAACTTGCACTTCAGTGCAAAGAAAGAGTCACGGCCTACAATAGAACAAGAAAGAATAAATAAAAATATGAGCTGCCGGATGCAACAAAAGACATTATTCTGCATTCAAGTGCCTGCAACAGCTGTACAAAGTGAAAGGAGAGCAAGCGAGGGAGAGAGGCGAATGCCTCAATGTGCACAGAGCACAAAAGCCACCCAAGAAAGTGGGGGAGCGAGGGAGAAAGGGATGGGGAGGGGTCAAAGACAGAGGTAACAAAAAGAGAAGGGGCAAAAGAATGGCAGAGGGGAGAATGGCATGGGACAAGAAGAAAAAGAATGAGTCAGGGAGAGAAATGAGGCACAGCAGGAAAAAACACAGGAGGATTTGAGATGGGGGAACAGTACAGTGGGGACAGTTAGAGATGAACGGTGAAGATTAAAAAAAAAACATTTCATTTGAAATGCCCTCCTTGTTCAGTTCAGTATTAAACGGCAAAGTGATTCATGAGAATTGGGAATTAATACATTTCAGTATGTGATCTGTACATAATAGATGGACAAACTGTAGAATCTATGAATTTCAATGACAATGTTCCCCGTTTGCTTGGAAAGGGCTGTTAGGTAGAGAATAATGACCTGTGTGGCCAATTCAGTTGCTGACTGACAAGGAGAGAGTGGATCATTTTATCAACCAATAAACATAATCACTCATCTATAAACCTGCTGATCAGGGAGAATGTGTGGCTTTTGCGGTTTGTGGTTGGATGACACAAAAAATGAGAGAGAGAGAGAGAGAGAGAGAGATGCTTACCTCTCCCACTCCAGTCTGGATGATTTTCAAACCTGTCTCACCCTCGAGGAAATTCTTCTCAGCTACTGCAATGTAAAGGCAACGATGTTTGCATATGTGCTGTTCTATGAATACATTAATTACTATGAGTAGCTGCTTAATTACTTCAGAAGAAATATGAGAACAAAAAAACCCCCACCTTTTTCCTCATCAAATTCCCCTTCTCCCTCTCCTTATCTTGCTGGCTGTAAAATTAACTGTCCAAACGAGAGTGCTTTTCACTTACCAGCTTTATTGGCCACATCCTCAGCACTGAGATTCAGAGAGTTCTGTCTGATCTTGAACGTTAGGGCAGGACCCACCACGCTGCAGACATGAGAAGAGACAAATGGCCGATAGATCTAGTTTCTTTTTTCTCACTCTTTATTCAATGCAAACACACACACGGACACTAGAAATGTCCTCATAAATCACATTTATAGCATAATAACCTTGTAATTACCAGTTTGTAACTTACAAAATTGTCCTCGTAAATCACAAAAACACGCACACACACACACACACACACACACACACACACACACACACTCTGTACCTAATGTTGATAAAACTGCTTGTGGAGAGATGAATTCTCTCTGCCAGGGTCTCTAAGAGTTTCACTCCATCATATAGACTTAAAGGACTGGCGGGAAAACACAAGACATCACACTCATTTTAATCAGAGAATTTAGATACACAAATAAATAAATAAATAATTCAGGAAACATTCAGCCATATTAACAGAAACACATCTCAAAGAATCATCACACACTAGACTACATTTTTCAAACGTCTCAAAGAGGAAAAGCTGACCTAGAATCATTTTTGATTTTCAAATCCTCTGAAAACCTATAATATAAAAAGGGGGATTTTCAGGAAGTATAATTGGATCAACTATTCTTTCAATTCTATTTTTAATAAAAAGATTAAAGTACTATATTGATTATATGTGATGTGATCAATTAAATTAATCCCCTATAAACCTTTTTAAAACGCATGTTTATTACAGGGTTCCCACACCTCTTCGGCAATGAATTTCCATGATTTTTCCAGTTGTCCATTCCAGACTGCACTCACAAAAAGCAATGTGTAACTAATTAAATATTTCAAAGCTAAGAATAACTTGAATATATATATATATATATATATATATATTTCCATGACTTTTCCAGGCTTGGAAATCACAATTTTAAAATTCCCTTACATTTCCTGTGTTTCTGTGACTATGATAACACTATTACTATAATAACATTGTATAATCACGTTATACACTTACAGAGCACTTTTCAAGTACACCTACTTATTCATGCAATTATGTATTGATCATGCAGCAGCAGTGTAATTCATAAAATCATGCAGATAGGAGTCAGGAGCTTCAGTAATGTTCACATCAACCATCAGAATGGGGAAAAATGTGATCTCATTGATTTGGAGCATGGCATGATTGTTGGTGCCAGATGGGCTGGTTTGAGTATTTCTCTAACTGCTGATCTCCTGGGATTTTCACGCACAACAGTCTCTTGAATTTACTCAGAATGGTGCAATAAATTTGGATAACCACACTGTATAAATGTAGTGAGCAAAATAGTATCTCAGAATGCAGAACTTGTCGAATCTTGAGGCGGATAGTCTGCAATAGTAGAGTGTTCCTAATAAAGTGCTTGGTGAGTGAATAGTTACTATGCTATTCAAATGTTCATTATTCTGATTCAACACAATCGTTACTTTTTAGCAGGAAAGAAAAACAATGTTTGACCAGAACGCTGTGTATCTGTAAAGGCTGCACACTCTAATAATGAGAAGTTATTCAGGGCAAAGGGTGCATGTCAACAGATACACGCCTTTTTTCACCGAGGCTGAGCATGGATTAATGTTTCTGAAAATGATCAGGGTGGATTTCATGAACGCCACCCCAAAGTTAACTGTACAGCATTAAAACTACGTTTTCAGAGGTTGACTTATGAAAGCCTGGTGTCACTGAAAATCAAATCACAACTCCTACCTCTGATTAGTGACAATGTAGCCATACTCTTCTCTGGTATTTGTCCCATCCTTAGCGACTGTCAGGACATTGGCTGTTTTTTCTTTCAAATCCAGGTCTTTTGCTGACAGGGTGGGCCTAATAGTGCTCTCGCTGTCTTTCTTAGGCACAGTTGCAGGGGCTGGTGTGGATGGGGGCTTAGTAGGGGACAGCTTGTATGTTGGGGTCGAGGGCAAATCTGCGACAGGTGAGAGGGGTTTGGCTCCTTTTTGTGTCACTTTATCACTGCCTTCTACCATTGTCTGTCAAGGAAACACAAACTAATATTGGCAATGGTAAAGCACTAGAAATAACATGCACTTATCAGATAAATTAATAAATTCCATATTTAAGGTTTTTAAATGGGAATTATGTAACAGAAATTTCTGCATACATTTTAACCAGATCCTGAAACTGAAATGTACAGCACACTTATTACTTCATTGCTATTTTAGAGCTGTTTGATACATGCCAGTGTTGTTTACATAATTAAATGACTATATTTAACTATGCACTAAAACCAATCCTGGTGGAAATGTTAATTGTTTTTTGTTTTTTTTTGCAATTAGATGAATAATAACATGGCAAAGAGAGCCTACCTCTTTTACTGTGACCGTCCCTGGGGATTGATCTGAGGAAGACAAAAAAGAAAAAGAAAGCATCACATAGTGCTTTTTGTACCTAAACTTATTATTTTCTTTTAGAAACAATACATAAATAAAAAATTAGGTCTGCATGCCTAAAGGAGTAGTTCAACCCAAAATTTTAATTCTCTCATCATCTACTCACTCTCATGCCATCCCAGATGTGTGTGACTTTCTCACTTCTGCTGAACACAAACAAAGATTTTTAGAAGAATGTGTCAGCTCTTTAGATCTTCATAATACAAGTGAATGGTAAAAAAATCTTTGAAGCCCCAAAAAGGATATAAAGTAATCCATATGAGTCCATTGGTTAAATCTATATCTTAATAAGTGATATGATAGGTGCAGGCGAGAAACAGATACATATTTAATTATTTTTTTTACTATTAATTCTCCTTCCTGCCCAGTAGGTGTCTAGATGCACAAATAATATGAATCCCAATTACCAAAAGAAGAATGTGAAAGTGTAGATTGATACTACAAAAGGACTTAAATATTGATTTCTCACCCACACCTATCATATCGCTTCTGAAGATATGGATTTAACCACAGGAGTCGTATGTATTACTTTTGTGCTTCTTTGATGTGCTTTTTGGAGCTTAAAATGTTTGGTCACCATTCACTTGCATTGTAAGTGAATACAGAGCAGAAATATTCTTCTAAAAATATTTGTATATCTTCAGCAGAAGAAAGAAAGTCGTAGACATCTGGGATGGCATGAGGGTGAGTAAATAATGAGAGAATTTTCATTTTTGGGTGAACTATAACTTTAAGACAAGGTGCATTGTCTACTTCATTCATACAGGGTGGCAGTGCATACAGAATGTCTCAATGCTTATGCCTGCATGTGTTTCAGGGTCATCCTTTACCTGTGTTCTCCATGTTTTGTAACAGTTGTAACAGTAGAGTGAGTCTTTTTATCTGCTGAGGGTTCAGGTCTTGTGGGTTTATCCCAAAACCTTCTAACAGAGTGGCCAGCTGTGCCAGTGTGTCCTCTGTAACACACATACAACTTACTACTGCACAATAAAAAGATCAGCACACATTCTCACTAACTAACTGAAAATCAGACGACATAGGGAAAAAAATTATTTACTGATATGAAATTCTACCCTCAAGTTCTGTGTAGATGCAACTGCTTCTGTAGCTCAACTGGTAGATAACAATACCAAAATCATGGGTTAAATTCCCAGATAGTATCAAATACCAAATAAATGCACAGCTTGAATGTGCTGTAGGTTTCTTTAAATATAAGGGTCTTACAAAGGTAAATGTCTTGTTGGAATGTGTTCTTTGTGCAAGAGACAACAAATAGCCCTGCAATTAGATTTTATCCCAGTACAAAACTAAAGCAAAAGAAATGCACATACAGACTTCAATAGTTCTTAAGGGGTACTACAATTGAAACTTCCAAAAAAGGCCAGATGCCATTGAAATTCACCATCAAGTTCAGCAAAAGAGCTGTAGTCCTGAGGGACTTTCTTGTTGGTGTGCTGGGGTGTGCCTGGTTGCCCCTTTAGAGTGTATTCCTCTCCGTAGTCCAATGGGAAGTCGAGATCTTCATAGTATGGGGCAGCAGTGAGGGCTGCTGCCCCCCTGTGGCGAAAAGAGGGCTGTGCAGAGGAGAGGTAGCGAGACACAGCATCTTCCAGGAGCTGACGGTCTCTGTCTCTCTGCTGGGATCCAGTTCGAGAGGAGGGTTGCTGGTATCCCACACTGGTGTGAGGATGGAGAGAATGGGTCATGTCTTCCTGTTAGGGAACAATGATGACAATGAGTGAAAACAACGGACTCATTTATATTTAAAATACCTGCATTTCATTACATCTGTAATTACACTATTAACCTTTCCCCTAAATCTAAACCTAACCTAACCCAATCCTTACCCTAACCCCTAAACCTACCCATTCCTCAACCTCAAAAACAGCAAATGTGAATCTTGTTAGAATTTTGCAGAACATTATGTAGTTACACAATAAATATATTTTATTGCATGTATTTTAATGTTAGTAATGTACATAGAAGTTAAAGACACCTAATATAAATTGGGACCACTCTTTCTCAGTAAATGTATGTTTTTGTTTCATGGTAATGATTAAAAAAACACATGCACATACATTCTTTAATCTACAGCCTTTTTACCTGTAGGTATGAGAATGGTTCCATAGGTAGGGCCTGCATCCGGAGTGAGGAGGACTGGCGGGGGTCTAAGATCATGTAATCCATATAGCTCTGTACTGGTCCAGGCTCAGAGTTAGAGCTGGAATAGATCTTCTTAGCTGCATGCTGTGAAGGCCTAAAAAAATACAATCAATACTAAATCGTCTACTAGCTTCTCATTTCATTGAAATCGAATGTCTGTGGTCTGAAAAGAGCCCTGAAATCAAGTTTCAAGGCCTCGATAGCATACACTTGAACGTAAAGCATTCATTGAAAATGATATGGGTGCAGTTTTATAATTTGGAACATTTTGATTCCAATGCTCCTTCGACACCTCAGATACTCACAGTGCATTCTGGGTCTTTTGGGTGCGTGCGCGAGGAATACGGCTCAGTTCCTTAGCAATGATGTGCTGGGTGATGTCATCCTGCCAGGAGAATCCTGTTCACATTCACACAAAAGCACAAAAACTTTGTGAATAGACCCTTTTGTAAAATTCAGGATTCAGAACATCAATGAAGTGTCATATATTTGTGGCAGTTTCTGTAATATTTTGTTGTCAGTACCATGCTCCACCATCAACTAAACAAATATCCTGATCTCTCAGACACATTAATGTCAGCATTGTCATGCTGTCTTCTTTCCATTATTACATTTTACTGTATCTTATTTTTCTCAATTTAAACTTGCTTAATTAAGTTTTAAAATATTTGGCAGTAGTGAATGTTTACAGTATCAATGAATCAATGAGTTAAACGAAGACTGGTAACAAACACTCTTAATCGGCCACCAGCTATTTACTCTCTTTAATCAAGGTTTACACAGAATTTCAAGCGTGAGGGTAGCCAAAATTTCATTTTGAGATAGTTAATAGTAAGAAAACACTAGTTTTTTTAATTATATCTTATAACGATTACACGATTAAATTAATTATATGTGAAAACAGCAAAAATAATATTAGCAACAGTGTGTATGTGTGTGATTATGTGTGTGTATGTGCCTATGTGTGTTTGTGTGTGTGTGTGTGTACATATGTGTGTGCTTATGTGTATGTGTTTGTGTGTGTTCGCGATTATGTGTGTGTGTGTTTGTGTGTACAGGTTTAAGTGGTTTACGAGGAATTTTTTTTAGGTTACAAGCTGGTAATTACAAGGGTATTATACTATAAATGTGGTTTATGAGGACATTTCTAGTGCCCCCATAATTCAAATCGCTTAAAAAACATCCTATACCATTTTTCTTTTTTATGTAAAAATGCAGAACATTTTTTGTGAGGTTTAGGTGTAAGGTTAGGGGATAGAATCTATAGTTTGTACAGTATCAAAGAGGACTCTCCATAGGACTGTCCTCATAAGGATAGCGCATGTGTGTATCTGTGTGTGTTTGTGTGTAGGTGTGTGTGTGTGTGTGTGTGTGCTTACTTAGCTATATTTTAGGGACAAATTTGTACCCAAAATTGAGCTAAATCAGACAAAACCTCCCTTTGGGGACATTTTTACATCCTCATTTTACATCCTAATAATGCATAACGTTTTCTGTTAGGGTTAGGTTTATGGGTAAATATGAATAGATAGTTAGGTAAAGATAGTTAGCTTTATATGAAAACAATAGTAGTCTATGGTATGTCCCCATTTAGATTGCCGAGCAAATATGTACACGTGTGTGAGTGTCCATGTACTGTATGTTACCCTGAATCATCAACTGTTTGAGCACTTCCTGTAGTCTTTGAAGTACAGGAACAGAGACCTGGTACTGAACCTGTTCCTGCCTAGATCTCCGACACTGTCCGAAAAGGCGATCTGTAATAAAAGCAAACACACACCGTTTAGATTTGACAAGTATCAAACAACAGAGAACAGCTCGAAAATATATCTCTTTATAAAAACTATTTTTGTATACTGTGTATATACTGTATAGATAGATAGATGGATGGACGGACGGACAGAGAGACAGACAGACAGACAGACAGACAGACAGACAGACAGACAGACAGACAGACAGACAGACAGACAGACAGACAGACAGATAGATAGATAGATAGATAGATAGATAGATAGATAGATAGATAGATAGATAGATAGATAGATAGATAGATAGATAGATACACACTGGAATATATATCATTCTCTGAAGAGCCTGTGAAATAAATAGTGTAAAAAATGTTCTGATGAATGTCAAAAATGTAAAAAACAATAAAAAAAAATCTAAAACACTTGTGTGAAAATTTGGCATTAATAAAAAAGTTAGCCAGTTTCTTGACTAACAAACACTCAATAACATATTAAATCCCCCCAACACCGAACACTCTCATGCACTCACTTCCCACACATATACCATTGACTCATCTCTGACTAAACCTCCAGTTGTGTCATTTAAAAAAAGACTTGAAGGGCTGAGTTGAACCCCTATCGCAAATGAGCTCCAAACATGAACGCAGCCATTTTCTACATCTCAGAGATGGCCTGTCCATGAATATGACTCACGGCTATTTATAGCACAAATGGAGGTGTAAGAGCACTATGGGGGAGACACTGTAGATCAGTTGCCCTGGGGCATGGAAATACATAGTTGAGTATTTCATCATAATAGAAGTGACCCATGAGAACTTATGTCGCACCACTGCTTTAGTAAAATAATTACATAAAGTGACGGAGTAACAAAGCATACACACTAAAACAATTTTTTTTTTTTTTCAGAAAGCATAGACAACATAAAGTGTCACAGGTTGCTAAACAAAATATTTTTGTGTGTGTGTGTGTGTGTGTGTGTGTGTGTGTGTGTGTGTGTGCCATTCTTATACCCATAAGCATAAACAGACAGACAAACAAATCTCAGAAATTACTTTGAAAATAAAATAAGCCTCTGAAAATCAATTACAGGGGTCAGATATTTCTAATACAGATATATGACAGCTTCAGGTCCCTACATGGTTTCTGCACTAAACCTAGAATTTGTTCATATATTCCTGGAGAGAATTAAGGTAAACAGATTTGGCGTGATGTCCATAATACAGGAGCTCAACCACAGGACTGCAGCTTCATCTAGATCAAATATTATGAAATACATCAAATGCAAGAAACAGATAAAATAGGTTTTTAATCCCACAGTTTCAGTACCTGGGTCATTTTGCCTCAAGCTCTGGTTAATTTCTGACCCTGACCTACACACACATTACAGTAACACACACACACACACACACACACACACACACACACACACACATATACAGTGTATAAAATAGTTTTTACAAAGAGATATGTGTGTGTGTGTGTGTGTGTGCGTGCGTGTGTGTGTGTGTGCGTGTTTTTGTGATTTACGAGGACAATTTTGTAAGTTACAAACTGGTAATTACAAGGTTATTATGCTATAAATGTGATTTATGAGGACATTTCTAGTGTCCCCATAATTCAAATCGCTTAAAAATCATACTAAACAATGTTTTATTGAAAATGTAAAAATGCAGAAGGTTTTCTGTGAGGGTTAGGTTTAGGGGTTGTGTTAGGTTTAGGGGATAGAATCTATAGTTTATACAGTATAGAAGTCATTATGTCTATGGAAAGTCCTCATAATGATAGGTAGACCAACATGTGTGTGTGTGTGTGTGTATGTGTGTGTGTGTGTGTGTGTGTGAGTGTGTGTGTGTGTGTGTGTGTGTGTGTGTGTGTGTGTGTGTGTGTGTGTGTGTGTGTGTGTGTGTGTGTGTGTGTGTGTGTGTGTGTGTGTGTGTGTGTGTGTGTGTGTGTGTGTGTGTGTGTAAAAAAAAGATGAATAAATAGCTGACTTGAGAGCCATAAAACCAGTAAAATCAAATAACTGAAGGCTTTAGGAATCTCATTATTTGACGAAGATGTCTAATCATGATCTCTAATCCCTTTTGGACTTAAGAAATAAAATAGAGAAGACAAGGTCCACTAAAATGCTCCATATGAAAACCCATAAAATTGCCATAAAACTCCTTTCAATATGTCTATGTAGGTGTCAAAGTGAGAGAGAAAGGACTGAGAGCACACAGGATATTTACTGTATACGCATCTGTTCCATCATTTTATGAGCCTGGGAACAAAGAGACCTTGACCACGCACATCTAGCCAGGATCCATATCATCGTCATTGCATATTTAAGATTTGAATGTGCAGGTATCCATGTCGGTATAAATATGAGCGTATGTGCGTTTTAATGTGTATGGATGCAAGGCAGAGACGTGTTTATGTGCGTAAGCACTGAGTAGTGAGTCATCAGTGATTGTGGGGGCGTACACCCAGCTTCCATTGGCTTGATGATGTCACCGTTACCAAGGGGACATAGAGCAGAGGTGGGAGGGACTTTATGGAGAGAGAAAAGAGCAGGTGACAGAATACTAGTGGCTCTGGGTTGTGGAAATACATGCACAGGTTAATCCCTGAGAGGAGTAAAAATCTATTGGATATGTGAAGTGATTTTTTTGGTTACTACATTAACACACATTCAGTCATGTGGGTTCATACCAAAACCATAAAAAATACATATAAATATGTAGTCAGTGCTGATCGTGTAGTGTTTACAACTAATATGAGAATGTCTTTTTACAGTGGGGTACACAAGTCTGAGACCACATCAAAAATGTGGGATTCTTAAAAATATTTTATAGATTTATACCTGGAAATAAACAAGTTTTAGGATTTAAAAAAAAAGTTACAATATGAATGTAGTACTGTGCATTAGGTCACCTTATTAAACTTCTTTAAAAATTCTCTCATTATTTACTCACCCTCATGCCATCCCAGATGTGTTTGACTTTCTTTTTCTGCAGAACACAAATTAAGATTTTCAGAAGAATATCTCAGCTCTGTTGTTCCACACAATGAAAGTGAATGGAGACCAGAACTTTGAAGGCCCAAAATGATATTCAGAAGCGATAGGATAGGTGTCGGTGAGAAACAGATCAATATTTAAATCCTTTTTTAACTGTAAATCTCCACTTTCACTTTCACTCCACATTCTGTTGTGGAAGTGACTTTTACTTTTACATTTAGTCACCTACTGGTTGGGGATGGTCAAAGGTGGAGATTGGTAGTAAAAAATGACTTACATTTTATTTAGATTTATCTGTTTCTTACCCACACCAATCATATAGCTTCAGAAGATGTGGATTTAACCACTGGAATCGGATGGATTACTTTATACTTTCTTTTGGGCCTTCAAAGAACTGATCACCATTCATTTCTATTGTATGGACCTACAGAGCTGAGATATTCTTCAAAAAAATCTTTGATTGTGTTTAGGAGAAGAAAGAAAGTCATACACATCTGGGGCTGCATGAGGGTGAGTAAATATTTAGAGAATTGTAATATTTGGGTGAACTTTTCCTTTAAAACTGATCTTATTAACTAATTTTTGCACAAAAGATCATATTTTCTTGCATCCATTGAAGCAAAAAATGCTTTTTGGAACACTGTCAAACCATGCTGGTATAATATGGATCTCCAGGTTTTGGACAAACTGTCATTAAATTAAAAGGGGTTCTCTATTCAAGCCCTACTAAGAAAATTCCAGTACATTTTTCCTGTTCACGCAATTTGTTAGGCTGATAATATAATTTGTAATGAAAAGAATTCAAAATAGATACATTTTCACAAGTGGTCTCAGACTTTTGGACCCCGCTGTATTTTCATGTGGATATTGACGCAAAAAACATAAACATCCCCTTCCAACATAAACCTACACAATCTTTGTTACTGTTGAAAAGTATGAAATGAGTGAAGTAAAAGTTCCTGGAATGTAAATTATTTAGCCGCATGTATGCATCCCCTGTTGTCTGAGCAGCAGGATGTAGCAGAGCTGTGATGTCAAGCGATGATCCATAACTTGCGCATCATCGTGAGCAAAACTTAAAGAGGCAGGACACTGGAGTTAACACCATGTGCTATGCTAACATCAGCCAGCCTCATCCTTGTTTCTGAACCACGAGATTTACTGTATCTGTGAGGGGCATGCAATTCTGTACCCATAGTTTGATACTCACCATCAGAGCAGAACTGCTCCCTGGGGCACAGCCTCTTCTCAAATAAACAGCCTGTAAGAAAGCGAGAGAAAAGGCAAGAGAACATAACAGTTACAATTAAAAAGGGTTTGACTGAAGTTCTAACACAATAATTGAAAATATCACACAATGATTTCATACTTTGCTAGTGGAGGGATAGGTGAAACTGTGTTTTTGTATTGAGGGAGAGACTGAGCATTTAATCTGAACCAGACTAATGATGTCTAACTGACCTTTCCTCCACCAACACTCATCTCAGCATGGGAATATAAACAAACTTGTCAGAACTGTCTCTCCTTACTTTCTGTCTGTTTTAAGAGTTACAGCTTATAACCCCAAATAATACTAAAACAAGATGAATCAATAACACAAATCATTCATCCATGATGGCCAATAGTTGCAGGAGATAACTCTGTTTCCCCTAAGATCTAGAGCTATTGTGTGGGCATATAGAATGAGGAGAAAAGCTCTGGGCATGTGCTGAACACAGCTGATCAAATAAAAAAAAAAAAGCTGTAACTGCCAGTGAGCACGACCTGACTATGCTTGAGTGAGCATATGGTTATGTATGTTTGTGTGCCTGGATGTGTGTGTGTGTGTGTGTGTGTGGAGCACTGCTGTCAAAGGAACAGAGTGGGACAAACACAGATAAAAAGTCAGGCTGATACAGCCAGATGGGAATAAAGCCAGAACTGGCATAAAAACAGATGTGGACAAGTAAAAGGGTATGACGCATTGTAAGTGTTCTGTATTTGTTTTTAAATCACTCTAAATGGAACTAAACAAGTAGCAATACTAGTTATATTCTAATTAGTTAGTTAATACTCATCACTTCTTTTCTTTAAAAATAAAAGCAAAAATCAAGGTTACAGTGTGTTTCTTTCAATGGTATTGAATGGGACCAATTTTTGGAGGGTTTAAAGGCAGAAATGTGAAGCGTATAGTTTTATATAAGCACTTACATTAATTATTCTGTTAAATCTCATGTATCATTTAAGCTGTAAAGTTCATCATCATAGCAACAAAGTTTTAAAATTGGCTATAACTTTACACAGAAAAGGTTAGTAAGTGATAAAAAAAATAAAATCATGTGAACATGCATAACATACTGTATAAACTTTTGAAACAGTGAGTATTTTAATGTTTACGGATTGGCATCATTCACTTCCATTGTTGGTGCCTCACTGAACCTAGACTATTCCTTTAACAACAACAACAACAAAAAACCTGTTTGTTGTTATTTCACTTTCACATTCTTCTTCTTTTGTTTTCTTTGTTCATATCGCAACCGACTGGGCAGGAAGGACAATTTATAGTAAAATAGGACTTACATTTTTATCGGTTTCTCAACTATCATCATATCACTTCTGAAGATATAGATTAAACCACTGGAGTCATATGGATTGCTTTTATGCTTCTTTATGTGCTTTCTGGAGCTTCAAAGTTCTGGCACCCATTCACTTGCATTAAATGGACCAACAGAGCTGCGATATTCTTCTTAAAATCTTTCTTTGTGTTCAGCAGATTAAAGAAAGTCATACACATCTGGGATGGCATGAGGGTGAGTAAATGATGAGACCATTTTCAATTTGGTTAACTGTACACCCACCCACACACACACACACACACACACGCCTCTTTCAATTCTTAAAAGATTCACAATATTCTAACCCTGAACCATTTACACGATCAAATTATATACATGTTCGTATGACAATTTCTCTTTCCTACAGTGGTTGGCCTGAATATGGTCAGACACGTTGAATCGTTATTGCCCCACAAAAGCAGGTCAAACAGGAAAACATGAGAGATAGATTGAGGCACATGTGAGTAATGCAGGGTGGATGGCAATGGCCATGTTTGTAAATTGTCATTAACTACATCAAAAGAAGCCCTCGGAAAAATAAAGGCAACCAGAGGCAAAGGACGGAAAAAGTCGAAACTTAAGCTGCAACATTTCACAAATATCAGTAGCTAAACGCGAAAGTATGAATAACGCATGAATAAATAAAAAAAGCTAACTGCAACATTACGGAAACCGTACTGTCGGCTCAAATGAGCAAACGTAGACTGTATGACTTAGTGGATAACATAGCCTAATAGATGTTTCAGAAATTCACTGGGATCACTGTTGCCGTTTCGCCGAATTGTCGGCAAGGACACAGAGATGTGTATGATGGTCAGACCAGGGGTGGAAAATAAGGGTAGTTCACGCCGAATGTGTTTGGAGAGAGAGAAAGAAAAAGACTTGACGCAGCGCAACGAATGAAACAGTAAGCAGGTGTCTAGAGATGCGTTTAAAAAAAAAAAGTGAAAGTTATTTTTAAGTTGACACGGCGTCTAAAATATTTAGACGCTGCTTTACATTGAAAAACCGCGCAGACGCACGCACAAACACATTCTGTGTGAACGTGCACAGGGTTCATTTTATTTTTAACGAGAAAAGGCTTGGATTGAAGTGGATGATACATTCGGGAATTCTAGCTGAAATGGATAAATGCTTTGAAAATAAACAAATAGCAACATTGTCCCTCTCCGTGGTGCTGAAATGTTGCTCTTCACCGATGGACTCGTTGAGGATGTGCATTCACACCAGTTGCGTGATGATAGAGCTGGAAAAAAAATGCGCTTTATCATAACAGTTTCAGTGCATGATAAGGACAACTCTTTAGCAAATCAGGTCTCAGGTTGAGAACAAACACCCGAACAATGCATGCGGATTTCACACTAACTGATTTATAAGAATGACATGATATGAAGCATCTTACAGGTGATTTCACGAGTCACTCAACGCAATTAAAATGTCAACGAGCAGTAGCATATGCTGTAGCTGTTTACTCAAGTAACAGTGACTACAAAATAATAATAATAATAATACATTTAAAAATAAAAATAAAAAACAGAATTAGGAACACCCAGCCATAACTAATTTGCATAGGCCTTAAAAACCGCACCAGTGTGCAATGTCTGCCTGAATAGGCTGTGCAATGAAACAGAAATATTGTGAATAGATTCTTGCATCTGTCATTTTATTCCTCGATGACTTTGTTGCAATGTTAATAGTTACCCACCATATTTGCCTGCCATCCCAAGCTGGTAGAATACGGTCATCAGAAACAGGGCTCTCCATAGTGGTGGATGCATCATTTTAACTATCCGCGGGACTGAAGTCAACACGCGTTATTTTATCGCCGCACGTCAGGAATTTAAATCCACATTTTGTCTGTCGTTTTCGCAGGCTTGTGCTAAACGGCTGTAGCACAAGTGATGGACGCGGCAGGTTAGGTAAATTAACTGTGGGCTTTCGCTTTAGGCAATCATAAACATACAGAGACACTTACGAATGTACGGAATGTCTGGTGCGGATCTGGAGCGGGAATCACGCACGTCCTGTGGCGGAGACCCGCAAATACGTCACAGCGAGCCCAAGACATTTGTGAAGAGTCGTAAATGGAGAAAGAAGAGGAAGTCGAGTAGGAATGCCATACTGTAGTTACTGGTTTACCACTGAAATGAAAGACTGGGCAAGTGTAGTTGTTACGGAAGCTCAAAGAGGCCATGCGTTATTATTATTTTTCTGTCTCGTTTTCTCGTGATCTCGACATAACTACGGTTGTTTTCTCGTGATCATGACTTAATTTTCTCGTGATCTCGACATAACAAAAAGTTGTTTTCTCGTGATCTCGACATAACAAAAAGTTGTTTTTGCCTTTAATTTTCTATACAGTTTTTAATTGAGCTACAGGATTTACAATTAAACGTTTATTACAAGGTATGAAGGACAATGAGAGATCTTTGGCAGAAAAGTACAATTTATCATATGTAAATGTAAAGTTATGTTAATTCATTACACTTTGGTTATAAAATATTCACCTGCCCTATCCAAGAGTATTCTAACCAGTCACCTTTCACATAGGCTAAATCAAACATATTAATAAACACCAGGCAGCACGTCACAAACACTTAATACACGCTTTTCATCAATATAGAAAGACTCGCTTTCTTCTGCACTCAACAGGAGTCAAGAAGCACGTCTTTATGTGCTTTCCGCAAAGTACCGTTAATACTGTAATATGCGCGCACTCGGATCTAAATCGCGGCTGGCTTGACCGCAGTCATGCAGACGTCCCGGTCCCTCAAGTTGGCTGGCAATGAAATTGACCAAAACAACTTTTTGTTATGTCGAGATCACGAGAAAACAACTTTTTGTTATGTCGAGATCACGAGAAAACAACTTTTTGTTATGCCGAGATCGCGAGAAAATTAAGTCATGATCACGAGAAAACAACCTTAGTTATGTCGAGATCACGAGAAAACAACCTTAGTTATGTCGAGATCACGAGAAAACGAGACAGAAAAATAATAATAACGTATGGCCTCTTTGAGCTTCCGTAAATTGTAATTCTGGATTTCAGAATGAATAGAAGATAAGAGAATAGGCCTACTTCTTGTTTTACAAGAATCACAATTAATTTCCCATGAAATTATTGAGGTAAAAAAGAAAATGACATCACATATCCGAGAAAAGAATAGGCTACATATCAGATGACAATGACAAATGGGCTACTTTTTTTCTTGTAATATGTGGACTCAAGGAAATACAAATAGGCCTACATATGATGTGCTACAATGTAAATCCATAAAAATGCTCAAAAACCAGGAAAAGGCTGTGTCACAAAGACACGTGATAGTAAAATGTCTCAGAGGCAGATGGCAATCATTTAGTGCCTTAGCACAAGTAAGGCCTATGCACCATTATTTACATTTTCCTCCATGACTCACAGACTGCTTCAAGTAGGCTGCATGCCATCGTTTGGTATAACACACATACACATGTGCCAACAATAACTGTTCTATAAATAGACTTATAATGAAAAAGACAAGTTGGGAATACTGCATTAAATAAAAGAAGTGTTATTGAAGGAATTTTAACACTTGAGAAATAAGTGATATTAAACTACTTTATTACAAATAAGAACAAAGGATTGTGATGGAAGCAGTTTTGACTCTTGAGAAATAAATTATATTAACACAGCTCAAAGTAAAAATATCATTGCTTTAATACCCTCCAAAAAATAATGGCAGCACTTAATTTTACAGTACTGTTTTACATTTATGTACTATATAATTACAGTAATTACTAGGTACTAACCCTAAACCTAACCCCAACCCTAAATTTAACCCTTTTTAAGTGCATGTAGTTAACTAATATTACTCAGTACTTTCTTGGATAAGTACACTGTAAATATACTGAAAGCACACATACTGTAAAATAAAGTGCAACAAAAATAATTGCAAGATTTATTCATTTAAATTTAATACAATTCCATCAAATTGAATTGAGTAATCTTTAAAGGTGCGCTCAGTCATTTTTCCACATTATAAAAGTTTTACTCTTGAAGAAATGAATTGAAATTTTGAAACATATGTATAAAATCATGAACACTCACATGAGATGAGGACTGTAGTCATATCAGTAATCCTATAAAAGCTGTTTTATTCTACATGGGGCAGGGGCGCCCTCATGGGGGCTGCCATTTTAGAATCATATAACCAGCCAAATACTACTGCCATAATCTCAGTAACCATCTGGTTATTTCGTCTTGACACTTTCACTCTTGGATTAAATTAATCATGGCTGATTGTGAATAGTGAAATTTGAATAATGCTGCATCCACACCACTAGGTGTCACTGTAAGTCCAAGATGACACGAAAAAAAGTTACTGATTGCACCTTTAACAAAATAAAATTAAAATAACAACAAAAAAGTTGTATTGATTGATTTGGTTAAAAATTTAATTGAAATGTGTACAACTTTAAAACATGCAAAACTATATGTTTTAGAGTGACTTATTAATATTAATAGTTTTCACCTTCATATAGTAGATCATAGGTTTGTGTTTATCTGAGTTTAAACTCTGGTAATGTTTGGTGTTGAGCAATATGTTGTATCACAGAAGTGCTATTTTTCATAACAAGTGCAGATGTTTTTTTTGTTTTTTTATCATTAATGTAGATGAAACAGTGTCAATGCATAACATGATGACTCCAGAAAGGGAAAATGTTAGTTTTTATATGTATTCTGTGAGGTTTACGATTTGCTACTGAAGTATCTTACCTGTCAGTTGTCATATGTTTTAAGCAAAAGTCTACCTAATGCCAAAATACACCTACATTATAATTGATTGAAATAAACAAAATTAAGTCAATTTACTTAAATTACAATCACAAAAGCCTGTAATCTACTGCCATGATGAAATCCTTTACGGTAGCTACAAGTGGTAAGCTATTTTTTTTTTTTTTACCTTTTTGTGTAAATAAAATATCTTAATATTTATATCACCCCTTATCTAGGGCTTAGGAATGTTTAATCGCAGATGATGGTTTCAATCTATCGACCTTTGGTACATGGGCCCAGAACACTTCCGCTGCGCCATTCTATTTTGTGTAAGCTGGTGAGATATGTTCTATATCTTAAAATCATTTTTGTTGTTATTGTTGTTGACCCTCTCCTTTTCCCCAGAAAGAACTCTGCTGAGCATATGCTAAGTGGCATTACTCTAGCTGAAGTCGTGATTGAAGGAATTTAGTGTCTTTTTACTTTGCAGTGCAGTGGTGCCACCAACTGTCCAGATATTGACAGTGTAATATTCTCAACCAGCCAAAGGAACAAAGTCCTACAAAGGATCGATTACATGTTAATCTTAATCGCATAAACCTTATAGATTTGCCTTTAGAAAGCTAAAAAAAAAATGTAAATAAAATATTTTGTCTCACGTTTTCATGTGTAATAAAAAACAATTTAAATAAGAAAAATACACCAATAAATAAATAACTGTTATTTTGCCCAAATATTAGTTACATTTTTAACAACCACTTTTATGATATGTTGAACTACATTTATCATCATAGTGTATTGTTTTCTGTGTTATTTGAAATGTGAAGATCTAATGAAATATGGCCGCAAGCCCAGATAGGATAGGATAGGATTCATCCCCTGGGGGAAATTAAGATGTTACAAAATTATTGTCAATGTTTGAGGGACCCTTAAATATTTGTAATATTTGAAACATGAGTCGCAATTTCACTTGACCTGCTCTCATTTACCCTTTCCGTGTGGAATTTCACCTTGTTGGAATCTGTGTATGTCTGTTTGGTGGGTTGCTGAGGCAGCCGTAGGGTGCTTTTGAAAGACGACCCACTGGGCGCCTCCCATCATTTCCCATAACTCCCGCCAATGCTTGTGTCACATGTTTTGGCATTTAGACACAACAATCCCCTGGCATCTAAAAAACCACTTACCATATTGGCACACAATCTGTACAGCTCATACGGATGCAGAATCAGTTCAAATAAACTGATGTTACACAGGAGAAACTGTCAATATCACAGGACAGGGACATATGTTATTGTTTCTATTTCTAAGTTTCAAAGTTCAGAAATTAAGTGATTTTGATCAATTTTATCTTAGTTCCATTTCTCATACAGTGAAAATAACACTACAATTAAAGTATGTAAAGGACTGACTTTATCTGAAATTGCTAGATAAATTAATAGATGAAAGAATAAATAAAACAATGAATCCATTAATTTCATCTCAGATTTAAATGGAAGTAAATGATTAAAAATAAACAACAAACAAACATTATATGAGTTGCCATAGGTATAGACAAAGTAGTTGCCTGGCAACATAAAACTGTGTGATCTGACCTTGACAAATTTCATTTTTAAACTGTCGCCCCGCCTATCCCACAATTCCTCTGTGCCTCTGGGAATTTTCTGAACCTGATATTCTAATGTGATGTTTATTTAATGAATAAGCAATGTGTATATAGGAACACTTTTGTCTCTAGGTTATATTTGGGACTGTTGAAATTAATCTTAAATACTTACACCCCTGTTCACCACTGTACATCATTACCCCTTCAGTTAGAAATATACTACACACTCTCTCACACATACACTACACAAGATTGAGAAGCAGAAATATACTGAACATAAATGACTCTTACTGGGCATGAAAACTTACATACATTTTTGTACATTTATAAGAAAAGTTTATCTTGGTTAATAACATGGAAATTACTTATGGGCTCCTACTTATTGTAAATGAACTTTTTTGGTGCAAAATATAATTTGCTAATTTCACACTGTAGGCGATTATATGGCGTAGCAGAGCTGCGGGACTATGGAGAAAATAAAGTGATTACAAGGTTACTACATTAAGCATATCCTTAAATAATAGCCACATTTAAATTTTACATTTCTTTTGGAGTGAGCCCAGTACACCATGCACATCGCTTGCCACATTTTATGCTTTGTCTTGCTCAGTTGGCCCAATTTATCCGTAGGCCTCGTGTTCTGCTGTGCATTTACTGAGACTATTGAGCACTTCAAATGAATGGGAGAAATTGGAGCACCCAATATGGCAGATGTAGAAAAGGAAATCATGCCTTACAGGTACAAGCCATTCTGCTTACCTACTGAGCATGCATTCTATGGATTTAAAGGAATAGTTCACCCAAAAAAATCTTAATTTGTGTTCTGCAGAATATAGAAAGTCAGACACATTTGAGATGGCATGAGGGCGAGTAAATCATGAGAGAATTAACATTTTTGGTCAAACTATCCCTTTAAGTGTCTTCAAAGTAACCTGCATTTAGACACATTTAGTGCTGCTTTTCCATACCTTCCAACCTGGGTTTCAGTGTAGCACTGATATAGCTTTCTGTGATTAGGACTCTTAGCAGAGGATAGTTTCAATCCATCAACCTGTGGTTTATGCCCTGCATGGAAACTCACCCCAAATGGGACTTCAACCCACAAAACCTTACTTAGCAGGGGAGTGCCTTATCCATTAAGCTACTGGGGCTGTCTGTGCACAGCATGCGCATCGCGTGCCATGTTTTGTTGTCTCACTCAAGTGCCCTTAATTTAATCAACAGGCCTGCTGTTCTGATGTGCATTATACACCTCACAGTCATCTGAATAAAGGATTTAGTTTGAAAACAGCTCAAAGGATTGAGCGATTGCTCTAACTCCAGGATGAAGAAACACTTGGTTTAAGCCTGAGATGTGGAAGTCAAGTGCTTGGGAATGTTTCGTAACAGAGCATGATTTCGATGCATCAATCAAAAACTGTATTGTTGTAAATGGTATTTAATTATTTGTGAGGGTATATTTTAGGTACCATCCCACTTTAACTTAACATGTTAAACCAAATGGGACCATAGCTTTTTGGTTAAGTGAGTTTTTAATACTGTTTTAATGGATTATGATTTATTATCATACTATTATGCAGGGCTGTATGCATTCATGCACACATTGGCTTACCTTAGCTTAATTCCAAGGCTCTCAACTCCCAGGATGGCCTATATCCACAGTATCCAGTGGCAACCCCAACCCGGTCAAAAGTCGAAGGAGGAGCACATGTAAACATGTTGAGTGAGAGACACAGAAATAACCACAAAATGTCCGCCCAGAACATATTTACATAGACTTACAGTCTGCACACATAACCCCCGTCACATGAAGAAGTGGAATGTGGGAAAGTGGGAGCCTCGTGGAATGGTGAATTCAATGGTAAAGGCTATTAGGAGTGTAACAAAAACCATGTAATTTAACAGCTTGAGCCTGGGCATTTCCTGACAGCCCAATTGTTTCTGTAGTTGGCTATAACCCATTTGATGGTTGTTGATTTAATGTTTCATGCTAGACAAAGCTAGTTATTTGTGGAGCCACTGCCATCCTTGTACACTTTGATCAAGCTGGTTAGGGCTGGTGGACCACCTTGTACCTGTAACAAAGTTTCCGTGTTCCAAAAATAACTTTTTTTTCAGCATGGATATATACCTAGTTTGAGAAAATTCGAACTTTTGTCACTTTTCATCAAACAATTTAATTAAATGGATAATGGTTTACATTTTTTTTTCCAGACAGAACACTACCACCTCCATCTTCCATATTATACATCTTCTTTGGATTGTGTCCATATAATGAGGATTAAGAGCCTCCTCTCTGTATGCCCAGAGTTATCCATGCCTGTTTTATTTTTTGGAGGTTAAATTAACTGAACTCATCTGAAGTGTGCATTAACCATAAGGAATTATCTACAGTGATGTAGAAACAATTAAAAAAATATTTAAAAGCTAGTTAAAATGCACGGGTAATGGTACAATGGAAATACCAACCATGTACCGAATAAATACTTACCCACTTATATTCATGGAATTTATCCATAACTTTAAATATGCTACATCTCTCTTATATCCATACCTTAAAATGAATCAAACACCATCACATTGTGCTTTTTCATGGCCAACACAATCCAGTTACTGAATAATAATCAAATTGTCATGCATTCAAAGAACAGTATTACCCAGATTAGACTTTATCTGGTTGTAAATTGTTCTTTGAGGCACTTTTTAACACAAGGGACACAACGCTCACGCAATTCCATTCACACAGAATAGATCAATCTAATTTAAATTTGAATATTTTTATCTTTTAAAACATATATCTTGATTCATGTTTTCATTCTGTATTAAACAACTCTTTATATACTGTAGTTTTGATGGCATCTTTGACACATCAAATCCAGTCTTTCTCCAAGAGGCCCCAAGGAACGCACTCTGTGACGGGGTTCAGATTGGAAATCTATTAATAGCCATGACAACTGCAGCTGTGGAGTAACACTGGCTTCTCAGTCACTATGGTTAGCCTGAGGAATAGGGCAGAGCCATGGGGTTGGTGTGTCAGAGCTCTTATTTGGTATCATATGTATTTGATGACACCAATACACTGTTAAATCGCTCTGATTTCCTAGGTGCTATTTGACAAAAGTAAAACAAATGAGGAGCATTCCACAGGATAGGAGAGCAGGCGAATGACCTGTAAAATCAAAATCACCCCATAATAGTGTTCTGGCACTATGAGTCTAAAATATGAAGTAATCCTCACATGATTCCATGTTTAAGATCAAAAATGTGTTGTTCAGAAAAGGATTTAAAATTGGTAGGTAAAAACATGAAATTACCTGCTAAACCAGGCAAAACACAGTGCACAAAACAAGGATGTGTAAGAGATTAGAGATTTATGAAACCATGGGTGGAACATACTCTGTTAACAGTATTATACACACTTATATATAACATAACTACAATATTTTGTCCATTCTGGAGATCAGGCTGGCCCATCATAATTGGTTATTATGTATAATAGAACCCCTGCTACTACTGAAGTCTCTGGCAAACTCCCTCTGTCTTATAATTGAGGAGAGGTCAGGGTTCAGAGCCAGACATTAACAGCTTCTGCTTCCTATTTGCCTGGCCCAGATAGCCTTTTCAGCTTTTAAACCTGAATCAAGTAGAAATGACAAAAGAAGGCAAATTCACTGTAACTCGTACATGAGTGAGACACAAAGTTTAGATATACTGCACCACCTCATGCCCCATCAGTGCTAACCCCCATCCATTTGCTCCACCCAGCTGCTAGAAAGTGACCTCATGACAGCTGAGGAAGCAAGGCTCAGGAAAGAGAGAGAGAGAGAGAGAGAGAGAGAGAGAGAGAGAGGGAGAAGCGGGGACCAATGTGTGGGGTGACACCAGTGAAAGAATGAATGTGAAGGAGTGGGTTGGGGCAGATAGGGTGGGAGCAGCACTATATATAAACTATCGTAGCCACTTGACCCTCATTCTACCACACAGCCCTCAGCGACCCAACATTTGTGCACCATCCAAACCTCAGAGGCCCAGTCATGAGTAAGTCCTATTCAGCTTCTGCCGAGACGGCTTCCTCCTACCGCCGTACCTTTGGCTCTGGTTTGGGCTCCTCCATTTTCAATGGCCGTGGTTCCGCTGGGTCCTCTCGTTTGTCATCCAGAGTTTATGAGGTGTCCAAGACCTCTTCGGCTCCCATTTACTCCAGCCACCGCGCTTCCAGCTCCTCCTACGGTGGAGGCTCAAAGGTCCGTTCCTATGCCGGCCTTGGTGAGAAGCTGGACTTCAATCTGGCCGATGCCATGAACCAGGATTTTCTCAATACACGCACAAATGAGAAGGTAGAGCTTCAACATCTGAACGATCGCTTTGCCAGCTACATTGAGAAGGTGCGCTTCCTAGAGCAGCAGAACCAGGCATTGATGGTGGAGATTGAACGTGTGAGGGGCCGAGAGCCTACACGTATCGCAGAGATTTATGAGGAGGAGATGAGAGAGCTACGCAGACAGGTGGATGCACTGACCAATCAGAGATCTCATGTTGAGATAGAGAGGGACAACCTGGCCGATGACCTCCAAAAACTAAAACTGAGGTGAGATCAGCGTTCAGATTTATTGATTTTAGTGAGAATGAATTTTTTTTATTTTATATTATATTAATTTAAAACAATTTCACAGCAAGTGTATGTTAATACAGAAGTGGTGGGATAGTGCCACTGATGATGGGGCTAACACTGGTTCTGAACTTAAGTATCCACACAGTAAAAAAGATGTGACATTTATTATGTAATGTGTGTGGCCTTGAAGAATTCATAAAGCACAAAACTGGAACAAGTTATGATAGCACTCATAACATTTGCATATGCCATTTAGCTGTGAGCTTGGGAAAGGACGTTATTGGACATTTACTAACTACTGCCTCATTACTGAACCTCTCTCAAAAACATGAAAACACAGCACGATCTTTGACAATGAAAGATTGTTTTGCATTGAAAAGGAGTTATTTAAATATGACAGTGACATCATGGTCTGAAACATAGACACCAGATACTTTACCTACAGGAATTTGTAGAAGGGGTCAGGACCACCTCAGACAGAAAGAAAGAATGCAAGGATACCTATGTCAGTGTGTACAGTAACCCCAAGTAGTGAACAGAGGTGTAATTCATATCTGTGTATGATGTTGGAAACAGCATATGAGTGTAATTGCCATTTGCAAAAGGACCCAGAGTCATATAACACATTGCCCAGATTAGACTGCTATTATTATCCTCTTCAATATACAACACAGAACCGCAGAGAATGCATTTGCCTTAAAATAACCCTTATCTCACTCATAGTCTCTCAAAGCGTCTGTCTGTCTGAGTGCATTACACTTAAGGGACTCACAGACAATGCCCCACATTATCAACACTGATTAATGATAACTGTCCAAATTCTACTAAAAGTAATTGCTATTCATAGACACTGCTCAAAGTGAACCTTGTTTACACCAACTAAAACAGTTTCTAAACTTCATTCTTATCATTGAAGTTCTCCACAGCTTCCTAGAAACCACAGGGCCACCAACTCTGGCATGGTACTATTTATGTCACGACTCCTTTCATCTCTCTGATGAAAATATCAGATACCAACTGACTGCCAACAATTACATTCATGAAACCGTGGACGTGGCACATTAACATGATATCTCTTTCAAAGAGGTCAGGGACATTTACATTAACCTAAGCAATGTATGATTCCAAGCAGTATGTGAGAGTTTAATGTTCCATCTTAATCTCTGGGAATGAAGGAATGCCAACATCAGAAGTTCTCCTCAACATACTTCAAAGACTGAGGACACCCAGGACTTGTGAGCCTTTACAGGCTCTATTTTCTAGTAGAGGTATGGGTAGTCTTAGGGTTAGGGGTTAGGGGTTAGGGTCAGGGTTGGTGTAGGGTTAGTGGTTAGGGTCAGGGTTGGTTTAGGGTTAGGGTTTAGGGTAAGGGTTGGTGTAGGGTTAGTGGTTAGGGGTTAGGGGTTAGGGTCAGGGTTGGTGTAGGGTTAGGGATTAGGGTCAGGGTTGGTGTAGGGTTAGTGGTTAGGGATTAGGGTCAGGGTTGGTGTAGGGTTAGTGGTTAGGGATTAGGGATTAGGAGTAAGGTTAACAGTGTAACTACAGATGTAATTAAATACAGGTACAGTACATGTAAGTACAATGGAACAACATGTACATAATAATACATTGTTCCAAATGCTTAAGTACTTAGTAATTAAAGACACCTAATACCAAGTGTGTCCCTGGAATTTGAGACATGCTTACTTTAAGATTGTTAAATAGTTGTGACAAACTTAATACCTCTGTCTTCCACAGACTTCAGGAGGAGATCCACCAGAAAGAGACAGCTGAGAACAACCTCTCTGCTTTTAGAGCTGTATGTTCTTTCTATCACACATACCTTGAAAACATTTAGTTACAGCAAAATTGTTTTTATTTCCAATAAAGTTACATTAGGAGACACATAAGACTTAATTGTCAAGATCTAAATTCAAGCTGCCAAAACTTTTTTTTTTTTAAATCTTGAATGAAAGATACAAATTAAAAAACAAATAAATAATTGAATTTAAAGAAGGAATGAAAAGGATTTTATTACTTGACAATTCTTTTTTGTGCTTTCTGTAGGATGTAGATGCTGCCACTCTGTCCAGGCTGGACCTGGAAAGACGCATTGAGAGCCTCCAGGAAGAGATTGCATTCCTCAAGAAGATCCATGAGGAGGTCTGCACACTATATACAGCTAAAGTCACATTTATACAGTCAACATTTTCCAAGACTATGAGTAACTGATCGCTTAGCTGCATTAGACACCAAAAATATCTGAATTTAATCATATATTGAGCTTTTCGAGAGATAGCTGTCTGCTCACTCTTTGTCTCTGCCTGCAAACCCTTATCCCCATTCTCAACATACAACAATAGCCTACAGTGACCTTTTACTGACATGATTCTGAGGTCAAAGTCTTTAAATGCTCTGCTTTTTATTTGACATCTAAGAACAAAATGGTCACATGTGCAATGTTCATGTCAGCTGCATACTGACAGTGAGGGGGCAGTGTGAAGCTGTGGAACAGATGCATCCCTATAATTAAACAGAGACAGAGACAGCTGTGAGCAGGGCGGTGGACATAATAAGCCTTAAAAGGCATCACATTCCTTCACTAATGACAAGAAACAGCTATCAGAGAAAAATATAATTACAGCTATGTTTATAGACTCACTCATTAGCATGCTAGCATCCACAGATTTAGCTTTCTTTAATGTTTCTTCCTTCCAAATAAACCACATTATGGTTTGATTCATATTGTTCTTCATTCTCACAATGACAGTAGCTTACATTATACACCAAGCAATCCTCAAGTTATCAAGTGAAATCAAGTCAATAAATAAGTGCACTCTTAAGCCCTGTCTCCATCTTTAACTTTTCCTTTAGGAAATCCATGAGCTGCAAAACCAGATGCAGGAGACTCAGGTGCAGGTCCAAATGGACATGTCCAAGCCAGACCTGACTGCTGCCCTGAGGGACATCCGCATGCAGTACGAGGCGATTGCTGCCAAGAATATCCAAGAGGCGGAGGAATGGTATAAATCCAAGGTCTGTATTCAAATTTTTTAGCTAAAGACAAACATATATTTCAGTCACTGTTTGTATTATGTAACTGGAAGGGTTATATATTCAGGTGTGTATCACTGTGGGCTAGAGGTATCTGAGCTAACCTTTACTCCCCCCCAGGTGTCAGATCTGAGCCAGGCAGTAAACAAGAATAATGATGCTCTGAGACAGGCCAAGCAGGATTCCATGGAGTTCCGTCACCAGATCCAGTCCTACACTTGCGAGATCGACTCTCTCAAGGGCACCGTGAGTCTTTAAAGGACCTGTGGGCTCTAAGTTATTATATATCACAGCCAAAACAAATATAACCTGAGCTTCAGCACAACTGATTCCAGCATGAAATGAATTATGAAGCCTATTTCCCCATATCCTCCATAAGTAAATTTGATTCTGTAAACAGCCCCAAGCACCACTCTGAAAAGCTGTCTAAATAAATATCTAGCTAAATGCATTTATACATTTTTAAAATACTGCACTCAGTACTTCTCAACTAATCTATCTGTTTTCCTTTTGCATCTCAATTCATGCTCACCTGGTGTCCTTTATGTCTCCCTCTATCTCTTTCTTTTTTCCTGTCGTTCTACCTTCAGAATGAGTCTCTGATGAGGCAGATGAGGGAGATGGAAGAAAGGATGGGTAACGAGGCTGGTGGTTTCCAGGACACCATTGCCCGCCTGGAGGGTGAGATCGCTAAAATGAAGGATGAGATGGCTCGCCATCTGCGTGAGTACCAGGACCTGCTGAATGTAAAGATGGCACTTGATGTGGAGATCGCCACCTACAGGAAGCTTCTGGAAGGAGAAGAGAGCAGGTAAGATTTAGGAGGTTGAGAAAAAAGGTGCTTGGGAAGATTTTGTTTCAAATTGTAAACTGATATCTAATAATTACTTTTATTGCTATAATATTTCAATAATGAAATCATTAATATTATTGCTTATTTTTTATAATATTATTTCTTATTCAGGATTTCTCTACCTGTGCCATCATTTTCAAGCATTAGTTTCAGAGGTGAGTTCTCATACATTCACATGTAAACCTTTTCACCTTTCAAACTTTTAACCTGTTAATCTCTTCTGAGGACTTTGACCAAAACTCCTGTGGTTCTCAGTGTACCTCAATTTAAGATGATATCAATAATGCAGTATTTATGTATTTACTATGTGAGGATGAGTTTAATGATGCAGAGATTGTGAAATGCATTGTCATAGAGACCAACCCAGACAAGCAGCACTACCAGCCACAGCGCCCATCTGAGGTCCACTCTAAGAAAACAGTTTTGATCAAGACCATTGAGACCCGTGATGGCGAGGTAACATGCACACACACACAAAAACAAATAAACAATCATTTGCTAATAGGCTTGTCATCTCTTGATGGAATGTTTGTGTCAACAGCACCATTAAAGGGATCATTCACCCCCCCCCCAAATCTGTAATTTACTCACCGTTATGTTGTTCCAAAGCACTAAGACTTCTTCTGTGACATAATAAAGGAGATGTTAGGACAGCCTCAGTCACCATTCACCTTCATTGTGTCTTTGTGTGAATGTGAATGGTGACTTACATTTTGTGAAAATTAAATCTTTGGATTGGTGTTATACGCACAAACACATTCATATTTTGGTAACATTTTACAACAAGGTACTAACATTAGTTAATGTATTATGTATCATTAATTAATAATGAATAATATATATTTTTTTACAGCATTTGTTAAAATTTTCAATACAATCCGGGTTCAATACAAGTTAAGCTCAATCGACAGAAATTGTGGCGTAATGTTCATAACCACAATAAAATGATTTGGCTCATCCCTACTTTTCTTTAAAACAAATAGGGGGGGTTGTTGGGGGGTTAAGGGCTTATAGTTTTATAAAAGCCTCTTCATTAATTCTTCTGTTAAAACTTGTGTTATTTTAGGTGTAAAGTTGTTTAAATTGTAATTTTTGCGGGAATACAGTGTACAGGGTAATGTTGTCATGCCAGTGAAGTTGTTAAATTGGATATACTTTTACACAGAAAAGTTTAGTAATTTTAGAAGCGATTTTATCACACTAAAATTATGTTAACACACATACTGTTTATGTCTTGTGTCTATACTTTTGAAACAGTGAGTATTTTAACATTTACGGATTGGCCCTCATTCACTTCCATTCTACGGACCTCACTGTTACTTCAGCCTGATACTTTTTTTAAAGAAAAGGAGGGACAAGTCGCAATACATTTTTGTGGTAATCAACATTACGCAACAAATGCTGTCGATTGAGCTTAAATTGTATTGAACCCAGAATATTCCTTTGACAAAAAAAAAATAAAAATACTAAATTGTTCATTGTTGAAATTAACATGAACCAAGACTAATCGATGCTGTAAAAGTATTGTTCATTGTTAGTTCATGTTAACTAACGTTGTGGACTAATTTTAAGAAATAGAACCTTATTGTAAAGTGTTACCCATATTTGTATAGGCCTAATGTGTACATACGTAAAATCATTATCATCAAAGTCATGTTCAATTTCATTCTAGATTAGGACAACTGCTGAGGGTATGAGTGCCCTTATTGCTGAATGTGTAAATTGAGCCATGGTTCATTTAGTTTCTACAGTCTTTTTCCCAAACACATTCGCAAGCCAAACCTGTTCTCTGTTAACCAGCAGTGGGTTTCACTAATGCACTGCACACTCAGAATCCTCCAATCCTCATGTTTCACTTTAAATATCTGTTTTCTGCTAGTGTTCTGCTCGATCTCACTGCACACTATTCCTCACTGGAAAACACAAAAGGAGAACCTCATTTGTTAAAGAATGTGTCCTTGTTCTAGCCCACTTTTCATTTGCAGCAGAAAAAAAGATGATGTAACTTGTAATACAGCCCCTCCCAATTGTCCTTATTATGGATTAATGATATCACCTATTCACTTTGTGTAGCACACTTCCCTGTGTTATCATCACATTTATGTGCAGCCAACGTTCCATATCTATGCATGTGAGTCACCATGTGTTTCACTCTCTACAGGTCGTCAGTGAGTCCACACAGCACCAGCAGGACATCATGTAAACTCCTTGAAGCATATGGAATTTCATCAAATCTCTAAACCTAGCTTACATTTTTACTGATGGCCTTATAGGTTTTCTATACACACTAAGAATTGTCATGACCCATTACAACAGTATTTGTGGATGAACACAATGACAAAAGGCAAGTGAGCAAAAGAACAAGAGCGAGAGAGAGAGAGAGAGAGAGAGAGGGTGGGGTGGTCATACCTGTAACACACATGCTGTGAGGAGTGTCCTGAAGAAATCAGTTGATCTCAAAGTTTCAGTTTGTATACATGTACGTGTGCACATCTGGTTGGGTCTGATTTGACAAATTGTGTTCCACCACTACAAAAAATTTATTAATAAAGATTCACTGTTGTTTCCTCCTAAAAATTGAATTAAAGGTTTCTGTGCTTTAGGGTTCAGACTCATCATACATTTGCCAACAATAATTAGAGATATATTTTTTCAGAAGTCAGAATGACTAAATGTAATGCCTTTGAAAATAAAAGTCAAAATGCATATACTGCACATATTAATAAACACATGTTGAGTGAATGATGTTGGTAGATGCATTTCTCAGTGAAGCTCCAACTTCTGTCCTATTTCATCTTCCAGCTCTTTGTTCCTGAAGCAAAGGCAGTGCAGAAAAACATCACTGCAATCTTTCCTCTCTCACCTTACAGTTACCTCACTTTACACACACCGGCTTATGAATACATCATCATGATCTTAATGAGACTCCTTTAAAAGAGTTAACGCTGACCTTTAGAAAGCCTCCAGCTCTTTGTTGGGCTTGTCTCGGTCTCCGTGCAAGGTAGGCTTGAAAATAACAAACGCAAGGAAAGAGGTTAAGCTTGGAAAATATTTTTTATTATTATTATTATTATTATTGTATACATAGATTGATCTATATTTAAGGAACATCCTGCAGAATTAATTTCCATACTCATTTGAGATTTTGATTTGTGAACTCTAATATATCTTCCTAACATTTATATGGAGATATAATGATGCACAAATGTCCATTTATAGACATCCTTTATAATTAACTCAACTTCATCTGTGTAATTCTGAAGGATACACGTTTCTTCTCACTAGATATAACCCATGTTTGGTTGTCAGTTTAAATGCCATTTAATTAAAAGTGGGGTTCTTCCTCTAAATGATAAGACAAGAAACATGCCACTCAGAGATCTCAGACCTATTAATATCAGAGAACAAAACTATAATTGGGAGCATTTAATCATGCTAAAACTAGCAACAGATTGAATCTTCTAATCAAGAGTCCATACCACCACAAAACATATACGCTGAGCATGCACTCATAAATGAAAGAGAAGCGTTAGCAGCTCAGCCCCACTGTCTGTGATGATTCGCAAGAAATAAAACAGACATGTCTTTGTTTCTAAAAGATGAATGAGAGCATTGCGGAAAAGCGAGGAGCTTTTTACAGCTCGCAAGAGTGCACTTTGATAGATCTTTGATAATTTCAATGAAATCATATCGCTGAAACTACTGTATATTCATAGCTTTTTCCATCAATTTACAATGAAAAAGTAAAATGACAACAGTAATTCATTTTAATGAATTTTTTCATTTTCCAGTGAGCACATTTAATGAAAAAATTATACATTATTTGAGCATGTTTCGTCTTCATTGCTGGTGCATGCCCGCCAGTGACTAGTTCACACATTTTAATAGTTTCACCCCGCGACTCTTCCGTGACTCTGACATCTACCGACTTCTGCTTTAAACAGCAGCGTGTTAAGAGAGAAATAGACACATAGACAAATATGACATTTATTGTCATCAATTCTGTACAAATTCATGCTCAATAATAATAATAATAATAATGGTCAACATCCATTTAATTACACACAGAGTTCCACTTGAAGTCCTTATCTAATAAATTAGAAATAAATTATAATTACGAATGACTATCAATATGACACATTGGTCAAAATGACAGTTCTTCAGCACACAGATGTAACCACTGATTAGAAAGAGAAAGAAAAACAACAATAATACAAATTAATCAAAGCACTAGCATTAATACAGAATTGTTAGCATATATATTATGTACAAAAATGTACAAGAGATCCAAGCTGTCCCTTTAAAAGACACGGTAAACAGAAAGGAATTTAAGCCTTTGAGCACTTTTACTACTCCAGAGTGAGCAAGAGATTAAACTGTGATTTCATTGCTCTTACAGACCAGATAAACATAGAGGAGAAACTGGGTGTGAAATCACTCTGCATCCAAATATAAAGATAAATCAGAAATTAAGACTTAACCCTGCTGCCAATCTTCCACAGACTCACAGTATACACAAATGCTTTCTACACACTTACACATACACACACCACACAAAAAATATCCTCTCTCTCTCTCTCTGCAAACAAACCCAAATAAACATATAGACACACAGGAACACACAATACCCCACCATTCTATATCTCTTCCATCCTTCCTAGGCATCTTACTTTAGTCCCTCAATCACTTTCAAAACTCTCTCATAGTAGATAAGGACACTTTTTTAATCATCCATAGAAAATCCCATAGTGTTCACAGTTACATTGTTAGGCCTCCCCCTGCTGTCACAGCCCCTGAGATTTAACTGGAAGCCACGCAAACAGTCTCTAGATACTTTAAACTATGCCTTAAATGGCTATAAATGGGAAAATCTAACAAGAGATTAAAAAAATGAAAGCAATGCATCGCTACTTCACAAATAAGTATTGGTGGCACTTTTCCCCCACATGCATTGGCTGACAAAGATAAACACACAGGACATTTCATTATTTGTGGTTTCAGCAATGGGCTCAGGCTATTTAGAGAATGTTTTCACCTTACATGGTTCGACAGAAATTGCGTAGGTCCTGACACAGAGCAGATAAAGCCATTTGAAACCGTTATAAAATGTTACACACTTCCCTGCCTGTGCTGTAAACATCACATTATCTAAACCATGTCCAACAGGTTATAAATGAACAGAGCAGACAGAAGTTTGAATCTTTAAACTAGATATAGTATGAATAGTCTATCCTGCAGAACCCATGCATGCTTTATGGCAGGTTAGTCGCTTGAAAGTCAAGGCCGCATTTGGTCCAATGTTCAGAACATAATGTACCTTCTTAAAAATGGCTGCTGTGGTAATGAGGCCGTTCTTCCTGGACAGAGGGAGACACAGTCTAATTATGGATAGAAGTAGAGCCTCAGAGGTGCAGACACACATTCTGTTCCACGTCTACCTTTAGCAATATAAAATGGTTAAATGCAGAAGAACAGAGCACTACTAGGCAGTGGTGTGCAAATAATTACACTCATTAAAGGTAAACGATCCATTTGATGCAACCTTTCCAGCATCACACTAACTTAGCAAAAATGCATGGGATCATGGCAAAATGATTTGGCTGTGATGGTCCATTGAGTTATTTGATTTGATCCGGCCGGAACGTTCTTGTTTCTCAGATTGGTTGCTGCAGTGCATCTCCTGTTCAGTAGAGGAATTGGATCAACCTCTCAATGCAGGGCCTGTATGGGCTGTTAGGGGCACTTGGGAGCCATAGTCATATTCCAAATCTACAACATGTGAGCCGCCAATCAACCTGTCATGAGAGTAGCCCCTCCTGTCCACACGCCTGTCACGAAAGTTCTGGATGTAACTCTAAAAGAGAGAGGGGGTATATGTAACAAAATTTCAGACAAATTGAATAGATAAGCATGAGATTCAAATGCTTAAAGTTTTGTTGATTTTTGAAAATACAAACCATTTCTTTTGTTTGTTTGAAAGGTTTGAAAAGACTATGTAAACTGGCAGATGGATTGTTTTCTGAACATACATACAGGAGAATAAGCAGAGGTTCAAATCCACAGATGGAGACAAATGTAGTGAGATGGACATTCATAATCACTTACTGGAGATAGTACATCTCCATCGAAGCGGCGAATGGTGTTGGGTTTCCGGCGGTGGGTGGGCTCTGGGTGCTGGAGTTTGGGTGGAGGGTTGGGGGGGCGAGGGTTGGACTGAGGGGGGTGGTGGTACTTTTGTTGCTGTGGTGGCAGTGTCTGTGGCTTTTTTTTCTTCTTTTTACATTCTTTCCTTTCTTCCTTCTGACGAATTCGCATTAACTGCACTCGTCTCTGCTGGTGACTGATGAAGACTTTTATGAACAAGAAAGGAATGCAAAGAGCACTTTTAGGAGAGTAATTCACAACCAAAAACAAGACCAAACTGTTAGAAAGACAGAAAGAAATGAGACAGGAAAAGGATACATTTTCACTGTATTCTTGGCCCCAATATATCATAACTGCAAAATAGAGGCTTAAAGGGATAGTTCACCCAAAAATGAAAATTCTCTCATTATTTACTCACCCTCATGATATCCCATGAGGATTTATACTTTCTTCACCAGAACACATTTAAAGAAAAATAGAAAAATATCTTAGCTGAGACCCTTTCAGCCCCTTAAAATGCAAGTGAATGGAGATTTCTCTTTTGAAGCTCCAAAATTAACAGTCAGCATAAAATTCATCTATATGACTCCAGCGGTTAAATTAATGTCTTTCAATCACTTTTAGTGAGAAAAATATAAATATTTCAGTACTTTTTAAACTATACTCAGCAAAAAAGTAACGTCCCCTTTTCAGGAACCTGTATTTTAAAGATAATTTTGTAAAAATTCAAATAACTTTACAGATCTTTATTTAAAGGGTTTAAACAATGTTTTCCATGCTTGATCAATGAACCATAAACAATTAATGAACATGCACCAGTGGAACGGTCGTTAAGACACTAACAGCTTACAGATGGTAGGCAATTAAGGTCACAGTTATAAAAACTTAGGACAATAAAGAGACCTTTCTACTGACTCTGAAAAACACCAAAAGAAAGATGACCAGGGTCCCTGCTCATCTGCGTGAACGTGCCTTAGGCATGCTGCATTGAGGCATGAGGACTGCAGATGTGGCCAGGGCAATAAATTGCAATGTCCGTACTGTGAGATGCCTAAGACAGTGCTACAGGGAGACAGGAAGGACAGCTGATCCTCCTCGCAGTGGCAGACCGTGTGTAACAACACCTGCACAGGATCGGTACATCTGAATATCACACCTGCTGGACAGGTACAGAATGGCAACAACAACTGCCTGAGTTACACCAGTAACGCACAATCCCTCCATCAGTTCTCAGACTGTCTGTAATAGGCTGAGAGAGGCTGGACTGAGGGCTTGTGGACCTGTTGTAAGGCAGGTCCTTATCAGACATCATCAGCAACAATGTATGCCACCAGACATACTGCTCCTTCTGTGCTTGATTTCCTGCAAGACAGGAATGTCAGTGTTCTGCCATGGCCAGTGAAGAGCCCGGATCTCAATCCCATTGAGCACGTCTGGGACCTGCTGTATCAGAGGGTGAGGGCTAGGGCCATTCCCCCCAGAAATAACCGGGAACTTGCAAGTGCCTTGGTGGAAGAGCGGGGTAACATCTCACAGCAAGAACTGGCAAATCTGGTGCAGTCCATTAGGAGGAGATGCACTGCAGTACTTAATGCAGCTGGTGGCCACACCAGATACTGACTGATACTTTTGACCCCCCCCTTTGTTCAGGGACACATTATTCCATTTCTGTTAGTCACGTGTATGTGAAAATTGTTCAGTTTATGTCTTAGTTGTTGAATCTTTTTATGTTCATACAAATATTTACACATGTTAAGTTTGCTGAAAATAAAAGCAGTTGAAAGTGAGAGTTGAAAGTTGAAAGTGAGAGTTGAAAGTAAACCATCGCTTCCGCTTCACGAGAGGGTGGATGCGAGCGGTCTCTCGTGTGATGTATTTGCATTGCCATGATACCGACGTAATCTCACGTTCTCCACTCGGTTAAGCACACAAATGCGACACTGAGTAAAGAAACAGATAAATACAGATCTAAACCAAAATCAACTACACTAATGTACAGCGCTCCTCCTCCTCACTTGTAAACAGCGCTGCTCTTCTAGCTGTGATACACGTGCGTCAGTTCTCGCGTGTTTCAAATGCCAATGTTACGGATTGTTCACCTAAAAATAAAAATGTTCTCATCATTTACTCACCCTCATGCCATCCAAGATATGCATGACTTTCTTTCTTCTGCAGAACACAAATTAAGATTTTTTCTCACCCACACCTATCATGACACTTCAGACTATATGGATTTAACCACTGGAGTCTTATGGATTACTTTTATGCTGCCTTTATGTCCTTTATGGACCTTCTGATATGTGGTCACCATTCACTTGCAATGTATGGACCAATAGAGGTGAAATATTCTTCTAAAAATCTTAATTTGTGTGCAGCAGAAGAAAGAAAGTCATACACATCAAGGATGGCATGGGGAATAAATTATGATACAGTTTTTTATTTTTAGGTGAACTATTTCTTTAAAGCTACCCCCTCCTCCCTTCTTTATGCTCCTACCTCCTACCTACTTTCTAATGTAAAGAAACTACTGTCTACTGTGAGTATTGGCTGGATCTCTCAGACAATAGTCTCAAGCCAAGCTGCTAACAAACCATTGAGTATTTTGACACATTCTGCTCCACCACACAGCTAAATCGACATTCTGTTCTCTGTCAATTTTAAAAACAGATGGATTATTTCTGCCAATTCAGTAACTCTGTTGTGCCTAAACAGCTTTGTGGCCCATCTGTCAGGGAATTCATATAGTGATCGCTCTCTCTTTCTCTCCCCCTCACAAACTCTCCTCCCACCCTCGCTTCCATTCCTCTGCCCCTTCCACATCGCAGCCCCCTCCCCCAGCCTGCCAAACAAAGGCCCAGCTTGTATCCATGGTAACCACTCCCAGCACAGTTGTGGTTGTCTGTTCTCCCAGTGCACACTTTAATTCTGAATCTCTGTGTATCATTTTGCTTAGCCTTGCTCATGACAAGGAAAAGCAGAGATTGGATGTGTGCTTTTAAAGAGAACTGCTTAAGGCCTTCTTTTTTTGGGATCTATTTTTAACAACCAAATATTTAGTATTGTGTTATTTATCAGGCAAAGACCATTGTAAAGCAGTTCAATGGAAAGGAGGAGGCGAGAACCGGCTTGGCAATATAAATAATATTTTAATGATAAACTTGAACAAAAGACAAAAACACACACACACATGACGGATATGCCCGTAATCTCTATCTCTATCTTCCGCAGTCGGCCTTCATCCCTCTCGGAGGCTTGATTGGCCTGATAAGGGACCAGGTCTGTAGAATCACCTCTGTTCACTTCTACATGCAAACTGATATTCATAAAATGGATTAGCCATGCTAGGTTTTGCACATATTTAGTGATCAAAGCTCAGCACCCCCTGTCAATGATCTAGCACCTCTATAGCACTAGCAATCAAAATTCTCGCATCCGCTGGTAGTGCTATACTGTCATTTTTATATATTTTTTCATTGAAATTGAGCTTTTATTTTGAAGCCTTTTCCGTGATTCTGCTGATGCTCATGATGTGTTTTTTCCGTGTATGACCCAAGGAGCTATAAAAGGAATTCAGTGCAAACCATACATTTAATTATTAGCCTTTGCGGTTTAAAAATCACACTAGGACATAACATGATTTTAATTTGTGCATTGAATGTTTACGGATTGACATTCGTACTTCAGATGCTTTTTTGGTATCAGATTATTTTTATGAGCACAAGTACCAGTACATAAGCACGGTCTCTGACCCAGTTTCGATACAGCTCCCCACGATTTGAGTCACAGAAACGTAATCTTGACTAACAGTTCTGGAGATTTTTGTCTTTTCCCAATCAAGTCGATATAATCTATTCGTATGACTGGGACAATGTTCACGTTTTCCCCGTAATAATTTCTAGAAAGGTTTCCAAACCTCTCTTCTTATTGACAAATTCATCCAGATCTGACAAGCACTTAAAGGAATAGTTCACCAATAAATAAAAATTCTCTCATAATTTAATCACCCTCATGCCACCCCAGATGTGTCTGACTTTCTTCAAATTAAGAATTTTAGAAGGATTCAAAAGCTCAAAAAGACTCCAGTGGTTAAATGGAGTCTTATTTACCATTCAATTTCAAAATATATAGAAAAAAAAAACACATTCACTGAAAGTAAATGGTGACCAAGGCTAACATTCTGTATTAAATCTCATTATTGTGTTGCATGGAAGAAAGAAAGTCATACAAGTTTGGAACAACATGATGGTGAATGATGACAGAATTTACATTAATAATAATAAAAATAATTCTGTAATACATGTTAAATGTTTATTATATCATGGAATTTATGAGAGTTAACATCCATTATGTAATTTATGACAGTAACGAGTTACTCACTACTTGAGAACTCTTTTAATTGGAAACTTTTGTACTTTTACTCAAGTAATTATTTATGTTAGCACTTTTACTCAGCTCTGAGCATAGGCGTAAGGTCGGAGAAGTCTTCCCATGGCCATGGCATGATTATGCATACAGTTACATACACCGTGGAAGGATCACTGACTGCTTTTGCATCCGAATTGATTTGTTTTAAAGCAGCCTGTAACCACTGTTCTAGAATCAGTTTGCGGCCAAAATGCTCCATGTTAAAGCATTTAACAATCAAAATCCAGGTGAGTGAATGTGATTAATTCATGTGTAAATACATGCTGCATTAAAAAAAGAAATCTGTGAATACACTTAGGCAGAGGCCACAGCATGATAACAGGATGAAATTGTTGCTCAGTTCATGGACTTATGCTGTCAAACTGCTCCGTGTTATGGCTGCCCATCACTGGGAGAGCAAGATGGCAAAAGCTTACTCTGGAACAACAGTTACAAGCAATGTCCTAAAAGGTCTGTGTGTGCCTAGAAAATGTTATCACTTTTAAAATGATTCTCCATTTATACAAACCGTTCTTTTGACATTTTGGTAGCACTGAAAATTAATTAATTCAAATGATATCCATATGTACCATCAGTAGTAGTTTCCAGTAGTATGCAATCATCAGGTGTGCATTAACGCACAGGCTTACACAGGCTGAAGCCCAGGATCCTACAACTCCCATGGGGCCCAGCGCGCTGCATTCGCCACCCCATTTTCCCCTATCCATATTCGCGGAAGAAGCATGACAAAACATTTTCAGTGGAAGACGCAGTTGATGCAACCATTAAAAAGAGTCTGTGTAGTGCATTTTCAATGCACAGCAGGTTTTCTACATGAATGTTGTACAGTAGGTGGCATGACCCCTAATGCCTCTTGTATGCAATTCATTGCTCATTTGTATGGAATGCATAGCAATTTTGCTCTGAAAGAAGAGAGAGTGGCAGACAGTGAAATGTATCGCATTACTTTGCATAAAAAGTAACTTTTTAGCTGAGTAAATGTTTTAGTAACACAATATTTTTACGAGTTACTTTTGAAAGTAATTAGCTAGACCAGCCAGTAAAAGATTGTGCATGATTTGAGTCACAGAAACACAATGTCTGACACAGTGTCAATTGTCAACTTTTATTACTGATTGGAAAAATTTTACTAGAACGTAATCTTGACAAACAGATCTGGATATTTTGATTTTTCCCCAATTAAGTCGATATAAGCTACTCGTATGATTGGCAATAGCTGCCCAAATGACCAATATGGCCACAGAGTAAAGTAATTTGTCTTAAAGGGATCATCATGACATCAAACCCATGCAAATATCCATGCACACCCCTTGATTTACATGTTGTTGTTGTTTACTTTCTGCAAGAAAGGCATGAAGCAATTTGAAAATCCCCATTTATAGATTTCAGGTCAGGATTTCCCAAAGAGTCTCAGAGTGAGGTTGTTTGCAGGGCACAGCTGAGGCTGGTCTCCATAGGATCATCACCACAGCAAGTAATTAACTTGGATACCCATATAGAACACATCCATAAACCCATGCTCATCACCCCAAAATGCACTGGATACCCAGAGGGACAAATTAGAGGGACATCCATATAATGGAGTCTTGCTAATTATGTAATTGTTCTGTAATTTAAAGTTTATTTCCAATACATAGTATGGTCCTAGACACCATAACTGTTTCTCAATCCTGGTCTTGGAGGACCCCAGTACTACACATTTATCTATCTGATACATCTTAGTATTTAGTTAATTAGTAGAGACTACATGACCTGAAATGGATGTCAGAAAAGGGAAACATTTCTGAATGTTTTTTAAACAAACCTTCTGTGTGTGAATATCCTTCAGCCGTGACCTTCCACTGAATCAGAACACCAAGCAGTGCCAGCACGGGCCAAACTCCCATGACCACCCATGTGAACCAGCACACAGGACGAGGTGGATCCACCTTCACCCTCTCGTAGATGTATAGTGTCAAAGCGAAGAGCTCGACAAAATAATCCACAGTCACAGTAACCACAGCTGATCCAAAGACGGCAGTGGAGAGGGTAGTGAAACAGCGCTGCCATTGTAATGTGAGTACGGCAAACAGCATGCCCGATCCTAGCAGCACACCCAGGGGAAGCCACACTGTCCTTGGGTGGTAAAACTCTTCCAGAACCACCAGAGAGGCAAGGGCCACCAGCAAACCCAGGAGAAGTCCAACCATAAAAAGCCCCACACTGCGGACAAGCATAGTGACCAAGCCACACAGGGTGCCAATGCCCAGGCCGATGCCCACACTGGCCTCCACACTTAGCTGAGTATCCATGACCCTCTCCTTATAGCAGAGCATGAAAATGACGATGGAGCCAAACAATAGACCTGTGAGAAACATTACGGCCTTGAAGCAGCGGTACCCTGTGAGAGAAAGAAGAGAGGTAGAAAGGGCAGAAGGGGATAGAAAAGAGAATTGTAATAGAGAAGCAGAAATATGTAGATTATTTTAACATTAAGAAATACGATGAATAGTGCATATATTCCACACACACAAAACAAAATAGATGCAAGTACAGGAATACTTGGGTCACTAAACTGATCTGCAAAAACTATCATTCTTTTGAAAACTCCCCGTTATTTATTGGTTGTACAAACAGATAGTCCCGCCCCAAAATGAATGCCACTGGTTGAGCTAATTTTGCTTTGACAGGCTGAATGGAATACTCAAACAAACAGAGGAATGTTTTGATAAAACCAGAGATGTGCAGGGTTACCATTTTTTACATTCAGTTAACCGAATAATTGTTTTGTCGGGAGTTGGGACGTGGGGAAAAAAAGAATGTTTATAGCAATAGAATTACCTCGAACACTACTCAAGATAGCAGCCAATAAATTGCACAGTGAGCTATGAGCCTTAATAGTACAATATGTAGATATTCAAATAATTAAATCTCACATTAAGTCAAACAAAATAATCAAACTGACACTGCTTGTATTTCATGTCACTACATATCTGTGAGGTGTGTGTGAAATTATACTGCTGCAGCTAAATAGCATCTTCGGGGTGCTTTGATTTTTAAATGGTTTCTAATCAAATGGACTTGTTTAATTATTGTACGTAAATATGGACACTAGAGTAAAAGGGAAAAAACCCTTTATTACATTTATCAATCGCTGAAACTTTGCTCAGCAAAAAAACAACCTCAAGTCATGTTAAATGGTGTAATATTCATATGAGGTCCTCTTTGCAACCTGAACTTCTTCAGAATGCAGCACAATGAAGGAAACAAAACGCAGGTGTTTCGAGATGTGTTTATCAAAATTAAAGTTCTTTTTAACTTTACTTGGTATCTAAAAATGCTGCAATCTTGCACAAGACTGTTGCACTGACATTTAGCGCAACAGTCAAAAACATCTGTCCAGCGGATTTTAACTATACAGAAAAACAGTTCAGATGCACAAAAAAGCATGTTTAAACTGCCCCTAACTCCCCCTAGACTTGAAAACCAATTTGACGGTTTCTCGGAACTCGTTGAGTTCGGGTCGGGTTAAAGACCTCTATTGTGCATGTAGAATAACCAAATGGTGATTTTGGTATGTGAATAGTGGTGCATCGAACGGTTAACCGAATGAGACTTTGCACATCCCTAGATAAAACAACAAAGCCACATATGGCAGTGTTACACTTTCAGATGAAATAAACCTTCGAATGATTTACTTATTATCTTCTCTGCATATTAAGCTACAATTCGATAAAGAAATCTAAGGGATAAATATTGTGTTTCGAAACATAAAAGTGGGGTCACCAGAGTTGCATTTATATGCACCATTACTAAAGGTGCTTGGTGCTCTGTGCCATTAATGTCCATTCTGTTGCTACAGTTACAAAAAGGTAGCTTTTAAATCGACATTATTCCTAATGCATTGTGCTTTTCACACAGAGATTTTATCCCTTAACTGCTGCAATTAGGATTGTCAATATTGGCTCAAGAGTTTTGAGAGAAGCAGAGGGGAATAAATAACATGTTTTTGAACAGTTTAGTTATATTGGGGCCTGAATGTCAAAGAAATAAAAAAAGGATATGCTGTCACTTGTCACAGCTAAAATAGCCTAAATCCTCACTCTCTCTCTCTCTTACTCCCCTAGCAAGTAATGGGCAGTGAAAGCTAATTTCACAGTCAAGTGAAACTGATACAGCTCATCAAATAGAGAGGGACAGGGATTTGTCACCCTTGTCTGGATGTCACATTTAGATGGTTATTATGTGAATTACATTTGGCTATAAACAACCACAAATGAAATGATGTTTGTCATAATGAGGCAAAAACATACCCATGCATTTAGGTCAGAATCTGACCTGGTTTGGAGTAAGTAATACTTATGCAAATCTATACTTCTCCAAACCAGTCATCCTGCCATCTGTATTCATCAACTATAATATGAGGGAGTGTCAAGTATAATCAGTTTATTCATGAACTTTTTCAGATCCTGCCTGTGTTGCAACCTACCGAAGAAGCAGTAGATGATGCCAAAGAGACAGCACATGGAGCAGACGACAGACGGAACCACCTCATAGTGTCGTTCAAAGTCCTCATCACACCTGAACAGACGCTCTGGATTCCCATCCTGAGAGGGTGGGGAGAACTTAAAGGCCAGAATCTGTGGAGTGGATGTCATGCTGACAGTGTAGGTTGGAGAATGTTATGTGTTTTCAAGGCAGCTGAGAGTAACGGGAGAGTGAGGTCATGTGGAAGACAGAGGACGCAGAGAGGTTCCCATCCACAGGAATTTCCCTGTTCAAAGAGATCAGAAGTAGAGTGTGCCGTTATTGACAGTAGAAGACAGTTTGCCTCCTCTCAAAATAAACACGGAACAGCCAGATTACATTTAAACATTCATTTTGTGACAATATCAGAGTGTAATACCAGTTTTCCTGCTGCCTGCTGTCCAACTCTTTAAGTCATGTCTCCACTCACATAAAATGTTATCCCTTTTAAGCTCTTTTCCCTTATACAAACTACAAATATATTCATTTGCATATTATATTCCTATAAAAATGGCAAGAAATTCAAGACATTAAGTAAGAGGTCTTACAAAATTTTGTAAGGTTTATGTTAAAAACAAGAAAAAATATTGCCAATGAGGTGAGAAAAATAAACTATTCAAAAGAAATAAAAAAGGTTAATTGCTTTTTTTATTATTGCATTGAGATACAGTATATGTCGGCACCAGCTGACATGAAATAAATAACCACAAACATCAACACATTAGAGTGATTTGTAAATTATATTCACCCTTTGCTACATTGAAAGCTCTAAAGCTACACATAATATTTGACCTTGTGAATTTCATTGTTTTTTTTAAATGTACAGTAATTTAAAAACCGATGATTGCAACATGCTCCACAAAATCTGGGACAGTCGAGTGTTTACCACTGTGAAACATCACCATTTGTTCTAATAACACATATTAAGCATTTGGGCACTGAAGACACAAGGTTGTTAATTTTAGAAAGCTGAATTTTCCCCCAGTCCCAATTGTAAAGGGTCTTCATTGCCATATGGTGTGCTTCCTAATGCATCACACATTCTCAATTGAAGACAGGTCAAGACTGCAGGCAGGCCAAGCCAGCACCCACACTCTCTGCTTACACAGCCATGCACTTGAACAGATTGTGGTTTGAAGTTGTCCTGCTGGAAAATGCAGGGAAAAGGGAAAAGACGGTACTGGATGGCAGTATATGTTGCTCCAAAACTTTTACTTATTTGTCTATATTAAAGGTGCCCTCACAGATATGCAAATTACCCATGCCATGGGCACTTACACACCCCTTACCCATACAGACACTGGCTTTTGGACCATATGCTGATAACAGCTTGGGTGGTCTTTTTGATCTTTGGCCTGGATAACACGACGGCTGGGTTTTTCAAAAACTATTTGAAATGTGCACTCATCGGACCAAAAAACACGGTTCCACTGTACTACATTCCATCTAAGATTAGACCGAGCCCAGAGAATTAGGCAAAGCTTCTGGACAGTGTTGATGTAGGGCTTCTGCTTTGCACAGTAAATTTTAACTTGCATCTGTGGATGCAGCGGTGATTGTTGTTGACTAACAAAGGTTTAATAAAGTTATCCCAAGCCAAGTTCATGATATCCATTACAGATGAATGATGATGTTTTTTAACACTGTGACCTCTGAGGGATCAGAGATCACGTGCATTCAGAAGTGGTTTTTGATTCCATGAATTTTATAAATATATTGTGCATTGTAGAGGGTTGAATGCCCAAAATACTTCCAATTTGTGTTTGGGGAACATTGTCCTCAAAGTGCTGGATTATTTGCTGAAGCATCTGTTGGCAAGTCGTGAACGATTCTTGTTCTTGAAGAACTAGGCTGTTTTTGGAGGCTCCTTATACAGTATACAGTACTATGACACAGCTGCCTCACCCGTTTAACATCTCCTGTTTCACATCGCCTTGTTATTTCAACTCGTCAAATTGTTATAAGTTTTGAATTGCCCGTCTCAACTTTGTTGCAATCATCTGATTTGAAATTATGGGGGGGGTTGGTCTCAAGGAAACCACCTAGTAATTACTCTCCAGTAATGCTTTGATGGAGACCTGAAATGACATTAAGCTGTTGAAAGCAGGGGAAAAACAGAAGGTAGACTGTCTATTAGGAACCTATACATTTCCAACTTTGATACAGTCTCTAGGTTGATTGTTAGTCTGATCCAACCTAAAATATACAGTATGGTATAGCTGCAGACAGAGCTACAAAAATGGGCGGGAGCTCCAAACTTCCAGCAAATATATAGGGAGGGAGCCCCTTACCTAACCCTTTCCCTAAACCTAACTGTCTGTAGAAGTGTAGCCCCCTTTTGAAGTATTACCACCCCCTTTTGGAGGAACTCCACCCCTTCTGGAGAAGCCACACCCAATTAGGGAGATACCGCCCCTATTTGGAGATTTCCAGCCTGCAACTCCAACTACTTGGTTAACTGTGGATCTGACAGAAACAGATAAGTTTAATTACTGAATCAGACATATTACTTTCCTTAGTGGCTCACAAACTATAATCTGCAGACAGGCTGTATTTTAACATATGTATAGAGGACGTTTTAACGTAAACTGTAAGTGTAATTTCCAATAACATGTATATATAAATAATAGGGCTGTCAATCAATTAAAATTTTTAATCGAATTAATTACATGGTGTCCCGATTAATTAATCGCATTTAATCGCATATACAATATTGCTGAGAAAACCCCTCATATAACAATAATTCAATATATAATGATGAAATAATGATATATAGTTATCTTTAAATATTATATATATATATATATATATATATATATATATATATATATATATATATATTCAGATATTTAAAATGCACATTACATTACATTCTTGAGTCAGAATAGTTAATCATTAATAAGACAATACAAAAAGTGGCTTTAGAATAGAATGTATTGTTTACTACCATATTATTGATCATAAGTCAATCACTGGCATACAGTTCACAGCAATCCATTTCACAAGTGAATTTGTCAATCAGTTGGAGATTTATTATGAGGGCTTGTTTAAGGACCCGTCAATTTACACCTACGTCAGACATGCTTGTGTAGCGTCTCGGGTGAATTGCATCATAAACATACAATTTTTAGGTCACTGTGTCAAGTTAAATATAGTTTAATACTTAGAACACATATTGAGATCCCTTAGTTCGGATTTGCACTCCATCAAGTGTTTGAACGTAACGCATGTCTGTGTTGTTCTGCTGCTCAAGGGTGTTTTTCTTCACTGTATAAACTGTGCATTGCCACACAGCTGTAAATTCACTTACTGCCCTCTGGAGTAAACAGGTGGTACTACAAGCTTGCATTTCTCAGGAATCTACCATATCATTGTGGGCATTGCGATTAGTTGTGTAAATTTTTTTAACGCAGTATTTTTTGTCAAATTAATCTCACTGAATTAACGCATTAAATTGACAGCCCTAATAAATAAATACAAATATACAAATAAATATAGAGTATGTAGGACTATTTAGAATAGTTCAGACATTGTGACACAAGGTTCAGAGTGATTTAGCTCCTCAGGTCTGCAACAGATGGCTTTGGGTAACCATAAATTGGCAATGAGTATAAAATCGATATCCAAGACAGCTCTTGTATGATGAGACATTCTCCAGTGCAGAAGAATGTGTTTTGGGGCAAGACATTTTTTAGAAAATAAAGCATTTAGACAGTATAACTGGCATAACAATACCTCACTTCCTATCTGTTGTCGTCACAACAGTGGGATTCTGGGATGCTAATGAATGAATGTTACATTTATATAGTGCTTTTCTGACACTACACTCAAAGCACTTTACACAGTGAACAGAACTCTCCTCAACAACCACTGTGAACCATCCACCTGGGTAATGCGACAGCAGCCATACGGCACCGGTACACTCACCACACACCAGCTACTGGTGGAGAGGAGAGAGTAGAGTGACACAGCCAATTAATGGATGGGGATCATTAGGAAACCATGATTGATAAGGGCCAATGGGAGAATTTGGCCATTTTGGAATTTTTAATGACCACAGAGAGTCAGGACCTCAGTTTAACATCTCATCCGCAGGACAGTGCCTTTTTACAGTATAGTGTCCCTATCACTGTACTGGGGCATTAGGACCTACACAGTCCACAGGGTAAGCATCCCCTGCTGGACTCCCTAATACCTCTTCCAACAGCAAACTTAGTTTTCCCAGGTGGTCTCCTATCCAGGTTCTGGCCAGGCTCATGCCTGCTTAGCTTCAGTAGGCAACCAGTCTTGAGCTACATGGTGATATGGCTGCTGGCTGAATAATGATAATGAAAAGATATACACCACTGGGTTGCAATGAGGAGAGTGACCTGCCACCATGGCAACAGCATGAGAACCAATCAATGTTTCAGCCTAGTCTTTCAGTGCTGGAGAGTTCTCTCACCCATTCATGCAAGCCCCTCCCCTTCTGCACTCAAGACATGCAAATAACAACTTGGCCCACTTGGGAGAGCCTGGGAAAGAAGAGACAGAGAAACAGAAAGAGGGAAAGAAGGAGAGACCAAGAAGCCAATAGAGTCATTAGAAAGACAGGGGCATAGACAGGGAGAGAGAGAGAGATCTGGCAGAATATCTGTCCATCGTCAGATCCAAAGTAGAGAAGGGTCCTTACCAAATACAGGCTCATTGACCTCTAGTCTAGCCACAGAACAAGGCAGATACAGACAAACATGACTTCAAAAAGAAGAAAGAGTCTGTGCTCACTGTGAGACTGGTGAGATTATTCCCTGAAATAAATTTAGTTATAAGACTGAAATACCTTGAGAGAGAGAGAGAGAGAGAGAGAGAGAGAGAGAGAGAGAGAGAGAGAGAGAGAGAGAGAGAGAGAATTAGAGAGATATTGTTATTAAGCCATGTTTGCCTTCAACTACGCATGGGTGAACTTCTAGCACACAGTTCAAACAGGCTCATGTTACAACATGCAAAAAGAAATCGATCTATGCCAACACTCTACAACAACTCAGCACTCAAGCGAAAAAAACATCACTTGGATGGATAGCTGGAAAGAGATATCACAACATGAAATTACACCACTGGAAATGGCTTGGGAATAAAACTTTCAGGTATAGCTCTATGCAAAGAGCATTATTTTTTTATTTTCTCCCCAATTTGGAATGTCCAATTCCCACTAAGTCCTCGTGGTGGCGTAGTGACTCACCTCAATCCAGGTGGCGGAGGAGGAATCTCAGTTGCCTCCATGTCTGAGACGTCAATCCGAGCATCTTATCAAGTGTCTTGTTGAGCACATTACCGCGGAGATGTAGCGCATGTGGAGGCTTCACGCACATCTCACCACGTGCCCTGCCGAGAGTGAGAACCGCATTATAGCGACCACAAGGAGGTTACCCCATGTGACTTCACCCTCCCTAGCAACCAGGCCAATTTGGTTGCTTAGGAGACCTGGCTGGAGTCACTCAGCACGCCCCAGATTCGAACTCGCAACTCCAGGGGTAATAGTCAGCGTCTTTACTCGCTGAGCTACCCAGGCCCCAACAAAGAGCATTATTTAAAGCCAACCAACCCTCAAGGCAAAGAAGCGGTCTTTAGATTTATTTTCTGTCATGAAGAAACCTCAAATCTATGTTGCATCTCCAAATGTTACCTTCAGTATGTCCCTGTTCACTCCAGATCATGGGCAATAGTCATCATCTGCCTAAGATGTAGATGTCAGTCATGATGTAGAACAAACGCCTATATTGAGCTTGAGACTTCACATGAATATTTTAAACAGTCAGCTGAAAGGATCACAGTGAGATTGTCAGCAGAATGAGGCTCGACCTGTGTATGCACGTGTATATGGATGTGTGCTACTCATTAGATGGAAAATAACAGATCAGTGTAAACAGCTGTCCAGTTATGGGCTCGAATACAGCCCCAGGGGACTGTCTCTGCAAATCGCAGCCCAGAAATTTGAACCCTGGTCCCCTTTCATGCTAAATAAGAGTGATAACACTGGACTGATACAGATTTCCCGATTCAATTTGATTCCGATTCACAAGCTCTCAAATATATTTGATTTAGATTTGATTCAATATTGATTCATTTGGTTTATTTCAGTTATAATGTCGCTTTTGCTTACATATAAAATACATTATCTCAACAATTGACGGTAAAGGACAGAAAGAGTATTAAAAGATACAGTAATCACTGACGGAGGACACCAGGATTGGAACTACAGACTTCAAACAAATTCTTAGTCTTTGTTACTATGAGTGGCACAGACTCAAGAGTCCAAAATGAATCCCAGATGCAGTTTATTTTCCAAACTAAATCCCAATAAAACTAAAAAATTTAGATTCCATGCATAGGCCATTTACCAAACTACACTATATATTCACCACATGATGGGTTTTGATTATATCATATTTATATAAAACCCATCATGTTTATTACCTCTAAAGGCTGCTGTCAGTGCTGGACTGGTAATCTGGCATACAGGGCATTTTCCCTGTGGGCCGACACACTTTGATCAGGGGCAGACTGGCCATCGGGAGAACAAAGCGGGCCAGTGGGTCGGCTGCGAAACGTCCTGAATGGGCCACGATAAGCAAAAATGATCCGCCACGTTATGCAGAATGGACCATGGCGTCGCGATATGCATAAAAGGACAGGGACAGGGACAGTGACAGCCCACCCCCACACCCCGCTCAACATTTGGGCCAGTTGCCATGTAAAATCCCGCCTCGATTTCCCTTCCCAGTCCAGCCCAGGCTGTTATACTGCAAAACCATTTTAACTGAAAAATCCTTTAACACTGGCCACAAAAGAACTCAAAGGAATAATAAAAAAAAAACTTTCGGCAACTATTGGCATACATTTTTGTTGATAATAAGGTACAATAAGGAAAAATAATAAAGTTTAAATGAGTTCATAGCATATTTTCATTATTTTTACATGATACCTAATGCATTAACTAATGTCAATGAATGGAACCTTAATGTAAAGTATTACAATTTTTTCCCCTGATGCCTACTTATAATTTTAGTCACATTTTGAGTTAAAAAAAACATGCAGTCATACTATACATTTACATTGGCCTAATCATCTTCCACCCTCTTTTAGAATACTATATAACAGGACATTTCTGCTACTCTGCCTTTAAGTCTCTTCTGTAAAAATGATCTTCTCATGTGAAATTAATTACATTTGCTATTGGGTTCTTTAGAGGTAATGATGCCCTATACTTCAGTAACAGCCTCTTTGCAAATTTCTTTTTTACATTCTAACAGGGTCACACTCACAACCATTTCATAATGTGCTGTACAAACTGTTCAAGTTGGACTTTTTTATTTCATGACTTCCATGACTCATGACTTACTGTGCTACAGCAGGCTATCCCTCACATACACAATAATTGTTTTCCCACTATGAGCTACATGAATAGGTCAGAGAACGACAGAAGGAAGCCTCAATAATCCTTCTGCATACTAAACGCTGAATCACAACACCCCATGCATTAGCTCCCTGGAGACCACTTGCAAGTAAAGGCAGGCAGCAACTGACAGTTAAAATGTACTGCTCTTGCTCCCTGAACATCCACTTACACCTCAAATGAGAGCAAGAGAGCAGATGCTAGCCAAGAGCTGTGGGTAATGGAGATAAAGAGGCATCCTACTAAACTGCCCATTTCTTATTCCGCTACAGTTACCATTGTGGAGGTTACCCTGGCGATGGCTGCCAGGATAAAGGAACAGATAGAAGGATGTGGAAGAGGATGAGAGGCATGAGCGCTGAATGGAGGGGTTGGGTGAATGACCGTGTGTGTGTGTGTGTGACTGGGCTGTGTGGTTTAGCGGACAAGGCGATGGCACTGCCAAACCTCGTTAATCTTGTTGAGGACTTCTGCTCTAAATTCCATTAGCACTGGACTGGCTTTCTCCTTCTGCTGACCTGTATGTGATCATCAGTGTTATGGGTGTCAGTTTGTAATGTGTATGGTCATGTGCATACCAATGTGTGCATTTGTATCTGTGTTTGTCCAGCATTCTTCAGTTTTATCCACTGGCTGTCTGCTCTAAATAATGACTAACCGCACAACGGCCCCACTGTATGAAACCATTCTGAGTCAGAGGTGAGACAGAACAACAGTTGAGTGGTCATCTGCTGTCCAACACAGTAGACGGTCAGACCTTTAAAATATAATGATTTAACGTCATACACATACACACAACATAGGTTCTTGAAATTGCACCTTGAATACATGAGAGTGCACACTTAACTTTTTTTTTGACAAAGATCATGAATTCAGTCAAGAAAAGTCAAGAAAATTAAGTTCTTATGATTACTTCATATGTCCAAGAAAAAATATGCCTTTTCGTGAAAATGTCAAAATATGTGGTATTTTTTAAAACAACACTTGACGGTCTAAAGTTTTTTTTTTTTTTTTAACAACAAATTTGCAACCTAAATGTTGTGTACACCACATGACTTTATTTGGGAAACAAATGTTTTAATTTTATTTTTGAGAAATAATATCAAAATATTAATCTGCACAACCCATTTCTTTTTTTAATCTGCCAACATCTTTTTTCTTCAAGAATTTCACCTCTTAATGAGACTTTGATTTCATTTGAATGTCTTTGGACAGTTACACCCAATGACATTTTTACTTCAAGCTCAGAATTTGAAAACATGTTCATCATAGAAGAAGTGTATTCAAGTAACTGTTCTGTGTGATTTGCATTTTTAATGTCTTTTTGAATAACTTAATTTTTTGAAAAAATTACTCCTTCACTAATATAGTGAGACATGTTGAAAACTGACTTTTGAGGGCATTTGACATGGTCCTCAACATTTGAAAGGCTGATAAATAGGCCAAAGCGAGTTTTGCTTTAAATCTATTGATATAAACAGGTTTCAGTAGGGTTTGGGAATAGCAAACTTCATTAGCTCCATATAAAAACCATTGTTTCTATGAGATGTCTATACTAATATAGTCAAGCGAACATGTGTGTTCAACAGAGTTTTGCTCGTGTTGTGAACCAAAATGTCCCCACAAGAAATTAACAGTACAACAATGAAAATATAAAAATGTTTGTGTGAGTGGTAGGTTTAGGGATAGGGTAATTGTAAAGCAGTCAATGGAAAGGAGGAGGCGAGAACCGGCTTTTCAACATAAATAATAGTTTAATAGTAAACTGAAACAGAAGACACAAACACACACATGACGGACATAAACTATCTCTCTCTCCCCCGCACAATCCTCCGCAGTCGGCCCTTATCCCTCTCCGAGGCTTGATTAGCCTGATAAGGGACCGGGTGTATATAATCACGACCTGGCCCCGCCCTCTGCCTTGCCACAGTAATATTATAAGGGATAGAATATATCATTACCTCAGTATAAAAACAATAGAAGTCAATGGAAAGTCCCCACCATGATAGAAAACAAACGTTAGTGAAACAGAGTGCATGATTATAAGTGCAATCATGATTTACAACATAATCACCACCAGGGCTATAACGAATTACAAATACCCGCGTTACTGTTATGAACAATTTTTTCCCAAGAACTGTACTTTAAGTAGTTTAAAAATGTTATACTTTTACTTGAGTTCATTTTAAGTGCTGTAACTCTACTTTTACTGCGCCAACTATGGAGGAAGCATTAAACACAGTTTACAGCTGAACTTCACAGCTGCACACGAAAGGGCTTTACGCAGTGAAAAAGGCCAATTGCTTGATCATGTCATGTGAGTTTAACTTGCTCAAGACAGATATCAGCATTAATCCTGCCTCTAATTTGTAGAAATATATCAAGGTAAATTTCATTTTTCTCCTTACTAGATTCTGTGTCTCTAATGTAGCCTGTAATTTAACTATCACTGAGATTATTGGGCTGCTGTGAGAGATTAATGCAATGTTATCAATAGGGCTAGGTAATAAAATGATCTAGATGTTTATAGGAAAAAAGTGTTTATAGGATTTCCTCAATCAAACTTTTGTGTAGTTTTCAACGTATACTTAGCCACATCTAGAACAGGGGTGTTCATCACATCAACCGCAATAGCAAGAGCACCACTGGTTGGTTGATCTAGATAACATATAAAAGATTGACTTTTTATTTCCTGTAGTTGTGTGCTGTTTGATTGACAGGCAGCTAATGTTTGTGCACTAATACAGGTTCGCGCCTAAATGATCAAATACACTTTATAATTCTGCCAATGCCCGTCTTGGTGAGGATTTAATGTAAACGCAGTCGTTTATGTCTAAAGTGAATTTAAACAATGGCACAAAAAGTGTTTTTGCATCAAAATGTCAGACTTGACCTGTAACTGAATCAAGAACTGTCTGATATCGGCAATGTTATATAAAGGCTATTAATCAAACAACAATAACAAGGAAATGAGAAAACCACTCACTACTTTTGACTGAATAACTTGAGTAGCTTTAAAAGTATTAATGTAATAGAATAAAACAATGACATTTTTGATAATGATATTTTTTTTAAATATTGTTCGTTTCTTAATAATACCGACCCCTGATGTAGAGTGTGTGTTAATTGGTATAATACATTACCAGGAATGTAGAGATGATAACATAATTGATAATTATGATTAGCCTTTATAAAGATAGAAAATGATCAACATTTGTAGAGCAATACTTCAGGCAGAATATTCCACCAGTCACAAACTTTTGCATCGTGCATTAGAATGAGAACACAACTATTTCTTGGCTTAAAAGATACAAGAACAAAATCAATATTGAACTTTATATCTCAAAAGGAGGACAATGTGGCCCCCCATATGTTAGTTAAATAAATAATTCACACAAAAATGAAAATTCTCTTATCATTTACTCACTCTCAAGCCATCTGTCTATGACATTCTTTCTTCAGAACACAAATTAACATTTTTAGAAGAATATTTCAGCTCTGTAAGTCCATTCAATGCAAGTGAAGGGGTGCCAAAATTTTGACGCTCCAAAAAGAACATAAAAGCATTAATCCATGACTTCAGACTTGATATGGCAGGTGTGGGTAAGAAAAAGATCAATATTTAAGTCCATTTTTGCAAGAAATTCTTCTCTCTACCCAGTAGGTGGTGAGATGTATGAAGAATTTGAATCACCAAAAACACAAGAAGAAAGTGAAAGTTAAAGTGGAGATTGACTGAGCAGGGAGAAGAATTAATAGTAAAAAATGATTAAATATTGATCTGTTTCTCACCACATATATCATATCACTTCTGAAAACATGGATAAAACCACTGGAGGCACATAAATGAGACTTTTATGATGATTTATGGTTCAATATTTTAGCACCGATTAACTTTCATTGTATGGACCAAAAGAGCTGAGATATTCTTCTAAAAATCTTAATTTGTGTTCTGCAGAAGAAAGAAAGTCATGAGGGTGAGTAAAATGATAAGAGAATTTTCATTTTTGGGTGAATTATTCCTTTTTAAGCGTAATGTATCCCCTGTACCAAACAACTTTTCTCATGCCTGCCTAGTGATCCTGCTTATTTAGCATTTGTTTTGCATTCCTTGCATTGTTTGAACATGTTTTATGCACAAACAATAATGCTCTGTTGGCGTTAAGGGAAATTTAGACCCTACACAAATTGATTTTAATGTAATTTTTTCATACATTACAATTTCAAATGGTGATCTGTGTATTGAAATTAACGTTTTAATCTTTTAATTTCTGTCATCATGTGTCCCTTTTATTATTTGGAATCAGTTTCATGTAGTCTTTATCATAAACAATTATGTATTTTAAAAGTTGGCATACAAAAAAATACTCTTTCCACCCCTGATCACAACCTTAGAGCTAATGCAGCTGACTTCAATTGCACAAGTGCATCTCGGCCCTGTATTATTCTAAATGCAATGGCCTACTATTGAGCTGAAAACACAGATCTCACGTTAAAAAAAAAGTGCATTGCATTGCATGAGGACTAACAGAGCACTCTATGATGCTCTTGGCTTAAAATCCAGCTGAGAGGCCCCTGAGTGAACCCCTCTAAATTAATTTCCACTTTTCACAATCGAGACAAAGGAGAGAGGAAGAGAGGAGAGGAGTCTTTGAGGTTTTGTGATAAAAGCTAGTGACTTCAAAGGATACAAACCAAGGAAAGATCTATAACAAAGCAAATCAAGAGCAGAGGTATTTCACACTTCTGATCTGACAATTCATCATCTTCTGTTGTCGATTGTTTTTATTGTTTCATGAGGGGCCAATCTCCCTCTGATTGCTCTTGATTGCGCTGTGGGTGGATCTGTAATCACTGAGCCCCAATCACAACAAATGAACAAAATGAAGTGAGCACATAATACAATTACTGCCAAGCCTGGGTTCACATTCAATTTGTCCTAATACGCATGTGGGGGCAAACATATGCATTTGCATACACACACGCGCACACACACACACACACACACACACACACACACACACACACACACACACACACACACACACACACACACACACACACACACCTCTTACAAAGGGCTGGGTGACCTCTGCCACTGACTTTGTGTCCAAATCAAATGCTTTGGTGATTTTCCCAGGCTGTTCTTGGGGATGATACAGAGCATCTATTGAGCTATTCTTGGCAGGGGCTCTGAACAGAGTCTCTGACAGTCCACTGAAGCAGAAGTGGGTAGAGTAAGGACAGGCCTGAGGGAAGAAGTGGTGCCGTCCATGGACAGAAATGCATAATAGAGAGAAAAGAAAGTGGGGGTAAAGATATAAAGAACTTTATATTGAGATATACAGTTCAAGTCAGAAGTTTACATACACTTTAGCCAATACATTTAAACTCACTTTTTTCCACAATTCCTGATATTTAATTGTAGAAACAATTCCCTGTCTTAGGTCAGTTATGATCAATATATTATTTTAAGAATTTGAAATGTCAGAATAATAGTAGAGAGAATGATTTATTTCAGCTTTTATTTGTTTCATCACTTTCTAAGTGGGTCAGAATTTTTGCATACACTTTATTAGTATTTGGTAGCATTGCCTTTAAATGCTTAACTTGGGTCAAACGTTTTGGGTAGCCTTCGCCAAGCTTCTCACAATAAGTTGCAGAAATTTTGGCCCATTCCTCCAGATTGAACTGTTGTAACAGTCAGGTTTGTAGGCCTCCTTGCTAGCACAAGCTTTTTCAGTTCTGCCCACAAATTTGCTTTGTGCTGGCCACACCAATACCTTGACTTTGTTGTCCTTAAGCCATTTTGCCACAACTTTGGAGACATTGGGGTCATTGTCCATTTTGGAAGACCCATTTGCGACCAAGCTTTAAGTTCCTGGCTGATGTCTTGAGATGTTGCTTCAATATATACACACAATTTTCCTTCCTCATGATGCCAACTATTCTGTGAAGTGCACCAGTCTCACCAGCAGCAAAGCACCCCCACAACATGATATTCCCACCCCCATGTTTCACGTTGGAATGGTGTTCTTTGGCTTGCAAGCCTCACCCTTTTTCCTCCAAACATAATGATGGTCATTATGGCCAAAGTTACATTTTTGTTTAATCAGACCAGAGGACATTTCTCCAGAAAGTAAGATCTTTGTCCCCCATGGGCACTTGCAAACTGTAGTCTGGCTTTTCATGGCGGCATTGGAGCAGTGTTGTATAGTCAATTCAAATTGAGTATTAATGACTTCAACCTAATTGTATGTAAGCATCTGACTTCAACTGTATATGGAGAAAAAATATATTTTGAATATATGTTCATCATAAATGCATCAATCTCCCTTATAGTCAGTCAGTCAAAAAAAAAAAACCCATCAACATCAACAACAAACAACAACAACAACAACACAAAATGCAAAAAAGTGCAAAACATTTTTTTTGAGAGCCATGTTTGTGTAAGTTCAGATCTTGTGCTGTAACTGCAGGGTAATTATCATGTATCAAAGAATCCTTTCCCACTTGAAGACCTCTCAGCTTTTGAGGCAGAAATTCAAGGCAATGTGACAGATGGGCTTAATTATTAAAAGAAATCAATGGGGAAATTAAAAGTAGTCAGAAAGATTTAAAAAAGCTAATCTAGCATCTAATGTGACAGTTGGGTGAATTATTATGAATCTCTCTTTATTCAATCAACAAGATCACACAGGAAATCAGCATGTTAGTTCTGATTTTTTGTACCCCCAAATTCGTATCTTACGTGCAAAATTCAGAACTAGCGCCACCATGCAGTGAATGTTCATGTCCCCCAAAACTGCACTCTGTGCCTTTGACATCACAAGGAAATGGAGAAATTTCCATTTGAAATGGAAAGATTGCTTTATTATCTCAGTACTGTTAGGGTTAGATTTAGGGTTTATGTAAGGAGGATTATCAATTTAATTATTACTCAAATGTTTCCTAAAACCAGATGTGCCAGCTGTGCCTTTCACCTCACATCCTTTCAAATAAGTAGGCGTGAGAAAACGAATCAGTGTAGTAAATATGTACTGTTAAAGGGAAAAATACAATCTCCGAATCGGGTTTGTTAATGATTATGCAAACATGATTAGTTCCTAGTTTCATATCAATATCCGAACCCGAGTGTCCCATGCAGCTGACGCAACATGCTTCAGTCATGCAACATGCAAAGGTAACCATGCTGGATCTGTTGCAAAAATGTCTGATAGTAGATGACACTTGTCAGTGAGTCGGCATTATGTGGCCAATCATAGGATACTAGGGAAACATAAGACTTCCTGTGTGATCATGTTGGCAGTCTTCAAGATACAGTATAAATGCCAGTTTCTCTTCTTTAAACTGATGCCTTGGAGTCCTCTTGTCACTTTAGCAAGGGATGAGAGATGAAGATCCAAACAGGCTTTTCTCAGATTAAAGCTTCCCTCCTTAGCCAAGTCCAACAAAATAGCTAGAAACCAACAACTTACTATAACTGTCATCTGTTGCTGAAGCAGTCACTGACCCATTAAGGAGCTTTGAATTTGACTAATAAAGTTGAAGAAATAAACCTTAAATGTAGCTGGAGGGAATTAGTTAAAGGCAGGACAAGATGACAAAACCACTTCAGTTTGGGCTCAAACAAAAATATATTTCCACTTGAGAGAACGTAGTGAGGCCAAACAAAGTTTCACACTCATCTCTCACAGCAAAGAGGTGGTGCATACATTCAATGACATGGTAGAGGATCAGTAGATAGCTGTGCAATGTAGACTGGGGAATATTTGACCTGCTTATATCATTACATGACTCTCTGAACATCTGCTCTACTGTATCATATTATTGAATAGAGGACAAGCTTTGATAGAGACACTCAAAATCTTTGGAAAGACAAGGACGTATGAGTGATGTGCCTGAGACAATTCTAAAATGCCAATATTCCTTTCCATGCACAAAGGCTGTTTCAAGAGGTAAGACAACTGACCTGAGATAAATACAACATAGGAATGGAAAGCTGGATTCTTGATCAGGGCAAAAAGCCAGCTTTAACAAAAGAGACCACTGATATATTGTCACAAAAAGGATTGCAACGGATAGACTGCACGACAATTTCTTACCTCTTGTGCAAGGCATGGGCAGAATTAATAGTCTGCATCAAGACATTTCTGCAACGGACACCTGCAAAGCATTTTTCTAGAAATTCAGTTTCCTGATTTTATAGCCTTAATTTAATATGCATTGATCTACACTCTGAAGAAGAGTAGAAAATTTATGTTTTAGAATATGAAACTAATACTTGTGTGCTTATTGATTGGTTTAAAATGTCTAGTTATGGAAAGTCTCAAGCATAGCAGCATGAATTAACTATGGCTGTTGGGCAGAACAGCAGTGAAATGGATTAACTGATTTATCATCGACTTTCTCCTCCTCTCTCACGCTCCTCTCTACATGTGTCTTTGTTATCTCCATCTCACCCCCTGTGGCCTATCATCACTTTCTCTATCTGTAATACTATTTTTTTTCTTCCTCCTCCATTTATTCTTATTACAACATCTAGTTCATCTTGATCATCTCTCTTTCCATCTTCATCTTCCACTTTCCCTCAAATGAAGTACAAAATGTTTGGTCTGCTGCTGCCTGACTCAATTAGACATGGATCTCTAAGGGGCATTTCTGCTCCTTTTATCCCTCCATTATTATATAACCACCTTCATTACAGAACACAGTGCTTGGCTTTCAAACAACTTCAATCTCTTTTCTTTGTTCCCACCACACCCATTATTTTAACCTACCACTGTGTGTTAGTGTATTGTTCCACACATTTGTGTCTCATCATGACCAAATCTTTATACTATTGTGCATATGTATTGGGAACCCCAGATGACGAGATTTCTTGGTATGACTCACAACTTGAGGAAAACAAAATGTTCCATATGTAATCATGTTGTGCATGTGTGCTTTCATGTGAAACATCTGCAAGCTTTTTTTGTCTAGTTCACTAATATTTCATAATGGATAGGTGGTTAGACAATGGCCAGTCTTAGAATAAATTAATTTTATATGGCACATAAAAGGTGATCAGAAAACCAGGTCAGCATAAAAGCTTTCAGAAAGTTTTAATGTTTTTTTTTTCTTCAATAAAAGCTTCTGTCACAAAATATTTGCAGATAATGCTTATACCCTTTAACTAGTTATGTCAAATCTCATTCTGCTGAAATGTGGCAAGATTCTCGGAATCGATCTATGTAACTAAACTTCTTTCTGCACACCCAATCAGAAGACTACCAAGAGAAGCCCTCTACCCATGGCAATGTCCTGGACAAGTCCAAAAATGGCAGCCACTTGTAATGTCTCAATGCATCAATTTACACTGAGAACACGACTTATAAAAATATTAAAAGAATGATGAAAAATGTTTCAATACATACACTCTAAAGCAAAGATTTCTTCCTCAAAAATATATTGGAATTAGCAGAAATGGACTAGGCCTAAAATGTAAAAGAAGTAAGCAGTACTCCTATGTTTTCAACTAGGAAATGCTGCGGTGTCTGAACTGAAAGTCTTTTCTGGAGCAGGAGCGAGACAGCTGCTAACCACATGGACTGAACTGTATTTATTTTTTATTTGTATTTTTTGTCAATACTGCTCAAATACAAGTGGGCTGTGCTGTAAGGTTTATGAGCCGAGACCTAATGTTTAAAATTCTAATGTAATGCATTACTAGTATTGCAGAATTCTGACCTATTATTTTCTCATTCAGAAACAAGGATGTGTGTGTGTGTGTGGTTGCATGTGTATGTGTGTGTGCGAGAGAGAGAGAGAGAGAGAGAGAGAGAGAGAGAGAGAGAAAGATAGAGCTTGTATTATCACCTGCTGATGACACTGTAGTGTGTTAGTCAGCTTTCTGAAGATAATGTCAGTTTGGTATCCTATTTTTCCTATGTATCCATTCAAACGGGGGTATTCCTCCCTATTTTGCGGTACCAGTGTGCAAGTCTTTCACTATAAAAACTGCAATCTCCTCTACCAGTTTGTCCTCTCCTATGTGGAAAGTCCGGTAAGAGGTAAGCGCCTTGAGTTTGTGTAATTAATCAGTCTCTCAGCTATGATGATCCTTAATTTCCTAGCTTTAGTAATGTAGTAGCAATGTAGTAGTAATACGAGCGATCACAGAGTGCTGTTGAATATAAAAACTGAGTGATGCTGACTCACCTCACGTCACCAACTGGCTCATATTAATCACAAAAACCTGCTGGCTGAAAAATGTAATGTCACAATATTAAATGTAAAGAGACAGATGGCTCTTAACACATCTGCACTGCTCTTACACTTTAGTTTAGAACAGCAAGAACACAAGCGGAGTGATCAAACAGTGAAGCGTCGGAGTGCTGATGGTATGAGTCCATCAGTACTCATGGAACGTCTCTCGTCCAATCAGATTCAAGGACCAGAACTAATTGTTGTAAATATACCAAATACATTTTTAAAATCAAAAGTTGTATACTCTATGTTAACATTAGTAAATGCACTATGAACTAACAATGAACAATTGCCTATTTTTATCAACTAACATTAACAAAGATTAATAAATGCTGAAAAAATATATTGTTCATGAAACCTTATTGTAAATTGTTACCAATTATTAAAATCATTGCCCCGATCAATCAATATCACATCAGCCAGATCTTCAAATATACACTTTACAGGCCTGTCTTTATCGGTGGATATCCTTATAGAATCATACCAAACAGAGGAAGTAAACAAAACACAAATAAACAATAAATACAGCGAAAATAATGCGATATACAACGCTATTGAAATTAAATTGAAATAAAATAATAAAATGTTCTTGATACAGCGTGGGCACAGGATTACTACAGTTACGCAATAACAAAACAATAGGCGAATTCTGTCCAGTTGAACACGTGACTAGTCCACATCTATAGAGCACGGGATCAATTCCGTTTGTTTTCAAGTATTCCTGAAAAAATAAATGTTTCTGCACAACCATTAAGGAAAGCAGGACGACGTATTGTGATTGTTGCTCGCTGCTGTTCCCACGACACCAGTACTTGGTTATTATGTACAATATTACAGGTAAACACACAATTCAGTACGGCAGCGCGTTTATATATAGTGAGATTAAACAAAAGAACACACACAATGGGATGGCACAATAGCACGTGCACTAAAATGCGCTGCCAGAAATTGAAAATAAATTACGGAAAATATCGGTGACAGCATTCTTTAACCAAAGTAGTAAACTTTTCTGTTGCAATACTGTAGCATTTTAAAACAAGATTTTGAACAAAGGTCTGATACCAACCTATATAACGTATAGGTTACACGTATACCTACATTTCACCATTACATATCTCCAACTATATATACATCCTGAAAATATTTTTAGGATAAATTCAGGTTTGTACACTTTTTTGCGATTACAACAAAAGCGCACCATGGATAACACACAGGCTACGGTATTGGTGGGGGAGGGGAACCCATAACTTACCGTTTTGTCAGTTCGAGATTTCTAGTCTTATTGTCTTATTTGAAGCGAAATTGAACGCGATGATCACAGATAACATCCTTTGTGGCGGAAGATTTTCCCATTCCGAAGCAATGCTTCAGAATCCAGTGTTTCTTAACGCTGTACTGTCTGTGATCTAATGTTAAGACATTATGAAACGGGTTCACATTTTTTTAAAACAAGTCCATATCCTTTCAAACGGACCTCCTTTCATGACAAGCTTGCTTTTTGGTCTCCCTCTGGTTTTCATTTCTTTCTAGTGTACTATCTGATGGCACATACTGTTTTCATTTTGATTCACATGTCTTTGGAATGTACCATTCACTTAGACAGCGGGGGTGTAGCGGGAAAAGGAGCACAAAGACCCCCTTATAGTGAATGAAGCCGAAGTGCACCCCATTCAAGATTAGCGTTTATAAAGTTATGGATTCATATATGGGAATACTTAAATTGCATGTGTGAAATGTAATTGTCAACAATATTACTGTAAGTAGTGGGCAATGCAAATGGTCACAAATGGTACCTATAATGATAATGATCTAATTCATAGTTTAATGAGAGGACACAGGGAGTGGTCCAATGTTTCAGGCTGTGACAGAGCATATGCGAGAAATTTAGGGCAAAAGAGAAAAGTTAAGCAAATAATAATAATAATAATAATAATAATAAAGTGATGGATTTGTATCTATATTTTATAAAATAAGGAATTATTCCAAAAGTTGAGTCACATGAGAGGTTTTGCTCAACTGTTTTCATCCCTGGCGCTGTCTAGTGCTGAAACTGGACACATGTCACACATCTAGGCTATCTGGGGAGTATCGAAGTAACAGACCAAAGAAGGTCCTCCGCGGGTGCAGCTTGTGCGATGTAGGCCTTTACTGTATCACACACAGTTTAGTTTTCTTCATCTGGCTTCAACAGGCTGAATCTGCAAGGATTGTTTCTACAAGCTGTTAACTTCTAAATCACTATCGCCCTCTTGCGTGACAGCTGCATCAATACAATAATACATAACAACTAGTTGGTTAAAGGAATAGTTCACCCAAAAATGAAAATTGTCTCATCATTTACTCACCCACATCAACCATCCCAGATCTGTATGACTTTCTTTCTTCGTATTTTCCTCTTCTTCTTACCCTGTGTGTGTGTATATATATATAAAATTAGTTGAATGAGTTGGAGTTTAATTGCTATATTTTATTTAATTGCAGACTTAAGCAGAATTATTTTTCATATATAGATGCAAATATGCTGTATATGCAGATCATGATCCTCTGAGTCTGAACAGATACACATGCCAAGTGCTCTCCCTGCTGGTTTTACATTGAAACTGCAATATGAAGGTTGTCCATTTGACATAATTCATTGTTCAAATATATCTCTTATTCATAGTTCATGGCCTAAGCATGGTATTCCCTAGAAGGCTAATAACACCCCAACAATCATGCACATTAAATTTAGAATAGAGCACACACACACACACACTCTCACACACACATATTTGTTTTTATATAATTGTGGGGACTCTCCATAGACTTCCATGCATTTTATGGATTTAACACAGATCTAATGATAATTTCTATCCCCTGACCCTACCCCTAAACCTAACCCTCACAGAAACCTTTTTGCATTTTGACATTTAAAAAAAAAAATAGTTTAGTATGTTTAATAAGCCATTTCCCTCGTGGGAATCGCATGCTAGAACCAACCCACAAGCTAGGCGATCTCAGGTTTTACTATCCTTACAATGTAGTATAAACATAGTACACACACACACACACACACACACACACACACACACACACACACACACACGCACACACACACACACAAATATATGTTTATTTGTTCTAAAGAGTAGAATAGTTAACATACAGCTTAAAGGAAAGTGAAATTAGCAGCCTCTTTGAAAAATCCACACAAATGAAGACTATACCACAATCCTACACACCTCCAGAAAACTGACAGTTTATTCTCTCTAAAAGGAGATTAAAGTAATAAACTATTCTGTGAAATATTAGATTTCTGTAGACACACTTAATTCAGATGCCAGGCGAATAATTTGCCGGATAGTCTGTCACGTGTCAGTCACATTAGCATTAAGCTTGATTTTAGAGATGCATAGAAACATAAATTATATGATTATGCAACTGATCAAGACTGGGTGGGTCAGACATTCACTGACCCATTTGTAGCAAAGAGCTACAAATGCTCTTTGCTCAACATTAACTTCTTGTCTTGATAGTGTCTGCCCTCTTACCTCCAGGCCAGCATGTGCCACACCCTCCAGATCCTGGTTGTCAGAGACACTTTGTGAACACTGCACCAATCTGAGGGCTGTGGAAAGAAAGTTGCGCAAGTCAAATGGCACTGCGGACCTGAGCAAGTATCAAACCCTTCTCTCCTCTTTTATAGTGCTAAAATGGATTATTACCAGAATAAGATCAGTAACACTTCAGATTCATGTAAACGATTTTCAACTTTCTAATCTCTTCTCCATCCTCCTCCACCACATCCTACTAATTCTCTGACCGCTGATGACTTCGCCACATTTTTTACTGACAAATTTGCAAGCATCAGCAGCCAGTTCTCTACACATAACACTCACAGCCACTCTCTTCCAACATCCCATCCTGAGGTCTCCAAAGGGCTTCTTTCTAACCATCCTTCCTCCTGTCCATTTGACCCTATCCCCTCACATCTTATGCAAGCTGCCTCTCCATCAATTTTACCCACAATCGTCACACACATTATCAAAACATCTCTCACAGCAGGAAACTTTCCCAATACAGCAGGCTCGAGGAACCCCACTGCTCAAAAAACCAACACATAACCCAACAGTAGTAGTTATCAGTAGTGATAACTACAGACCAGTATCTCTCCTACCTTTCCTATCTAAAACTATTGAGAGGGTCGCATTGAAGCTGCTTTTCTCACACAGATCAACCTACTCGACATATATCATTCTGGCTTCAAAAAGGACACTCAACCGAGACTGCCCTCTTGTCAGTAGCTAAAACCCTGTGGCTGGCAGAGCTAACTCCAAATCATTCATCCTCACCCTCCTTGACTTGTCTGCTACATTCACAGTGACACAGTGAACCACAAGATTATAATGTCCACCCTCTCTGACCTGGGCAGTACAGATACTGTGCTTGGATGGGTTAAATCACACCTCATTGGCAGATCTTTCTAGGTCTCCTGGAGAGGAGAGGTGTCCAAGTCACACCAGCTGACCACTGGTGTTCCTCAAGGATCAGTGCTTCCTCTTCTCACTATACACAACATCACTCAAAACACTTTGACTCTGGCCTTCAGGACAGCCAATGGAAACACACCCACTTCAATTCACTTCTCCAGGTCTATTCTCCAACTCGTTATCTGTGATTTATGAACAAGCGGTGAATGGTGTTCGCATCATAAAGAGGTTCAAAGTCTATTTCATGATCTTTCACTTTCTCTGTTCCACTTTGGTGGAATGCGCTTACAACATCCACACGATCTGCTGGTACCATCTGCTGAAAACACATCGGTTCCATGAGCAAGAAGCAATCTTCACTAACTGAACTTAACACATACTATTGAACTTAACTTGCACTTACTGTACACACACTAAAAAATACTTCTGTATCTTTCTTCTGTGCTAGCGCATATACTACTCCAGCCACCTTGAGAGCATGGCAGTACAACACTGCAGATGTTGTTGAACTTTGAATGGCAAATTACTTGCTATGTTCCTCATTTGTAAGTCCTCGTTTGGATAAAAGTCTGCTAAATGACTAAATGTAAACATCTTCAACTTAAAATTGTATTTTGTTTCATCTTTGGCCTATATCCAGTACACCACTGAGCTGGGAAATTTGACTTATGTTGCCATTGTTGTGCCTACAACTCATGCATATTGGTTTTGAAATAGTAATTACATCACTTGTAGCTTCCCTAGAGACTGTGCTTTGAGGTCTCACCACAAACTACCAAATGTCATGGAATGCCTAATCCTGGTGCTCCAAAAAATGTTTGATCCATGAACCACTAAGAGGCTGGCTATGTGAGTCAAGAAGACCACAAAAAAAAAATCATAACCATCTGCTGAAATTTGATGGAGAGTTTATGGAGTTCTGTTCATGCCAATCTTCAAATGAGACTGACCCATGAACAACTCGTAAACATTTATTGCCCCTTTTTATAATTTGTTTTTAATGCATTTATAGCACAATATTGGTTTGAATAGACTAGTAAAACATATAATTGAGCCAACTTTTAATAGGCTAATTATTTACAGCACAGCTTGAAAAAGCAGGCCCTTGTTTTGATTGTGCTAAGAACCCATTGTGCTAAGAACCCATTTACAATGTTTTGCTCTCTGTCGGAGGGGCGGAGTGCACCTTAATTGAGGTAACTGGGTACTGACATCAGAAGTTTCTGGGGGAACTCTAGAATAATTAAGGGGGGGGGGAGCAAATATTCTGATTATCATTATATATTTCACTGTAAAACCACTATAAAAATCGACGGTAGGTAAGGAAAAAGTAGAACATTTGCATTGGGTTACGGCCTCGCCTCGGTGGCGTGACATGAAAAATCGTGTACTGTCTCTTTAATACTGCGCTATTGTTATTGGTCAACGATCATCCGGATACTGTGTGCGCTTGTGCAGGTTCATCTATTCCACGGGCGATTATTATAAGGCCTATAATTTATTGCACCCACGTTGAGGCAAGCAGCAATGTGTTGAATTTTATTATTATTATAATTTTTTTTTAAATTAATGCTTAATTGACGCGTCACCTACAAACAACAAAATAAATAAAGAATAAAGATGGCTGAATTACCGATGGGGAAAGGGGTGTCCGCAGGAAAAATAGCAAGCAATGTACAGAAAAAGATTATCAGGGCTCAGGAAAAGGTAAGACATTTTAGTCATTATATGTAAATACTTCATCATGGTTTTCAGTGCTGTCATCAGAGATATCAGTGTTATTACAGCACGATCAGACATTACGGGCCGTCGGTCTATCGTCTTATTGTATACGGTTGTGCAAAGAGTCAAATATGTCTAATCAAGTGGCTCATCCACATATCGAATAGCAAACACCCCAGTTCACCAGAATGCATTGATTCGCCTGTTATTGATAAGCAATTGATTTGATGCATTAGCAGATTTGAAAAGATGCGCGAGCTCGCTGCTTATTTGATTGCAGCGAAATGGTGGAGCTACAGAAACAAGCAGAAAGCTGCGCGTTTTACATACCACAATGGTCAAGTCTAAATGTATTTTAGGCTTAAAGCAATCCAAATTATTATTATTTTTTCTTGCCTCTGAACTTTTGCACTGAGCAACTGAGTAAGAATGAATTGATCGCAGCTGATCCTTCACTACATTTTCAAATGATGCTGCGGCATGACAGCAATACGCGTCACATTATGTTTCTTGGAATAGCCCACAATTTGTTCAGCTGCCCTTATTTCCATCACGCACTTTGTCATAAGTGGCTTTTAAATCTCTCGACTGAATAAAAACTAATATTAGGAGGACTCATATTAAGAGGGATTGTTCAACCAGTAATGAAAATTATGTCATAATTATTCATTACTCACTCTCGTGTTGTTTTAAACCCGTAAGGCTTTCTTTATTTCTTTGAACAAGAAAGGAGATTACGGTAGATTGGTACAGTAACACTTTACTAGAAGGTTCCATTCATTAACATTAGTAAATGCATTAGGTAATAGGACCAAACAATGAACAATTTATATTTTTACTGCATTTGTAATCTTTGTTAATGTTAGTTCATAAAATACAACTGTTCATTGTTAAGTGTTACTAATGCTAACTTATGCAACTTTAGATTTGTAAAAATATTAGTAGGCCTATATGTTGAAATAACATTAACTAAGATGCTGTATGTATTAATCGTTGTTAGCTCATGTTAAATAATGCTGTTAACTGTCACCATTCATTTTCAATGAAATTGTTGTCCATTATTCTGCCTAACTAACTAAATAACTAACAATATTTGGTTCATCAGTTTATGATAAAAACAAAAACAAACAAACAATAAAACGTTCCAGAAATGTTAAGGATTTGTTTGACAAAAATAACCAAATCGTAGACTAATGTTAGGAGAACGTTTTGTGTTTGTTGGGATAACATTTCCTTTGGTGTTCCACGTATGAAAGAAAGTCATGTGGTGAGAAACTAAGGACAGAATATTCATTTTTGTGTGATTAACACTTAAAGGTCACATATTTGGGTAACTCAATGCATTATTTAGCAACCATATGCAGATTAAAAGGATAGTTCACCCAAAATGTTTAATTTTCTCATCATTTACTCAAACTCATGTCATTCCAGATGTGTATGAATTTCTTTCTTCTGCAGAACACAAATTAAGATTTTTAGAAAAATATTTCAGCTCTGTAGGTCCATACAATGCAAGTAAATAGTGACCAGAACTTTGAACCCCCCCAAAAGTACATAAAGCAGCATAAAAGTAATCCATAAGACTCCAGTGGTTAAATTCTTCAGAAGCGATATGATAGGTGTGGGTGAGAAACTGATTACAACTAAAGTCATTTTTTACTATAAAATTCTCCACTTTTACTTCCATATTCTTCTTTTGTGTTTTGGCGATTCACATTCTACATGCATATCGCCACCTACTGGTCAGTCTAATCAGAGGTGTATATTTACAGTAAAAAAGGACATAAATATTGGTCTGTTTCTCACCCACACCTATCGTATTACTTCTGAACACATGGATTAAACCACTGGAGTCTTATGGATTTCTTTTATACTGACTTTATGTGATTTTTGGAGATTCAAAATTCTGGCTACCATTTACTTGCAATGTATGGAGTCCTACAGAGCTTAAATATTCTTCTAAAAATATTCATTTGTTTTCTACAGAAGAAAGGAAATCATACACATCTGGTATTTTGACATGAGGGTGAGTTAATGATGAGCGAAATAAGAAATTATTCATTTTTGGGTGAACTATCCCTTTAAGGATATGAGATATAAATAAAGAAGGTGTCTTATTTATTTTACAGGAATACTTTACAGCATACAGTACTAGTACAATTTGAGATTAATACTGCCCTGCAACTGCTTGCCAAGTGCCAAATAAATTAGAAACCATCTACTGTAAATTCTGGCTATTAATTGGGTTTTTCAAGTCAACCTTTCAAAAACAGCCTGTGTGCACTGCTAAACAAACAGACTGGAGAAATATCAAGCCATGTATTTTTTATTCACAATACTGGACGAATATATGCAATAATCTGAATGTCTTCCATTAGGTTCTCCAAAAGCTTGGCAAAGCCGATGAGACTAAAGATCTGGCATTTGAAGATTGTGTAATCAACTTTAACAAACAGCTGGTGAGTAATTTTCATTTTGTTTCTTAATAAATGTTTCCCTGTTTTGAAGCAATATAAGCATTGAAGACCCTTTACTGTTTTACTGTTCATGCCATTGGTGTCAATTTGGACTCTTTCTTGTGTGCTCATGTAGGTGGAGGGCACCAAACTGCAGAGAGACCTTCGAGCCTATTTGTCTGCTGTGAAAGGTGAGATTATTAATTAGCTAAAATATGCACATAAATACAGTATATATATGAATTGCATTTAAAGCAATAGTTCACCCCAAAATTCTAAATTCTTTAATTATTTACTCACCCTCATGCCATTCCAGATGTGTATGACTTTCTTCTTCTGAACACAAATGAAGATTTTTAGAAGAATATTTCAGCTCTGCAGGTCCATACAATGCAAGTGAATGGTGACCAGAAATCAGAAGGTCCAAATATCAAATAAAGTCAGCATAAAAGTAATCAAAACAACTCCAGTGATTTAATCAATGTCTTCTGAAGCAATTCAATCGATTTTGGGTGAGAACAAACCAAAATGCAACTCTTTTTCCACTGTACATCTTGAGTCTCTAGGCACTATCATGATGTCAAGCTCAATTACACTTCCTAGTGCTTGACGCATGCGCTGAGCACTAGATGGCGCAATAGGAAGTGTAATCAAGCTTGAAATCATAATTGCCAAGAAGACTGCAGTCAAGATTTATATTGAAAAAGGAATTTTATCGTGGTCTATTTTCACACAAAACAGATTGGATTGCTTCAGAAGACATTGATTAATGCACTGGAGTAATATGGATTACTTTTATGTTTCCTTTATGTGATATTTGGACCTTCTGAGATCTGATCATCATTCACTTGCATTGTTTGGGCCTACATATTTTATATTTTAGAAATATATTTTTCTAAAAATCTTCATTTGTGTTCTTCAGAAGAAAGAAAGTCACACACATCTGGGATGCCATGAGGGTGAGTAAATGTTGACAGAATTTTAATTTTTGGATGAACTATCCCTTTAAAAAAATGTCGTTATTTACATGCTTTATAGTTTTCCTCTTCACTTGCTGATACCTTCCTCTTGATTTCCCTCAGCAATGCATGAGTCTTCTAGACGTGTCTACGAGTGCCTGGATGACATGTATGAGACTGATTGGTATGGCAGAAAGGATATGGACTCCATCTGTGAGGTTATAGTTTGATTCATACAGTATGTCATTATCAGAGAATAATGTGCTTTACTGTCTCAGAATACTTCAGGACTAAATGGAAGCCACCATTGTCCAAATCTGCACCTAAAAGAATGAAAAAACAAATATTGCATACCAGAAGATTTGGTTTCCCTGAAAGATAAAAGCTTTGTTAAAAAAAGAATGTTCTTTCTTTCTTTCTTTCTTTCTTTTCCAATGAGGCTCATTTTAGTCTCTTGAAGAATTATATTGAATCCCATTACTGGACTCGAAGTGCAAATATGAAGTGTCATATACAGTTTTTCTCTATCCCATCTCTTTGATTTTAATTCAACCCCATCTGTCATGTTATCATGCTTTAATTACCAAAATATATACATGTCCATCATTTTCTCATCATTTTTATTGCTTTTTTCTTTGAAAGTAATGTTTGTAATGCATTATAGGAGTGGGCAAACAGATGGGAGGCAATTCAAGTGGTTTTAATTTAAAGTAATTACAACAAAGCACAATTCAAGTAGTAGAGACACTTGATCTAGAATTAGCTTCCATCCTTCATAGTTGTACAACATTAAGGATTCAGCTGCTTTATAGTTAGATGTTTGTCTGTACATGTGTAGGTTTGCAATTTAATTTCTTTATAACTGTTATGTACCATCGTGATCTGTAGTCTCTAATGTTGTATGTGTATAACAGGACTTAGATCTCCTCTGGACAGACTTCCATCAAAAACTGGTGGATCATGCACTTATATCCATGGACACTTACCTGGGCCAGTTCCCTGACATCAAGGTACTGAGATCACATGATCAGATTGAAAGCGTTGACAATATTACATGCTATGATCCTCCTATTTAATATCTGTATAATTGTTTGCAGGGCCGTATTGCAAAGCGTGACAGGAAGCTGGTGGATTTCGACAGTGCCCGACACAATTTTGCAGCGGTAAACAAAGGCAAGAAAAAGGATGGGATCAAGATCACCAAGGTAAACACTGGACAGAAAACTTTCATTTTCAAGAATTGTCTAATGCCATATGATTTCTTGCCGTCGTTGTCTTTTCATGTAGTTTTTTATTTGACTCTGTAGTCAGTGCATATGTATGCATGTGTGAGTGTTATATATTTTTCATGGTCTCCCTTGTTCTGTATGTAGCCTGCTTCTCTGCTGGAGAGGGCTGCTCCAGGCTGGGCTCAGGGGATCCTGTCAGCCCATAATGTGGCACAGACCAGCCTCTCCAGGAGTCAGGTGACAAACTCTGTTAACTGAGTTCTAACTGGCAAGAATTTTGATTAAAAAAAATATATATCCTTGCTCCTTTGGGGCCAAAATTATGTTTCATCATGTATCATTCATCATGTTTGTGTAGTGCTATTTAGGTAAATTGGTTTGTGTTTATAGGCAGAGGAAGAGTTGGACAGGGCACAGAAGGTGTTTGAAGAAATCAATATAGATTTGCAAGAGGAACTGCCATCACTGTGGAACAGGTGTAGTTTTATATAATACTTGTGAATTTACAATATGGAGACTGAGACTTCTTGATTTTGCGCAGCATTGCACATTTTTATGGTAATGGCATATTCACAAGATACACATTTAGTGTGCAACTCAGGACAAACATACACCACAACCGAAAATAGGTGTATCAACTACTCATCCATTCATTACAATCCCGAAATTCCTTCACAAATTCATGCACAGGAGAGTTGATCGGTGCAATGGGTGCATGTCAAAAAACAACATAAAAGAAAGTGCTCTCACCTTTTTATGTGCTTAATCTTCATTGCATATTCAGGGAACAATATAATATTTATGATGTTGATATTGCTGATTAAGCTCATATATATACACCGATCAGCCACAACATTAAAACCACCTGCCTAATATTGTGTAGGTCCCCCTCATGCCACCAAAACTGTGCCAACCCGCATCTCAGAATAGTATTTTGAGATGATATTCTTCTCACCACAATAGTACAGAGCAGTTATCTGAGTTACTGTAGACTTTTGTCAGTTTGAACCAGTCTGGCCATTCTCTGTTGACCTCTCTCATCAACAAGGCGTTACCATCTGCAGAACTGCCGCTCACTGGATGTTGTTTTTTTTGGAACCATTCTGAGTAAATTATAGAGACTGTGTGAAAATCCCAAGAGATCAGCAGTTACAGAAATACTCAAACCAGCCCATCTGGCACCAACTTAAGACTTGAAAACTTTTTAACTCTAAATCTGTCACGGTATTTAATCCTATGTCTCTTCCTTGTCTCGTGCCTTGTTCTTAGTGTGTGTTGTGTGGGTGCGTGAATGTGTGGGCGTGTTGTTTGTACCATGATTAGCGCTCTGCCGCAATCACTCCTCTCACCAGCTGTTACTCATTCCCATTCCCTTTAAATTCTCACCACTCTCTCATCTCCTTGTCAGATCGTTGTTTGTGATGTCCGGTGTTGTTCGCTCTTCAGAGTTCCAGTCCAGTTCTCTCGTTGTCCCTGTTTCAGTGTCCTGTTTGCTGTTACCCGGATTCGCCGTGTCTGTTCAACACTTCTCTTCACTCTTCTCACCACGATCATCTGACCATTGGAGACTCTGCGCCACTAGACCATCACCCCGGACTTTTCCCCTATCTTCTCAATTTGACTGTCAATAAACTAATTGTCAACTTGCAACTTGCTTCCTAGCTTCATTACGTCACAGAACGATCTGACCACAAGATGGAAGCAGCGAGTAACAATTCAGACAGCCTAGAAGAATTCGTGGATGAACAGCAGACTTCAGTATGGAGAACCAGGAGAAGAATCTCAATGACACGGCTCAGGCTGTCCAGGCTCTAGTGGCGCAGGTGTCCGGACTCACCCAGCAAATTCAACTTCTGCGAGCTCCCACTGCGCCACCCAGCACCGCTGATTCCTCAACCACCACCAGCTCCTCCCAGTCGGAGCCCCGCCTACCGGTTCCAGAGCTATATTCAGGTGAACCTAATTTTTGCCGAGCTTTTCTAACACGATGCTCAATGCATTTTTCTTTACAACCCAGAACATTCTGTGATGAAAGAACCAAGGTCGCTTTTGTCCTGACGCTACTTTCTGGGAGAGCTGCCCTTGGGGAACGGGCGTGTGGGAGAATCAAGATGAATGCTGCACCTCTTTTCAAGCACTCTCCGCGGAGATGAAGCGAAGCTTTCGACCGTGCTGTCTCCGTAGAGAGGCAGCCAGAGTGCTGGTCGACTTAGCGCCAGGGGAGAGATCTGTATCAGACTTTTCTATCGAAGTTCCGACGCTAGCGCGGAGAGCCAATGGAACGAGGAGGCGAGTGGGACATGTTCCTGCATGGGCTGGCTGATCGCGCCCAAAAGGAGATATACGCCATGGATCTCCCCACCAAGCTAAACGATTTGATCGCCTTGGCGCTTAGAGTGGACGCTAAGGTTATCCAGAATGGAACAGCGTAGTACAAACCAACCGCCTCTTGAGAGGATTAGGCGGTCAATGTTCTGGAGGCGGGACGCTGCTCAGCCCCGGCTCTGTGATCCCGAGCCCATGCAGGTGGGTCGAGCCCGCTTTCCCGGAGGAGAAGGAAAGGCGGAGATCCCAGGGACTGTGTTTGTACTGTGGTGGTGCTGGACATTTTGCCTACAACTGTCCTTTAAAAGGATCCGCCTGATAGCAAGTATGAGGCTACTATCGGGTGGGATCTCCACGAGAAGACCTCATCCACATCTACCCTCCTTCCGTAAGTCTTCAATGGTCTAATCACCGCCACGACTGTCGAGCACTTCTGGATTCTGGGGTCAAGGAAATTTCATGGACTACACTTTTGCACTCAACCACCAAGTCCCCTCAAGTCTCTCACTCACCGGATCGCTGTTCACGCCTCAATGGCCAGAAACTTCCCACCATTTCCCTAGCCACTGAAGACATCACTCTGCCACGCCAGGCAATCACACCGAGACCATCTCCTTCTACATACTGGACACTCCTCTTGCCCCCATCGTCCTTGGTCATCCCTGGCTCACCCATCACAACCCTAAAGTGGACTGGCAGTCTAAGTCTGTGTCAGCGTGGAGCACTCAATGTCATAAGTCTTGTCTTGTTTCTGCCTGTTCGCCTGTTTTTGTCCCTGTTTTTCAGGAAGAGGCGGTGGATTTATCTAACGTGCCCGCGGAGTACCTGGACCTGAAGGAGGTGTTCAGTAAGTCTCGGGCGCTTCTCTCCTCCACATCGCCCCTATGACTGTGCCATAGAGTTATTGCCAGGTACATCTCCGCCTAAGGGCAAGTTATATTCACTCTCGATTCCAGAGAGGGAGGCTATGGAGAAATATATTTCTGATTCTCTAGCTAATGGATTCATCCGCCCTTCCTCTTCAGCCGGGGCGGATTCTTTTTGTGGGGAAGAAGGATGGATCTCTGCGACCTTGCATTGATTATCGGGTTGAACAACATCACGGTAAAGAATACTTATCCTCTACCGCTGATGTCTTCAGCTTTTGAGAGGTTGCAGGAGCATCCATCTTCACTGAAATTGGATTTACGTAATGCTTATCATTTGGTCCGCGATCAGGGAGGGGGATGAATGGAAAACCGCTTTTAACACCCCCAGGGGCACTTTGAATACTTGGTCATGCCGCTCGGCTTGTCCAACTCCCCAGCGGTCTTCCAGGCACTCGCCAATGACGTGCTGCGAGACATGGTTGATCAGTTCATATATGTTTACCTGGATGACATATTGATTTTTTCTTCTTCTCTCCAGGAACATGTGCAGCACGTCCGCTAGTGCTTCAGAGATTGCTAGAGAATGGGCTTTTGTCAAGGCGAGAAATGCGCTTTTCATGCACAGTCTGTTCCTTTCTTAGGGTACATCGTGTCGGTTGAGGGAATGCGCATGGATCCTGAGAAGATCAAGGCTGTGGTAGATTGGCCAAGTCCAGAGTCTCGTAAGGCCCTACTGAGATTCCTGGGGTTCGCCAATTTCTACCGGCGCTTCATTCGCAATTTCAGTCAACTAGCCACACCTCTGACCGCCCTGACCTCCCCAGAACAACGCTCAGGTGGTCAGACGCAGCTGAGGCTGCGCTTGCCAAACTGAAAGGTTGCTTTGTTTCAGCCCCCATCCTGATAACCCCTGATCCATCACGCCAGTTCGTGGTGGAGGTCGATGCATCAGAGGTGGGGGTAGGCGTAGTGCTATCCCAGCTGCTCTCCTTCAGACGACAAGATACACCCTTGCGCTGCTTTTTTCTCATCGCTTGTCCTCGGCCGAACGTAATTATGACATTGGTAACAGAGAGTTGTTGGCAGTCAAGTTAGCTTTGGAGGAATGGCTCACTGGTTGGAGGGTTCGGGGTACCTTTTATCGCCTGGACCGATCACAAGAATTTGGAATATATTCGCGACAGCTAAAAGATTAAACTCCAGGCAGGCTCGGTGGGCTCTTTTTTCGGTCGCTTTGATTTTACTCTCTCGCATCGCCCGGTTCCAAGAACATCAAACCCGATTCTTTATCACGTATTTTTGATCACTCCGAACGCTCGCCTACTCCTCGAAAGTGCATTTTACCAGAGACTCTATTCATCTCTACACTCACATGGGAGATCGAATCGAAGGTCAAGACGGCCTTAGAAGGGGTAACGCTCGCTCGGTGCCCACCGAACCGCTTGTTTGTGCCGGAGGGGTTACGGTCCAGCGTTATTCAGTGGGGACATTGTTCTAATGTGGCTTGTCATCCAGGAGTTAATCGAACTAAGTTTTTAGTCAAGCAACGATTCTGGTGGCCTTTGATGGTTCGTGACGCTCACAGTTTTGTTTTGGCTTGCTCAGTCTGCGCCACTGGTAAGAGTTCCAATCGACCCCCAGACGGGTTACTTCAACCGCTGCCGGTGCCATCGAGACCCTGGTCCCATATCGCTCTAGATTTTATCACCGCCTCCCACCCTCACAGGGACACACGGTAGTTTTAACCGTGGTGGACCGGTTCTCAGGCTGCCCACTTCATTCCCTTGCCCAAATTACCCTCTGCCAAGGAGACAGCGGTGATTGTCATTGACCACGCCTTTCGCTACATGGCCTCCCGACAGATGTGGTCTCTGACAGAGGACCCCAATTTGTGTCCAAATTTTGGCGAGAATTTTGTAAATTACTGGGAGCGACTGTTAGTCTGTCCTCAGGGTTTCATCCCCAGAGCAATGGTCAATCTGAGCGAGCCAACCAGGATCTGGAGAGAACGCTACGATGTTTGGTATCCAAGAATCCTTCCTCATGGAGTCAGCAACTGTCTTTTGTTGAGTACGCCCACAACACGCTACCAGTATCATCCACGGGCCTATCTCCGCTTGAGTGTAGTGTAGGTTACCAGCCACCTATTTTTCCTAGTCTGGAATCCGAAGTCGCGGTCCCTCCGCCACGCCTTCGTCCAGAGGTGTCACCGCGACTTGGACTAGGGCCCGGAGACTCTACTCCAAGTGGGGTCACGCACCAAGGCCAAAGCTGATCGCCACCGGTCTAGGCCTCCCGTGATACGCCGTTGGTCAAAAAGTGTGGCTTTCTACTAAGAACATTCCTCTACGCTCCGTGATCTAATAAACTTGCACCTAAATTTATTGGCCCGTTCGCTGTCACCAAGATCGTTAGTCCGGTGGCAGTCCGCCTCAACCTTCCTCCAGCGTACAGGAGAATTCACCCCGTATTTCATGTATCCAAAATAAAACCCGCCTTTTATTCCCGCGATTAACTCGCCGGTTCGGTTCCCCCGCCGACTCGTAGACGGGAACCTACTTATTCGGTCAACCGTATTCTGGACTCAAGACGGAGGGGACGCGGATTTCAGTACCTGGTGGACTGGGAAGGTTACGGTCCGGAGGAGAGAGGTTGGGTACCGCCAGAGACATTCTGGATCACTCCCTTATCGATGACTACAATCGGCAGGTAGGGAGCCTGGGAACGCCAGGAGGCGCTCCTAGGGGAGGGGTACTGTCACGGTATTTAATCCTATGTCTCTTCCTTGTCTCGTGCCTTGTTCTTAGTGTGTGTTGTGTGGGTGCGTGAATGTGTGGGCGTGTTGTTTGTACCATGATTAGCGCTCTGCCGCAATCACTCCTCTCACCAGCTGTTACTCATTCCCATTCCCTTTAAATTCTCACCACTCTCTCATCTCCTTGTCAGATCGTTGTTTGTGATGTCCGGTGTTGTTCGCTCTTCAGAGTTCCAGTCCAGTTCTCTCGTTGTCCCTGTTTCGTGTCCTGTTTGCTGTTACCCGGATTCGCCGTGTCTGTTCAACACTTCTCTTCACTCTTCTCACCACGATCATCTGACCATTGGAGACTCTGCGCCACTAGACCATCACCCCGGACTTTTCCCCTATCTTCTCAATTTGACTGTCAATAAACTAATTGTCAACTTGCAACTTGCTTCCTAGCTTCATTACGTCACAAAATCATGCTTCTGGTCAGCAGTGGTAGCCATGTGTGGCATAATTGCATTGGCATGTGAGGCTCGCAAGAACTGATGCACGTGAGACACAGCAAGAAGAGCAGCCTGGAAGACCTCGGTTCAGATACCACATTGAAACCTGCAACTAATTTGCATAATCAGTAGACAAGCACAATTCTAAGGTTGCATTTTACTCCACTGATAATTAGGTTTGGGTTTGGGTTGGAGGTACAGTTGATAAAACATGCTTTCCTATTTGCTGTGTTACTGCCTGTACAGCTGAAATCAACTCGCTTCACAACTCAATTTTGGCACCCCTCTGTGGATACTAAACCCGTAAAATGGAGATCACACTTGCCCATATGCTCAAAAACAATGACTGATTTGGCCACTGGGGGCAGTGTTTCGAATTTCGTTAAGCACAGACCAATTTCAGCCAAAGAAAATTGTACTGTTCCCGATTTCACTGTGAAATCAGTCTGCAACACCTAAGAAATTTGTGGAAAATGTGTGTATCCTTTATGGTCAGAACCTCAGTAATAATTAATAAGTACTGATAATTTCACAGACATTCCTCCATAAACAAAAGCAGAATATAATGTTTACTTGCTACAAAGTGCCTCAAATATGATTCTGAATACCTTTCAAAGATTCAATGCCATGAACTTCACAAACTTTGGCAAATTCAGTGATTAGTTCCTCCGTGTAAACATTTACCTTGTGAAAATGAGTTAAAAACCTTTGCAATCACATATTTTGTAGATTTTGTGTTCAATATGCATCAGACGGGCCATTAGACTGGAACTGTATCTTCTGTCGCTTTATAGATTTCTGAAATAGTCTCTGCTCTCTTCCAGTCGTGTTGGCTTTTATGTGAACACATTCCAGAGTGTGGCTGGTCTTGAAGAGAAGTTCCACAGAGAAATGGGCAAAGTAAGGAGTCCAATGCAATGCTATTACTGTAAACGATAGCTTGTTGATAGATGTTTTGTATAAAGATTAAATATTCTCCTAGCTAAAAGAATGAAAATATATTGCTGATAGTAAAATAGGAAGGAACTAACTAAAATGAAAGTAGTCATGTGGTCCATTTTTATATTTTTCTTACAGATTAATCAGAATCTGAATGATACGCTGGAGAAGTTAGAAAATCAAGATATGTCCAGGTCAGTCACATTTATATGAACAATGTACAAGCATACATTTTCAGTAATATTTAGTCTAACTCTAAACTGTGTTTACTGTACATTTAAAACTATTAGTATAGTATAATTTCACTACACATAAAAATAAATGAATAAATGAACAAACCCCAACACCACTCTCACAGAAATACAGGTAGCCAAAGGGTGAGGACATCAGCAGCCCAGAAGAGGTAACAGCAGTAGCCCTGCAGCGCTCCGTGTGTTTGAGGGTTTGTGTGTGTGTGTGTGTGCACGCATGTGCTTGTGTGTGCCTCTGCATTCCCTCCTGAAGCTTCTGCGCACCTTCAAGTGCTGCCAACTTAGACAAGGTTTTGTCTTGTGCAATATGGAATCTTTGTCTATGCCATCTACGGCCCTGAGCCTATAGGTGCTACACATTAGTAACTAACCAGCAATAGTTTTGCATTCTGCCATTGTGCGTTTTAGATGATTCGTTCACTGTCTGTTTGTGTTCACTGCATGAGTAAGAAATCAGTTTCCCCAGGAAGCAATTGTGTCTGGGTCTGCATGAATAATTATTATTTATTGTTTGCACTATCCTCAATGTAGTCATGATACAATTTTTGCTTGGATATATAACAGTTTCTGGTACACACCGGTCATTTTAGACTAAGGCTTGCAGTGCGAAGCGTTGTTGCTTGGATTTTGCCTACTTTATGGCCATGTTACTGTACTGAGATCAGTATCTGTACTTTATGCTTCAGTGACAGACCGCAAGATGCCAATCACACTTTGAGTCCAGGTGCACAGCCGGACATTCCAAAATCACCATCTAAGGTAATGTATGTGTTTAGAAATCACTGGTGTTATAGTAACACCTTAAAGTAACAGTCAGTGTTCCCTCTCATTTTTGTTTTTTGCTGAGCAATCTAGACCCCCCTCTTTGAGAGTGTTTCGGTGTTTCATTTTGGTCTGAACAGGAGCAACATCAGCAGTGCGAGGTGTACATGCAGCTCAGTGGGAGCATTGGTTGCAGGATACAATAACTGTGCTGACACCACTAAACAAAAATACAGCGATTTCTCATCACTGTCTGTGTGAACATCAATGCAAACTATGTTAGCAAACTCTAAAACATATTTCTATTTTATGTCTGTTTCCAGCTACGGCCTACTGTTCCACCACCTCCTAAAGTTACTCCATCAAAGGACCTGAAGCAGGAGAGCATTATCAATCTCTTTGGTGAGGCTGCCACTCCAAATATCAGTGTCACCTCGCCAACACAGGTCAGCAGGATTTTCTTCTTTTTTCCCCCTCATGTCCAGGCCAGTGCTGCTAAATATTAAGATACCATGTGTTCATAACACTGACTGCCCTGGTACATTGTAATGGCTTCCTCTCAAATTGTTTTGCTGATAGACACACATTTTTCTCAAATGTGGTCTTAGGGTAACTCGTACATCACAGTCCAGAGAAAGTGTGTGTGCTGTTAAACAGCAGCCGGCTATAGGGATAGTTCACCCAAAAATGAATCATTTACTCACCCTCATGCCATCCCAGATGTGTGTGACTTTCTTTCTTCTGCAGAACACAAATTAAGATTTTTAGAAAAATATCTCAGCTCTGTAGGTCCATACAATCAAGTGAATGGTGGCGAACTTTAAAGCTCCAAAAATCACATTAAGCCAGCATAAAAGTAATCCATACGATTCCAGTGGATAAATCCATGTAATCAGAAGCGATATGATAGGTGTGAGCTAGAAACAGATCAATATTTCAGTCCTTTTTTTTTTACAAAGAATTCTCCTCCGTGCCCAAAAACAAAAGAAGAAGAATTTGGAAGTGAAAGTAAAGGTGGAGATTTATAGTAAAACGGCTTTAATATTGACTTGTTTCTCACCCACACTAATCATATAGCTTCTGAAGATATAGATTTAACCACTGAAGTCTTACAGATTACTTTTATGCTGCCTTTATAAGCTTTTGGAGCTTAAACCTTTTGGTCACAATTCACTTACATTTTATGGACCTACAGAGCTAAGATATTCTTCTAAAAATCTTTGTTTGTAATCGATATGTTTGTGTGTAAAACTAATTACTAATTAAATCTTTATTGACTTTAACAAATCGCTTCCTGTAAACACAGAATGCCTCACGTCGCTGTCGTGTGATGACATCACTTTGGCGCGTTCACGCAAGAATTTCGAAGTTCCACTCTGAACGTACTTCACATGAGAGTCAATTCAAACAACTACAGAGAGCTGGCAGAAGTGCCGATTTAAAGTTAAAAGCTTTTTAATTAGCAATTTCAATTAGCAAAATCGATTAACTTCAGAAGACATTTCTTAATCGACTGGAGTCGTGGGGATTACTTTGATGCTGCTTAATTATGCTTTTTGGACAGACAAAAATTGGTGTTGCATTGGATGAAATTAAAAACCTGGGATACTTTCCTAAAAATCTTAAATCCTGTTCTGATGAAGAAAGAAAGGTTATATACATCTTGGATGGCCTGAGGGTGAGTAAATTATCAGCAAATTTGCATTTTTGGGTGAACTATTCCTTTAACTAAACATTGCCAGATGCTAATACATTTCTGGTGCCCATTAACTTGCTGCCCATGAAACACTTACCGAATGAAAAAACAACATTATTGTTCTTCTCTTTTTGTGTCAGTATGATGCTCCAGCCACTGCTAATCTGCTGGACATGGACCTGGATTCACTTCAAGCTGCCACCACCCCAGCACAGGTCTGTCACAACTAAAGCATAATTAAAGCAATTCAAGAATTTACAGAATAATTACTGTACAGTACAGTAAAAAATGACAGTGTATTTATATTCATAGAAATGGAATATCATTGTAGAATACCTCTTAGTCAAATGGACAAATCTAGTTTGCCAGTCATTAATTATTCTTAATCTGCTTTTTGGCAGACATGGGATTCATGGGGGGTGAGTGTCCTTTTAAATGTCTAGTCTGCACTGATGGAAATCACCTTTCCTTTGTAATTCAAGTGGATTCTCAAGCTGTTTTAAATTGTTTTGCTAATTCTGAAAGACATTCTTTTATATCTTCGGCGGATAATAGCCATGTTATTCCAACTTATTGATGGGCAGAGAAAACAAGTCCAAATAGTCCGAGAAATCAATCTCCCTTTGTCATGCTGTTGCAAAAAAAAAAACAAAGAAGCTATTCCATAAAAGTTCCTCTCACTACAAAGCTGTCCTGCGTAAGCTGTAACGTTTGTAAATGTCTGTCTGTCTTGCTTTAGCACTAACTGTCCATGATATTAATGTTGCATGATGTTCACATCCTCCACTATAGTATAGGTCAACACTGTGTGTAGAAATGCTCATCTGTGTTTTACACTCTTTCTGGCTCCTCATTCTTCCTCCACTTCGAATGATCCTTGGTCATGCTTTCCCCCACCATACCCCTCACTGCCCTACTTACCCCATTCCCCTGCCACATGTAGCAAGCAGAAAAGGAAGCTGATGTTCCCCAGACATGGGACGATGATGGTACCCAGCCTGTGGGCTCTAGCTGGGGTGATGAAGGTACTCAGGCTACCTGGGATGATGATGGTAGCCAACCTGTGCATGCTCCGGCCGCATACCCCTCCTGGGATGATGATGGCTCTCATCCTGTGCAAGTGAATGACAATGATTCTGCCCAGCAGGCCCAGGGGTGGGACGATGATGGGGCTCAGGTACAATTTTCATAGAGCTAGATAAGAGGAGCAAACGTGCACTTGACTGAGGGCACACTCCTATGGACACAACTAAATGGATGCACGAAGATGCTTAGAATGCCTATTGGGAGAATGCTTATGGCAGTGGCAGTAGCATTAGTTGTAGTTGTAGTATAGCTGGGGATAATTAGCACTTTTTTGTTCTCTCTTTCAATTCTTGACTATCTTGTTATATTTCACCCTCTTATTCCTCAATCTATTTCCTATTTATCTCCCAATCTTTACTTTTTACAGGCCACAGAAAGTGCAGCTGCTACAGAAGTTGAAGCTGCAACAGGAGCTGTAACTGTAAGTGTCTTCCTTATGTTCAGATGTGAAATGGTACAATTTTAATTTTAAATACTGGAACAGTTAGAATCCAAAACAGTCAGCCACCAAATCTAAACCAAGAAAGGACAAAGCAGGGAAAATCCAGGCAAGAGACAACACAAATATATATATAATGCCTTTGCAGGGCACTTTAAAGGGAAAACAATTATGATACTTTAGGGTCATTCCAAAAAATTACAGTACAGAATGACTGATATCTTGGGTCCTCACACATTTCAACCCTCTGAAAATGTTCAGCAAAATCTTAGAATGGGATATGTCATAGGGATGATCACATTTGGATTGAAAGCACCCTGCTCAGAATATGTATTTAGGCTAGGGCTCCCTCTAGCAGACTGGAGGAGCAGCTACACACTTGGAACTGGTGGGTGTAGGTGATCAGACCTACAGATCGTAAGGTAGAGTTAGGGTCTCTTCAGACTGACATACACATGGCCACACTTGCATTTTCTTGTTCTGATGCTTGTTCTGATATGAGTACCTCATATATTACATAATACGTATGTACAGTACACATTTCCAAATATGTGTTTCTGTTGTGATATTTTCATTTATATTTAAAATCCAGACAGCAGAAGCAACCATTGAGAGCCCAGAGAGTGTAGAGATGCCGGAAGCCTTCCTGTTCAAAGTGAGTGCAAAAATATGCTTTAATTTAACTTAAGACTTTTTTTTTTCTTGGTCTGTTAATCACAATTTTAAGCAAAAGAAGTGAGCCAGAGATGTATTTGTATGAATATAGGTGAAAGCAATGCATGACTATGCTGCCAATGACTCTGATGAGTTGGAATTGAAGGCAGGAGATGTGGTGTTGGTGGTGTCCTTTGATCATCCAGATGAGCAGGTTAGTAGAATTGTCCTTTTTTTGACCATTATTAACCCAAAGGATCTCAGTAGTGTTATATACCATTTTACAGAAACTCTAAATCAAGCTAAAGTTCTATAAACTAATGTACAATACTATAATATTAGTTCTTCTTGTAAAAGTCCAAACTGGTTCCTTTTGTTAACCGATTGGCATAGCTAAAAGTTGCAGTTTTCATTTCTGTGCCGCTAGCGGCACCGGACAGATTTGCAAAAAGGAATGTTTCCAAACAGGTTTCCCAAACACCCCCCTTGTCTTCCTTTGTTCAACAAACATGTTGTCCTGCCCCCAAAACCAAGCCATTGGTTGAGCCAATAATACTACATTGGCCTGCTTGAACAAACAGAGGAAAAATTAACTTTTTTTTAAATCAACCTACAATTAATTTACTTATAATTTTCTATGAACATTTGACTGCAATTGGAAAAAGTATTCTAAAATAAAATACAAAATTACACAGCAGATTTAATTAAATTAAATGTTTTTTTTTATGGCAGAATTCAAAGAAGTTAGTAAATGAAAGTTATTGTGCTGTATCAAATAAATGAAGGTAGCATGGTGTGTTTGCAGGATGATGGGTGGTTGATGGGAGTAAAAGAATCAGACTGGATTGAGTCTAAAAATCATGGGAAGAAAGGAGTCTTTCCGGAAAATTTCACCCAGAGGATGTGAGAGCCTGAACATCAGCCTGATCTGTGACACTTCAGCCCTTAGCCAATCTCTATTACTCTCTATTACTCACATTCTGAACTTTCCTTGAAATTGCAAATATGGAAAAACTGTCCTACACCAACAAATCAGATATACACCCACAGGCAATCTGTTGGGTAAGTCTGTGAAAGTTGTTTGTATTGTTGACAGGTTAGTATTTGTATTGTTTTGGGTGTCCTCACATTGGCTCGAATTTGTCATGGTGTAAGGACTGTATGAAATTGGATAAACCTCTTCTTTGACAAAAGAAATGTGGCATTCTGTTACATTGTCTTGCATTTTTTAATAGAGGTAAAGCTGTTTCACCTTCCAGTGAGTTACGTACCCAAAGTTAGGAAATAGTCCAGTTCTTTGCTTTAAATGTTTTTAGACTAGATGCTATTAACCATGTTCCATTTTGTGTAGAAAACTTTTGAAGTCATATCCCTCAATCACATATCCAATACCTAAAAGATGAGCTCACAAAATGTTGAGGAAACTGCTAATCCATGTGGTCTAATACTGAGTACTGTTTAAGCTGTATGATATTGCTTAAAGTTCACCCGAAAATGAAAACTCTCATAATTTACTCACCCTCATGTCATCCCAGATGTGTGTGACTTTCATTCTTCTTCAGAACACATGAAGATTTTTTGAAGAATATTTCAGCTCTGTAGGTCCAAACAATGCAAGTGAATGGTTGCCAAAATTTTGAAGCTCCAAAAAGCACATAAAGGCAACATAAAAGTAATCCATATGACTCCAGGTGTTAAATACATTTTTCAGAAGCGATATCATTGGTGTGGGTGAGAAATAGATACAAATTTAAGTACTTTTTGTTACTATAAATCTCCACTCTCCTTTTTTTTTTGGCATTCTTTGTGCATATCGTCACCTGCTGTTTTCGGCTGGTAAAATGTGGAGAGCTGAGTCATTTTCCTATCTACCGAGCTGTCTTCTGTGGAAATGGAATATGACTAATCAGCGTCAAAGATCTTCCAGCACCATTTTTCCTGCATGATTAAATCAGTAACAAAAAAAGTAAAAAGTAAACTGACTAATATAGTTAGAGTATATTGTACTTCTTATTATGCACTTGTTCCTTAACACACAGTATGCAGTCAATGTGCACATTGTGAGGATGACATATTTAACCCCGGACTCTTGCTCAGGTTAAATTTTAATGAACCTGCGTGCTGTGTCTGAACCTCAGCTTTACTGTATACACAATATTACTGGCCACAGCCATTTTTTCTCTGTGATTATAATTGTAATTCACTGTGCAACTCAAGTCATGTACAAATAATGTGTCTGCCTGTCATTCAGTAAAATAGGGTTTGTATTCTGTGAAGGAGAACTACTGTCAAATGCTCTTTGTTGTTAACATGTAATGCAATAATGTCTGCACAAATCTTTATTTCTTTATCAAATGTATCCACAAATGTGTGTCAGAGATATTGGGATTTGAAAAAAGGGGTGGATATTAATGCTCACAAATGTGAGTTGTATTATGGTGCAAAACTAAAAAGTGATTCAGAAAATGCATAATATGTATTCCGTCCTCTTACCCTGTATTTATAGTTTTATTTTTGTATATTGTGAGACAAATGAGAGTCTATGTGCCATGAACTCTGGCTCACAATTGGGGGTCTTACCTTGGTCTTTTCATGTTGCAATCATAACCTACCAACAACCACACAGCAACAAGAGCAGAGCTTGTTTATAAGTACTATTTATTAGGAAAATGTTACAGCGATATTGTTTTATCAGTCAATTGTTTCTCTGAATGAGAACTTGCCACACTTCACCAGTTTTGAAGCACGCAAGTGTGCGTTTGTCTGCACGCATGGTTTTTGTATTCTTTACTGGGAAATCAATGTGATCTGTATAGAGACTGATCACTGAGTTATCTAAGCTGCCAATGCATCTTTATTAAGCTCTCGTGCAAGCTCTTGATTAAATTGAGAAGACACTTCCTCCGCCTATACTTAAGCGCAGTTACAAGGTTTGCTAGTGTTGTTGCATTTGTAGCTGTGAACATTGTGTAATTTTGTTGAGTTCAGTCACTAATGATTTTCTGAGCATATCTATATCTGTGGTTAGTGTGAATATGAAAGGAGTAATGCTAAAATCCTTGAGCAGTGTGTCAGTGCGTATTAACTTGTTGTTTTATTGCTGAGGGGGACTGGGAGACCAGGGCCACTTTATGCTATTATAAGCCATGAGTGCAGTCATTCTGCAGACCTGTATCCTGCTGACTCAACAATGCTAATAAACATGGATTTAATGATGCATTATTTAATCTTGTGTGTGTACCATACATTAAATGTTGTTTCTCTGTTTGGTGTCTATGTATACAAATTTACAATTTAAAATATTACTGTTGATTATTACAGTTGACCGTGTGCACAAGCACAGGAATGTGACCTATGAATCATATGCCTGCTTTTTTTTTTTTTTTTTTTTGTGTAGTGTATTTACAGCTTCTGGACACTAGAAAAGACCTGTGGAATGCTGCAGTGAAGCTTTACATATTTCCTGAAGTCATATCAGCTTTCCAAGCTTCTGTTGCAATCATCCATTGTTATTTTAAGCCAATGGGGAGGTAATGATTAAAAGCAGTAGTGCTGATGTAAACTGCATGTTGCATAACTCGAGTCAAAGGTCATCATATGAGTTGGGAATGGGAAGAGAAATAATTTAACTTGCATTGTAAACAAAGACATAGCACTTGTAGCCCACTTACAGTAGTATTTTAATAAAGAAAGAGACAGCGATAACCACGGTGAGGACTGGTGGATGTAAAGACATGATGACATGTAAGGAGGAAACTTTGGACCCAAAAAAGGCTGGAAGGATACAGTGTCTAGAAGTGGACTGCAGTCCCCCATTATTGCTGAATTTTGCTCTTGCACTGCAAGTAAGTATTTTTCGTTAATATTACATACGTAGTAATACAATTATCTGTCTAGTCAGGATGGTATATAAAAACATGCACTTTAGAGCTTAACTTAAAGGAGTAGTTCACCCAAAAATCACAATTTACTCATACTCATGTTGTTCCAAACTCGAATGGCTGTCTTTCCTCTGTGGAACACAAAACGAGATGTTAGGAAGAATGTTAGCCACCATTCACTTTTATTGTGTGAAAATAGATGCACATTCTGCTAACTTCTCTGATTGTGTTCTGTTGAGGTTTTGCAACACGATGGACTGTGAGTAAATGCTGACATAATTTTTATTTTTTGAGTGAACTATTTAGATAACTCAGGTCATTCATGATCAGATCAACAACACATAAATAATTTACAAGTGCTGAGATCATATAAAGTCATAATGAACTGCATACAGTACCTGTATGTGTGCAGTAGAACGCAGAGCAACTGTATTGAAAATAAAACAGGAAACAAATCCATTTTGTTATTTGTCTCCATGCAGCATGTGCTGGTACTGTCCTCCTTGTGTGCATTGGTTGTGGGTACACTAATTCAGGAAGAAGGCAAGGAAAAAATAGTGGCCTTTGTGCTCTTTTACTCAGGCATATCTACACTACTACAGAGCTACATTGGATCACGGTAAAATTACCATCACTTGCATTCTGTTCCCTACCATACAAGTTTATGTAGTTTTATCACCGCATCTATAGTGTTAAATCAAAAGTTACCCCTGTCCACAGCTTGCCACTGATCCAGGCTCCATCCCTGGACTTTCTCATCCCTGCCATAGCCCTGCTTACTTCACAGTCAGGTGAGAATGGTCCTTTCCAGAATTATGTTGCAAAAAGAAATAAAGAATGTAAAATGTAGTACATAATGGTCATGTGTATTATATATACAGTCCTGTGCAAAAGTCTTTGGCACATTAGATGTTTCACAAAAAAACATTTGTCTTAAGATGGATATTTTAGATCCTCTGCTTTAGTTTGACAATAGGAAATATCTATTTTAGATATTCAATCATTCCTTTTGCAAATATAATTGAATAGAAGAAGAACAAGGAGTCTTACTACAAATGGTATGGCCCACATAGAGCCCGGATCTCAACACCATTGTGTCAGTCTGGGATCACACGAAGAGACAAAAGCAATTTATACAGACTAAACAGATAGAAGATTAAAACAACTCTGTCAACAACCAAGAAAATCTGTGCACAAGTATACCTACTGTAGTAGAAGTGGTGCTGCTTTAAAGACATAGGGTGGTTACACTAAATAATGATATTTAATTATGTTTAGTGCAGTTTGTAAATTCATTGATAAAATACAATTATTTATGGCATTATTTTTGAAAACATCCTTACTATACATCTTTCTTCCCAACTGCCTAAAACTTCTACACTGTACTGTATACAAAAACATTAATAAAAAAATGACTGAATGAAATGTTCTCCATTTTTTCCCATTCACGCTCATTGTGTATTGTTTTGTAGGGACTCCTGAAGCCTGCAGGGGACAGTGTACTGAGGCAGAGGAGACTGTGGCCCCAGCACACCCAATAAGAGAGGTAGAGCACAGTGCTGTCCGTGGTGCTGAACATTCAGACCACCCCTCCACTATCTCTCAGAATTTTCCACAGTAGCACACAATAACACCACCTCCCAATTATTAGGCACATTTAAGATCTTCTAAAAGTTTTTTTTATTATTATTTGGAGACAAACAAATATTTCTTGGTCATCTTGTTTGTGCACACTCTTCCATTGACGTGTATTTATACATTTGCTAAACTCTGTGTATGTGTGTGTGTGTGTGTGTGTGTGTGTGTGTTGGTGTGTACACATATATGCAGTTGAGAGGCATGACTGTAGTTACAGGTATGGTACAGTTGGCAGTGGGTTTGACTCATCTGAGTGGGTTTGCACTAGGACACTGTGGACCATTAGTCCTGGCCCCACTCCTCTGCATGCTGGGTTTCTCCATCTACAGGGAGGCAGCTCTGCTTTGCTCTGATCATTGGGGCATGGCTGCACTGTAAGAACTTCTACGGGGTCTACGGGGTCTACGTGTGCATATTTTGCTTCACTTTCCCTTTTTCCCTACAGTTTGTCTTTTTCTCTTAAACTTTTTGACATTGGTTCTGCATTGCTTTTGCTGAATCAACATTTACATTTCTACAAAGAAATTATGTAAATTTAATTGAATCAGTGTTACAATCTGATGTTGGTTCTTCATGACTTTTACACCCTCAGTTAATGTTGAAGCAACATTCATATTTCAACAAAAGAATCACTGTTATTGTCATTGAATCACTGTTACAATCTGATGTTGGTACTATATCACTTTTTGAAATGTTGAAACAGTATTTACATTTAAAAAAAATAAGTGTTAAGTCATTGAATCAACGTGAGGATCTGATGTTGATTCTTCCTCACTTTTGTTGAATCAACAATTACATTTCAGTCTCAGTGAAAAATTTGTAAAAATCAGCACTGTATCAATGCAACCTTGCTGGGTAGTTATTAGCAAGACATACAGTATTTACTGTGTGCTTACTCAATAATTTAAGATTCAATTGTAAAAGTTACTGAATAGGTATTGTGCAATCACAATACATATACATATACACCAATAAATACAAATTACGTGTTTTTGTTTGCTTGTTTTTCATTTCAGAGCAGTTGTTCTTACAGTGATCCTGTCTCAGCACCTACACTCTTTTCTGCGGCTGTCTGTGTTCTCAGTATGCAGGAGACTCTCTGTGAGTAGAGCTGAAATTTGATCAACATCAAGGGATGCTGCTCAAATTTATGATGACTTACATTGACTTTGGGAGCTATTGATGCAACAGTCTTTTCTAATTTTGTGTTAGACCTTCCACAAAAGAGAAGTTGACTTTATTTGTTCTCACTAAACCAGTCTAACACACATATCCTCAGTCATGATTTATGGGACATCCTGTGTTTCACTGGTAGTAGAGCTCTTTTACAGCTTTTAACCTGCAGTACATTAGATTGATGTTTTGCCTGTAAGAAGATTAGACCATTGATCTGGGCAAAGTTTCCCAATGAAGACGTGCATTGTGTTACAGTGATCTTTGGCTAAAATGTTCTTAATTTAATATGAGGTTAAATGTTGTCAGTGGTGATGGGAAACAACTTGAGGCTTTTTATGAGTGATCGTAAGCAAGCATTTGAATATTGCTTTTGGGAAATCCTTATTGGTGTGGAACTGGACAGTGCCTGACTGTCTAGTTATTGCTTTTATCCATCTGAGTTTGAGTAAATGTACTTATGTCACCCTGTTTGTGTATATCTGTGACAATTTCAATTAATCCCATAGATTTTCCCCATAATCAAAGACATTTAAATAAAATAAAATAAAATGCAATAATGTATATATTGTTCCTGCTCTTTGCATCCAACCGGTGTAGGTACTTCTGTCTGTGATGGTGACATGGGGTGTTTGTGCTGCTCTGGTCCAGTGGGGACATGTCCATCTTATATCTGTGACCCAGATGCTGTCAACAAAGAGAATTCTAAATGCCACCATCGTTCATTCATCTGACATCACCTTTCCAGGTGACTCTGCACCCTGGCTGGACTTCCCCCTTCCTGGTACGTGCGAAATGTCTACATTCTTTTTCACTTTATCTGCAATTGAATACTATCCAGTTTTGGCATTCATCAATACTTACTGTCACATCTATTGTAGTCCTTCTGGATCCAACTTCAACCATGTAGTCTTTGTTTATTTCAATCTGTCCCTGCATTTATTGTGGCTGTTAGCTATTAGCAGTGGACCCATAATATGTCTGACTTTTTGTCATGTACTCATTTCACTGTTTCTTCAAAGAGTATGTTTGAATTACATTAATTATTTCTTGTGTACTTTCAGCTTTAGCACTCCCCCTGCTGTCTGGAAAAAGCATTGCGGCAGGAGTGGCTGGAGGCCTGTCTGCGAGTATTAGCTCTCCAGCTGTGTATGTGGTAGCAGCTCGGCTCCTGAAGGCTCCAGTGCCCCCAGCACATGCCTGTAACAGGGGCCTGTGTGTGGATGGACTAGGAAGTCTGCTCGCTGGTCTAATGGGGGCACCAGTAGGACTGTGCAGCAGTGTGCCTAATGCATGTGTTATTGGACTCAGTCAGGTGAGACACACCATGAAACCAGCAGTGTGAGTTTGTCTGAAATGATGAACTTTGTTACTGTTTGCTGTAACATCTATTCTTTAGTTTCATCATCCGCCTTATGTTGTTGTTTTGTAGTGCTAATGCACACTGTTTCTTTCTCTCTCTCTTTCTCAGTCTGGGTCCCGGAGAACAGTGCAGCTTGCTGGGGTGTTCTTGTTAATTCTGGGTGTGTCTCCACAGCTTGCTAAAATACTCTTCTCAGTCCCTCTGGCCATCCATGGTGATCAACCTTTTATACTTTACTGCTGTGCGATACTACATTTATCTCATTCTCCTTACAATATCTTTGTCTCGTTTTTGATTCATGATACTTTTCATCTTTGTATCTCTCCCATCCCTGATACTCTCTGTGTCTCTCTGTCTTTTTTTAACTAATAACCATGTGTTGTTCTCTGTTTCCAAAATACACAAATGCTTTTTGTACTGCATGTCTAGTATGTTGCTGCTAAGAGTTTATATATCCCTGATCAGTCATTACTGCATACCAATGATCACTCAGTATTTGCTTCAAGACATAAGCAATTCACACATATTTTGCAGTTGTAATGTACCCAACTTCGAGCTAATCTTTAGCTTCACTCTTTTCCACAATGTTAAGCTCTAGAAAATAAACAACAACATGACAGAAAGTCCTCTAAACCCCATAACAGAACAATAACCACTAACAAGTCTCCTACTTGCTTCATTTTGTGTGTAAATACATTAAAACACTTAATTTTAAAATTGACTCTCCCAATCCAGTCCCATGCAAAGCATGCTGGGAACTATAAATCTCCTGCCTGGCTTCAGCAATAAATTGATGCAATAAATATTATTCACATAGTCCCAACACAGTTGGATTAAAGCAATAGTTCACTTAAAAATGCAAATTCTCTCATGATTTACTCACCCTCCTGACATCCCAGATGTGTAGGACGTTTTTCATCTGCTGAACACAAAGATTCTTTAGAAGAATTTCTCAGCTCTTTTGGTCCATTCAATTTAAGTGAATGGGTGCCAATTTTGAAGCCCCAAAATCCACATAAGGGCACATAAAAATACTCCAGACTACTCTGGTGGTTAAATCCATATCTTCAGCAGTGATATGATAGCTGTGGGTGAAAACAGATCTGTATTCACTTTCTCCTTCTTGAGAAATTAATTTTATGTTAATTTTTATGCACATCACCCCCTACTGGGCAAGGAGGAGAATTTATGATAAAAAATGACTTTAAAATGTATCTATTTCTCACCCACACATATCATATTGTGTCCGAAGATAAGGATTTAACCAATGGATTACTTTTATGCTCCCTTTATGAGGATTGTGTTACATATGGACCTACAGAGCTGAAATATTATTCTAAAAATCTTCAGAAGCAGAAGAAAGAAAGCCATACACATCTGAGAGGCCCGGAGGATATGTAAATCATTCAGATCAGAATTTTCATTTTTGGGTGTGCTATCCCTTTAAGGTGGACCAGTGACATTTATACAATATAATTATGTTCTCATCCCAAGCATAAATATATTAAGTTGATTTATTAAGTGTACTAGTTTAGTATTTTCAATAGAGCTGCTTTCCCTTTTTTCAGTGTATGACGTTTAAATCATTTTAATTAAAATCGTAGATGATAGTTTATATAAAACTATTTGCTTGGGTTTGTATCCTCTCAGGTGCTATACTCTGCGTGACCTACGCACTTGCCATAGGAACAGGCATAACTTATTTCCAACATACCAATGTGGACTCAGGACGCAACATTTTCAACATCGGCTTCACTGTGTTCATGTCATTAGCACTGCCACACTGGTTCAGACATCACTCAAAGTTTATCCACACAGGTATGATATAATAATGTGTAAGACAAAATGTTCCTCATAGGTTCTTATTTACGTTACTCTTAATTAAGATGCATTCATTTGGACATGTGTGCATTTGATTGCATGCATTTTCATCTTCTGTGTTTAGGTGCACCCAGTGTTGACGTTCTTCTCCAATCTCTTTTAACCTTACCCGTTTTCTTTGTGGGGGTTTTGGCTTTTCTTCTAGAGCACACTGTTTCAGGTAAAGCAACAGAGGACTACAAACTCAGTCAATACAATCAACAAAGCACTGATTTAATGTTTATGATTTTTTGCATTTAGGAACTTTGTCTGAGAGGGGTCTTGTGCGACATGAAAGTACAAAGATTCTCTCTCTCGCTGATCAGAAGCAAGGATACAGCCACAGCCCAGACAGCATATATGACCCACCTTCTTCTGTGATAAAAGTCCTGAACCTGCCTGGTTTAAGAACTATCCCCTTCTGTGCCTGCAGAATCCCACCTGTTGAAGAGGTGGTAGTAACGGTGGCAGAGATGTCTAGCTTGTTACCTGACAAGGATGCTGGTGTTGGCAGCGGCTGAATTGCAGCTCAACCCATCTTGTATTTAAAGTTTTCAAATTGTATTTAAATGGTCAAATGCTTTTTTTTAAATGGCCTAAAACTGGTTTGTGTGTTTTTAATGTATATATCGTATTGTTTAATGTTTATTATTAATACATTTAGCTGTATTTACCTCGTGCGATCCCGCATCCACATTCGTGGACGTTGTATTTTGGCATTACTATACACAACGCATAATTTAAATTCATTTAAACTGACTTAATACTGTTCACAACACTGTAGACTGTCATTTAAGAGTTAAACTTCTTACACATAGACTCACGTGACACAACAGTATGGCGTTGATTTCCGTGAAGCACTTCGACTGTATGTGTGCAGTGCCAACAAAAGTACCTCTGGTAAGTTTTTTCATTGAAACCTGTTTGGGTATAAAGAGTAACATCTCAAGTTTGGTTTGATTCATGTATGGCACTTTTAAAAATGCATTAATTTTTTGCATGTCAGCATGCTGGTAAACATGTCCACAAACATGGATTTTGGGACATTATTCTCCAAAAGTTGAAAACAAAAACACATTTGAGGGTCATTTCACTATATAAATGTTGTTCTATTTTATTTGATCGCTTTACAACATGGTTCTATTCATTAACATTAGTAAATGCATTCCTATATTTACTGAGCATTTTCACATTGAGAATCAGTGGGTTCATCCAAAATCTGAAAAATGTTGCTTTCAGAGGCTTTGTATAAAGTTGACTATAAGGTGAATTTCGAACTTTTCTGAGACCAGTGCAGACAGACAGCACACTGGAGGTTAAGTCATTCACTAAATGCATTTAAGTGCATTCACTCCTAAAATCTGACCAAAAGTTCAGTTTCAGGTTGCAAATGATGTTTGTGCCACTCAACATGTTTGGCAGACATGGTACAATGTAATAAGCACATAGATTCAGAATTTATAATGCTAAATTTTATTTTAAAATGGTTGGCAGTGATTGGATGATACTGGCCATTACTTTAAATAAGAATTGTTTATTCAGATTTACACACAATCAGCTGTAATGTCTGTAACGTCTCAAAAACATGAATAGCCAACACTCCTGGACACAAACAATTTGATGAAAAAAAATCTTTCTATAAAAGACTTTCTATAGCTTGATATTATTTGAAAATTTCACAACTTAGTGTCTACATACAGTATTTGGATATTAAATTATGGAAAAGGTTTATTCTAGAATTTTCTCTCTCTCACTTTTTTTTTTTTTTTTGCTTGTTTATCAGATGCTACTAGTTACAGATCAAAAATGGAAATGGAAAAGGCACACAGCATTCACTCTCGGGTCTCAGGAGGTTAATCTAACTTGTACTTTTAGCTTGGAGATCTCAGAGTGACACTACTCAAAAACAAAATGAAGTAATAATGTAAATAATGACAAAGGCACATATTTCCATAATCTTTAATTCTGAAAAATAGATCTTTAAATAGTTGTACAAATATTATATAATTTCTGACATATTTAAGTAAAATGTAAATAATGCCACAGAACAGATAAATACAGTAAATTGTACTGGAAATATGAGTATTACGGCATAAAGCACACATATGTACTACATAAACTGGCATAAATGCTGCTGCTTATAACATTACTACACATTGCACTGAGTAATCCCTTTCTGTAATTGTATTTTTGAATGAAGCCTTCATTAACGTTGTGTACTCAAACCCTTAAGTATGCTAGATGTAGAAATACAGTGTACAATGTGACCATTAAATACTTGATTAAGCTGGGAAAGACACCACCAATTTTACAGTAAGAAACATGTACTGTGAGCATATGAATAAACACAAAACAGTTATGAACCCTAATGGACCTGAAAGTACAGCAGGTTTCTTTGTAGTTTGATAAGACACTGTTCTGATGTGGCAAAGACGTTGCGTGTTTTTTTCCCCAAGCTGTCTTTAAGTGTACGTTTCTGAGGGTGCATTTGTGTGTGCCTTCCAGTCTCATTTCTTTTCAATCAACCCCAACCTTATCAGGTAGGGTTGGGCTGATTTCCTGATGTTGAGTCATTGCATACCTGAGTATGAGCAAATTCTTGTGTAGTTTACCTGTTTCATTACTTCAGTGACTATAATGATATTCATATTTAACATGTGTGTGTGTGTGTGTGTGTGTGTGTGTGTAGAATGATAAAGAACTATGTAAAAACGTGTGCGTCTTTGTATATATGTGAGAATGTTCCAGTGTTGGCAAACCCATTTGAAAAAGGTGTGTTAAATATTTTTTACAAATGGGTTTTAAAGAATCAGTTTGTTCATGTCCACTTCTTTCCTCAAATGAGAGTCGACCCACAGAATTGCTGTATCCTATTAGTCTTTTAATAGTAGAGTCTATTGAGGATCATAAATGACTCTGTTCTTCATTTCAGAATTTGTTCCTCACTTCCTTCTTAGGTTCCATTCTTTTCCTATTCCCTTCTTTTAGATCCTTTGTTCCCATCCATTGAGTTCCTTCCCCCTAATGACTGAACATTTATTTTTCTAGAGACATTCTCACCCCCCCCTTCCCTTTCATCTGTCATTGTCCATCATGCTCCAGGGGTGGAAATGTGTTGGGTCTAGCACATGAGTCCCGACCCAGTGGAGCAGTGAAGAATACCAGTGTATCCCCACAGCCTGATGTCCAACTGGCCCTCCCCAGCTATAGAGTACCCTGAGTGGGCCAAAAGCCCAGTGAGCCAGCCAGTGCTGGTTCACGGCTGCATAGCAGGAGGAAACTATGCCATTGACCACCACTGTGCCATGGCGGGTGAGTGGAGCAAAAACCCCCTTGTCCACCTGAATTTGGATCGTAGTGACCCGGGACAGATGCCCCTGCTGTCCTGCTCCTTGTGTGGATACCACACACTGACCAGGCAGCACATCACTAGCAAATATAGATTGCAGATCTTCCCTCACGACAGGCCCGGAGCAGTTCCCCTGAGATACAAACAGGAGATGGGCTGCCGTCAGGGTCAGTTTAGCACCAGAGTCTGTTTCGATGGTGTAGAACTGCTTTTGGATGGTAAGATCGCGGTCCAGGAAGGCGATAACTTCACTGTAAATGAGCGGTCCACTGCCGTCGCTATCTGATGATGCAAGTATTCTCTCACCAGGCTGTAAGCTCTCCATGTTCTTCATGCTACCATCCTCAACAGTGACGAGAGCCGATGCAGGAAAACAGCCCCCAGTCTTTGCAGCCACAGAGTGATCTGAGAGAATGGGAGAGGGAGAAAGAGAACATTATAGAATGTTTTGTACAATGACAAAAATTAAGAAAGCACAAGTCAATGTGCACAATAACCTAGAACAATTTCAAAGCATGTCATGGAGGGTTGTCCATTAAAGCTTTTGGATTGTTCAAATATATGCACAGCGCAATGCCTTCCTCAGATTAATCTTCGTTCGATCTCAGGAAGAATCTGAGCATGACTCAACACACACATTCATGTTGGTTTTTCTGTCACAGAGGGGCTTTCCACTGGCTTCTGTTATTTTGTATTGAGCTAGAGATATTTTCATTCCCCTACCTAAACCTAACTCTAAGAGAAACCTTTTTGCATTTTTCAAATGCATATTAAATGCACGGAAAAACATCACTATCGGTGTCCATAAAAAAAGACCAATGTATTTTTTTTCTTCTATGGACACATTGTACAAGCTTTTATTTTCTCGCATTTGATTTTTTTGAGCCTACGCACCTAAATAAAGTAAATATAAAAGTTTTTCAGTGTTTTTTCTGACAGTAGGATACAGTAGGGGAAGAGATCCAACTAAGCCAAACCAAATCTAAGTTCTACATGTTTTCTAACAGAAATGTTAACAGCTTTTCAATAAAGTGAGTCTTAAATCAAAGATTAATCTCTCATCTAAAAACTGCTGTTATGTTTTACCATAAACTGACAAAATTACGTTTAATTTAATTGCAAATATGAAAAGTCTGGAGTGGGCTTATAAGGGACATGTGTACCTTTCACGCACACCGTGCTCTTAATAAACCCATTATGCTTTTAAAATTTGAATGCTTCACATTTAAGTAAATAAACACCTCGGTTTTGATTCAATTTTAGATTTAGACCTCAAACATTCTAACAAGTTAATTAAATATTAATTTATAAATCCAGCAAGCTTTAATAATGTTTGGATAGTCCTTCTCATAAATGCTCTCTCTGCAATGAAAATAGATACGGTATTTGACAATTGTGAGAGAGTTGACAATTAATTCAATTTTTAAAAATGAGGTTCAATGGGTTATTTGCTCAGTGGGTTTATTTGGGACAATAGAGGTCAATGGAAAATGAACCTCATTAAATTAGAGTCAAGGTAACCACATCGTATTTTTTCCATGAACAAAAACACCATACACAAGTTTGTTATTAGTGTTTTAACAAATACAATAATGATTCTGCTTTTAAGCTATGAGCAAACAGGCTTTTCAAAAGGGACTGTTCCTTATAAACCCACATGAAAAGAAAGTTAATTTTCTTGATTAAAGGCAGAGCACTAAATCTAGTTTGAGCTCAAAAAAGCTTCTTAAATATTTTCATTTAATGTGGTTATCAGCCGTTTTATTAGATTTTTTGTTCTTTTACTGCATCCATTTTTGTGACCATCATTTAGGCAGTGTCCAACTCCAGATACTCATGAAATCCATCTTTTCAAATACAAATTATTGCTGTTAAATACAAAGAATATAAATAATATCAAGCTTTTGATTTAATAATCTCTTTTTTTTTATCACTCCTCTCCCAGATTTTTTTTTTATGTCTTCAAAAATGGCTGCTGAACAGTAGTAGCACATGGTTACAAATAACTCAAGAACTTACTCCAAATAAGGAAAACAATGTCAAATGATACCAACACATATGTACATTTCCCCTGCAACAACTAACTTCTCTTGCTTTCTGTCTTTTTTATATTTCAAAATAAATCAGCAAGCAGGCTTAATGGTACGTGGGCTTAATAGGGTAACTTCCACTATACATTAAGACATTATTTAGTATGTTTATTAAGGTGCTTTCTTCATTGGGACCTTTGATTCGCACCCTCATTGTATGCCATTTCTGGTTGTACTATCTTGTGGGGACAATTGCTCCTGAAAATGTAGGCAAAACATGCCCAAGCACACAGCCAAGAACACAAACACACTCCTGCTCTCGTTGTAAACACGTAAAAATCCAATCAAACTGAAAGACGAGGTGGCAAAATAACCCACCGTGTGCAGGTAAACATTTCAAACGCCATCCTTCAAGCTAATTAGTTTATTCTTTTCACACAACTCCAGTCAGTAGGTAAAAATGCAATAAAAGCTAATAAATAACCACTTGATTTAATCTCAGCTCTCAATCTCTCCTGTCCAACAGAAGTGACTGGGGTCGAGAGCCGTGAATGCACTATAGAAACTGGAATGAGTCTCAAGTCTCCGTTGAGACCTACACAAATATTTGGGAAAGGTAAGTAACAAGGCCAGGTGATAAGACAGGCTGAGATAAGAGATCTGAGAAAGGGAACAACAGAATTGCCGTCTGGAAAACAAAGGAGCTGGTTAATCATCTCAGAACACTTGAGCAGTCAGTCCAATATCTTAAGGCAAATTCTCTCTTTCTCATATACACACCCACAAATACACAAGAAACAAGCACTCTGAAATCTTTACATGTATGAGAATTATATTTTGTGTTCTAATATTCCATTGTTCAGTTCTCCACCAATAGTATTCACTAACATCATGATGGAAAATATTGCATATGAAATTATAATATTTTAGTAAGTGCTGAAAAATTTTAATGTGGACAAATACATGTTTCTTGTTTTCAACCAAAGAGACACACTGCTGATCCTTAGATCATCTCACTATGAATTGACAAATAGCATATTTCTTACATTTATTTGGATTTTCAGTACCTGAAATCTGGGAATAACAGTCAGCCAACTGAGGAACACACCTATAGAGGACTTTGATAAAGCAGAAGCAGACAACAGGTCTTGCTTGTGTTTGCACGCTCTATCAGAGAGATAACAAAAGTGCCTCACAAATGTCCACAATGAAGTCTCATTCCTCAATGACAATTGTGAAATACAGACAAAAAAAAAAAAAACACATTTAGGCTATAAAACATTAGGTTAAAGCTAAATCCTCACTGCCACAACAATTTTACGTGCATTTTGCATATGTTCATATACTGTACAGAATGTGTATGTGTTTCTTCCTTTAAACACAAACAAATGTTAAGCAGAATGTACACCTTAGTCACTATTCACTTTGCATAGTAGGAAAAATGCAATGAAAGTAAATGGGTGAACTATCCCTTTAACTTTCTTGAAATAGTGTGCACCAAATGATAATCCAGGTCAAACACTGCCATAAGAGACAATAGGAGAGTGCACTTTTACGTTCCAGCTTGTCTGGCCAATAATTTGGTCTCTGGTGACTCAGGTAGAGGCAGGTGTTTAAGGTTTAATGATGTGGTCTGTTACCTGTTTGTTACCTTCATTCGCTGTCTACCACTTATCTCACCCTAAGCTAATGAAAACTGACCACCTTCAGCATAATAGGACACACCTCATCTAATTGCAGAATGAATGCAAAGAGCCTTTCAACTTGAACTCTCTTCAGTTCAAACACCATAGATCAAATGGGGCCCACAGCTCTGGGGACTGACATTTTTCATTTATTTTTTATCACCGTCATAAAACTGTTTAAACAAGATGTCTAGAGAGCCAGATAGTTTATTCCAGTTTGTTTATAACATTAGATCACAGTTTTGATGGTGGGGAAGCAGTAGTATAATAATGCTCAATTAAATCAATGAAGTCCGTGGCTGAATATTTGGATAATTTTGCAATATTAATGATATGTATGAGGGAAGTGTGCATATAATGTATAAGGGAAAGTTTGTCGTCATTTGTAACCATGCTTTGCCTTAATTCATTTGAAATGATTCTGCGGTGTGACATGAATTATTGAAAGTACAAATATACATTTAGTATCTCGATTAATTAGGCCATACACTGCATGCATAATAATTATAAAATAATTGACAAATACGGTTTAAAATAGTTTTATATGGAGTATAGCATGTCACACCACAGGACATGTCAACTTCCCCAAAATTGTTTAATGATGTGTATGTACCCATCTAAATACAGTTATAAGGTATAGAGCAATATTGTAAATAAACCGAAGAGTCATTTATTAAGTGTTGTCCCTACCTGATTTCACACTGCAGTGGACGTGAGCTTTGGACTCATAGTAGACCCAGTCAAAACCGGCCTCCACAGCTAGACGTGCCAACATGCCATATTTATTGCGGTCGCGATCAGAGGTGGTGATATCGACAGCTCTGCCCTCATAGTGCAGTGAATCTTCAAAATGATGGCCATCTTCATCCCATCCCTCAGTCACCCGGAGCTTCAGCCCGGGCCACATGTTCCTCACTGAGATAGCCAGAGAGTTCAGCTTATCTTTACACCGCTGTGAATGTAACACAGAAAGAGACTTGGGTTACAAATGTGAAAGATGATGGTTTGCCTTTATTATATTTTTGCAAGAAATATCCAAACAAAATATTTTCACTTAGAACCCTAAAGAGCTATAGGTTTCTTGCTAAACATGTGAGGCCAGGATTTAACTATACAGCTGTTAAAAGTAAAGAACACTATGTTGAATGTCAGAAAAATATTTTTTATTATGGAACAAGGAAATAGAGTGATAAAACTGATGCAAATTACAGTAAATTATGTTATTGTCGTATACAACATATTCCTCCTCTTCTATTTGAATGTTTTATAATGTTTTATACCAAATGCCATTGTGATAGTGCCACTACTCTAGTGTTTAATCCACAAAGAGTTTGTTTTCAAGAGCACCCACGTAAAACATTACATCATCTGACAAATTATTGAATCATAAGAAGATTTGACTGATGCTACAACCCACAAATACAGACCAAGTTATTTTTATCTTCCCACAGGTATTTTTCAATGACCGAGGTACAAACATGCCCACAATTCTGAGAGTGATTCACTTTTACTCATTTAGCCTAACCACAGTCACCAGACTTTAAACACAGGACAAAATTGTTTGCTTTTAAAAGCAAATTCATATTTTTAGCATGGAAACAAGAGCATATTGCCAAAGAACTACTATTTCGAGACAAAATCTGTCCCATGATTTGGAGACAAAAAAGGAGTAAATAAGTTCAAATCCATGACTCATTTATCATTTATATATATTGTTTATATTAAGCACACACTGAATGGAAATTGATTATACTTCTCTTCATTTTTGCTTCTTATTTGAGACCATCTATGTATTCTCACAGCTGTCTAATAAGAGAACAAATATTATGTTAATGTGAAGTTTAGATTGGGTTACATGAAGAAACTTGATTTGTACCAGTTGTATATTAGGTACCACATCTGTCTTGGAAACATCTGCACCCCTTCCCCGAAGATCATTTGAAGAATATAGGAATGGTTCCTAATTAGCAAAGATAAAAGTTATCTCGATGATTAAAATAATGATGATAAAATATCATATTTCATGTTCTTTCTGTATAGTATTCCATGCGCACTAACCATTGTTATTTAGAGCCAATGCGTAAAAGGAAAACTTTGACAAAGACGAGCACATGGGTAAACATTTGACAGGTTCTAAATTTGTCTTTGGACTACGACAACTTGTGTTAATGTTAGCCCGTGTGAATGGCGCCCAATTATAACTCACAACACAAACCGCTGTCAGCAATCAATTCCTCTGAAAGCTGTGAAGATCGATAAGAGCGCGTCGGTGGGACTGAGCAAAGGGCACACTGGTGAGCAACAGGTTTAATGTGCTTGCAATCGAATCAAAGCAACTGAGTGTCTTTCTAATGGGCAGATAATTGCATTCATTCCCGTTGCATTATCCAAGTGTTGCTCACCTGCGTCATGAGTCGATCCGCACCTGTGTTCTCCTCATCTTTGAAGATGATATC